>NC_090984.1:22332613-22957613 GCF_041146395.1 Eulemur rufifrons | reverse complement strand
GGTCCAGGGCCGCTGTGAAGACGGAGAAGGTTTATAAAGGCAAGAGAGAGGGCTGGGTGCTTCTCTGGGTCATCTCTTACTCTGGATATGGACCAACCCTGGGTGAATATCAACACTCCTTCCCACAAGGTCACAGGGCAAGGAAGTGAGAGGACATTTCAGGAATGCAGATCCCTGCTTGCCTGACTCCTTGCCATTATTCAAGGCTCAGCCTAAGCTCTTCTGTTCTGAGGATCTCTCCTTGACTTTCCCACCTTGCTGGCTCCCTTTTCTGAATTAATTTGCCCCAAGAGCTGGCAGCATCATCCAAGACAGCCAGGAGCACACCGTGTGCTTTTCTCTGCCTGCCCCCACGTATGAAGCTGCACCCCCAGCCAGAGTGTGAGTGCCTTGAGGAAGGACCAATATGTCCTTCACTTGTCTCATCCATTTTCTCCTCCTTTTCCTCCCACCTGGCATAGCTCCGTGCAGGGCTAGGAACTCCTGGTCTTTCTGGGGGCCATGTTGGCCAGGGGATGACTCTGTCCTCATTTGATTCTAGTTCCAGAAGCCCATCCTGGGCATCTTTCCTGTCTGGCACTATTGGGACAGGGAGCAGAGGGGCATATTCAAACCTTCAGAACTTCCTTCATTTTTCCCATAATCTGTAAGGCCCTTGCCCCTTGGGAATCCTCATCCCACGGTAAGTATTATCCATGGAAGTCTTTGTGCATCCTGGAGTTGGCGTCACCAAGCCCAGGGAACACCTTCCCGAGCCACCTCCCTGCCAGCATCACTGTCATGGATGCTGTGCTGCACCACCCAGACGCCCCGTCGGAAGTGAAGGACTTATTCTCTCAGCTGCTGGGAAGGTGGTTGTTCACCAGCTCTCATCTCTCAGCCCCTCTGGGAATTATCTTAGCCAAAGAAAGTGTCCTTACCCAAGGTAACACCTCTCCCCAGGGCAGTCCACACCCAATGACTGGTCAATGACAGATATTAAGGCCCAGCTTCCCCACCCCAATACTGCACAACTCTGAAGGCTCAGAACTCCCGTGGGACCAGCTGAGGCCTCCACTGAGACTGCCCTGCTGCCCAGCTTCCCCCTCTGCCCACTCCTGCTTCCTTCCCTCCCCCTAAGCCTTGGTCCTGATACACTTCCTATATACTAATAGTCTCTGAGTCTGCTTCCAGGTGAACCCAACCTGTGACGTCTCTAAACTGCTGGCCCTGTGGGATTAGGCTCCTTCTGGCCACCACCTGGATACTTGAACCCAGTGCCGCCAGGAAGAGTGGGGCTGCCCTGTGTATCAATTTCCCACGAGCCTCCTGAAAGACTCTGTTCACGCCCCATTCTGTGGCAGTCCTCTGCCTTGCTTCTAGAAGCAAGCTTCCCCTGAGGTCCTCTGGGTCCCCTGGCATAGTGAAAGGAACTTTGAAGACAAGCAGATCAGGGTTTGGGCCCCAGCTCCTCCATTAACAAGGTGGGTGCCCTTGGGCGAGTTACCTAATCTCCCCAAGCCACTATTCCCAGATCTGGAAGCAGAAATGGTCATAAAAACATCATAGGCTTGGCCAGGAGTGGTGGCTCATGCCTGTAATCCTAGCACTCTGGGAGGCCGAGGCAGGCGGATCATTTGAGCTCAGGAGTTCAAGACCAGCCTGAGCAAGAGTGAGTCCCCGTTTCTACTAAAAATAGAAAGAAATTAGCTGGACAGCTAAAAACATATAGAAAAAGTTAGCCGGGTATGGTGGCACATGCCTGTAGTCTCAGCTACTCGGGAGGCTGAGGCAGAAGGATTGCTTAAGCCCAGGAGTGTGAGGTTGCCGTGAGCTAGGCTGATGCCACGGCACTCTAGTCCGGGCAACAGAGTGAGACTTTGTCTCAAAACAAAAAAAAAAAAAAAAAAACCAACCAAACAAAAACAAAGCATCGTAGGCTTGTTGTGAGGATTAAATGAGTCAACACAAGTAAAATTGTTTATAAAGCCCAATGCCTGGCATATAAATATGTGCTCAACAAATATCAATTGCCTTCCCTTCTTTTGTGTCTGAGGGTACTTTCCAAATATTAGTTGCCAGTTGATATTTTAATGTTAAATTTTAATAGCATTGAGCATCACAATATTGATTGAGCATCACAAGCACAGATGTGGCATAAGTCTATGGAAAAAGTCTCGAATTTTCCGTGTGATAGCTCAGGGAGGTGGGATGGTGGTCATTCAACTTATCGCTCCCAGTATGTGAGTCTTGTTTTCGTGCTGTTGGAAAATTCTTGGGTTCTAAAAAAAATTCCTCATGGTGTGGAGAATATCAGGTGTTTTCATTTCATTCTTAGGGGAAATGGAGCCCAGCCAGGCCGCGTTTATACCCATCCGGAGCAGAGATTACGTCCCCACAAGACACCAGGATCAGCCCTTCCTCCTAGGCAATAGGTGAATGGGTGGGAGAGGAGGTGGTACCTTAAATTGTGGCTGCTTGGGCCACACAACTGGGTGCTGGCATCTGGAAGAGAGGATGTGACAAGACTATCAGCCTGTTAAGAGAGTTTCATGGAAGTATAACTCGTCCCTAAAATAACAGCACTAAGTATCCAACTCTCCAACAACCATCTCTTCCTCTCCAAAGCAAGGAGGATGTCCCCAGAGCAATGCCTTCCCCCCAGTCCCTCTTCCCCTCTCCCCAGGCAAGCTGGAGCAGCCCTGACCTCCCCGGAGCTGGTGCTGCCACCTCACTGTGGCATGCTGGACTGGGCGTGCAGGGCAGAAGCCGGAGGGGGTATGGGGAGCCCGGGGCGGGAAGCCACACACTGGGCGCACATTCCACTCCAGCTGGGCCTTTTCTGACAACCTGGGGCCAGCACGCAGCTACACCCGCGCACAAGCGCTGGGCTCAGAGAATGCTGAATTCAGCCCCAATTAGAAGGCCATCTCAGGGCAGGCTGCCGGCACCAGCAGCTGCTATTTTGGGACTTGATGAAGGCACTATCTTTTCTTTCTCTCTCTTTCTCCATCTCTGCTGTGTTAGACTTTTCTCCTCTCTCCCCCTCCTCCATTTCCGTTATCTCTAGGTTTTTCTACCTGAGTGTGCGTTTCTTCTCATCTCTTGCTTTCTCTGCCTCTCTGCCTGCCCCTGTCTCTGTGACTGGATCTCACTCTAGATCTCTCTTATCAAACCAGTTTGACAAACACATATTCCCACCTCCACCACCTCGGCCCTGGCTGGGCTCTGGGGAAGCAGCAATGTGCAGGCCCCTGACCTTGAGGAGCCCGGGTGTGGTCTGCCTGTCTCCACTTCTCCCCACCCATTTCTGCATCTTGACTTGCCCAGGAACCGGGGGTCACTTCTGAAGTCCGAGGAGAGGACGCACATCCAGCCATCCCATCCCCTGGTCCACCTGCAGTTTCTGTGTCCCAGGTTCCCGGTCCTGCCTTAGGCTTGGGGACCTCCCTCCTTCTCCCCCAGGTTTCCAGCTTCAGCAGCAAAAAAAAAAAAAAAAGAAGGTTGGCATTTCCAGGGTGAGTCTTTGGCAACAAGGGCTCCAGGGTGCCCAGGAGGCCCAAGGCATGCTGCCCCCTCCTCTGGCCCCAGGGGAACCTGGCCAGGGCCTGCAGCAGGGGACTCTTTGGTCTCCCTGGTGTGGGGATTTTTATGGTAACTTGATCCTGAGGTCTCTCTTTTGAGAGCGGCCATAAGCCAAACAGCCACTCTCTAGGAGAGCTGGGTGGGGGAGAGTTAGGTTCGGGGGTGTGTGTGTGTCAGGTGAGACAGAATGAGGAAACAATACCAAAATACAGAAGAAATATATTTCCTACAGGTCCCGGACAGGCTAGAGGTGCCCACGAGAGGCTGATGGGAAGTCCAAAGGTGACAGGGACTCAACCTAGGGACCTAGGCCTATCAAGGCCCTGGGTGCTACCCCTCGGGCTTTCCCGCAGGGCTGTGGATTGGCGGGTTTAGAGGGAACACGCCTGAAGCGGGGGGACTTTATTCACGTGAGTCTGTCTGGCGTCGACCACTTGGTTTCACCGTGGTCAGCAGCTGTGGGTGTGCTAGGTTTGGGGTCAGCGGGCTGAGGAACAGGCAGGCTACATCGCAAACAGCCATGTGGGAGGGGAAGTTTTAACTAGTCCAAAGGTGAAGGAGTACATCTGAGTTTTAAATAACTTATGTCAGGCCTAAAAATGGATGCTGAGGCAGCAACTGTATTAAACACATTTATGACACCGGGTCAAACCAGCAAGAGATTCAGGATGCGCAGGCCAAAGCCTCTTCTCTCTCTTCTCCTCCTCCCTCCCGAGGAGCCCACCCCGCCCTCCCCCACCCCAGCCCCCACAGCCCCGTCCCATGCTCATAGCACCATGGATTTAACCTGATCCGTGTTCTTTGACACCAGGTGTGGAGTAGGGGCTGTCAATAGGACCAGCCATGAGCTCTCCAAGGTCCTTCCCCTCGCGGAGCTTCCCGTCTTGGGCTTCCCTGCATACAGGGAATAGGGGTAGTGGTAACTTACGTACATGATTGAATTAATGAGTTTTTTAAAAATTAGCACCTACTACATGCCAGGCCCTATGAGTCATTTTCAGACGCATTACCTTATTCAATCCACAAACAAGTGTTTTGAAGCTGGCCTTTTTAACCTCATTCTAGGGTCGGAGGAACTGAAGCCCAAAGAGGTCACCCGAAGTCAAATCACCAGGGCCAAGGCAGGAGGCCAGGTCTCCTGCTCCCACAGCCAGGGCCTGTTCTGAAACACAGCTCCTGCCTGTAAGTGAACGACGGGAAAACACTTCTACAGAGCACGGTTCTTCCTCAGAGAATTCTTTATTTAAGATCCAGGAGCCTTTCCGCCCTTAGCAGCTGCGCGAGAGCTGGACCCAACTCTTCAGGAGACACAGGCTGTGGCACCTGCACACGGAGCCAGACCCGGGCCCGGCTGGGACCTTGGCCCTGGGCAGAGCAGAGAAGCCCTTGCTCTGGGCCAGGCAGGCACAGCTGGTGACAAGTTCTCGGCAGGCGGGAGCCCTGCGGATGACAGGAAGTCTCGGAGGGGAGGAGGGGACGCTCCCTGCGCGGGTCAGCCAATGGCTCAGAGGTGAAGGCGCCAAAGGCTCCCAGGTGGCCGGCAGGACTGTGGCCCATCTCCCGGTGGGAAGCAGGAGGTCAGCTCGGCAGGCCCACCTCTGAAGCCCCCCAGGGAGGCAACATGTGCCTCAGACCTGCGGCACAAGCGGCATCTGAAGCTTTGGAGCTGGGGAGATGCAGCCGGGAAGGTGCTTTGATGCGGCCTTTCAAGCTCCCCCAACTCCGCCAGCAGCGCTGTCATGTCAGGACGTGCCGATGAAGAGGAAGCAGGTGGGAGCGTGGCTGTGCCAGGCTGCTCAAGAGAGGAGAGCAGCTCTACCCTGGCCTGAGGCTCTTGGTGGCTGCTGTGCCGAGTCAGGGTCCCCAAGCCTATCAGGACCCTGACCTCTGGGGGCCCCTAGCTCTGAGCCGGCCTGCCCCATGTCTCCCTGGCTTCCAACCAGCAGGCAGACTCCAGCACCAGCCCTCAGACTCCAGGGAACTCCCCGCTCCTCAGCTATAGCCACTGACCCCAGGCCTGAGACCTCTGTGCCCTGAGTGCTACATCTTGCAGGTCACCCAGTCCTGAAGAGTCAGAATCACTTCTCTAACCCACTCCCTCTTCTTCGGTTCCACCACCTCTGCCAGGCTCAGGCCTTCCTCATTCGCCCCAAGACTAATGTTGCCCAAGATCTTCCAGCCTCCGGTCTGCCCCGCCCACACCAGAGCCGGTTTCCTAAGGTGCAGGTTACGGGTGGCCTCATGCTTGTCACTTCCCCTCCTTCACCCAGAGCCCACGGCCTGGTAACTTTGCCCCTGTCAATCTCTCCAGCCCTGTGCCCACCCTCTCCCTCCAGCTGCACACAGCCACGGCCATTCCTCAGATATGTCCACCTGTTCTCAGAGCTGAGCCCTTGCTTGTGCTGTCCCCTGTGTGGGACAGAATTCTCCCACCCCTGCCTAAAAGCACTGGTCCCTCCTAGTCTCCTGCTCATTCATACTTACCAACCATGGAGCTAGACTCCATTCCAGCTTCACCTTCTCTGGAAGGCCGTTCCTGGTGGCAGGGCTGAGCCTGTGCCTCCCTGGGGCTCTCTCTGTGCCCTGTGTGCCTGATCCTGCTACTTGCCATGCTGGGCTGTCACTGCTGGTGGCTGTGTCTCCTACAGAGAACTGGCCTCCTGGAGGATAGGGGCCGGGTCTGAGTAACCTCTGTGGCTCCATAGCCCAGCTCACAGGGATGACAAACAGGAAGCCCTTTGCCAGTTCCCACCATCTGGCTGGAGCAGATACACACACACAACTACGTGAGCCCTCATGGGTCAAGCAGTATGAGCTAAGTTGAGTGCGGAGTCAGCAAGGAGAGCTTCCTTAAGAAGGCAGGACCAAGCGGGGTCCTAGAGGCTTGCTCTGCACCTATCCAGGAATGTGGGTGCAGATGCTTGTGCCAAGGCTGAGCTGACAATGACTGTGGTAGATTGTCCTGATGGCCCCATGCTTCCTGCTCCCGGTGTCCACGCCCTTTGTATTGTCCTCCCACTCTGAATGGAGGGGACCTACCCCAGCCCTTGACTCTGGACTCAGCCAGTGAAATGCTAGCAGACATGCTGCAAACAGAAGTTTGAAATGGGCTTTCACACAGCATCTTGCCTCTTGTGCATCTGCCATCACCATGAGAACATGCCTGAACTAGCCTGCTAGAGGAGAGAGACATGTGGAGAAGAGCCACGTTATTACAGCCCCCAGCCAAGGCTAGCCTAGGTCAGCCAACAGCCAGCCAACCTCCAGAAAAGTAAGTGAGCCCAACTGAGAACTGAAGAACCAACCGGCAGAGGCCAGTCTAAATTTCTGACCCACAGAATAATAAGTTAAATACTTACTATTTTAAGCTACTGAATTTTGGGGAGTTTGTTACATAGCATCATTGTGAAAATACAGTGATTAAGGCCAAGGTGACCAGCCTCTAATAGGGCAGGTTGATCCATAATGGTGCCCACAATAAGCTGGCACACAGGGAGTCAGAACAGAACCACCTTCCCTTCAGCACTGCCCACTACCCTTCCATTCCAGTCATCTTGGGCTTTGGGAGACCTTATACATGTCCTGTGTCTTTGCACAACCTATTCCCTCCTGGAATGCCCATCCCCATCTTGTCCTCTTTGAATATGGTTCATCCTTTAAGATCACGTCATATCCTAAAACCGTTGTGAGTTCACAGCCTCACAACTACCATAAATCTTTTGGGATGAGGTAAGCTATAAGTGAGTAAAATTCCCTGCTTTCTCACTCCCTGTCTCCCTGTATCCCACTGTGCTCTGCCTGTAGCTTCCTTGAAGCATATTCTCTTTCATGGTTATCAAGCCATGGGGCTGTTGTACCTCCTGAATATTAAGCGGATCCTGGCCTTTGAGGGTGTGTCATGCAATCCTGGGTCTCCCTAAGCCTCAGCACAGGCCTGGTACCCAGAAGTGTCCTGGGAGGGGTGATGAAAAGAGATGAATAAACTTTCCATCTTCTGATTTTGGAACAATGTGATGTGTTACTACGTAAAACACCCAAATTGAAATCCAAAGACCTGTTTTCAGTCCCTACTCTGCTCTGCAACATTTGGCAGGGGACAGCCCCTCTCTGAACCTCAGTTTCCCACCTGTACAGTGAAGGGCTGTGCTGACCCATTGTCCCACTCCCTGCCAGTGCTGAGCATCTGGGAAGTGTGCCTGGGTATCCATCCTCTGGCTGCCAGCTCTGGACTGGTTTGTCCCCCAACTCCTTGCTGGCCTGAGTTGTATGGCAGAGCTGCCCCCTGCCACCAGCCTGGCCAGTCCTTTAGTTGGGGTAGCTAATGAGTTGGCCTGGCTTCCTTTGACTGCTAGCATCTTCCACCTCCTGACAGTGGAATTATGAGGCCTTAGTGCTGGGAGTCATCTCTTCTGAAAGCTCTGCAGGGCACAGCTGGGTCCCTCCCTGTCTGATGGGGGAAGGCCTGTCCAGGAAATTCTCACACACAAACACACACACACACACACACACACACACGCCCATTCAAGGCCCTTCTTTTGGGCTAGTAGGAAGGAATACCAACTGTCTGTATCTTGCTCTCTTGCACCCCCCTGGAGTCAGGTGAGAAGAGGAGAGGAAAATGAGCCAGTGCAAACTAACCAGAGAGGAGAGAACCTTTCCACTCCAGTTTATTGAAGAAAACAAGCATGAAAGATCTCAGAAGCCAGACGGCAGCCAGGCGCGCCCTGGAGAGCAGAGCTTGCAGAGATGCAGTGTAGGGCGGGAGGCAGGGCCTCTGAGCTGGATCTCATTCTCTGGTCAGTGTCCTCAGGGCCTGCCCCAGCCTCATTCCCAGCCTCCTTTTTGGAGCTGAGGCAGCTCCAGGGAGGCTCACCTCATGCTTCCCCCAGGATACTGGGAAGGAGCCTGGGGGAGGAGTTCATGGGGTCCCTGTGGTCATGGCTGGGCTGTAGCATGGAGGAGCACTGGGCTTCCAGGGCTCCCAGATGGCACCCACACCCAGCGAGGGCTGGCCCAACACAGAGTCGCAGGCTTGGCCTCCTCCCATCTGCCCCTGTCTCCAGCAGGGAAGGTGTGAAGGAAGAGGACACAGAAAGGTCGCCCACTCACTGCTTGTTCTCATACCACTGCAGGCAAGACCCACTGTCGAATGATCGCAGGGATGGGAAGGACCGTCTGGAAACATAAGGCTCTTTACACATGGGAGATCTTGTCACTATTGAGCCCAGAGAGATGGTCCCCAGCGTGCCTGAGGCCTGACTGTGGGGCCTGGTGTCCCTCCGTTGTGGGGCTCTCTGCAGACTGGGCTTTGAGGACCTGGCCTCTGCCCCCACCCCAGCTTCCCAGCCAGCAGCCTGGACAGTCTCGGCACCCCCTGGCCATCCTGGCAAGGCTGCCGGGCAGGCAGAGCGGGAGGCATTCCCGGCCCTGCCCCTCAGAAACTCCCTACCTGGCTGACAGGTCAGGACAGAGCGTGAGCAGGAGCTGGTGTGTGGAGCTCAGACTCCCAGAGAAGGAAGAGGGTGGTGTGGGTGGGGGGCGAGGGAGGGCTTCCTGGAGGAAGGGAGGGGCTAGAGCTGGGCCTTAAAGGACACAGTAGCTGTTCAGTGAGCACGGGCCAGGTGGATTAAGGCCATACTCTGTCCCTGCTCACCTATCCCGGTTCTGAGGGTCAGACGCCCCGTGCACAGCGGACCACCAGCAAGTGAGCCCGCGATGGCTGGCAGGGAGTTCCAGCAGAGGCGAGGGTGGCACTGACGCCTCGGATCTCCCCTTCCGCTTCTGTCGTAGCAGCCTTTTCTCTGAAAGAAGGAACACGGGGCTGATGAATGGGTGACTCAGAGCACAAGCCTGTGAGTGCTGTCGCCTGCTGCCAGAACAGAGACCAATTATCAGGCCTTGGAAGCATGAGGCGTCCAACTTCCTGCCAGGGGGAGAAGAGGCCAGAGAACCCTGCTCTGTCCACACAGCTCCTGGGTCTGCCAGTGCAAACTGCTCCTCAGAACGAAGCCCTCCACGTCCACGGGCTGTCTGAGCCACGTGGAGCCTACGGGCGCAGAATGGGAATTGTCACACCCAAACTACGGAAGAGGAAACTGAGTCCTGGGAGGAGAAGGGTCTTGACCTAAGTGTCAAGGCCCAGGACTAGAAGCTGGGCCTCCTGCTCCTCAGTGAGTTAGTGTAGACACACTAACCAAATAACCTGGGTCACTGTAGACAAGTTAACTGGATAACTTGGGGCCAAAGAATCCATTTTGGAGTAAAATGTACACGGGGGGAGGTAACCACTGTGTGTACAAGCCCCCCACATGCTAGGCATGGTCCCAGACACTTTGCACAGTGCCTCACTTAGTACTCAAATCCAGCCCCTCCGAGTTCAGTGTCCTCAAGCTCCGGAGGCTTCAAGAGTCTGGGCAGCTTTTCCAAACCACCCAGGAAGCAGTGGCAGAGCCGGGGTCTGCACTCCAGTCCCTCTCAGATCAAGGCTCTGCATCTTTCAGCCACCACCTGGCAAGCCCAGAAAACTATCTGCACAGTCAGGAAGGGCGGGGCCGGGGAGGAAGCAGCCATGCGGGCAGGGCAGGACTGGGGGCTTTCTCACCGCCCCTCCAGGGCCAGGGCCTGGCACCTCTGGGAACTGGCTCAGAGAATGACAACACCAGCGACAGCAATAATTTCTACTCTTACTGCTGTCTTCTCCTACTGAAGCTGCCACAGCTTCCTATGCTAAGCAATTGACATACACGTGCCCTTTACGTACACCTTCTCATTTAATTTTCAAAACAAACCTTTGAGATAGGTCCTTTTTTATTTGCATTTTATAGATAAGGAATCTGAGGCACAGAAGAGTAAAGTTCCTCCCCAGTCTGTCTGCAAAAACTTTCATCTTCTCCAGGTTGCACTCCTCACAGACTTCAGGTGGAGAGAGACGTCTGTCCTTCCCACAGTGGGAGTGCCTGAGAGTCGGGGGGAGGGGGAGTTGTGCACAAGAAAATACCGTTTGTAGTTACCTTTTTAAAATTAATATTGGATTTATTAAGAATACACATTTCAAAACATGACTTTTCGAAAGGATTAAGTTCCACTTACCAATTTTATTGTTCTAGTTATAAATGTAATAAAATAAGAACAAGACTTTCACTTTTTCTTCAATTAAAATTTGATTAACTCAAGTTGAAAAAAACTAAACTCCTTTAAACAGTCGGTGCCATTTACAATTTAATTAAATTTGCTTAAATAATTTCGGATACATTTAAACATTTAATATATTTGATTTTCCTGTGTAACTTAAATGTCTAATTGAACAAACAAAATCTTTTCATCGTGTACTTAAAAAAACTGTTGTAAATCTAATAAATGGCATTTATAAATACTGTGACTAGTGACTTTCACATGCTCATAAGTATTGCAATACTGCTTGCAAAATTAGCCCAATTCTCTCATGCCTCTCAACTTCAAATCACGGGTCTACAGGCTTCTGGTACAGCTAAGAAGGAGCAGGTACACTTCACCTTCTCTTTCCCATGGCTTCCAAATAAAAACCCTGGAATGAGCACATACAGCACTGTTTAAGGACTCTGAATAAAGAAATAATAGCAGGTGGATTGGCGGGAGATGAATGCTCAAAGATCAAAATGGCGGTGACTTTCCTGGCATTTTCCCACCAATATCTCCTGGCTGGGACTCTAGAGTGCCCAAACCCCAGAACGGTGCAGTGGGCACAACCAAACAAAAAAGCTCCAAGAGAACCTTCTCTTTCTGGCGAGAGGACTGGGGACAGGGACTCTGCAGGGCAGAGGGAAGGCAGGAATCCCAATTTTTTCTCTTTTACTCTCCTGAGCATGCCCCAAGGAAAGCCCCAAATGTGCAGCCACACTCCTGTAGTGTTGGTGGTGCAAGACCTAAAACTGTGGAAGAAAATCCCTCTCTGTGGCCAGAGGGGTCAGGGGAAAGGGGATTCTGTGGGAGTGTGGGAGAAATTCTGTTAATTTTTTTTTTTCTCATTGCTTCACCCTGGAGGTGGACCCAATCAGGGGAGATGTGCAATAATGTGGGGAGGCTAAAACTCAAGCTTTCTAGTGTGAGGATCAGGAACAGGGCCTCCGGGAAACAGAGGATGTGAGAGAAATCATGGGGAGCTGGAGAAAGGACCTCTCAAATCTGCGTACAAAGTCCTAGACTTGCTGTTGAGCTATGTGTGTATAGAACTGACCCAAAGCAGAAGGCAGGTCAGGACTTGTGGTCTGAACCAAATAGGGCTGATTACATAATGTTCAAAATGCCCCTAACTCACTCCGTATGCAAAGAATCAGGAAAATCTCAGATACTCTCAAAGGAAAAAACAGTTAACAAATGCTGGCCCTGGATTGCATTATCCAGACAATGGAATTATCACATAAACTTTAAAGCAGCTATTATAACCACAGTCCATTAAGAAAGAACGCTCTTGAAATGAATGGAAAGGTAGTTCTCAGCAAAGAAATGAAAACTATAAAAAAAGAAAAGAACCAAATGGAAATTTTATCACTAAAAAATACAGTAACTGAAATAAAAAATTCACTCTATGGGCTGAATGGCAAAATGAAGATGACAGCGGAAAGAGTAAATGAACTCGAAAATAGATCAATAGAAATGATCTAATCTGGACAACACAGAGTAAAAACAGATTGAAAAGAATGAACAGAGCTTCAGAGACTTGTAAGGCAATATGAGAAGGTCTAATACTTACATCATTTATGTCTCCCCACAGAGAGGGGAAAAAGGCTTGGGACAGAAAAAAATATTTGAAGAAATCATGGCTGAAAATTTCCCAAATTTGATGAAAAGACATAAATTCATAGATTCAATAAGCTCAGTAAAACTCAAAAAAGGACAAATTCAAAGAAAACCTGACCCAAATACATCTTAAACTGCTGAAACCACAGGATTAAAAAGCAATGGAAAGCACTCAGAGGAAAGCAATACATTAAGTACAGGGGAAGAAGGATTAAAATGACTACAGAGTTCACATGGGAAACTAGTGAGGCCAGAAGACAGTGGAACGACATCTCTAGTGCTGAAAGAAAAAAAAAAACCCTGTCAACCTGGAATTCTACATCCAGTTAAAAATATCTTTTTTAAGGCAAAATAAAACATTTTTAGATGAAGAAAAACTAAGAGAATTTATCACCAGCATTCCCACCCTAAAAGAAATGCTAGAGGAAATTCTTTAGGAAAAAGATAAATGATACCAAAAGGAAACTCAGAACTTTACGAATAAAAGAATAGAACAAAATGATAATAGCTAGGTAAATGTAATACACTGTCTTCTTCGTAAGTACTTTAAAATATGTATGACTATTGAAAGCAAACATTATAACATTATATGATGGACTTTATAATGTCTAGATGTAAGACATATAACAGTTATGGCATAAAAGGAGGAGGGGGAAAGGACCTACATGGTTGCAAGGTTTCTATATGTCACTTGAAGTGGTAAAATGTTAATTCTAAGTAGATCATGAAGAGTTAGGTATGAACATTATAATCCTTAGAACAACCATTTAAAAAACTATACAGAAACATATAGTCAAAAAGCCAACAGAGAAATAAAAACAAAATGCTAAAACAATATTCAGTAATCCAAAATAAAGCAGCAAAGGGCAAACAGAGAAATGAAAAACACAGGGGAAAAAAAAACCAATAAAAGTGTAGATCTAAACCTAACATACCATTAAATGTATTAAATGTAAATGGTTTAAAACACACCAATGAAAAGAGATTTTCAGATTAGAGTTTTTAAAAAAATAAGACCCAACTATATGCTATTTGCAAGAAATTCACTTTAAGTATAATGATGTAGGTAGTTTAAAAGTTTCTGAAAATACTATAAAATATTAATTTTTAACAAGATGCAATGGCTAAATTAATATCAGGCAAAGTAGACTTCTGAGGAAAGAAATTTAACAGGGATTAAGAGCAATATGACACAATGATAAAAGGATTGATTCATGTAGAAGTTGTAACAACTCTAAATGTGTATACACTCAACAATAGGACTTTAAAATACATGAAACAAAAAACTGATAGAACTAAAAGAAGAAATAGACAAACCCAATTATACTTGGAGACTTTAACACTTATCTGTCACTGATAGAAAAATAGAGAGAAAATCAGTGGGGAGATAGAAGACCTGAACAATGTCAACCAACTTGATCTAATTAACATTTGTAGAAGGCTCCACCACCAATAGCAGAATGCACATTCTTTTCAAGTTGCTCCAGTCTAGCCCATATTCTAGGTCTTAAAAGAAATCTTAACAAATTTAAAAGAATTGAAATCATGCAAAGTATGTTCTCTGACTATAATGGAATTAAACTTGAAATAGATAACAGAGATTATCTGGAAAATCCCCCCAATACTGGAAATTAAACAACACACTTCTAAATAATCCATGAGTCAAAGCCATGAGGTTCAGGAGCTGGGATGCTAGCCCAGGTAGTTTGGCCCAGGAGCCCATGTCCTTAACCACTAGGCCACATGGCCTCTCAAGGTTTTTCAGAGCCTTGAATGCCAGGCTAAGGACTTCAAAATTCACGTTGTATTTAATGGATAAGCATTTAAGGATTTTCATATGTAAGGCAGAGCACTATTTGCAAACAGATGAAGCTGGGTGTCATTTGGGGAGGGGACAGGGAAAAAGGAAAGACAAGTCTGCTTTCTGTCCACCTGGGAGGCAAAGTGAAATAAAAGCATTTAGATTTTTTAAGATTTCTGAAGTGAGACGTCTTAGAAACAGGGCCCATCCTTCCTTTTGCACACAGGTTATTACTATGGTCTTTCTGGGTCCTGTGCGTGCTCGGTGGGCTGACAGCTCTGGAAGGAGGAGAATGTTTCCACCATCAGACAGGGGCTTTGTGAGGACACAGGTCATGTGACCTTTTAAGAATGGGGGTTTCCCAAGGCATAACTAGCCTGGGGCTCTGGACAAGTGACAACCTCTGTATGCCCCAATTTCTTGTCTGTACAATGGGGATGATATCTGTTTCCACTGACCAGCCCCTGGACTTGGGCTAAGCCGGTTGGAGAAGGTGCTGACAGGGAATGTGAACTCCTGGCCCTGGCAGCTGCAGTGGGACCCCGACTGGAAGGTAGGTGGGGGGGTGTCTCTCGAGTTTGCAGTAAGGTTTGGAGGTAGCCTCAGCATGACAAAGGGTAGGACTCTGCCTCCAGGGGCGCAAAGTGGGGGCAGGGCAGGGCACATTAAATATGCTCTGCAGAGACTTTGATCAACTGCGATGACAGGGAGGGCTTCTGTTCCCTTTGAAGCAGCAGAAAGATCAATCCTTCTCGTCTCTGCCTCTCCGCACAGTGGCATCACGTGGGTCTGCAGCTCACACGCTGCGCCTCTCTTGCAGATGACCAGAACAGAGGGGGCAAAGCCCGCCCAGCCCTGCCCCTCTCCCCGCCCCCCTGCCCACCCCTGGCATGAGCAGCATCTGCCACTTTCTGGCCCTCACTTGGCCTGGCCGCAGATGGAAGAAGGGGAAGAAAAAAGAACACCCGCACCCTGGGAAACAAGACCTTCCGAGACTATTTCCTCAAACTTTTGCAAGGGCTCCTCCCCTGGGCGTTCCCTCTCTTGTCTCCAAAGTCTGGCTGTAAAGCATCACCTTTTTGCTGAGATCTAAAGATGAGGCCGGGAGTCAGGAGACTGGATTCTAGTTACAGGTACGCCTTTGACTGGCTGTGTGACCTTGAGCAAGTTCCTGCCCCTCTCTGGAGCTTAATTTCTCATCTGTGAAGTAGAGTCGCTGGAAGTGTTTTCCAGGGCTCAATCTCAAACTCTGTGGTCAAGACCAGGCTGTGGCCAAAGCCAGAGTCAACTCGTGGGTTCAGGTTGTATAGAATTACCTGTCTCAGACCCTGTGGCAGAGGAATTGCTCTCATAACCTTGACCTCACCGACTTTCTTACGAAGGCCACGTGTTTTTCTGCACAGTCCCCTTAGCGGAAACAGCTGCTGGGCTGGTGGAGCAGCTCCCTCAGCCTGCCCGCAAGGGGCAGGAGCAACTCCCATCAGCGCTGTCTCTGTGCGGCCCGTTCAAGGACGGCAGAAAGCAGAGGAGAAGGTTTGCAGGGTCACTCTGGCCCCGAAGGGCCGGGAGAGGAGGAGAACAGGCGTGGGGCAGGATGGGGAGGAGCTGGGGTGGGAGCAAGCGGTGAGGGGAGGAACGTCTCGGACTGTGCTCCTTTGGGTGTTGTGTATTTGTAAGCATACCGGGTTGGGAGCTCGGGTTAGTGTTAGGGTGCACCCCATGTGGGTGCAGCTCCTCCCCCACCGACAAGTGAAAGAGTTTCAGGCACAGAGGAAGTAAGATCCTTCGTTTGTCTCCTGCCCCTCAGAGGAGGCTCCAAAGACAGAGGGCAGAGGCCACAGGAGTGCGGCTCTTCCAAGCAGACCCAGTGAGCGGACGTTACTTCGGGCATCGGCCTTTCCAGGCTCCTAGTCACAAGCTTCCTGTACCTGCTCTCCAGAACTGCTTGTCAAGCCAGACCCAGGAGTCTCCCAGTGGGTAGAGGGTAGAATGGTTCCAGGAAAGAGAAAGAATGGGGAACAAAGTGGGAAAGAAGTATTTCCAGTCTCCCTGCTCGTGCTGGAGTGTGCCAGGCAGGATATGGTGCCGCCTCTGTGCCTCTAGGACCAGGGTGTCAGTTTTGGTCTTCAGCACCCTCCTGCCCCTCCCCCAGCCCCCAGCCCAGCTCAGCGTGTCCCTTCTGTCACTCCAGGTCCCTGGGCTGTCCTGCTCTGCCCCGTCGCTCATGAACCCTGCCCTCCAGGACGTCTCCAGGGTCAGCCTTTGCCTGCTGCCTGGCCCTCACCTTGGCCCCAGCTGGGTTCTCTCCAGAGAAGGGAACCATCTGAGAGGCCCAGGGGTGCCATCCCTGCCCCCTGCCCCGGTGTCTGTGCCGGTAGGTGGGCATGTTTGTCCATGCGCATACACACTTCAGAGTGCAAGCGTTGCATGGAAGTGAGGCGCCCTGGACTGATTCCATGCTGTGTTGGGACACATGTAAATGCAGGTCTGTCGTAGCCTGTTATGTGTACATTCATACGCACGTTGTGGGGCTGTTTGTGTCTCTGCGGATCTAACATGTTGGAGAGTGAATATTGAAACACGTGGTCCTGCATTTTATGGAGCTTGTGTGCTCCTAAATTTGAGGGTGTCATATATAGTTTGCAGGGTGACCGGTGTGCCCAAGGGCGACGTGTGCAGGACACCTGCGAGAGCTGGAACACTGGGCCCCTTCTCCTTTGCCCGGAGGAGCTTTCTGGGGGCTCCTGCCCTTCTGCCTCTTCTTCACTGGAGGGAGAGCTGGACCCTCGGCCAAAGAGCCCATCTGAGGCCAAGGGCCCGCAGCAACCTCAGCTGGGGTCACAGCTGTCCCTGTGGTCCTTGCTATCTGGCCAAGCAGGCGAGAGGGGCCAACTGAGGCTGGAGAATCCCAGGCGTGAGCTTCTCAGGGAGCCCAGGGCTGGCCTGAGTGTGCTCTGGAGCAGTAATAACGACACAAACCACGGCTGTTTATTGCGGGCTTGGAGTATGTCAGACGCTATCTAAACCACACAGCAAAGCTACGAAGTGGCTTGTTTTACAGATAAGGAAACTGAGTCTGGAAAATTAAATGTCTTCCCTGGGCCACATGAGCAAGTAAGTTATAAGACGGGGATCCAAACCCAGGTCTGTTTCACTCTAAAACCCGTGCTTCTCTCTCCCCATTCTGATCCACAGATTATTCTAGAAGGAGAAGAAAACAAGGCTCATTTTCCCCAAATCCACACTTACCAAACAGATGTGTTTGGCTGGTCGAAAAGGAGCCTTTATTTCACAGAAGGAGCTTGACTTTCTGCCCCTGGATTTAAGATCCAGAAGTCCCTGGTGCGGAGAATGGGAAGGAGGGGGCAGAGGAAGGCGACTGGGTCCCCACCAGAGAAGGCCTCCTGGAGCCGATGCAGGGACACATCTCCGAGCTTTGATGGGGGAGGGAGTTCGACATCAGTCTGCACCTGGGGTCCTGGAGCCCAGTCGCCTGGTGCGAGGGTCCCATGGCTCGCTCCTGGGGCTTCCGTGGAAGACTGCTTTGCAGCCACCCCAGGGATGAGGGTGCTGGGGGAGCAACCCAGGTGAGGGGGTCAGAGCCACCCTTGGACATGCAGAGCTGCTCTTGCCTGCCCTGGGAGACTCTGCTCCTTCCCTTCTCTCCCGGATTTAAGTTGCAGGGAAAATGCATTATTTTTTCATTAAAAATTCATTTTGGAGTGGATAGCCTTCAGAGATGTAATTAGCCACGTTATTTCTCTCCATTAGCAGTCCCCTGGCAGTTGCTGGAATGTCTTGTCCTTTTTTCTCTCCATTTCACTCTTTCCATCCTCTTTATAATCTAGGTTGCAACACTTCCCCACCCCCACCCCCATTACCGCCACGTGCTCTGTTTTTAGACGGAATAACTATTTTAAAATCCGGAGAGGGAGTTATAGCAAACTCCCCCCGCCACCGGGCTGTAGGATTACAGTCCCCTGAGCCAGCACAGAGCTCCAAGATGCCCCCCGCTGCCAACAGGAATGGGGGAGGCAGCTCCACGTGACACAGAGATGGCCCGGCTAGCGGCAAAGCTGGGCAGAGCTGGGAAGGCTCCTGCTCCCCATGGGCTACCTGTGTGATGCCAGGCAAGTAACTTAACCTCTCTGGTGTTCAAGGCAGGCACTCACATACGTAAAGCACTTCGCTTGAGGTATACAGCAAGTGCCCCTTAAAAGGCAGCTGTGGTTGGGAGGCCCAGCTGTGAGCAAGAGACATGGGCAGCCTTCCCACCTTTGCTAGGTTGCTAGGTGAGTCAGAGCTACCTGCTTGGTGCTGCCCCAGGAGCCTGGGCTGGGGGACAGGCGGCAGGGAGAACCGTGGTGAGGACCCCTTAAGGAGCAGGACTGGGTGGGCTCAGCCTGAGCCGCCTGAGGCTGAGTGCCTCTCTTTTGTCCAGGGTCGCTCCTATGTAATTCTGGCACCCACAAAGCTGTCTGGGAGGTGGGCTCCCCAAGACCTTGGAGATGGCCCAAAGTACAGCTAGTTGGCACTCCAGCAAGCTCAGGGGACTTCCAAGGTGTCTGGGCTGGCTACTGCTCTGGGGACGGCCACTACCTCGTGCTCAGAAGAGAGCAATCTCCACGCCCAGCACTGCTCCCCTCACGCTAGTGATGCGCGACGTGCAGCCATCTCGAACATCGTCAGAAATGCCGTGCTCCGTGGGGTTGAGGGCAGAAAGCCTCTTGCCAGAGATCCAAACTTACATCATCCTCCACAAAGAGAACAAAGAGAAAACTATGGCTTTCGCATAAAAGATCTTCAGCACTGCAATGAAATAAGATCAGAACCGATGTGACTTATATCCAGAGCTAGCGTGCTCAGACTTAGATAGTCACGGGCAGGCATCTTTTGGCGGCATTGCTACCTGCTAACAGAGGTGCAGCACCGGCATTTCACGGAGCTGTGTTGCATTGCATTGGCACGGAGGGCACTGGCGTGAGCTTGGTTTGCAATACCGGCCTTACCTGCTTTTACAGTAATCCTGGTCCCTTAGGTTCTCAGAGACACGCGGAGAGGGGGAAACTGACTGGCTCACGGGATCTTCGAATTTGTGCGTGAGTGTGATGCCAGCCGCATGGAAACAGGCAGCATCTCAACTCGAGTCGGTTCCCAGAAAGCAGCTCTCACAGCGATACTTACGGACAAGTCTTGGGCATTGGTGATCGTAACAGTGATGTCGAGAGTAAAAATAACCACTGCACACCCCACACCAGGAGCCTCCTGCGCGCCAGGGCCATGCCGGGCTCTTTACAGACACCGCTTCTTTCACCTTCAGTCCTGCGAGCCAGGGCCACCCCCAGAGCACACGTGAGGGTGCTGAGACTCACATAGCGGGGAGCCCCGCTGCAGGGCAGCCGACAGCACAGCAATGCCCGCTACCGGGAGCAGCAGTCCCAGGATGTCAACCCGCTCCATGGTTTGCAGGTGTCACCAAGAAAGACACGACTGACATGGGCACTGGATGGAACCACACTTTAGTCACATAGAGAAGAGACAGAGCAAGATCAGCTTCAATAGCAGGTGTCAGTCCCCACGGCCAGGGGTCTCGTCCTGCAGCCAACATAGAGCGAGATTGGCACACACCCGTCTCGCGCAGCAGGTGAAGGACCCCCTTCCCTCACCACCTGCAACAGGGGCAGCAGCGGGGTTGGCCAGGTGCCACATGACGCCCAAGCGGAAGCAGGACAAAGGAGTACACACTGACCCTGGAACGGGGAGAAAAATATGCCTGCATGAGGCGATTAGCCCAGCACGAGCTAGGAGGGATCCTTGTCTCTTGGTAAGGAAGCGATTCAGGCTCAAGGCCGCTTGTATAGGGCTGAGCAAAGGGCAAAAGACGGCACACAGGAGACTGCTTTTCCCAGCAGATGGGATCAAGGTCACATCGCTGGTGGGTGGCAGGGTCAGGATTTGAACCTGGGTCTTTCTGGCTCCAAAGCCTGTGAGCTTTCTCACTGCACGGACACCGCGTGTCTGAAGATAAGAGGTCTTCCCCAGGGCCCTCCACGCCTGCCCTCCCCACGCACCACAGCCTCATCGGGCTCGTGGACAGCCACAGTCAGCAGAGGAAACATGGGCCAGGTGGTTTTCTCCCTCCCAGGACTTCTTTAATGCTAACACCTAGAATAATAAAAGGGCACAGTAAGGACCATTCAGCCCTGGAAAAAAAATTGACACATGTAAATCCCTTTAAGAATCTGAAAAAGAAGCTAGAGAGGGAGGCGGATCAAAGGGTTTTTTTGCTTCCGTACAGGGTCCTGCGATTCTGTTTGAATATTAAGCCTCATGGGGTTGCTATGAGGCTTTTGTAGCATGACTAAAGTGTGTTGGCTAATTCAGGGAAGGAATGTTACCTACAATGCCCAGACAGGGAGCCAGAGGTTAAAGGAAGGTCAGTAGATGATCTGCGTCCTCCACGTTCGTTTGAGAAGCCACGCTGAATTTAGGACTCAGATTTTTCCAACCCTTTACCTGATCCTCAACTTCTCGGGGAAAAATTGCAGTTAATTCTCAGTTGTCTGTGTAGTTAATGTGGAGCAACAGAGGCACAGAGGATCTCAAATGATGAGTGATGCCATGCCATGCCCCCGGCTCTGGACATTAGCTTTGGAAACCTCTTGGGAACCTCAGAATGAAGCCGCCCTGATGTGGAAGAGGCCAAGCTGCCCACCTCCCGCTCCAGGAAGACCCAGGGGCACAGATCAAAGGAAAGAGGCTCTTTCCAAGGTTGGGATGGGGTGGTGGAGGAAGGCAGATAATGAGGCCTCCTGCAGTGTCACCGGCTAGCAGAACAGTGACAGTAAATGAGACGATGAATTGTGTCCACTGAAGACTTGCTTATGGACGCTGATTCATTATGTTAATAAGGACGGTGAAAGCCGGAGGTTGACTGTACTCTGATTTCATGGCTGGGGAATCTGTGGCTCACAAGGAGGGAACATCCAAATTTGAGGTCAGAGTCCAAATTCCAACGCTGAGCTCCAATTCCAATTTGGTTCGTCTAATTACTATCATCGCCTACTGACTACAGATGCTTTACAGCCAGATGAGACCTGAGTAGAAATGCAAGCAATGCTTAAGGTGGAGAATAGGGAGGCTGGCACCAAGCGGAGCCGACTCCTTAGATCCATGCAACAAATATTGAGCACCTACTGAATGCCACGGCAGCAGGGTTGGCATGGGGTGGGGGAGCACAAAAGAATCTGACATTGGCCCTGGCCTGAAGGAACTCAGGGTAATACACACACAGAGGGAAATGAGATTTAAGAGAACTTCCTTTATTCTCCCATTCAATCTAATCATTCATTCTGTTACTCAGGCACCATTTTAAATGCCCTAGATATAAAGATGGGTAAAACTGGTCTTCACCCCCAAAGCTACCGTTCAAATACTGCATCTGAGTCACTCGGGGAGATTTATCAAAGGACATTCCCCAAGCCCCCAGCCCAGGCATACTGATTCTGAATCTTTGCCGGTGGTACCCAAGAAATCGGAAGCTTGGATCCTAGGTTTTCTCCAGGTGTGAGTACTGATCTGGTGGGAAAACCAGCTGAGGGAGTCCGGAGGCAGAGCCGGAGACGGGGAGAAAGGCTCCCTGGCCCACCTCGCCCAGGAAGCCCACGCTGGCCAGAGTACCCCACTTTGCTCCCATGTCCTCCGAACCCGACCTCCACTGCACGTGCTGCAGCTTTTCCGAGTGACTAGTAGGTTTAGTCCCTCGGCCCCTGTATGTGTCTTCCCTCTGAAGGCGCGTGCTCCCATGTTCCAAGGCCATTGTGATGAGGGTTCCAGAGGCCTTGTGACACACAGCTGGCTCCTGTGGGAGGTCAGAAGAGGCCAGCTCCTCATGGAAATGCAACTCATCTCCTAAAAGGAAGCTCACCTTGCCCTGCTAATCAAGCATCACTAGGGCTCCAAGATAGTTCGAATCAGAGTCTGCTTTGAAGACAGCTAGCAGAGGCCATGACCACCCTGTCTCCAGAAAACAGCCTCTCTGCCAGGCAGTCAGCCTCCTTCATCCTGGTGCGTGTTCGTCATCAGCTCATGCTTTCTTTCCCAACCTCTGGTTCACACTCGGGCCGTTTTCCCCTGCTGGGTTGGAAACACTAGAACCCTGAGCTGGCGTAGAAGGAGGATCAGGGGCGGTTGTACCTCGGTCTTACCATCAGTGCCAGCAACAGGACTGAGAAACCCAAGTCCCCCAGATGTGTTATTCTAACTGCCTTGAGTTTTAGGTTTGCAAGGTCAACCCTGAAGATGCTGATAAGTTTTCTTTGGTGCTTTTGCCAACAATTTTGGTATGCTGCCACCAGGTGGCAGTAATGCTTTGTTAGTAAGTGGTTCTAAGCTCCGTTAACAGGACATCTATTTGTTACAAGTCCGCCTCAGTCATAAAAATTTTCCACACGGTATTTTTTCCAAAATCATCATAACTAATTATAATGACCTTAACCGATCTCCAGTCTCATTAATCATAGTGATTAAGAGAGTGATACATAAAAATGCAAAATGGGCACCTCTCTCCCTGAGTCTTAAATGTTACTGCTTTATTGCAGATTATCCCCAGGCCTTGATTTAAATTCTCTTGATATCCTTCTTTGTCATTCTTCTGAACTTAGAGAAAGCTAATAATAAAATAAACTGTCACATAGTATTTATTATGTACAACGACTCTTCTAAATGCTTTATTTAGTCATTCATTATCACAACCCTGTGAGATGAATGATGCTATTATCCTCATTTTTTATAAGTCAGAAAATTGAGACACAGAGATTTAGTGACTTGCCTATTGTCACACAGCTAGTAGTAAGTGTCAGAGCTGGTGGGTACTTAGACCCACCAGACAGGTGGGTTGGTGATTCTCAAATGTGGTACCCAAACCTACAGCTTTAGCACCAAATGGGGACTTGTAAGAAATGCAGATTGCTGGGCCCCGGAGATCTGTGTTTTTTTGAAAATCAGCCCTCCGGGTGATTCTGATGCATAGCTCACTTTGAGAACCACTGTTTTAAACCATTTTCTTAATCACTGTGCTATACTGATGATACACCCCGCACACCCGGGTTGGCAATGATTGCTGTTATGGGGAGCCCTTGTTACGTTTGGGGGTGTGTCTTGCTCTCAGGTGGACTGGAGTAGGAAAAAGGTTGAGAACCTTAAGCAGAGTCAATGCCTTCCCAGGTGTTACTGGAGGCTCCGTGACTGTGGGTATTCAGAGAAGCTTGGCATCAAAAACCCTCTAAAAAGTTTTACTTATCCTCCATTGATTTTCCTATTTTACTGGAAATACTAGAGGAAATCCCTCACCCAATGATGCGGAGGGAAGGTGGGGTGGGGAGACGTATTCCTGAAGCCAGGGCCTCTGGCAGCAGGAAACCTTAGAGTTACTTGGGGCTCCCACTTCTGGCTCCCTTCCCCAGGGCAAGCCTGGCCAAAGTTTCTCCAGGTTTGCTGATGGAGAGAGTTAACCTGCTTAGACGCACCCTGAGGGTGGGAGGACATTTCCAAAAGTGCTCTACCTAGCAATACTCTTCCCAGGAGACTAGGAAAGTTGCCAAATCTCTCCCTCCTGGATTACCAAGTCATTGTACCCAGAGTGTGGGCAAGGGTGTTAATAGGTTGGTGGAGCAGAGAATGGAGGAATATGGGAGGATGAAAGTGGATTTGAGAGGCCACTGGGTTAACAATTCCCATCACTTTGAAGGACCCCAGACACGGGTTCTCTGATTTCTGGCATCACCAGGTGGTACGGATATACTGTGAGAAGTGAGGGAGGGGGCTTCCACGTGGACATTTTCCTCTTGGCCTTCTGCAAGTCAATGGGCTGCTCGTTCTGATCCTTGGCTTCCTAGCAAGTGCCTTAGACATTCTTGTGGGTGGCCTGTAGTTTGCTTAGCTTTGGAGAGATACAGGGAATTGGTGGGTGTA
Source organism: Eulemur rufifrons (assembly GCF_041146395.1). Taxonomy (NCBI): domain Eukaryota; kingdom Metazoa; phylum Chordata; class Mammalia; order Primates; family Lemuridae; genus Eulemur; species Eulemur rufifrons. Next base: position 22,933,501 of record NC_090984.1, on the reverse strand, counting down.
GAGGAATGGAGTTTCCCAGAAGGAAGAGGCGGTGACTTTTTATAAACAAATTCAACCATGGCAAAGCAAGCAGATGGCCAATTGTTGCAGGTAGAGGTTTCGTACTGCAAATTCTCTGGGTACTCAACAGATGCTTTTGTGATGTTTCTAATTATTTCTGCCTTATGATGTTGATGCCGTATCTTTTATTATGGTGTGCTGTGCATACTACTTTAATTTCAGTATTGTCTCCCTTTCACTGTGTTTGACTTTTTTTTTTTATATCTTTGTGCATGGTTTATTTTTTAATCATTGCATGGTATTTTGTTTTAAGGTATACCTTTTGTTGACAGATTGCGTAAGATACATATTTTTTATTCAAACTGAAAATCCTTGCCTTTTAATGAGTGAGTGAGCATAGGCTGGGAGAACACGGAGCAGTCAGAGTGGCGGAAACCTGGCTCCGATGACAGTGACAGTGCCTACGTAGGTGGTGCTTGGCCTTAGCGCAGACTCCGCTTCCCAAGATTAGGCCAATACTGAGGTTTTTTGTGCCTTCTTGGGTCCTTATGTTCCATTTTGGTTCAGAAGATGGGGTATGCATGAGCTACTAAAGAATGTGTTTCTCAGTTCATCCCCATCAAACATGCAGTTAATGGAAATTATCCCAATTTGGGGCCTATGGGCTCTTATTTTTCGTTTCCAGTACTGTTTCACCTTCTGATACTGTGCTGGTCACGTGGTCGGTCAGTGGAGCAGCAGCATCTTCCCATCACCCAGGAGCTTGGTAGAAACGCATCATCTTGGGTCCCACCCCAAACTTTCTGAATCAGAAACCACATTTTGGGAAGATCCTTCAGTAATTTGTATGCAAATTGAATTCTGAGTCACCCATGTTCATATTCAAGTGTACGGTCAATGCGAAGTTGGTACTATGTAGAGCAGATATGTCTGGTCAGCTCTGTCCACCCGCTCATCCTTATGCTTGCAATGTGGAGTTCAAGATTCTCTCCTCTCCAATAGGAGGGAAGAGAGGAATCTTCTTCTATTCCAATAGGAACCCTAACTTCTAGTTATTATTTTGTAAACATTTTGAATTACTTTGCATGAAATGTACTCACCTCCCTCCAACACAGACATGCACGCACACACCACACATACCACACACGCACACACACACACATACCCCTTATCTGAAACAGAAACCAGCCAAGCGAGGTGGCTCACGCTTGTAATCCTAGCACTCAGGGGGGCCAAGGTGGGAGGATTGCTTTAGCTCAGGAGTTCAAGACCAGCCACAGCAAGAGTGAGACCCCGTCTCTACTAAAAATAGAAAAAATTAGCCAGGCATGGTGGCACATGCCTGTAGTCCCACTTGGGAGGCTGAGGCAGGAGGATCCCTTGAGCCCAGGAGTTTGAGGTTGCTGTGAGCTAGGCTGACGCCACGGCACTCTAGCCTGGGGAACAGAGCGAGACTCTGTCTCAAAAAAAAAAAAAAAAATTAAGATAAAATAAAACAAAAACCATTCCTTGTAATGAACTGTTTTACATCTCCAGGAAAGGTAAAATGGAACTGATAAATGTGTTTAATTGGTGCTCATTTTATATTTTCCATTATCAAGGCAGTATACATAATTATAGAAAATTCTGGAAGTACAAGAAAAAGGAAAAAAGTACTAATTCTCTTATCACTCAGAGATAATCACTGTTGTTTTTAGTGGACGGTTTTTGGTATTTTTTCCAAACACTTTTGTAGTGGTTAATGCACTATATATTAGAGGTTATATTGTGTAATTTTTACCATATATGACAGACAGCACGTGGAGATGAGGTACTATGTGTGCTATAGCAGTACTGTAGCGTATAGTACATAGACAGGATGCTGAAATACGATTGTATATTCAGCTTTTTCTGTTAACGTTTGTATTTTCCAGATTATTCATTTCTTATAAACATCCATTTATATGCCTCCCTCTGTTCCACTGAGTATATAAACCACAGTTTACTTAACTATTCCCTTATTGCAGAACATTTAGAGTGTTTGCATTTTTCATGTTGGTAAGTAACGTGCAGTGAAAATTATTGTGGGTACCGAAATTTTTCTATATATTTTCAGTAATTTCCTCAGGATAGATTTCCAGAAGTGAGGCAGGCGGTGAGCTTTGATTCATATTACAAAGTCCAGAGCATATTATTTAAAAATCACACTCAAAATAAATAAATAAATAAAAAAGCCAAAGGCTCCTAAAAGAGAGCTGAACTGGTTGTCTTTGCCAGGTGAAGAGAAAACCATCCATTGACAAGACGGAATGGAATAGCTTCTTTGATGAGAACGGCCACTTGGCCAAGTCGAGGGACTTCATTTGTGTTAACATCCTGGAAAGGGTACGGTCCCCAAGCTACCCATGGTCTTGCCCTGGAACCGGGGGCGGGGATGGGCAGGGGCAGGCACAGGCGTTGGGCAAAGCCCTCTTGGCCGCATTGAGAGGACGTGACCCCCCCCACCTCGCCCCAGGGTCTGCACCCCCTGGTGAGGACGGAAGCCTGGAAGTTCCTCACGGGCTACTACTCATGGCAGAGCTCCCAGGATGAGCGGCTCACCGTGGACAGCAAGAGGAGGTAGAACATTCCAGATCCCCTGTCAGGGGAGGGTGGGTGGCGCTGCATGGGGCAGGTGGTGCCCACCTAGCCTGCAGATTCAGTCCTCTTGCCCTATACAGATTCTCACTCCAAGAGAGAAACCCTGACCCAGGTCCGGCACCCCTCTCCCCGAGCTCCACTTACCGTCTGCTCTGATCCCCCAGACCCCAATCCCACCCTTCCCTGGGGCCTGTGCCTTCCGCTGTCTCCCACCTACTTCCCTGGGCCCCATCCCCCACCCCACCTCCTCCCTGACCCCCATGGCTGAGCTGCCTCCCCGGTCTAGCCGCCCACCCTGCCCACGCCCAGCACCTCCTCCCTGTACCCAGGCGGAGATGTATAAAGCCCAGTCTGGGCTGCTGGTGTCCTTCAGTGGTGTAACTGGTGGCATTTCAAACAGCACATCCTCTCTTCCAAGACCTTCCTGATCCTGGCTCCCCCCTCTCCTGACGTTCCAACCACATTGACTGCCTGACTCCCCCTTTGCTCAGCCCCCACCCCCACCCCTGCCCCAGCACAGACCACATTTGTACTCCCCTCTGCCCTTGGTTCACTCTCTCCCCTTTGCCCACAAAGGCCTCCCCATCATCCGCCTATCAAAACTCCACCCTTCCTTCAGGGCCCAGATCAGACAGTACACCTCCTCCAAGCAGCCCTCCCAGATCTTCCAAAGGAGCCAGGAGGAGGACTTTGGTTCAGTAGATAACACACAGGCTTTAAATTTAAGCTGTCTTGGATTTGGAAGCTGGGTTCAAATTTCAGCACTATCATTTACACCTGGGTGAACTTGCCCATGAACTTCACTGCTGAAGTCTCAGTCTCCTCCTTCATAAAGTGGGGGCAACAACACATTTCATGGAGTGGTTGTGAGGGCTGAATTAGAAAATATAGATAAGGCACCTTGCACAGGTGAGGAATAAGCAGCTTTCATGATTGTGACGCGAATGCTTCCTTTCCAAAGCCAGAGGCCCTTGAGTTGTGCTTCTCCTGTGACCCTGGGCACTTGGTCCAGCAGCAGTGACACTGGAGCACGTGTTTTCTCTACCAGGCCAAGGCAAACAAAGGCAGGGTCTGCCCCGATCCCCTTTGTCTTGGGCCCTCTCCAGGCCTTGCCTGTCCGTGTGAGGGCTCCGCACACGCCGGTTGGGGCAGACGGACTGCCCTGTGGAATATCTTCCCCTCAGAGGTGCTCTCCTGGGCTGGACTCGCCGGTCCAGGAACTGGGAGCAGGGAAGGGTGGGGATGCACCCAAGAGGGTGGGGAAGAGATGCACACACAGGGGTGGCCAGAGAGTGAGCCAGGGCAGCAGGGGCTGTGAGGCCTGAGCGTCCTGACCAGAGCCCACCTGTAGCAGTTATCTGAGACTGAGTAACAAAGTCCCACAGACTGGGTGGCTCACAACAGAAAGGTGTCCTCTCACATTCCGGAGGCCAGAAGCCCCAAGTCAGAGCGCTGGCTCCCTCCGAAGGCTCTGGAGAGAATCCTTCCTTACCTTGCAGCTTCTGAGGCGTCAGGTGTCCTTGGCTTGTGGCTGCATCTCTCTAATCTCTGCCTCTGTGATCACAAGACCCTCTCCTCTCTCTGTGTGTCTCTTATAAGGACACTTGTCATTGGATTTCAGGTCCACCTGGGAAGTCCAGGATGGTCCCATCCTGAGATCTTTAACTTAATCACGTCTGCAAAGGTCGTGCACAATTTACGTGTGACCACGTAAGGTCACATTCGCAGGTTCCGGGGGTTAGGACGTGGACGTACGTTTTTGGAGGCCACCCTTCAGCCAGCTACACCTGCTGATCACATTCTAGTGATGGGCACAAAACACTCCTCACCCGACCCTTCCAATTATGCGACACAGTTGCCAGTATTATCCCTGCTGTACAGAGGAGGAAACTGAAGCTTAGGGATGGAAAGAGACGCCCCAGGCTTGACCCCAGTTGCAGACACCCAGTTATTAAGTTGCGGAGCCAGGATTCAGGTACAGATGTTGGACTCCAGAGCCCGGGAGGTTAAGCCGTTTCCAGTCTGCACTCCAGGGACACTTTAGGGAGTGGGTAGGGCGAACAGGTAGGGGAACGGCTGGGCAAGGCTGCTGTCCTGTATCTGCCGTGACCTTGGCAGCTGCCGCTGCTCAGAGTTCTCCCCAACTCGTCAAAAGGTGCGGGCTACCTCGTTCAGCCTCCATCCTGTTCTCACAGGAAGAACTACGAGGCCTTATGCCAGATGTACGAGAAGATTCAGCCCCTTCTGGAAAACCTGCACCAGAACTTCATAGAGACTCGGAATAATATCAGTGAGCACCGTGGGGTGGGGAGGCTGGGCAGAGGGGAGGGCTTAGAGCCATCCCTGCCCCCTTCTCAGCCACTTCCAGGGAGGGGTAGCTCCCGGGGTCCTGGGAGCTGCTTTGACTCGTGCCTGGAGTTTTGCCAGCTAAACCTCGGTTTATCAACCTCTCAGTCTCCCAAGGTTTATCCACCTCTCAGATGCCCAGTGCCATGTTGCCCTGGGTGCATGGTGTTCCTGCTGCTTGGTCTACCTCTCTTCCTCCCTTGGTCTTGAACTAGGTTGGATTTGAATTGGATAGAGAGGAAGCTGGTGGGGGGCGGGGTAGACATTCCTGGCAGAGGGCATGGCCTGGTCAAAGATTTGGAGATGGGAAGAGACCGGGACAGCGCAGAGTGTGGTGGGGAGTTGAGCCTGGGGGAGGGGCCGCCGTGCCTTCCGTAGCCCACTCCCCAGGATGTGCCAGGGCCAGCCCTCTCATCCACAACCTTCTGCTGTGCTGCCTACCTGCCTCTCGTCCCCAACCCAGCACACGACATTCAGAAACTCTACGACAAAGACCCCCTGGGCAATGTCCTCATCGACAAGAAGAGGCTGGAGAAGGTCTTGCTGCTGAGCTATGTCTGCAACACCCAGGCAGGTGAGCCGGAGGGCTGGGCACCCCCGGCAGCCTCCGCTGCTCAGTCCTCTCCTGGGACCCGGCCCAGCCTCGGCCCAGGGTCCACACCCGCTCACCCGGCCCCTCTCCACTGCAGAGTACCAGCAGGGCTTCCACGAGATGGTGATGCTCTTCCAGCTAATGGTGGAGTGTGACCACGAGACCTTCTGGCTCTTCCAGTTCTTCCTGCAGAAAATGGTGAGGCCCAGGCCTGAGCTCAGGCATAGGGATCCCCCATTCCCCACACAACCCTCGAGGTGGCGCAGGCATGGTCAGCCCCAGCCACTGCCCCCGCCCCAGCCCTGCAACAGCTCCCTGGGTCACAGAGGAGCCTGGGAGGACAATGTAATGGGGGCAGGGGCGGCATGCATTAGAGCTGGGAAGGGGGATGGAGCGATGCTCTGGGTCCAGCTCTCACCAAACTGAAAGAGCATGGCTGGCCAGGCCCAGTGACGTCACCCTCTCCTGGCACTCCCTTCCCCAGCCACAGCGCTCCTCCCTGCAAACCCTCCAGAATAAAGCCCACGAACCTCAGCCAGGCGGTCCTGTGTCTTACTGCTCCCTCCACGCACCCTGCATTCCAGGCACACCGGGGGACTTGATAGTCCCCAGGTATACCCCACACTGTCCAGGTCGAAGGGTTTGAAGGCCTTGCTCTCTGGAACTTCCTCCCTGGAAAGCCTTTCCTCACCACCTGTGAGAGGCTGCCCAGAACCCTCCCGCAGCCCTCCCTCCACATGGTCACGGACATAGATGCACGCATGTGTGCGCAAGCGCACACACACACACACACACACCCCTAGGCTCATACAGAGACACAGGCCCAGCCCAGAGCCAGGGCCTCCAGAGTTGGAGTTGGGGGCAGTGGGGCTGACTCTTCCAGTGCCCTCGAGCTGAGGGGGACTCGATTTCCCTCCATCCCACCCTCTTGTGCAGGAGCACAGCTGTGTCATCAACATTGGGGTGGGCAAGAACCTCGACACGCTCAACAACCTCATCACTTTCCTGGACCCCGTGTTTGCCGAGCACCTAAGTGAGTTGTCCCCACCTCCTGCCACCCCCCAACCAGGCCAGGCATGGGAGGGGGGCAGGACCCCCCCATGGCAGTGGTCCCCAGTCATCTGATCACCTGGATGGTGGAGGAGGGACGAGGGGTCACCTGGATGGGGTAGGAGTCTGGACAGTTGAAAATCGACCCCAAACAGTCTCCAGGGGCAGTTGGGAGAGTGACAGCCAGGCTTTCTGTATTTCCAAGTGTTTCTCACGCTCTGTGGTTGGCGCCGTCTGTGTGCGTTCGCTTCATTGTGTGTTTCCCCTGACTGTGGCCTCGGCTCCTGTCCCCACAGAAGGGAAGGGTGCGGGGGCCGTGCAGTCCCTCTTCCCCTGGTTCTGCCTCTGCTTCCAGCGCGCCTTCAAGTCCTTCGACGACGTCTGGCGGCTCTGGGAGGTGAGGCGCTCAGCTGGGGGCAACTGGGGTAGGCCCCAAGTTCTCCTTGCCTCTCCCAGTATTCCTGCCTTTGGCTGGAGCTCAGCAGCCTGGGGGGTCTATTAGGCCGGCGGCTCTGCTCCCACCTTGCCGGAGGAAGCTGGAGCATCAGTTTGTCAATCTGTTCATGTGATGCAGAGGCCCCACTGGCTGTGCCTTCCGCAGGGCAGCCGGCACGGAAGGGCCCCGGGGCCTGTGCCAGCACAAGCTCCCCTCCTCCCTGCCCTCGCCGCCTCTCTCTGCTCTCCCTTCCCCAGCTGCCCTTCCACAGCCTCCTCTTCCACCAGACTGCTGGCTCCTGTGGAGCCCTCTCTCATAGGAGGTGGGCCCCCGAGGGACACCTGTAGTCCTCCGACCACAGTCCCCTGGGCCATCAGCAGATGAGGCCCCTCAGGATGACCCCCACCACCCATCTCTGCCCTGCCCAGTGGCTGCCACGGCCTGCGGGATCCAGCCCAACCATCAGCCTGGCATTCAGTGCTCCAAAAGTCAGCTCCCACCTGCCTCGCCCCTGCCTCCTGGCCTGCTGGTCTCCCTGCCCAAGTCTATGGCCACCCCTAGGCCTTTGATGACACCCTTGGATTGTTCAATTCCCATCCACTCTTGCTTTGCCAAAACTCCACTCAAATGCTACAGACAGTTCCCCAGTCTCTCCCCCCGCCCCCCATTTTTCCCTCCCTGCCATTTAATTAATTCCCTGAAGGCTTTATCTCTGAACTCTCCACCTCTAGCCAGCACGATGCCTAGAACCCCAGGGATGCTTGTGAGCACTTGCCTGAGAGAGTGAATGAGTGAGTGAATGAGTGAGTGAGTGAGCAAGTCAGCAGAGAGGTCCGAGAATGGCTGACCCGGGGCACGTGGCGGGCAGGCACCTCAGCCTCCTGAGGCACCTGCAGTCCAGGCCACAGGGCCCAGGCTGAGACCCGCGGCCTGCAGGTGCTGCTGACAGGGAAGCCCTGCAGGAACTTCCAGGTGCTGGTGGCCTACAGCTTGCTGCAGATGGTGCGGGACCAGGTGCTGCAGGAGAGCATGAGCGGGGACGACATCCTCCTGGTGAGCGCCCCCTCGGGCAAGCCGCCCGGCCAGCCCACGCCCAGCAGGAAGACGGGGCTCATGGAGTGCTGGGCTTCGGTGCCCTCCCCACCCGCCCGGACAGGAGGAGCCATGGGGGCTCACGTGCCGTGCGCTGTGTCAAGGGCCTTTAGCAGCCCGCTTGGTTCAGCCTCATGACAAGCCTGACGCAGAGGGGCTGTGATGACCATCACCACCTCTGGTTAGCTTGCGAGGAAACTGAGGCCTCCAGGGCTTCGTAGCCCCGCAGTTAACACCGTGGACCTGGGACACTCCTGTGGCAAAAAGACCGGGAGCTGTCCAACAGTTTCAAAAAGCAGCTGAAGTCTTTGTTCACAAGAAGTCTTAGGTGGCGCCTCAGTTATAAACCAAGCCCTCCTTGGAAGGCCCTGAGATACTTGGTGGAACCCCCTAGAGCCTAATATGAAAGACACATTTACCAGCCCCCCAGAATATAAAATTTCAGGCACTGCACCAGGCATGCTGGGGAGAGATCAGGAGGCCCCAGTGACGGCTGTGAGCAGCAGCCGTCTCCCCTTGGGGCTGCAGGGAGATGTGTCAGTCCCCGCACCCAGCCACACCCCTCCCGCTCTGGCACAGGCCTGCAACAAGCTCATCGACCTCGATGCTGACGAGCTGATCTCCGCTGCCTGCGTGGTTTACGCTGAGCTCATCCAGAAGGATGTGAGTCCCCCAGTGTTTCTCCTCCTCCTCCTCCTCCTCCTCCAAGAAGCCTCCCCTGATCTCCCAAGCCCAGCCCCTGGCAGGCACATTCAACTTCAGAGACAGTTTGTGCCACGTTCTCTGCCACCAGTCCGTAGATGTCGCTCTGCGTGGTCTTCTCGCTGTCTGCACAGGCAGCTCCCACCTCCCTAAGCAGGCTGTGCTTCCAGCAGTCACGACCCTCATCCCCTGTGCCCTGTGTCCATCCCAGTGGGTCTGGGCACCCAGGGGCTCAGGACAATGTCACCGGAACTGAAGACTGAAAGCGACAGACCAGTGTCTGTCCACCACACACCTGCGGAACCCTCCTCTTCCCCAGGTTCCTCAGCCATTAAAGGATTTCTTTCTCTGAGGACGCCCACACCCACAGTGGACAGACGCCCCCAGCGGACAGGGTGAAGGTGGCTCTTCAGCTGTGAAGTCAGCGTCAAGTCCGAGGGGCGCTGGCGTGGGGAGTGGTTAACACGGCTGCAGTATAAACAGGCGTCTGCAGTGATGGTCTGTGCTGGGCAGTGTGTCTCCCTTGACCTTGGGGCTGGGGCGTGTGCGGCTGAGACAGGGTTGCACGTGAGAAGAGAGGCTGGCTGGAGAGAGACACGATCTGAGGCTGCAGAGAGGGCCCGGAGCTCTTCCCCGGCTGAGGTTTCCAAGGCTGCGGCAGGCAGGTCCCTATCTGGCAGCAAACGGTTAAGAGAAGAGCCAACTTTGAGAGCCTTCCAGACTCCTGGGAAGACGAAATTGAACATATCTAATAAGGCTTAGTTAGTACCTGACCCGGCTGTGCCCCACCCCCACGCTCCCTGCATCCCACACGCCAATCACACAATTACGTTATTCTTCCAGAGCTTCCTCGCTGGGCTGTGGAAGGGCCCAGCCTGGAAGGAGGGAATCTCTGACAAGCAGGCCAGTCCCCTCCTGGGGTCAAAGCCTCCTTCGTCATTGCACCTTCATCTCTCAGCCTGCAAATGTGTCCTCAAGCTAAGCTGTATTTTTCAGCCTTGTTCAATCTCTCCAGGAAATGCAGTCTTTGCCCTTGCCCAGGCAGTCATTGTCTCCCTGGGCCAGGGGCATGTCCCGCCTGATCCCCCTAGGCTATGCCACAGCCCAAGCCCCTGGCCAGCCTGCCCCACGCTCCTGGGCCTCTCAGAGGGGTGACGTACCTGAGGGCAGACGTGAAGATGGGCCAGACAGGGCTGAACTTGCAGAGGGCTGGAGGCCGGCTGGGAGCCTTGCAGAGCTGCTGAGCAACACAGACCCGTGCACACGCTTGCACACGCGTACACACAGCCCTGCCCAGTGCTATGTGCTTTCAGGGAGGCTGAGCATGGGCAGGAGGGACCCCTTGGTTTTGCTCTGGACTGGTCCCTGGGGGTAAGGCATAACCATCCTTCTCACTCTTCAGCCAACCACCCCTCCCGCTGCTCCCATCCTGTCACTCTTGGTGACCGTCACTCAAAAGGCACTATGTCCCCAGTTAGTGTCTGGTCTCCTCCCCCTCAAGTGACAATCTCCCATCCATGGCCAGCTCTGAGTCTCTTAGCTTCTGTGTCTTTGCTGGGGGGAAGCTGAAGAATGGGCCCCGTCATCTCCATATACACACACGACGTCTCCACGTGGCTGCAGAGCTAGTGTTTGCTGGGCAGGAGGCACATGGTAAATTCGTATATTAATACTACTCTTCTCCTCAGCTTTATGTTCCTAAGACAGTTTGTTTAAATAAAGATTCCTGCATGGAATACAGTTCTCCAAGAATGAAACTGTGTTTGCATTCTGCCAAAGAACCAGAGAACCAGAGTAAAAGACATCTTGCTGAGCTAACCTTGGCCTTGGGAAGAGAAGAGTCGATAGAAACATCAGGTGTGTATTTTCCAATGGTTCTTTTAGACTGGTGGCATTAGTTGGCCTTTGATTTTTGGTTGGGACATACACACAATGCCAAATATCTATTTCAAAACTAAAAAAGTTTAAGAACTTACCTTCTTAAGGCCAATTGTTTCTATACCTATTTTTAAACATCATTGGAGCCCCGTTATTACACAGACTTTCCCAGGAGCCAGTGGGTCGAATTTGGGTGAAGATCCCAGAGCCTTCCCCCTGTAGCCCCTCTCAGTCCCCCTCCTTGAACCTCACGTCATTTTCTATGGTACCTCCAAGGACCCTCTGGCATACTAGGGAGCATGTTTGAAAATCTCTGTTGGGCCTTAAGGATGAGGCAGATCAAGTGTTGGCACTGAATTGATCCAGGTTCGGACAAATCCCAGGTGGTGAAGTGGTGGAAATAAAGGTCTCAGAAGTGCCGGACTCTCAGTTCATCTACAGCACTACCAGCCCAGGGGACTATAGAGTAGGGTCTTCCCACTACACTGCTGTGCATATCTCAAAGCCAGTATGGGCTTCTCCTCACTTAGTTTGTCACTCAAATAGCACAGTGTTATTTTTCTCTAGTGGGGCCCATTCCAGAGACACAGCCATGGGAAGCATTGAAATCACAGGGCCTAAGTTTGCTTTATGGCAGGGACTGTGTTGTTTTAAATAGCTTTTTTCAGGACACATTTATTGGGTACTATCTTAATCTGTTTGGACTGCTATAACAAAATGGCATGGATGGTAATTTATAGACAACAGAAATTTACTGCTCACAGTTCTGGAGGCTGGGAAGTCCAAATTCAAGGTGCCAGTGGATTCATTGTCTGGTGAGGGTTTGCTCCCTGCTTCCAAGGTGGCACCTGTTGCTGTGTCCTCACATGGCAGAAGTGGGGCAGGACAGCTCCCTTCAACCTCTTGTCTGAGAGCACTAATCCCATTCTTACCCCCTTGTGACTTAATCACTTCCTAAAAGGCCCTACCTCTTAATACTATCACATTGCGTATTGGGTTCCAACATAGGAATTTTGAGGAGACACCAAGATTCAAACCATAGCAAGTACTTACTGTGAGCTGCCTGCTGTCCAGGTACCGAGATTCAACAGTTTGGGGAAAAAAGACACAAAATTTCTGTTTCCACGACAGAGTTGAGTAGGGACCAGAGAATCACCTTAAAGAATGTATAATTGTAAACTTCTTTTAGTGTTCTGAAGGAAAGGAGCATGGTTCTAGGAGAGAAGATGAATTAGTGGTGGTGGCCATGGCGGTGGGATGTCAGTGATGATAATTATGTTGATGATGGTGGTGGGGAAGTCATGATGTCAGTAGTAATAGCAGTGAATAACTGTAGTAGTGATACCAGTGAGCACAATAGTAGTAATGTCAATGATGGTGGTGGTGACGGTGATGTCAGTGATGGTGGTGGTTACCATTAATGTTGGTGGTGGTCGTGGTGATGGCAGTGGCAGAGGTGATATTGATTCTGGCAGGGGCATGATAATGTCACTGGTGGTGGTGGTAGGGCTGACTTTCATTCACTCAACAAAAACTTACTGAGTGTCTACAATGGCGCTCCTTGGAGGTACCATAGGAAAGGATGTGAGATTCAAGGTGAGGAGTGAGGGAGAGCCGTGAGCTCTGGGCTTCCCATTCTGTACTGATATTGATGATGGTGTCAGTGGTGATTGAAAGGACGGTGGGTCTTGCTAGGAAAATGACAGAAAAATGAGCTCTCTGCTCCCTCTTCCTCCCTCACTGACAGGCACACTGCAGGGTTCCATTTCACCACATCTGAAAAGAGCTCAACAGACAGAAAGGAAATGTAAATCTTTCTTTTTACATTCACCAGCTCACTGTCTTATAGAATTTGTTTTATAGCCTCAAGGATTTCCTGAGGAGCTCCTGGATGGACAGCAGGGGTGCAAGCTCTAGGCCTCAGTTTCCTGCCCAAAACCATATCTCAGGGGGAGATCACATCCCCAGCCATAAGCCTGACTACATTTTGGAGGTAACCAAGTCTCCAGGAGCAGAAAAAAAACAGAATAAAACAAGAAAGACAGACAACCTGACATCTCGCAGCTGCCCCCTGCTAATGACTCCACAGCTGCTTCTGTTATCAACTGACAACAATCACTATTTTTTTCCTTTCTCTTTGTCCCCTAAAATCAGCAAGCCACCTGGCGTCAGGGCTGGCACCCTCCTTCTCTTTCTTTGGGATGCCAGGCTGTCTCCCTGCTCTCTTTTTTCTCCCTCTCTCTCACTCTCTCTCCTTCCAAGAAGATGAAAGGAACTTTTTAACATACATATCTCCTAATCTCGGTGTGAGAAATCTTTCTCCCTGTGCAGAGAGCACCTACTAAGGTTTCCACCCCAACAGTGATGGTAATCATGATGGAGATGAAAAGGGATTGATTCATTCTGAAAAACTAGTGCCCAGCACATTTCCAGTGAGCAAGACGTAAACATCTCATCTTTTAGTGAGTCACTGTGGCTATGAGTGTAGAGGGAAAGAAAATGGAAGTACCTAGGCCCAGTCAGGCTTTCCAAACCTCGGTCCTGAGCCTGACACCAAAGCTTGGATTGGCCATGTTCCTTCCATCCTCTCACCCCCACCTCTCCTTCTTTCACTCTTCTTCTAAACCCCTTCCCTGGAGAATTCATCCATTTATTCCTCCTTCTCTGGCTACTTTGAATGGCCCCTAGCCCATTCTTTGTCCCTGGAGCTAGGACAATGGCTCTCTCTCCACCAGCAGCTGCACAGAGGCACCATTTATAAAGCCCCAGGGTCTGTGCCCCCACCCCAGAGAGGAGAAAGGAGGTGGGCTTCTGCACCCACCCTCAGCCTGGCCGGGAGACTCCAGTCTTAGCCTGAAGCCATCAGACCTTTTACCAGTGGAGAGGACGGGATACTCCCTGCAGGGAGTGGGACACAGCTGGACAGAAGGGCCTGCACTGCCCAGGACCCGACCCCAAGGACAGGGGGTGTGCTGGAGCTCCAGGAGGGCAGGAACGAGGGCATGCCGCCCTGACCTTCACGATGATCAGAGCTGCACTTAGTGAGTAATCACTGTGTTCCAAGTCCTGTCACAGAATCCTCAAATTCAGAAGACAACTGCAGTCATTACCGCCTCGTCACTGGTGAGAAGCTGGGTTCCACAGCTAGGGGTGGCAAAGCCAGGATTTGAACGCTGAGGGGAGAACCCCTGGCCCCTCCACTGCTCCCCCCACAGTACTGGTTCTGGGGCAGCTCCCATGTCCACCTCTTTCCCTGCCCACAGCCCCACTCAGGGTCTGCTGTGCCCCCTCGGCCCACACCGAGTCTCCTGTCTGGTCCTCTGCAGAGTGGGCCACCCTGGCCTTGGCAGCTGAGGCCGCACAGGTGGGCCGAGATGGGCCAGGGCTAGATTGGCAGGGGGGTGTGCGCAGGAGGCTCTGTCCTACTTCCCTCCCCCTTGCTATGCCTGTCATGACCCCAGTAAGGCTGGGGAAGGCCGGATACAGCCATGTTTACTGCATCTTGTTTTGAAACAAAGTTCAAGCTGCGCTGGACATTCCTTCTGCATTCCTGCTCCAGGACGGGGGCTGGCTGGGGCTCCAGGGCTACAAGGAAATCAGTCTGCAGGGCTGAGCCAGGGCAGCCAGGACGGGCTGGCAGCAGCAGGCTGGGAGGCTGGAATGGCCCAGTGTGTGAGGTGAGACCTGCACCGACTCTGGGAGACAGGGCTGGGGGAGAGCTATACAGGAGTCGCCTCCCTTCCCCAGCCCTGCCCCTACAGAGCCCTCTCTGCATCAGCCCCAGTGGGGAGACCCCCTGGGAGGAGCAAGACCAAGGCAGAGAGGAGGGAATTCCCAGGTAGTGCCAAGAGCCTTCCATCAGCCACACTGCCCAGGAGGGGAAAGGACTGATTTCTGAGACCGCAAACAAAAGCACTAGCTCCAAATCGTCCTGCCAGCCCCAGGGGCTAGGTGAGCCTGTAGCTGGGAAGAGATTAGCCACGGGAAGTGGGGGAGGCTGTGGCAGGAGGGTGGAGTCTCAGGAGTAGCTTTGAGTCCAGGCTGCACATTAGAATCACCAGGAGGGCTTTTTAAAAACAACCCCTGCGCAGGGGCCCACCAATTAAATCAGAATAACTGGGGGTGGGGTCAGGGGCTGGGATTTTCCCAAAGCTCTTCAGGTGACTCTAACGTGCAGTCAGGCAAGAACCCTGTGTTCAGAGCAGGAGCCTAATGAAGGGCGACTGGCGATCAGCTGGCCCCACCCCTTCCTTCCGCACAGAGGGAGTCCGAGGCCCGGGCCAGGCCGGGAGGGACTGGCCCAAGTCCTCACAGCAAGTGGACCACGGCCTGACACTGCACTGACACATGCAGGAGCAGAGCTTGTCTCTGCAGGACACCCTCCATGCATGCTCCTTCCTGGACCACACCAAAGCCGCTGGCTGCCCTCTTTCCACGGGCTCTAGACTGGACCTCCCCACCCACCCACCTTAGAGCCCTTCAGCTGGTTCTTTTAGAACAAATATTCCCAGTTCTTTTCTAAGCCAGCACAGAAAAGAATCTCCTTAAGGAATTAACAACAACCAAGTCTCAAAGGCTTGAACCTCACCTGCAGTGATATGCAAATGAGCCCAAACACCCACAGCGCAGCATTCAGAGGCTGGGAGCAAATAGGATGCAAATATATGCAGCCATTATGCAAATAAGGGCAGCGCTGGATTAATAGACAGCAGCTATCTCTTTAGTGGGGGGGTGGCTGACACGGAGGGTGGCCCTGTCTCCTCAGAAGCATCCTGAGGAACGGTTGGCTCTCCGGTCACGAGGAGGGATTGTTCACAGGCCTGGCCTGCAGTCTCTGCGCTAGGAAATCCGAGCAGGGGTGTCTGTCAGCCAGGCAGTGTGTCCTTTGCCTGGGCTCCTCGCCCAAGCCCCAGGTTCAGTGCTAGGCACTGCATTTTGGGGGAGAGAGCGGTGGTGATAGAGGTGGTGGAGGTGAGGGAGGCAATGGGGGAGAAGATGGTGGAAATGACAGAGCTGGACATAGTCAAGGAGGTGACAGAGCTGGAGGTGAGGGTGGTGACGTTCCTAGTAACATGATGCTGAGAACAGAGATGATGGTGATGACAGGAAAATGGGGTTGGAGGAGACGGGAGCCGCGGGAACGGTGAGGACAGATGTAACAGAGGCACTGGTGGTAGGGGTGGTGGAGGTGAGGCTTGGGTAGAGCGGAGATGACGGGGTCATGCTGACGACAGTCATCATGGAAAGGACAGCCATGGCCTGTGAGGGGTGGATGTTGTGAGGAGGAGGAGAACAGTAATGCTGGTGCCGCAGGGAATGAATGGCAGGCCACGGTGGCTGGAATGGAGGACAGTGGAGGCTGTGGGAGAGTGGAGGGTAGTGAAAATCACTGTACTGACCCATGGGAGGTGAGGGTGATGAGGAAGTGACAGAGAAGGTGAAGATACAAAGGGGGAGTCCGCGAAGATGGGTTCTCAAAACTCTAAAGCTCAGTGGGGTGGGGTTAGAGAGCCTGTCAGAACGAGGCAAGGGCGGAATTGAGGAAGAGATCCGAGGTCTGTTGCGATGGGGGAGGAGGCCTGGGGCCCCCACCGCAGACCTAAGGAAAGCTTGGAGACAACACCTGACTTCTGTCTCCTTGGCAGACTCGGCGCACACTCCAGTTCCACTCAGCGAGGGGGGCATGCCGAGGTCTGCCTGTGACCAGTGGGGTGACTTGTGGTTGGGGAAATCATAGCCCCACTGGGCCTCGGTTTCCCCCTTTGTGAAATGGGAGAGTGTGGAAACCAAGTGAATGCCCTACAGCTGACTCACAGTGCATGTGCAGTGGAATGAAGCTGCGGGGGGGGGCGGGGGGTGTGTGTGTGTGTGTCTTTATGTGTGCGTGCGCGTGTGCTGGAGGGGTGGTGATGTCAAGAAATAGAGAGCTGGGGAGATATTAACAAATGTCTTCTCAGAGGAACTCAGAAATGGCCTCGTGTTGCTCCCATCCCATGGCCTGGATCTCTCCACTTCTCCATCACCCTCACCTCATCTTGCCACTGCAATGAGGTCACCAGAGCTGTCTGCCTGACCCTGTCCTCACAGCTCTGTTTCCCTCCCAGAAGTCCAACCCCCATGCAGGCTGCAGTGTGAACTGCTTAGACGCCAGGATACAGTCGTGTGACACCGAACAATATGCTTAGTCTCTTTGAGCTTCTGTTTTCTCACCCATAATTTAGAAATAAAAATACCTACCTTACAGGTTGTGGTATGGCTATGTCTGTGATATGTTTAGCCCAGCAAACTCCAATTCAAAGAACTGGTAGCTGTTGGGAAGACACTGCAGGAGTCAGGTTCAGAATTATCATTTAGTCTCTAACCCAAAGAATCGACACAGGAGAAAAGACGGCTCTGGGACCGGCGGCCCCGCACAGCCACAGGTGCAGCCTCTGGGGTGAGCCACCTCCTCCTTCCTGCGGAACCTGCGTTTGCACGCGACATGCTGCAGAGGGCGCGCCTCCTCGGCTCGTGCAGGACTCCGTGCGCAGGCGCGGCCGCGCCCAGGAGGAGGCGCCCTGCCCAGGGTGCGAGAGTCGCTCGGCAGCCTCTGTTCCCCGGCGGGGCGGAGAGGTGCAGGGAGGAAGCCTAACTGCGTGCGCCAGAGCAGCTTTGGGGGCTGGAACGGGGACAGGGAGAAGGAATGTGTCGTTGTTCATGGCTCTCAGAGGTCCCAGCCCTCCACTCCGGCTGCACATTTGCTAGGAGAGAATCCTGGGACCAGGGGCCATCTGGGTCCCCCTGGAGGCATCTCTCTCAGCAGCCCCTTGGGCAGGTGCGGTGGGGACCATGCCCACGTGCTGTTTGGCTAGGAACGCCGCCTCCATCTCACACACACACACACACACACACACACACACAGGCTGTCTCTCTCTCTCCCTCTCTCTGGTCCAGTGTGATTCGCTGTGAGCGGTAATCATCGTCCTAAACCCCAGATGATGGCCAGAGGAGAGCAGGGACCTCGGATGAGTCATCTCTCGGGATGGAAGTGAGGCCGGCTGGAGAGAGTCTGCCCTTCGGCCTCCTCGGCTCACTGGTCTCCATCCCCGCACACCCTGCACAGGGACACCCAGGGAGCTGCCACTCTCCCCAGCTGGGGCTCTGCTCAGAGGCACTGCCCCGTCGGGCCTGTGCCCACAGGGAGCAGCTGTGATAGCCGCCTCCAGATGGTCATGGGGCCAGCGCTCCCGCTGGTCTCTGGCTACCGTCAGGGCTCAGCGCCGGGCTGGAATCGGAGCCTCCTGTTTCCTCTAGCCAGTACCTAACCATTGCCTGTTTCTCTATGAAAAACCATCCAAAGCCCTCTCCTATGTCTTTCTACACTCCAGACCAGCAATGTTTAATAGAAACATAAAATGTGAACCACAAATGTATTTTTAAATATTTTAATAGCCACATTAAAGAAGTAAAAAGAAATAGGTTAAAAAGTGCATTTAACTCAATAGTAACCCCAAAATATTATTGTTTCAACATGTAACCAGTATAAAATTACTGAGATTTTTACATTCTTTTTGGGGGGTACTAAGTCTTAACTGGGAGGAGCCACATTTCAAATGCTCAGTAGCCCTGTGTGGCTAGTGGCTCTGGTATTGGACAGTCACTCACACTTGTTATCTCCTGGTACCTGGTGTTCAGTAAGTGTCTGTGGATGGTTTGCTTTCCGGGCCGATGGGTCTCCCAGGCACCCTGACCCAGCTGTGGCTGAGGGGTCTCCAGCTGAGAGCCCACCCTTGGATCTTCCAGCGAGGGCTGTCCTGGGCACTGGTGCTCCGGGCACTGGCTCATAGCCGGATGGGCCATCAGTTCCTCCTCCAGGGATCCCAGCTCACAGGAAGCTGCCAGCGGGTGCAGCCCTTGCAGAGGGTACATCGGGTGCCCTCTTCAGATCCAGGCCTCATGGCCATTCCGGGCCCCAGTCTGCACTCCCAGAGTGCCTTGCCCTGGCCCACACTCTGCCTGATGCCAGGGATGCTCTTCTGCTCTGCACGAGGGGAGGGCCTTCATGCAGCCTGAAAGGAACTTTCATGTTTAGATAGAGGAAAGGAGGGTAAGGAAGGCGGTCTGGGAAGGCAGCAGTCTGGGCAAAGGTCTGGAGGTGGGACGTGGGGGGAAGAGATGAAAGGGAACCAGAGGGGTTCAGGGGAGAGAAGCAGGGTCTGTGTGTGTAGACGCTAAGTGCCAGGCCTGGACAAGGTGAAGCCATGGAAGTCTCTGAGCCAGGGAAGGAACGCAGGGGAGTCAGGATTGGTGGTGCACTGGCCGGAGACCTGTACAGGAAGGACAGGGAGGGGAGAAATGAGTGAGAAAGTAACCACTCTGGGGTGGTTAGAAACCTAGGCAGGAACACAGAGCCCTTGGGCCTTTCTGTGGTTGGCCCCAGGGAGCTCGGCCTGGGGTGGGGGCCCCCATGCCAGAGGTCTGCACAGAGAAGTGGGCCCAGGGCCTTGAGGGGGGCAGCCCAGGCATCCTGGGGCTCCCTCTGTGTGTCTCTGGGGAGGGGACCCTGGGCAGCTCCCATGGAGGGATTTGCAGGATCAGTGGCCTCTTCTGGGATGCGACTGTGAGCTGGGAGTGGGTTTGCTTCTCACTCCCACACACCTGTTCCTGCCCCTCCCGTGCTCCGGATGCGAGGTTCTGGGGGCTCCTGCAAAGCCAGCACATAATTCCCAGACCACTGAGAACCCAGGCAGAGCTTTTGTGAGGATTAAACAAGGCTGTCCCCTCTGGGCAGATGAGCCCCTCAGCAGATGGTGCCTTTGTGCCAAGCAAAAAGTGTCCAGCACAGGATAGATGTCAGTCCCCTCTCCCCCCTTGGCCGAGACCCAGAGCACAGCCATGTGGCCTTCACAGCGGTCCTGCGCAATTCCCGGTGTTGAGGGAAACTGGACACAGGAGACAAGTCAAACCTGAAAACCACAAGCCGCTGGAGATGAGACCTTCAGAGGAGACCCTGCCCTTCCTCCTCCTCCTTCCCGCCTGAACCAGGGCACCAGAGCTGTCAGGGGACTGGGTGAGGGGAGACATGCAGGGGTGAACTTCCTGGGCCCAGGGAGTCACAGCAGCAGGGTCGCAGGCCCAGATACAAAGCCGGCATACACCTCATCTCCCCTGGAGCCAGGTGAGCACAGCTCTAGGAGAGAGGCAGGACAGGGACTGCCATAAAAAAAAAAAAAAAAAAAAAATGGAGGTCCTCATCCATGGAAGAGTCTGCTGGAAAAACAAACAAACAAAAAATGGAGACCAAAAGAAGCTAAGTGACCTGCTCAAGCTGACACAGCTAATAAGTGACAGTGGAGGATGGGAGGCCAAGTCACAGGGCAGTGAAAAGCATCAGGCAGACCAAGAGAGAGTCCTGGCCTAACCTTGGCCATTCATTTAAGCTTTCTGAGTATCAGTCTGCTCATCTGTAAAATGGGGATAATAGCTAGTGCTATTCCCAGGACTAAAGACAGCAGTGTATATAAAGCACTTAATGACAAGTATAGAAACTGGGACTAAAACTGCAATTTCTTGCTCTGGGACAGAAGTGGACACATCATTGGGAAGTCTGGGGTGTTGGAAAGTTGCCAAAGTACCAGGCCTGTAGGCCAAAGGAAATGGTCCAGAGACATGCAGAGCTGTGCCACGAGGCCCCTTCAGGACCGGGGTGAGCGTGGCCTGCTGAGGGCTCACAGCCGAGTCCCTCCCCATCAACTGCTCTCTGCCAAAGGCCACATCCCCTGCCCAGGAGCCCCATCCAATGACTGTGTGGGCACCTGGGCCACAATCTGGGGCAACTCCCCAGGGAGTCACTGCAACCGCACAGCGGTTCAGCTGCCCCTGTCCCAGCCCTGCTCCTCGCTCCCCAGGGCCCCCAAGAGCACTCCCCACTCGAATTCCTGCTTCCAGGCACACTAGTTCCCTGGCTGTGCTAACAAATTACTACAAACGTGGTGGCTTAAAACCACTCACATGCCTTCCCTGACAGTCCTGGAAGCCCGAAGTCTGAACTCAGTTTCCCGGGGCTGAAGTCAGGTGTGAGCAGGGCTGGTTCCTGCGGGGCTCTCGGAGAGGTCCGTCTCCTCGCCTGCTCTGGTTTCCGGCGTTGCTGGCTGCTGGCCCCTTTCTCCCATCACTCCAACTTTTGCTTCCGTTGTCATATCTCCTACTTGCTCCTTTGGCCCTCTCAGCTTCCTCGTACAAGGACCCTGGGGGTTACACTCAGGGCTCACCCAAATATCCGGGATGATTTCCCTGTCTAAAGACCCCTAACCTACTCACATAGGCAAAGTCCCGCTTGCCATTCACGAGTTCCGGAAATCAGGATGTGGCTATCAGGGCGGGTGAAATTCAGCCTACCAGCCAAGGACCTAACCCTAGGAATGCAGCTGGGTGCCTGCTGCGGCCCTCCTCACTTCCTGCCAAGCATCCTCCGGTTGGCACCTCCCCAGCAAAGGCAGTCGGACTCGTCACAGGGCAGCAGGAGGGGTCCGGCCAGGGAAGGCCTGCCTCTGGAGCCAGTGAGCCCCCTCGTCCTGGTCCTGAGGGTGTGGAATATCCAGCCATCGGGAAGGCTTACGCAGGCTGGAAGCCTTTGGGTCCAGAAGTGCCTGTCCCCTCTTTTCTCCGCCTCTCAGTGTATGTCACCTCTCAAGGCTTGGCTGCTCCAAGCAGTCCTCCTCCAGACAGACAGAACAGCTGCCTCCTCTCTGGCCTCCCCCGCGCTTGCTGGGGGCTCCCCTGGTGCACACCCCACAGCCTGCTGCGTGTATCTGTCGCTGCACGCCCGCGTCTCCCCGCGCTATGTGGTTAGATTTTTCTCATTTTCCCACCCACTTACCCCCCATGCCTAGCATGGGGGTCTGCTCTCCTGGACAGCGGAGGCCTTGTCTGCTTCCAATCAACAAATAAATGCTTGCAGAACTGGGTCACGCAGAGCCAATCCACAATTCCCAAGGAGGACGAGGGGACTGCGGGGTCAGCAGCGTGCCCTGGCTGCTCCGTCGGCGTCAGTGCGGGCTGGGGTGCCCTGGGGAGGCCCCTCTGTGCTTCCGTCAGTCCAAGTCTGGCAGCTGCCGCTCACGCAGGGCCCCCTGCTTGCCTCCCTGGCTTGAAGCAGCTCCACAGCCAGCCCCCAGCCCACCTTCTCCCCGGTCCTCGGTACCTTCCGACAGTCTCCCGTTGCCCATGCCTTTCGGAGTGGTCTATGGTCTCTGTGTTTCCTGCTCTCTCATTCTTCCCATAACTCACTCTCCTTTAGCCCACGGAAACTGCCCTCCCAAAGCCACCAACAACCACTGTGCCGCCCAGTCCAAAGGTCACACTCAGTCCTAACCATGGCAGGCTCTGCGCTGCTCCCTGTCCTGGCACCTGTGGCCCCCGGCGTCCCAGGTCTCCTTAGGAGGGCTTTCTTTGGTCTTAAACCGAGCTTGGTCCATGTGTGAGTTTGACTGGAATGCCAGGGGACTGACACCCCAGGAGTGACCCTTGAGGGGAGATGGGAGCTGGTGGACCCCAGTTGTTCCCCCGTCTCACTTCCCTGCCCCTCACATGTTGCCTGGGACCATCTCCCACACAAATGACTCCACCCAAATCCTTGTCAAAGGTCCATCTGCGGGGAAAACCAAACTAAGGCAACACATCAGGTCATGTTACCCTCCCCATCACCTGCAAGGGAAGACCCTGCCCCTTCACTCCGTATCCAGGGCCCTCAGCGACCTTGGCTCTTGTCCGCCTCTGTGACACCATCTCTCACCTTTTCCAGCCTCAAACTTTGTACCCTGGCAAAGCAGTTGCTCATGATCACCCACCCGCCCTCTCACCCCCCGCCTGGAATTCTCTCCCCATCCTCTGCACCTCTGCTCTGTGACCCAGCCAGGTGTTGCGCCCAGGAAGCCTTCCTTCTGAGTGTGGAGGTCAGTCCTTGGGCTCCTGCCCCACCCTAGGGTGAGCATTGCTGTGAAGGCAGCTACAAGGAAGAACTAACCAGGTTGGAGTGAGGTGCTGGCCCAAAGTCGGGCCCCGAGGGCGGCAATGTGCTGCTCTGTGGCCAGCCCCGTGGGCGGCCTCCCCAGCCCCCGCAGGCAGGCGGCAAGCCCCTTCCCCTTGCCCAGTGGTGTGTTGAAGTCAGCTCCCACTGGCTCAAAAGAACCAAACTTGTACATCTCTTTTAATTCTGCGTTCAGTGACATCCTGTGGATGGTCTGAAATCAGCCACAGTGAGAGTGTTTACACCATGGAAATTGGCAAATGCTACAGATCAGGGGTTTAGTTTTCTCCAAAGAGCTGCCATTGCCTTCCCTCATCCCCCCACCCCCACAACCTGTGGCTGCCAGGTGTAGTGAAATCCCAGAGTACATCTGTGGGTTCACAGATCCCAGCTCTGAATTTCCCTTGAGACGCAGGACTAAATAGACTTGGGGGAGGGGGTGTGGACTGGGCAGCAGGGTGCCAAGGCGGATGCGGACAAGAGCCAGGGGCTGGAGTGCAGCTGGGTGGGGTGCAAGCCGGGGCAGGGAGGAGCCCGTGGGACTGGAGGACAAGGCTTGGGCTGCGCGTGTGTGTAGAAAAGAGAGACTCCAAGAGAAACGGAGAGAGACGGCAAGGAAGAGGCGAGGACAGAAGAGAGAGAGCCGTGGAGAGACGAAGCAGACACAGGCAAAACAAGCACAGAGGGCGGGAGGGAGGCAGAGGCAGAAACAGAGGCAAAGACAGCTTGGAACTGGGAAGAGAAGACAGCGGAGGGAGCCAAGGGCAGAAATAGGAGTGCAGTGACAAAAGCACAAACCGGAGAGGGATGAGCAGGGACAGCGGCAGGAGAGGGCCGGGGAGGGAGACAGCCCAGGCCTAGCTGCTGCTACAGTGCTGGGGCTCGTGGTGCACGGGGCAGCTTGCAGGGGAGGCTCGGAGTCCCCTCCACCCCGACAAGGTCCCCATGCTCCCCCAAGCCATTGTGTGATGACCTCCTTAGGTGTCAATCAGCTACTAGAAGATGTGAATGTTTGATTGCTTCTTCCATTTGGGCATTAAATCCCTCAGTAATTCAATAATACATTGCCCAATTTCTCACATGATGAGCAATTTTAAATTAGGTAAAAAAATATTTAGGCAATTAAATTGCTAAGTGATTTGTTTCTGAAAGGAAGTCCCTCATGATGCTCCCTTGAGTTTTTATTCTCCCTTCTTAAAGCAACCTGGGAAAGGGACGTGCAGATCTAGCCATCTGCTTGGTGGTTCTACCCGGCTGCATCCAGCACATCCTCTAGGTTAGGGCCCTCGGATCCAGGCTCCCCCCCACACACACACACCCCCCCAGTGGTGGCTGAAGTCAGCCTGCATGGGCGGGGAAACAATCAACTTTCCACATCTTTTCCGAATTCTGCATTCAGTGACATCATGTTAGTAGCCTGAAATTGGCCATGATGCGAGTGTTTACACTGCAGAAATTGGCAACTGCTACAAACCAAGGGTGTTTTTTTCCTTCAGAGAGCTACCACTGCCTTTACTCACCTCCTGCACCCACACAAATCTGTGGTGCCCAGGTGTGATAAAACCCTGAGCGAGTTTGTGGGCTTACAGCATTTGCCCAAGTCCCAGCTGTGAGCCTCCCTCAAGGGGCGGGGCAGACTCCTTTGGCTTGGGGGTCCGGGGGAGTTGACTGGCAGCATAGTGCCGAGATGGATGTGACCTCTGTCCCAGGGATCCTTGTGCCTCCCTGCCAAGGGAGTGTGGTCTGGAAAAAAGAGCACCTGCCTGAGCATCAGGTGAACTCAGGTGTCTCTGAGCGTCAGCAGGGAAAGTGACTGCCTCCTGGTCACCAGCAGTGTGGATGGGGTGGGCCTAAGCGCATCTCCTGGGCTCCAGTGTGGTGGCCTTTCTGTTGGTCTAAGCTGCCCCCGCTCACAGTCCCAGAAAGTTTGTTGTGCTACTTCCAAATACAGAAAAGTTCTGTTGCTGTAAATTTATAATTCTCCAGGAAGCTGCGTCCTGGTCCCTGGCGGCCCTTTGTGTTGCCCACCTTAAAGGAGTTGGGCAAACAAACACGGGACAGGAGGGGCTAAGGAGGTGGGCGACCTAAGCCGGAGAAGGCTGGGGACGGGCTGCAGAGACACACTGGATAAGGATTTCAAGTCTCACTGTGGGTGCCAGACCGTCTTCTGGATTTTCCCACCCAAGTTGTCAGTAAACTTGACCTTGCTCCCTGATGTCTTTGAGTGGATGAAATTTGGAGGGCGGTGCCAGTTTGAGAAGAAGGATGAGGACCAGCTCCACTGGTCACACGTGGAGGGACACCGTAGACTGAGGAGGAAGGCCAGCCGGGGCAGTCACAGACCTCCATGGGAGGAGGAGGCAGCGTCTTGCCTCTCTGTCCCCCTGGGAGGCGGCTTGTTTGGGAAAACCACGCCCAAGTCCATCTG
The DNA here is from genome assembly GCF_041146395.1 of Eulemur rufifrons. NCBI lineage: Eukaryota > Metazoa > Chordata > Mammalia > Primates > Lemuridae > Eulemur > Eulemur rufifrons. Next base: position 22,908,351 of record NC_090984.1, on the reverse strand, counting down.
GAGCAAGTGCCCCAATTTCGCCTTGTGAGGAAGAAGAGGGATGTCCCAGCCCATGAGGAGGGGAAACTGAGATCAAGAAAATCACAGGGACAGACGTGACCCCTACCCCGTCGAGGGTGTGTGTGCAGCGCTGAGCATCTGTTCTTTGGGTCCCAGCTGTGCCAAGTGTTGGTCTACAGAGCCTCAGCACCCCCAAACTTAGAGTGACTCACCGACCAATGCCATGCATGTGGAGAGGCCTGGAAGATTCTCTTCTGCATGCCCTGGTTCTCTGTCCCACCAGCCTGGTGGTGTGGTCAGGTCTTAACTTCATAAGGAGGCCCCACCAGCTGCTGTTCCATGCAAAGCTGGCCACAGAGACCCAACTCTGAGGGTGAGGACCCCGGGCCAGGCAGTGGACAACTGGGCATCTCTCTCTCCCCAACCCCTCATGCCGTAGTCTGGCCCCTCACTCCCTACCAGTTAACTAGCTCACAGCAAACAACTAAATATAGTGCCTTATTCTTTGACTCCCAGAAGTCGGCCACAAACTGTCCATCAACATTAATTTCTCAGCTCAGCTATTCCAGCCATGGGGAAACTGCTGCCTCTGGAACTTCACTGTGCTGCTCTCAAGCCTATCTTTGGGGGGGGTCTGCATGTGAGCAAAACACAGATTTGAGAGGGCAGGTTTAGAGTGTGAAACAGCTATAGACTATGAAATCGGAGAGACCAAGATTCAAATCTTCACTGCTTCCTAGCTGTGTGACCTCAGGCAAGTTACTTAACCTCTCTGAGCCTCATTGTCTTCATCTGCACGATAAGGCTAATAGTGCCTGGCTCACAGGGCTGCTAGCGTGGTTAACCAGGATCATGGATGTAAATCTTGTAGCCAAGGCCGGACACAGAGGAGGGCTGGATAACTCTTCCTTCTTCTCTCTACGGAAACTCATTCCTTGCCTGTCCCACAGTAGAACAGAAACTGGAATTATAACGCCTGCCCCAGAAAGTGGTTTCATTGAGATGTACAAAATCAGTGGTTACAGACACAGTGTCTGTCCCTATGCCCTGACCTTCCTCTTTGACACTGTGGGCTGTCAGATGTGCCTCCTGGGTAACCAGTGCATGCACGCGAGCACGCACGCGCGGACACACACACACACACACACACACACACACACGGGCACCTGCACATTTGTGAGTGCAGGCACACAGGCCCACCGGCTAAGGCCGGAGGAATCTGGGAATGGGCGGGGAACAAGCAGCCCTGCCCCGCCTGGCCCCGGCCCCCCACACCTGCCCCACCCCGCCCCTCCCCCGAGCCAGGCCTGGGCCCCGTGCGTGGAGGGGCTTTGGCGCCCTCTGCTGGCCGCAGTGCTGCCTGCGCCCACATCCGGCCCCGCCAGAGCCCGTGCAGAGGCCCAGGGAAGCCGGGAGAAGCACAGGAAGGGGGAAAATCTGAATGGAGGAGAGGAAGGGAGGTGGGGAATGAAGGAGAAGAGAACCGGGGCCCATTCTGTTCCAAAGCCACCAGGATGGAGGGTCCAGCTGTGTGGTCACCCACCGACCACAGAAGCTGCTTCCAGGAGAGTCACCTACCCAGGTGTTCATATGAGGCTCGGGAGCGCTCACGGTGGCACAGCTGGCGGTGTGAAGGCACGGGCCCCACGGGTTTCTCAGGCTCTGGCTGTGATACCTGTGAGTCCCCATGACAGGACTACCTGCGGGGCAGGAGACTTTGCTACCCGCTCTGGGAATGCCAGGCCCTCAGTCCTGGAGGCAGGAGAGCTTGATGGCAGAGAAGGTGAGCGAGGCAGACGGGCAGAGCGCCCGCACTGCCCCTCGCTGGCCGCGTGGCCCTGGGCCCTGCCTCTCTGGGCCCTGCGTCCTCACCTGCAGAACGGGGGCATGACACGGTTGCTGTGAGGGTGACATAAAAATTCACGCAGAGCACAGCCCAGGGCCTGCCACATAGTAAGTGCACAGTAAATGCCAACTACTGTTATTGCTGCTGTCCTTGCCGTGGGCCTCACGAGAGGTGAGGGGCCGATTTTCCTCAGGGTTTCTGCGGCCCGGCCGGGCATCTGGGAGGTGCAAGGAGGGTGGGGCTGTCAGAATCTCGTCTTTGCAGAAGGCCACAGTGTCAGACTGTCAGATTCCTGCTGGGACCACCAGTGGCAACTGCCTGACCCCCTCTCTCCCTGGGTGGCACATCCCGTTCCTCGGCAGGGCTCACCTCCTACCTGCTTACGTGAAGCTGCCCTCCTGGCCGGGCTCACCGTCCACGGCTTAGCCGGGGAGGCCCCTCTAATTGTGTTTTCAGCCACCGTGACATCTCTCTCATGGCAGGACCTCCAAGTTACCACACTCAGAAGCCGTCGGCGGTCATATTTTCTGTCTGGGACAAGACCGGTCCGCAGGGAGAAGAAAGAGTGAGGCAGACCTGCAGCAGGAAGCAACTCCCACACGGCTGTCCTCTCCTGGGTGGGCTGTCACCCTTCTCCGGCTCCTTCCCCTCCCCCCACCGCCCAGTGGCTCTCTCATGGAGGGACTGTGCACCCTCTAAAGCCCGAGCGGAAGGCCCCTTGGGTGGGGCACCCACATGTCAGCCTGAGCCCGGCCACCTCACACAGCGCTCTCTCCCCGCCCTGCCAGCTGTTTCCCTCTCCCCCTACCCAGGCAGCTCGGAGGTACATTACAGGGTCCACAGACTAAGCAGACACCACCCGGGGGACGACATGCTTGTCTCTCCTTATAAGAAGTTTCGTATGGCTTCCGGGAGGGAAAATGCCCCACCCCACCCCATCTCCCATGAAGAGGGGAGCAGGTAGCCCCTACCACAAACCCTGCACACCCGCATGGCAAATGACCCCTCCCGACGCCCTGTCCCTCTTCCAGTGACCATGGGAGCTGGTGGTTGGTGACAGAAGAGTGGACGGGAGCTGGTACCCGCTGCGGACCACCCACTGACAACTCTCTGAATGCAGAAGGCAGGGCTCCGGTGTCCTTCCTTTCAGCTTTGGGTGTTAGCTGCAATTCCAGAGCAGGAGGAAAAGTCCCACACAACATCCTGTTATGCTGGTGCAGGACTCTCCTCCCTCCCAGAGCCCAGCTGAACTGATCAAAAGACTATAAAAGAAGGGAAAGCCCTTGCCGGCCTGGAAGCCAGGGAAGGCACGCTCCCACGCCAGGGATGCTGGGATCTCTGTAAAATTGCAAGACCCAGATTAAAGGGAGACCCCAAGAGACCCATGTTCCTCCTTCCCTGATAGGGTGGGCACAGGTCTTATCATGGCTACACCGAATACCCAGAGGAACTGCCTGGAAACCCTGACCCTGGGCACATGGAGCTGGCCCTTGCTGCAGAGGCAAGGTCCCCGCTGGGCCCGGCCCCAGCCAGGTCCCGCCCCTTCTCCAGCTGTGTCCCTGCGCTGGGGATGGCCCTTGGGAGGCTCTACCCGGAGTGGGGAGAGAACAGGACACACACATACACCCCCACGGCCAGCTAGACCTGCAGGGCGATACTGGTAACGAGTTGGGGTTACATATGTCACAGGTGGCTTGTGCTCACAGCCAACTGGTGATGTGAAATTGCTTTATTTAGTCTTAAAATATGACAGGACAATCGGGAAAACATCCAGGTGCGTGGTGAGCTAAAGAGAATCCACTTCCTTTGCCTTGTTTGAAGGAAAATAATAAAATTTTATAAAACATGTATTTTTTAGCCAGGGGTGGTGGTCATGCCACTAGTCCCAGCTACTCAGAAGGCTGAGGCGGGAGGATTGCTTGAGTCCAGGAGTTCAAGGCCAGCCTGGACAACAAAGTGAGACCCCACTTCTATAGATTACAACAAATTCAAAAAAATTTTTGAAAGTTTAAAACACTAATTTTTAAAGCAGAAGTACACAGAAAAGCAAACACACCCACACACATGAACACGTGTGCACACACATATACTCGGACACACGCAGAGCCTTTGAAAACATTCTGTATCATGAAAGGAAGAGAGCGTGTCCCTCAAAGGGCAGAGAAAAAGAATTCCTTTGAAAAAGATGTATCACGGAAACATAAATAACTTTCAGACCACATCTGCTTTGTACGCAATTCATTTAATTAAGACATGAACTCTAAGAAATGAGATTTGCAAACCAGATAAAAGAGTGAGCTGAGAAGCTGCTGGCTGACAAGCAGGTGGAAACAGAAAGCAAACCGCGGCGGAGAGGGGCAGGCTGGAAAGAAACTCCAAATGCAACGGAAGTTTCAGTCGCGCTCAGGCAGCGCAGAAGGAACAGAACTGGAACTACGGGACGTGGAATCTGAGAGTGTGGAGGGCAAATATGAGAAGATCTCTGAGAATGCAGGGGAAAAGCCCAACAGGATGAAAACCAGAGAGAACGTGCTAGGGCTCCAGGCCTAAAGACCCTGAGCACATGAAACAGCAAGGATCACAGGACAAGGAAGACGACAATATTCCCGAGCCGAGCCTATGAGTGTAAAAGGCTCCTCTTTGTCTAAGTCAAATCATAAAAAGAAATGGACTCCTAGAAATACCGCGCAGAATTTTTTTCAGTTTTAAGGGTAAAGAAAAACTTCTCTAGGCACCCGTGCAGAGGGAAACGGGGGGGAAATATCTACAGCAGTTCTTACAGCGTGTCATTGGAAGAGAGATTCCACGGAATTTGCTAAGTATTTATGCTGGGGAGAAGGTCCTCTGCCATAAACTTGGGAAATGCTGAATTAAGCACACAAGACAAAATCCTACGCTGAGGCTTTTGCAGGGCTTTTAAAGTCTCCGTGCGTGTTGTTAAATGGGCAACATTAGCAAGCGCAGTTTTCCAAACTTACTTGACTATGAAGCCCTTTTCCATAGAATATGTGGTGAGACTGGTGCTCAGTGGAACAAACTTTGGGAACCACCCTTCCATCGAATTTTGAGAGATCACAGTTGTGACCCAAAATGTTAACAATCTGCCAGGTGCATTCATGCATGAAGAAAACAGAAACATTTTCCCATATGCCGTAACTTAGGATCCGTGCCCTGTCTGGCTCTTCCTTTCATGGGGGAAAAAAATACTCAGAGATGCACTCTTAGCAAGCAAGCAAGAACCAAAATAAGTAAAATAATAGTAAATGAGAAATCAAGTCCCGGGCTGCAGTTCTCAACCTTGACCCAAATAAACTCTAAATTAAAAAAAGAAGTCAGAATGGGGAAATTGTATAAGAGACGTGGAAGTGAATATTAAAAACCTGTTAAACACATAATTATGCATATATCGGTCAGAGTCCAGGCAGGAGGCACCAGAGCCACATCCTTCCCTGCCTGCCCTGACCCCTGTGAACTGCATTCAGCACCCAAGCTCCCTGGTGTCCTGGCTTCCGGCTGAGCTCTGACAGTGGAGGGCACAGGCAGGAGCCTGGAGGGTGGGAGGTGAGAGGGGTTGGTGTCTCCTCCCTGCTCTCTCCTGCTTCAGTGCCCTCTCTCTGGCAGTAGCTTTGTCCCCACAGCCTCAGCTCTTGCCTGGACCTATTCCCCAGGGTGCCAGATGTCCCCAGGCTGCAGTCACACTGGTTCCTCCCCTTGCCCCGGAAGCCCTGGGGATAGTAACGCTCCCCTTAATTGCTAGTCTCTGGGGTGCCTCACCAGCCCCTCCCTGTTTGTTCCCTGCACCTCATCCACACTTCTGTAAGCAGTCTCTTCCATTAAGCCATCTTGGGTGAGGACTTCTTGCCAGGACCCTGACTCAAGCCCTTTTCCATTCTTTTTGTAGAGCCAGAATAACCCAATACTAAAACCTGACAAATGCCACAAAGAATGAATGAATGAGTCACACACCAGTCTCAATACTAAAACCTGACAAATGCCACAAAGACAGAATGAATGAATGAGTCACACACCAGTCTCACTCACATAGATGTAAAGTCCTAATACAAATGTAATCAGATGATGTCCAACAATACATTAAAAGAATACGCACGAGCAAACATTCTCGGAATGCACAGAGGAATGTGTATCAGAACTGCAGTGAACTGATGTACCACAGCAATAGGTCAAAGAAGATATTTTTACATGCTGAATAAGTGTTTGGTAAATTTCAACATCTGTTCTTGATTTTTTTAATTTAAAATTTTAATTTTATTTATTTTTTTTTTTGGAGACAGGGTGTCGTGTTGCTCAGGCTGGAGTGCAGTGGCGTGATCATAGTTCACTGCAGCCTCGAACTCCTGGGCTCAAGTGGTCCTCCTTCTTCAGCCTCCCAAGTAGCTAGGACTGCAGGTGCACACCACCGCATCTGACTAATTTTTTCTTTTTTAGAGATGGGGCCTTGCTATGTTGCCCTTGTTCTAAAGATCATAGCTAATACAATTGGATATAAAATAATATCAAAGAAGAGAGAAACAAATTATAATTATTTACAGATATGATTGTCTTCCCAGAAAAAAATATCAGAAATACAAAATTATCAAAATAGAAGAGTTTAAGGCCAGGCATGGTGGCTCATGCCTGTAATCCTACCACTTTGGGAGGCCGAGGCAAGAGGATTGCTTAAGGCCAGGCGTTTGAGACCAGCCTGAGCAAGAGTGAGACCTTGTTTCTACAAAAAAAAAAAAAAAAAAGTAGAAAAATTAGCTGGGCATGGTGGTGCACACCTGTAGTCCCAGCTACTCAGGAGGCTGAGGCAGCAGGAGGATCACTTAAGCCCAGGAGTTTGAGGTTGTAGTGAGCTATGATGACACCACTGCACTCTAGCCCACGCTACAGAGCAAGACCTTGTGTCAAAAAAATAAATAAAAGTTTAGTAAAGTGGCCAGTTATAATATAAAATAACTACAGAAAATTTAACAGCTTTTCCATTTCCTAATAAACTGTTAGAAAACATGATGCAAAAAAAAAAAAAAAAAAAGAGGCTGTATTAGTTATCTTAACAAATTACCCCAAAACTTAGTGGTTTAAAACAACAATATTTATTATCTTATAGTGCCTGTGGGTCAGGAATCCCGGGGTGATATGGCTGTGTCCTCTGACTCAGAGTCTCTCAGAGACTAAAATTAAGGTGTCAGCCAAAGCCGTGGTGTCATCGGAAGACTCAGCTGGGGAAGGACCTGCCTCTCAGCTCACTTACAGGGTTGCTGGCAGGACCCTGTTCCTCACCAGTTGCTGGCCTGAGGGCTTCAGACCCCTGCTAGCTGTTGGCCAGTGGCCACCGTCAGTTCCTGGGTTCCTTGTCACATGGGCTTCCCATAAGGCAGCTCACAACACCGCAGCTGGTTTCATCAGAGCAGACAAGCAAGAGGGCCAGGGGGAGAAAATAACAGCAAGACAGAAATTACCATCTTTTGTAACCTAATCTCAGAAATAAGAACCCATCATCATCCCTCGCCATACTCTATTCATCAGAGGTGAGTCACCAGGTCCAGCCGACACACAAAGGGAAGGAGTTGAGGACCAGAAGGCACGGGTCACCGGGAGCCGTGCCAGGGGCTGCCTGCCACAGATGCCATCGCTGTATGTCATGAAAACAAGCACCAAACATGCATATTCACCTACAAAATAAAACTTCACTGAAGAACGATAATTAAAAAGACCTTAATAACAGAAAGATATGCCACGTTCCTGGCTAGGAACATTCAGCATTGCAAAGAAGTTGATTATCACTAAATTAATCTACAAATTTAATACAATTCCCAAAGAGATTTGTATTTGCTTATTTAACCTGGCAGGAAAAAAGAAAGTCTAGAGTTCATCTTAAAGAATATGTAAATTTGGCCGGGCGCGGTGGCTCACGCCTGTAATCCTAGCACTCTGGGAGGCCGAGGCGGGTGGATTGCTCAAGGTCAGGAGTTCGAGACCAGCCTGAGCGAGACCCCGTCTCTACTAAAAATGGAAAGACATTATATGGACAACTAAAAATCTATATAGAAAAAATTAGCCGGGCATAGTGGCGCATGCCTGTAGTCCCAGCTACTCGGGAGGCTGAGGCAGTAGGATCGCTTAAGCCGAGGAGTCTGAGGTTGCTGTGAGCTAAGCTGACGCCACGGCACTCACTCTAGCCTGGGCAACAAAGTGAGACTCTGTCTCAACAAAAAAAAAAAAAAAAAAAAAAAAAAAAAAAGAATATGTAAATAACAACAGCAAAGAACTTAAAAAGGGGGTGATTTGTATTCTCTCATTATTATTTTATTAACCCTTATTAAAAAGTCACAATTATCAAAATGGGGCAATAAATAGCAGTGGAAGAGTGATGTGACAGACCAATGGAACAGAGTGCAAGCCCAGCCAAACACACGCAAATATTCAGTGAATGATGAAACGGCCTTTCGGATCATTGGGAAATGATGAATTCACTTATGATTCATGTTGGGATAGTTGCTTAGTTTTCTTTAAAGTTACGTTCTTACCTCTCCCCACACATGAGGATAAAATAAAGAGTTCAATATAAAAGAAGTGAAATGAAATCATAAAATCATAGAAGGAAATTTAATTGAAAATGTACATAATCTTGGCGAAGGCCAAGGTTACAAATAAAGTCTGAGTTTAATAATTTGACAGCTTAAAAATGAAGCACTTTGGCACATCAAGAAAGTATTAAAAAATATTGATGCAAATGACAAATTAGTTGCAAAATATAGTGACAAAAAGTGATATATGAAAATGTGCTGACTATACTACATCTTTTTTTTTTTTTTGGAGACAGAGTCTCACTTTGTTGCCTGGGCTAGAGTGCCGTGGTGTCAGACTTGCTCACAGCAACCTCAAACTCCTGGGCTTAAGAAATCCTTCTGTCTCAGCCTCCCGAGTAGCTGGGACTACAGGCATGCACCACCATGCCCAGCTAATTTTTTCTATATATTTTTAGTTGTCCAGCTAATTTTTTTCTATTTTTAGTAGAGACAGGGTCTCGCTCTTGCTCAAGCTGGTCTTGAACTCCTGACCTCGAGCTATCCTCCCATCTCGGCCTCCTAGAGTGCTAGGATTACAGGTGTGAGCCACTGCGCCCAGCCTGACTATACTACATCTTATAGACCTATACTAAAAAGAGGAGTATTACAATAGAAAATAGCCAAAGGATATGAATGGAAAATGCACCATTCATTCATTTACTCAGCAAATATATATTGGGCACCTCTTATGTGCCAGACACAGTTCCAGGTACTTGGGACACAGCAGTGAACAAGACAAGGGTCCCAGTCCTCGGGGAGCTTACATTCCACTGGAGAGAGCCAGGTAATAAACAAATGAGTAAATTCTGATGTGTCTTACAAAGTGATAAGCACTACTGGTGAAAGTAAGAGTTAAGTAAAGTGATCGGGAGTGGAGTGTGGGGGGTTCAGGGGTGAGGGGGGGCCCATTAGGAAGCAGACACTTGAGCAAAGCCTTGACCCAGTGCAAGAGTGGGCCGTTCAGAGCAGGAGAAACAGCGTGGTGCGCCATGGTGCTGGGGGAGGCCCCGGTGGCTGCAACAGAGAGAGCAGAGGGCCAAGGGGGGGACCCTGGAGACCATGAGAGGTCTTTGGCTTCTATCCCGAGTGAAATGGGAAACCACTGCAGGGTTTTAAGCAGAAGAATGAAATTCTGACTTATGTCTCAAAGGAATCATTCTGGTCACTATCTTGAGAATAGACTTCTAGGGTACAAAAGAAGAAGCAAGACAACCATTTGGGAAGTCAACAAACACAAGACAAAATGTTCACCCTCACAGGTAACCAAAGAAGTGCAACTAAAAAAATATCTTTACTTGTTTTTAACCTATCTGATTTTAATGCTCTTTTTAAAAACAGTCCCCAGTACTGGTTAGGGTCAGGGCACTCTAGGCAGGTACGTGGGGACCACCTTTCTGGGGGCAGCTGGGTATTTGGTGCCAAAGCCTTAAAAACATTCAAACCCTTTCACCAGAAATCCAACTTGCAATAAATGAATCCAAGGGACTAATAATGGCTGCTGCTTACGGAGTGCTCGTATTCACCAGGCTCTGTGCTAAATGCATCCCACACGTCACCTCATTTAAATTTTTACCATCACTCTCATTTTACAGGGGAAAAAAAGGCACAGCAAGTTGCACAGTTCAAAACAAGGAGGGCTGGAACCAAACCCGGGCACTCTGATGCTGCTACACAGCGAGGCAGCCACGGGGATTTGTGTTCAAGAGTGTTCATTACATGGCCGGGCGCGGTGGCTCATGCCTGTAATCCTAGCACTCTGGGAGGCCGAGGCGGGTGGATTGTTTGAGCTCAGGAGTTCGAGACCAGCCTGAGCAAGAGCGAGACCCCCGTCTCTACTAAAAAAATAGAAAGAAATTATCTGGCCAACTAAAATATATATATAGAAAAAATTAGCCAGGCATGGTGGCACATGCCTGTAGGCCCAGCTACTCGGGAGGCTGAGGAAGGAGGATCGCTTGAGCCCAGGAGTTTGAGGTTGCTGTGAGCTAGGCTGATGCCACAGCACTCACTCTAGCCTGGGCAACAGAGTGAGACTCTGTCTCAAAAAAAAAAAAAAAAAAAAAAAGAGTGTTCATTACAGCGTCATTTAGAACAGCGGAGAGAATACAATGAAACCAACAAACAGGGGTTACTCATTCAATTATGATTTGTCCACATAATTCAGGCATTAAAAATCTTGTCAAAGAAAACTAGGTTTAGATGCAGCCAGGTGCTGAGATGTGGAGACGGAGAGAAATAGAAATGCCCCTCAAAGGTCACAGAGACAGTGTCTTCACTCCACCCAGGACTGTCACCTGTGTTGCCAAGCTGGAGTGCAGTGGCTATTCGCAGGCACAGTCATGCACTACACTAGACTGGGAGCTCACTGGGGACCTGGCAGTTCCAGCCGCTCTCTGCAACTCTTGGCCAGCGCAGGGCCCGACAGCACACAGGCAGCCGGGCAACATGCTAAATGAGTGAGTGAGTGAGTGAACTAATGAAGGAATAATTAATTGGGAGAAACGTCAGCAGACACAGAGGGAGGAAGGGAGGGAGATGGGAAAGAACAGAAACAGATAGAGACTGCAAGCCACGGAAACAGAGGGAGACAGAGAAAATGAATGAAAAGATGGAGGGAGACTATTGAAAAAATTAAAAAGCTAGAGAAAGCCCGATGTGGTGGCTTGTGCTTGTGGTCCCAAGCGCTGAGGCAGGAGAACCACTTAGGCCCAGGATTTCGAGGCTGTAGCGCACCATGATCACACCTGTGAATAGCTCCTGCACTCCAGCCTGGGCAACATAGCCAGACCCCATCTCTAGGCAAAAAAAAAAAAAAACAAAAAACAAAATAGGTAGAGAAACCCAGAGGGATTCAAGTCCAAACCATGTGTTCCTGCCTTAGTTTCCCTGGCAGTTCTGCACGCCTTTGTTGGGCTGTCTCCCAAGCGCATGATACCCTGCTTGGTTTTGCCAGTGTTCTCATAGGCTGGGGACACTGTTGTCTCCTCCCCCATCACATGCTGCCTGAGGTCCATCCCCAAAACTTTGACATAAGGGCCCTCCCACCCAGCAGGCCCCAGACAACTATGCAGAACCCCCCACCAAGGCAGGCCCCTGGGATGACAGCCCTCTCCCCAGCCTTTCCTTCCTGCAGCAGTGATGGCCCCTGCCTCCTCCAGCTATGGGCCCTGGGTTGGGGGGCGGGGTAGAGGTGGGGACAGGGAATGTTACCATTCAGCAGGCCCCAGAGCCACGCCTACACCAGACTCTTGGGAGGGGTGAAAGTAAGGGAGGGGAGAAGCCAAGGGGGCTTGCTGCCTCCAGGGAGCCTGGCCTCGATGCCCAGACTGTGATATCAGCTCTGGGATTTCCAATTCCCCCAGCCATGGGGGAGGGGGCTGAAGAGCTGGGAGGGAAACCGAGTGGGAAGTGGCCAGAGCCACAGAATTCCCCTGGGTCCTAGAGAAGGGTGGGTTCCTCCACCCCCTACCCAACTGTCCCTGGAAAAGCCTCTGACCTCACCTCCCTGACTTCCGGCCTTCCAGCCCTGAAGAGAGACACTTCCAAACCAATGGGCCCCAGCCCCCTCCTCAGCCCCCTCCTCACTGCCTTGGCTCTGGGGACCCAGTCCCCCCTGCCTCCCTCACCATTGCGCCAGATGTGGCTGCGGGGGAGGGGTGGGCACAGGGCCCAGCTGGCAGTGGTCACTCGGTGGTCCTCTCCCTGCAGAGTCAGCGCTTTTGGTGCCAGCTCGCCCGGCCTCCTCACTCAGCACTTCCTCCAGCCCACTTTCCAGAGGCAGCAGCTGGGGCTGCAGAGGCCACTGCTGCCTGGGGTGGGGCGCAGACTCCCAGTTCAGCACGAATCCCATCAACAGCCTTGCCTGAGCCACCAGCCAGGTGCCCAGGCCTGCCCTCCGCAGTCAGTGATCACAAGAGGAGGGGGAGACCCAGGCTGGCCCGGTCTGGGAGACAAGGGCAGGAGCACCCCAAGGCCTGCCCTTTTCCCTTCCCCCAACCACAGAAAATTCTGACCCCTGGCCCTTTCCTCCGCGAAGCAGTGGGGCATTCCACAGCTGCTGCCCCTTCTCTGCTCCCGAACCCTCTGCTGGCCTGGCCTGCTGCTTCCTCACTCCCCGTGGACTTTCCAGAGCCTAGTGTTCCATGACAGGGAACGGGACCCAGGGTGCTCCACTGGGAGCCCCAGCAACATGTAGCTGAACACACAGTAGGTACTTAACAAAGTCATACGCTGTCAACAGGCTCTTTCAGCGTTATATCTCCCTTCTATCTCAAGGGTTCCTCGAGACTGGTTCCTAGTGCCAGGAACTGGCAGCAAGCCTCAACCACATGCCTGACTCTTAAAAATGTGGGTGTGAATTCCAGGCTCTAGGGACAGGGCTGAGAGAGGAGCTGCCCTCTCCCCAGACCGCTGAGGCTGAGCCCGGCCTGGTGAGTCCGAGCCCTCGTTTGACCCAAGCTCTGCACCCTCCACAGCCTGCCCAGGTCTCTTTCAGGCCACCACTGGGCAGGTTTCAGCCTAAGAATGCCAGGACACCTCCAGCTTCTGAGGCAAGGCCTTGCCCTGTGAGTAGAGAGGCAGAGGCAGGCAGTCTCCCCCGGCCCATGCAGCTGCTGGCTCCGACCCAGCTGGGCCGGTCCGCCACTGCCAGAGACCTACCCTCAAGCAGAAGAGGTCAGAGGGTCCAGTGGAGAGGAGGGGAGAGGACAGGCCCTGTCCTGCACAAGGTCACCCTGGCCAGGGAAGGCTGCTGAAGACAGAAACAGGAAAGGGACAGAGAAAATGGGGTGAGGGGGTCACCCTTGGGAGAGCAATCCCTCCTCTCTCTCACGATTCAAGAGAAAAGGAAGAAAATAGCGGCCCGTGTCTGGCCCTGTGCTGGGTGCTTTTCATAATCCTCTCCTTCCCTCCTCCCAAGTATGCCACAAGAAAGATGCTCTCACCCTCAGGTTACAGAGGACTCCAAAGCTCTGAGAGTGTGACAGGCTGCCCTGGGGAACGGCTGGGCCGGGCCAGGACCCCAGGGCTCCACTCTCGGCAGGGACGGCTGGCAGGGCCCAGTCCTGGCCATGGGAGCCTGTGCAGAGGCCCAAGCTGTGTTCAGAGCAGAGTTTATTCAAACAGAGCCTAACAGGAAACTTGGCTCCTCTGACTCGCTCTGATTCGACCTTATTAAGAAAAAAGAAAGAGGAGCAAGAGCCAGCATCGGGTAAGGTTTCGCCCCAAGAGCTGGCTCGGAGGCAGAGGCCGGCTGAGTGGGGTAGCCTGTGCCCTGGTCCCCCCGCACCCAAAGCTCTTAGGCCACCCTGCCCATGGCTGGCTGGAGGAGAGGGGTCCTGCCCTCTCCATTTTAGGGCAGTGGGGCTCCCCAACCTCACAGCCATCCTCTACCCTCCCTCCACTCCTCGCCCCTCCCTGTCTATGGTATCCTGAGGCCTGTTTCCACTTCTCCGCCTCTCCTGGCGCTGCTGCCCATCTGGCTGGCGGGAGGGCCCTACAGGACCCCAGGGATTCCAAGCAGCTGAGGCCAACACTGCAGGGGGCAAGCAGGAGGGAGGGAAGGCTTAACCCTCCAGGTCCCGGCCGTCAGTGAGCCCTGCCAGCATCTTGCTTGGTGTCCTCGGCCACCATGTCACTCCTTGTAGAAATCCTATCTGGAGTCTGAAACCAGACCCCACACTGGGGAACTGAGTGTCAGTGTTGAATGGCTGCTGGCCAGGAATGGTGTGGGAAGCTTCCCCCTCCCTGGCTGGATTATGGGCATTTAAAGGGCAGAGACATGGCCGAGTCACCTGAATCAAGCCTCCTTCCAGAAGAACAGCACAATGGGTGAACAAATGCTGCCTGGGGGTGGGGGAGGGGGTCCACAGTTCTGAGGAATGTCTCCTCTGGCTGTCTCTTCCAAAGGTGGGCTCCAGGAGTTTCCAAAATAGAGAGAGAATCTGCAGGGGCCAAGTTAAGGGCAGAGTCTTCCTACCTTGTTTATAAGCACAAGAGGGAAATTTTTGCCCCCCAGTTCCCAGAAGGGTGGAGAAGGCAGGGCAGGGGAGGCCTGAAGAGCAGCACTCAGAGTACAACTTCTCAGACTCCTCCTATCCCTTCCATCCCCAGGGGGAACAGGGAGTCTCCCAAAACCTCTCAGGGATCATCTGGCCTAATACTTCATTGGTCAGATGTGGCAACAGGATCAGAGAGGGGAAGGAACTTACCCAAAGTCACCCAGCAGCTTAATCACAGCCACAGGACTAGGCCAGAAGTCCTGAATCTCCCTTCTGCTGTCATATGCTTACAAGCTTCTCTGCCTCACAATGTCCCCATCCCATGTCAAAGGCAGTCCCTGGGTTCACTGCAGCCCTGTGTACACTCAGGTTATTCCCAGGCCATGCAGGATCAAGAGATGCAGGACAGAAACCACACATGATGTATGAGCTCATCTTCCCCATGATTTCACAAGTCCCATTCAGCTGAGGGACACGGCCCACTCTTCAGACTGGGACAGGAAGGCCCAGAGGGGTGCCAAGCAGGAAAAGCTGAAGCTCCGGTCCCTTTGTACTCAGGCCCAAGAACTGAGGTGCATCTGGGCTGCAGAATTAGAGGGTAGACCGTGTTCGGCATCTCCCCAAGGAGGCCCACCAACAAGCAAGATGTCTCTTAGCACTGGCTTTGGGGAACAAGAGAAGAGGGCACCCCAGGTACTAGGGAGAGGCTGGAGCAATCAGAAGCCAGGGGCCCATTCCATCCCAAACAAGAAGCCAGTGAGTAAGGCGGAGACCAAGGATGCTGTGTCCAAAGCAGAGAGGAAGGGGCAGGGTGGTACTGACACCCCAGCCCTGTTCTGCCTGCCAGAGCCCCACTCACCAGGTCTGAGTCCCCAGAGGCCCTTCTTACTCCCTGCTTCATTCTCTCCTGCAGGGGCGAGTCTGCGGCTTGGCTGGGAGCTCCAGGGACTAAGCGAGCCCTACAGCTGTGGGACCCGCGCATAGCTAAAACCCGGCGGGCCCTAGGGCCCCGCGGAGGAGGCCCCAGCAGGCGGACCAGGCAGCCGAAACCTCCCGGCGCTCCCAGCCTGTTGCTTATTCATTCAGAGTTGGAAAGCGCCGGCCCAGGAACAGCCAGTGCCGGCCGGCCATGTAAGGCCCCCGGGCGGTCCTGCCTGCTCGGTGCCCTGCGGAGAGCCTCGTGCAGCCCTGGGCACCGCCCCTACCCTGCCCTGACCCCTTGGCCTCGAAATGCTGTCATCGGAGGAGCCGTCCCGCTCGGGACAAGGCCAGGATGGACAAAGCTAAAGCCGGGACAGGCAAGGAGCCGTCCTGTCCGCGAGGCCGTGGGAAAAGCAGCACGCACAGGGGGCCACTTCTGAGAGCCTCTCTGTCCACCAGGCCTCTGCAGAGAGGCCACCATGGCTCTGGGCCGAGCCAGCTGGAAGCTGGAGGCCCTGGTGTGGGGCGCCTGCTTGTGCGTCCTGGTACACGGGCAGCAGGTACAGCCAGGGCAGGGCTC
This sequence comes from Eulemur rufifrons, assembly GCF_041146395.1. Lineage (NCBI taxonomy): Eukaryota > Metazoa > Chordata > Mammalia > Primates > Lemuridae > Eulemur > Eulemur rufifrons. Next base: position 22,892,433 of record NC_090984.1, on the reverse strand, counting down.
GGACCCGGGGCGCTGGCGGCAGCTGATCCAGTGGGAGAACAACGGGCAGGTGTACAGCCTGCTCAACTCGGGCTCAGAGTACGTGCCGGCCGGGCCTCCGCACGCCGAGAGTAGCTCCCGGGTGCTGCTGGCCGGCGCGCCCCAGGCCCAGCAGCGGCGCAGCCACGGGGGCCCCCGGCGTCGGCAGGCGCCGTCCCTGCCTCTGCCGGGGCGCGTGGGCTCGGACACTGTGCGCGGCCAGGCGCGGCACCCATTCGGCTTCGGCCAGGTGCCAGAAAACTGGCGCGAGGTGGCCGTCGGGGACAGCACCGGCATGGCCCGGGCCCGCACCTCCGTCTCCCAGCAACGGCACGGGGGCTCCGCCTCCTCCTCGGTCTCGGCCTCGGCCTTCGCCACCACCTACCGCCAGCCGCCCTCCTACCCGCAGCAGTTCCCCTACCCGCAGGCGCCCTTTGTCAGCCAGTACGAGAACTACGACCCCGCGTCGCGCACCTACGACCAGGGTTATGTGTACTACCGCGGTGCGGGCGGCGGCATGGGCGCAGGGGCAGCGGCCATGGCCTCGGCGGGCGTCATCTACCCCTTCCAGCCCCGGGCGCGCTACGAGGACTACGGCGGCGGCGAGGAGCAGCCCGAGTACCCGGCCCAGGGCTTCTACCCGGCCCCAGAGCGGCCCTACGCGCCGCAGCCGCAGTCCCCCGACGGCCTGGACCGCCGCTACTCGCACAGCCTGTACCACGAGGGCACCACGGGCCTCGAACAGGCCTACCCCGACCCCAGCCCCGACGCGGCGCAGTCCACCGGAGGCGCCTACGGCGGCGACCCCCGCCTGGGCTGGTACCCGCCCTACGCCAACGTGCCGCCCGAGGCCTACAGCCCGCCGCGCGTTGTGGAGCCGCAGCCCCCCTTCCGCGTGCTGGAGCCGCCCTACCTGCCGGTGCGCAGCTCCGACGCGCCCCCGCCAGGAGGGGACCGGAACGGCGCGCAGCAGGGCCGCCTCAGCGTGGGCAGCGTGTACCGGCCCAACCAGAACGGTCGCGGTGAGTATGCCCCGACGCCCCGGGACCCTCTGTACTGCTCCTGGTCGCCTGTTCCAGGCGCCCAGACCCCCTCCTGCATCCTATACCAAAGGCCTCCCCTGAGCTGCTAAAGCAAGGACCCCCCTCCACACCCTACCCCAGCCAACAGCCCCACAGCATCTCGCCTCCCCGCCGCCCCCCAACCCACGCATCATTGGTGCCAGGGGTTGGCCAGGCAGATATGGGCTCCGACCCTGGCTTTGAGGGTAGGGGGCAGAGGGACCAGCTGGGCTTTGGGAGGAGCCCCTGTGCCAGCCCACAGGTAGGCAGGGAGCATCAGAAGCGTCTGCAGGGCCAGCAAGGGGAGGTGTGGCAAATGCCTGTTACTGGGCATCTGTGAGTTTGGCCTGAGTGATCAAGAGGTTGGGGGTGGGGGGGCCTTCCCCGGGGCAAGAGCCCAGACTAGATGGCCAGAACTCCCTGAGGGGGCGTCTGGCAAGGCCAGGATTAGAGACATCAGTGAGACACTGACCTGGGCACAAATTCAAGGGGTACCCCAAACTCAGTAATGGAGATAAAGTAGTATCTCAATGCATTATGTAAAATCAAAATTAATGCAAAAAATCCATGATAAAAAAATATTCAAATTGTGTTGTATTTTATTATTATTTTTTTTAGTGACAGGGTCTCGCTTTGTCACTCACCCCCAGGCAGGAGTGCAGTGGCACGAGCATAGCTCACTGCAACCTCAAACTCCTGGGCTCAAGCGATCATCCTGCCTCAGCCTCCCGAGTAGCTGGGACTACCAGATGTGAGCCACCATGCCCGGCCAAAATATTCAGATTTTAAACAGAATCAGTAACAGTGCTATACCGAGCCATATTGGAACTGAGGCAAACTGAAAAATCATCAGTATAGATCCTGTCTTTATTTGAAATTTGGATATCTTGTTGCTCACAGATTTTTTTGGCATTAATTTTGAGTTTTAAAAATATTGCATTAAATATTATCTGGGCTACTGATGTTTTTGGAGCCCCCTTAAATTTTGCACTCCAGGCCAGTGCCTCACTGCCTCACTCCCCTCACCCTGGTCCTGGCCCCGAGGGAGAGGGTCCCAGCAGGCAGCTTGGACAGGTCTCCCCCTGGCTTTTCAGGGAGTGAAGATGCGACCCAGTCTTGGGAAGGCCCGAGCCATCTGCACGTGAGGGCGCAGTGGAGGGGCAGCCTTCCTTTTTCAGATGGGCAGCACCCACATGGAGACAGAGCTACCATGGCAAGGGCCTGCTGGTGGGTCTGGCCCCTCCTCCTCTGTCCTAGGGTCCCCCTTCCTGCTTTTCTCCCTCAGGGGCAGTCAGCTTTTTGGTCAAGGTTTTCCGCTCAGTCCCTGATGCTTATTCAGTCCACCCCCACCCTACCTCTGTCCGGCTGGAATCAGTTCCCTGTGTCCACGATCCTCCACTCCCACCGAGGTTACTGTGCCAGGCCCACGAGGTGAGGGCAAGCCCTGGGGGGACCAAGGGTGCAGGCGCTACAGCCACAGCCTCTGCTCCTCGGCCTTGGGATGATGCCTTGTCTCCACCCAACCTGACCTTGGGTGAGGGGCCTGCTGCTGTGGTGTCTCCTGTCTCCCTGGGGACTGCTGGAGAAGCGTGCCCATGGGTAGCACCCACTTCTCACACCGAGGTGCAGCCCTTGAGTGGGGTGCTGAATCCCACTGTGAGAACCAGCAGGAGCTCAGGCTGCATCAGATAATGGGCCTTCTGTGGTGTGAGGAAGGGTGCATCCACCCCTCTGGTCCTCACCTGGAGCATGCATGAAGCATGCCTGCAGCAGGGTGTGTTACAGCCATGCGGCAACTGCTCCTAGAGCCCCTTGGAGGAGAGCATATTTTACTTACAGGGTGCTAAACTTTTGCGGCAGCTTTTCTTAGAATGCGAGACCTCAGCATGAGGCTCAGGCAGAAGGGCCCCGCCTCTGGGCAGAGGAGAAAACCTAGGCCTCAAATGCCACAACGTTGGCAGACCCAGGCCTGGGACTCAGCGTCTGGGCTCCAAGCCAGTGAGTTTTCTAGGGCCCCTCTTTGGCCTGTTAGTTTTTAAGGAAGCCAGTTGGTTCAGAGGACAGGGCAAGGCCATGTATGGAGTGGGGGTGCCGGGTGCTTAGCAGGGCTTCTGGCCCCTGCCCCTGAGCCCCACAGTTCACTTTGGGTCAAAGATATTTATTCCTGAAAGGCAGTATCCTAGGTGCCAAGCTGAGTGTGCTGACATGCATCCAATCCGGGCCCTGCCCTGGGGGAAGCGTAGCAGGGGGGCTCCTCAGTGCTGGGATTAGGCAAGCATTGGCGGGGCCAGGGGCTTTGGGAGCCCGGAGGAGGCTCCTCCTCAGTCAGGGGCTGGGGTTCAGGAGGACTTCCAGAGAAGGAGGTCTCCAAGCATTGCTGCAAGAGGTGGTTGTCAGCACCCGCCAGGCACCCTAATCACTGAGGGCGTGGGGTGGGAGTGTGTGTGGGGGTGCAGGCCAGTCTGGGGCTCATGAAGAGGCCAGAGAGGGAGCAGTAGTCTCCCCATCATTGGTACCTCCCTCTCCACCCTGCTAGGCCAGGACCATGGAAAATCCCAGCCCAGGGAAGGCCAAGCCTTGTACTTGAGATCGGACCCCCAGGCCTGGTTTGGGAGCCCAAGGCAGATTCTCTGAGACTGACTTCATTCTCCTGGCCACACACCCAGGGGTCTGAGGCGGGCGCTGGCAGCCTGCACATGTGTGTGGGCGTGGATGTGTCCTCACAACACCAAACACATGTGAGCACCACCCACATCCCTCCATGGGTGGGTGGTTTCCAAGTGCCTGTCCCGAGCCTGATTCCTTGGGTGCCTGCATCCTCTGTCTTCTCACCCTGGGCGCTGGGACTGCCGGAGGCCTCCTGCAGTTCCATTGTCTCCAACTCTGAAATGTGTAACTGCAAGGGATGAGGAGAAGAAACAGAAGCCCAGAGAAGGTCACATACTTTGCCTGACTGTCACAGCAAATGCTCCAAGAGAGGCCTTGGAGGGTGGCCGGTTGCTTCCCAGGCTCGGCTGTGTGCCCTGTGCCATGCCAGCTCCCGAGATGTGACCTCTCCCTGTACCACCACGAGGCTCTTCTTTCCTGGCATCCCTGCCCCAGCTCTTGCCTCCTACAGCCTCAGCTTCTCTGAGCTGGGGGTCTTAGTGCCAACTAAGCAGATGACCCCTGGCCCCAGAAGGCCAAAGCTCCTCTGCCAGGGCCTCCCCTTCCATCTCCGGCCTGACTCACTGGCTTTGGCAGCCCTGTGAAAGGAACATGGAACAGGCTGCCCTGGGCATCCTCCCAGGGCATCTCGATGGCTGTGCCAGCCTTGCCTGGCATGTGTCCTCTATTCCTGTCCTCACATGGCCAACTGGAGGCCAGGAGGGAACAGCAGCTGCTTCCTCCCTGGTCCCCTGCTCCCAGTCTCTCTCTCTCTCCCGTCCATCCTACGTGTGGGGCAGATAAACCCTTGCAGTGCTGACCAGGTGACTCCCTGCTCAAGAAGATCCTGTGGCTCCCCAGGGCCTCAGGACAAAATTTAAACGTCTCAGTCTAGCATTTCAGAACCAGAGATACCTCCTTCCTCTCCTTTCCTCCTTCTTCCTCTCGCGGGCCTCCACAGCCCCCATGGGACTCTGCTGCTCCTGGGTCTAGATGTTCCATCCCCCTACACACACTCAAGGGTGTTTCTGAGGTACCGCCCTCTCTGAACAGCCTCCTGCTCCCAAGAGGCAGACTGGGACCCTCAGTCCCCGAGAGCAGCCCTGGCTCCCAAGGCCACCCCTGCTGCCTGGGCCGCGAGCTCACCTGGGCTGCCCCCCAAGCTGCCTGCTCCTCCCGGTCACCTGCTTTCCTCTGCAGGGCTTGGGGTAGACGCAGGGAAGGACCAAAGCAGGCCTCCACTCCACGCTTCCAGAGTTAGAACCCTAAGGCAGGGATAATAGTACCAGCTTGGGCATTTGCTGAGGAGCACCTTCTGAGCTTGGTGGCTTCACCGTGCGACTTCATTGTTCCTCACAACCTCCTAGTGAGGGGGAGATTATGGTTTCCCTGGTACAGATGAGAAAACTGAGGCCTAGGGAGGTGGCACAGCAGGGTGCACCTGAGCCAGAATTCACGCTGAGGTGACCCAGGATGCCATGCTCACCCTGCGAGCTGGGCAGGCCGGGCACAGGCGTGGGCCCTCTGCCAGCGGTGCCTCTCTGGGCCTCAGCCCCCCCCCACCTGCGTGCGGGGGAGAATCATGCTTGCATTTACCAGGCACTTTACACATCATCTCCTTTAATTCCCAGGTCCCAGCCAGGTGCTGCTATTTGTCCCCTTTTATAGATAAGGTGACAGGCTCACTTGTTGACTTTGAGTAGTGAAACTAGCATTTGGGTCTGTGTGACTCCCTGTCCTAAGTTCTCAATAACTGTGTGTTATTTTTAAAAATACGTTCGCTCATCCTGTACACCACATTCATTCACTCGTTTAACAGGTATTTGTCTGTCTTCTGTATTCTGGGCACTGGCTGTGACAGAGTGAGATGGGACAGTCGGTGTGAAAGACTCTGGGAGCAGAGTCCCTCCCCAGTGTGGCGTGGGGTAAAGCCCTGTGATTCTCACTCCAGACTCGGAACGTTTACTTAACAAGCACTCATCGAGTGCTTAACGAGCGCCGGACACTGTTCTTGGAGCTTTACAGTTAGAGCCGCTTAATCCTTACAACCCTAGGAGGTAGGTACCGTTACCGTCCCCATTTTGCAGATGAGGAAACCAAGGCCCCGAGAGGTAAAGTGACTTGCCCTGGAGCCAGAAGCACAGATCAGCATCCCTCCTTCCTTCCCGCTCCTTCTAAAAAAAATCGAATCTTCAGGCTGAGAGAGCTGTAGAAGGGCCTGGGTCCTCCTCCTGCCTCCCTGTTTGTCCACGGAGAGTCATTAGTGCCTGAACAAACACGTGCTGTCCTGAGCGGCCCATCCCAGGCAGACTTCCTGTCTCCTCTCTTATCACTGGCTCGCAAGCCGCTTCCTCTCTCTCCTGGTCTCAAACTGGACTGTCCCTGCAAGAAGAGACAGCTCCTGTTTTAAATAAGATGAAGAAGGGCTGATATTTATTGAATGGATACCATGCCAAGCATTTTATTTTCTTTTTGTCCTTTCTTTTTCTCATTTAATCTCCCTAACAACCTTGTGAGATAGATAGAATTATGTCCACTTTACAGATGAGGAAACCGAGGCTCAGAGAAATTCAATAACTCGCCCAAGGTCTCGGGGTTAATGAGTGGCAGCTGGACCCAGGCTGCCTGTCCCCTCCATTAGGCAGCCCCGGCCTCAGCCTGTTCTGCCCCTCAGGGAAGAGTGTTTGACAGTTTATGTCACCTGTCTCAGTCTTCATTGTTTCTCTTAAGTCTAAACCCCCTGAAAAAAACAAAATTTGGATTTTTGCCTCAAGCTGGCAGGCCCCACAGTCATTGGGGATGGTGGTAGGGCAGGGGGGAGCCATTAGTGCCATTATTGGTGCCAGGCTACTGCTGGACTTGCCTGGGCATTCTGGCCTTTTGTCACCTCTCCTCCCTGTCTCCTAACCCCAGGGGTTCCCGTCTCCCGATGTCCTCTGCTCTCAGAAGGGGCACCCCTACGCTGTAGCTCCAGCCTGAGTCCATCCTGCTTCCTTTTCAAGCCAAGAACACATGGAAAAGTCCCCAGGGCAGTGGCTGGAACGGGCAGGAGAGGGAGGGAGCAGGGAGGGGGCGATGGTCCGCCCAGGCAGCCCACACCTGCTTCCAATTGCTGTGCCCTGCATTCCTGCGGGGGAGCAGTCAGGGCCTCGGACACGTCCCCTGCCCTGGCCTAAGCACCTCCTCGCCACAGGCAGCTGGACCAAGAGGGCCTCTTTGTCTGAACTCAGGACCACAGGGTGTGGGTTGGTCCTGGGCCCTCTTCCCCTTGCTGATGGGCACCCCAGAAACCGGGCATTTCAGTATCACCTGGACACGGGGTGAGGGGTGACAGAACGCCAGAGCAGGAAGGGATGGGGTAGGTAAGTTGATGTCCGAGAGGCCTTTGCCATCAAAACCCTGGGAGACAACCCACCCGTCCCCCCGTTTGTGGGTCAACTGGAACCCTGGGTTTTCCAAGCCCCAAGCTAATTTTTTTTTTCAAAAGAAAGGACTTTTTGAATCAATTCCAGCCTCTGTTTGATAGCAGTCTGTGCTCCCGCAGGCAGATGCCACCAGACCCTTTGTGGGATGTGGGCATTCACGCACACGCTCGCCAAGGGCGTACGGGTACAGGGCCCTGAGCTAGGCATGGGGGATTCAGGGGCGCCCCAGACCCATCCGTGCCTCATCAAGGTCTCGGCCTGGCAGCGAGAAACCAGCAACCGGGTTGCAGAGTGGCCCAAGCCCCTCCGTCTCTCCAGCTCCCGGCACCTGCCGTGCACCTGTGAGACCTGGGCCAGCAGCTGGGTGCAGGCAAGGACCATCCTGCCCGCCTCTGCCCTCAGGGGCTGTCACCTGGTAGGGACAGCACATACCATCTCATGAGGAAACATGTTCATTCAACAAATATTTATCGAGCGCCTTACTGTGTGCTACACTGTTCTAGAGCTGGGTGTTCGGTAGTGAAGAGAAAGACAAAATCCTTGCCCTTGTGGATCTTACATTTTCACGGATGAACATAATAAATAGGTAAATAACAGAAGGTGGTAAGTGCTGTGGAAACAATAGAGATAGGTAAGGAAGATGAGGCGGGTCTGGGAGGGGCAGGTTGCAGAGGTGGTCAAGGCAGGCCTTATGAAGGTGACATTTATTTGAGCAGAGCCTTGCAAGAGGCATATGAGTGGGCCATGCGGCTCTGTGCAGGAAGAGGGTTCCAGACAGGGGAAGCAGCCAGTGCAAAGGCCCTGAGGCAGGAATTCCCTGGGGTTTTCACGTATGTTCCAGTGTGGTTAGAACGGAGCAGAGTGGAAGTGGGGGCATAACAGGAGGCAGGGCAGAGAGGTAATGAGGTGCTGAGTGTGGAGGGCCTTGGGGACCACTGTGAGGAACTGGGCTGTTCCTCTCTGTGCACTAGGGAGCCACTGCAGGCTCTGAGCTGAGCAGTGACATTTGAACAGGACCCCGACTGCTGTGCCAGGAGTGCACAGTGGGGAGTCAGGCAGGGAGGCGGAGAAGGGGCTGCTGCAGAGCCCCAGGCCAAAGGAGCAGTGGAGGGAACCGCTTTGGGGTATATCCTGGAGGCAGAGCTGCTGGGATTCCTGGTGGGTTGGATGTGGGGGTGAGAGAGAGGGGTCGGGGACAACACAGTGGCTTATGGCCGTGCCGCTGGAAGATGCAGTTCCGTGAGCTGAGGTGAGAAGGCTGTGGGCAGAACAGGCTTTGTAAGAAAGATAAAAATTTCAGGTCACTGTGCAGGGTCTGAGCAGGCAGGGAGTGAACCCCTGAGGCAACTGAAGCATCAGGGGAGGCTTCCGAAGGTGGGGTAGCGGGCACCAGGCTGGGCCTGCGTAGGTTGGGTGGGCTTTGGGGGCAGGGGCTGTGTTTACAGGGGGAAGATACGTGCAAGAGGTGTGCAGAGAGGCGGCCTAGGCTTGCCTGAGAAGGGAGCTGACCTCCCCAGAGGGTAACCATGGCCACCTCCCCGCTCCGCCCATCCTGCTTCCTGGGCAGCTGGCTCCAGCGAGCACACGTGAAGGTCCCCTTCTGCACAGAGCAAGGCGTCGCTGCCACTGGGCTGTCTCTCCCAGTCGGGGGGTGCGGGGGGCTGGGCGGTGCAGGTGAATGCTGTAAGAGGGTGCAGGGGGTGGTGGAGGGGTGGTCAGGGCTGACAAGGTAGGCTTCGGGGCATGAGCAGAGCTGGGCTCTGTGTGTGAGGTGGGGGGCGGCGGTGATGTATAGCAGGGAACTCCAGGACAAGGGCACCGTGGGGTCAGAGGCTAGGGGTAGAAAAGTTCAGGTCTGCTGCCAGGGACCTGCCTGTTAATCCTTAGGGTTAAGAGTTCTAGAGATCAGCTTAAAGCCAGATCACAGAAGGCCTTAGCTGCCACCCTGAGACTTCTGGGCTTGAGTCCATGGGCAGTTGGGAGCCATTGAAGATTGTGGCCCTGGCTTTATGGCCGGCATAGCTCATTTGCTGGGCTGGGATTGCCCCTTCATGGTGGGGCAAAGCACCCTGTGCAGCCACCTCCCCTGCCTGTTCTCTCCAACAGGTGTGGTACCAGCAGGTGTACCGCCAGGCCTGCGCTGACAATTCAGTGTCCTGATTATCAGGACAGTCATTTCCTAGGGTGCCAGCGGCCAGCTCCCCTCTGGAGGCGCTCTCTGGCTCATCATTATTCTAGGCCCTGCTCGGTGGCGCTTTCTGCTGCTCCCCCACCTAGGGGCTCCTCCGGAGTCCGGCTGCGCTGGCCAAAACCCCGCTCAGCACATATTTCACAACGACTGACCGGTTCCTGCTGGACTTTGTTTATCCTCCAGCGCTGGGCTCAAGAGATTAGGGCTCTTTCGCATTCCACTTTCCATCCATCGTCTGCTCCTCGCGAGCAGCGGGCCTGGGGAGGGAAGATTTCAGAGATGAGGTTTATCGAACCCACAGAAAAAGGGAAGCCAGGAGGGAAACAGGTGAGGTGTGGGTCAGCGGTAGGAATGTAGCCACAGGGCCCTTGGCGCTGGGCAGCCTCCAGGAACCGCTGGGCAGGAGGGAACGGATTCCTAATGAAGCAGGAAGGATTTAGATCAGACGGTGGGAGAATTTCCTGCCTGCTGAAGTATCGTCTGTGAGGTTGTGAGAGGTCTCGGGCTCTTGCCCAAGGTTGGAGAGTGGACTACATAGCTCCCCAAAAGCATTTTAATCCCCAAGTGTTTATCAAGCCATCCAACCTGTGCTCGAGGGCAGTTAGTCCAGTCTCCCTCATTGGGCAGATGGGGAAACTGAGCCTCGGAAAGGGGCATGGGGAGGTTGGACAAGATGGTAGACTCACCTCTGAAGTCTTACCCCTGAGAAGGCCCCAGGTGGATCCAGCCAGGGAAGGGGCACATGGTCATTGTCCTTGGGTTCCCAAGGGCTGGCACGGGAGCTGTCAGCATCTCCAGACCCAGCCTAGAGCAGAAGAAAGGGTGAGCCCGTCTTGAGCACATTGGCCCCGAGAGTCGTGTGACGGGTTCTCCCTGCTGAGGTCCTGGGGCCCCTGCAGAGGAAGCTCCAGGGCAGAGCAGGGACGCAGAACACGGGTCTTTTCCCCTCAGCTCTGCGCCCTCACTATCCTGGAGGGTCTGAGGGCCCTGCCACAGCTGAATGGCTCCCCCAGACCAGTGGCTGGCTGCCTGCGGAATGGCCTCGGGACCCGATTCACTCACGCCAGCCTTTCCCCAGCCAAGCAGCCTGGCTTTGGCCATCCCAAGGGTCTTTGCTGCCCTCTGACCCGGTGTCCCTGCCATGAATCCCCAAGGTCAGCATCTTCTGGGGAAGAGCACCCACGGGGGCCAGCACAGGGCTCTAGGCCTCGAGGAGGGTGGAGGACAATTAGAAGAGCACAAGTGGAGGCTATAAAGCCCGAAGAGGGGCTCAGTCAGCCCAGGGCCACACAGAAGGTCTGTGAGAGTAGGGCAAGAACCCAGGCTCCTGTCTCCCTCCTGGGAGCAGGAGGAAGGACTCTGGTGGTGGCCAGGGCCTCCCTGGGTAGTCTGAGCAAGACCCTCGGCCCAAGTGGTGGTCAGACCCCTCACCCCACCCCTGCCAGCAGTGCTGGGGGCTTGGGGGAGCTGCGCAAGGCGGGAGGTGAGCCGGGAGCTGGACGCACAGCCTCGCCAGGGCCGGGAGGGGTCTGTGCAAGCTGTCCACTGGAGCACGTTTGTGGAGGGGGGAGTCGGAGGTGACCTGGGTGTCTACATGGCAGGCTGGCCAGGTGGGACATGGTGGAGGGACACTGTGGAATCCTAGTGAGCAAGGCAAGCTGGGAACTGGATAGATCTTAAAGGTTTACATTGACTGCAAAATCAGGAAACAGAATGAGATCCATACTTTAAAAATGCATACCCACCTCCGGGCACCGCAGATTCTATACAGACAGCACAGACGGTCACGGACATGTCTGAGGGTCAGGGTGAAGATGAAGGTAAAAAGACTTTGGTAAGACAAGAAACAGGCCTTGCATAGACCAATGATCATGGTTGGTTTGCTGTGAACTGAGAATTAGGATTAATTCAGTTCTCTGCATTTATAAAAACGAGAGTCTCTGGGGAAAGTGCTCATTGGAACCCACTTTTTAGAGTCTCCAGTTTGAGGAGGTTGGATGACGCCATATGTGCTGGCAAAAGAGATCCCAGCCCTCCTCAAAATTATGTCTCCATGACGGATGGCTTCTCCTGCATTTGGAGTAGGCAGAAAGGCCCTTTCTCCAGGATCTTTCTTTAAAATGCATACGTCTTGGGGTGGGGGCCTGATCACGCTGTCTGGCTGTCACTGGACTGTACCCGGCATTGGCCACCCTGCCTGGAGGGCAAGCGTTCCTCCTGCCCCTTCCCACATCACGCAGCCCCCCACCTCCAGCCCTGCAAAGGGGCTGGGATCCCGAGCCCACAAGCCTGGCTGTTGACGGAATGTCCCCTGGGAGAGCAGCCCGGAGAAGGAGGCATTGTTCCTTCCTGAAAAAACATACCAGCCATGGGAGGGAGCCTGCTTTTCCTAGGGACCTCGGCAGGGGATCCTGAGGGCGAGGGGGGGACCTGCCTGAACTCCGGAGGCTGCTCTTTTCCAGTAGCTTCCCAGAGCTGCTGCCTCTGGGGGCAAGGAGGGTGTGGGGGGAGCAGGCAGGGAGGGGAGGGCAACTGGGGGTGGGTGCGGAAGGCCCCAGTGATGGCCTGAGATAGGGAACAAAGAAAACTATAAAATAATGGTAAGACTGATCCCATGGAAAAGGCATAACTAATCTCTGGTGATGGAAAAGCAGATCCGTGGCTGCCTGGGGTGGTTGAGGGGCCAGGGGTTACTGGGAAGGGGCGGGGGTGATGGAAACAGTCCATAGCCTGACTGTGGTGGTGGTTACATGGCCTTATACCTTTGTTAGAACTTATCAAACTGTACACCTGAAATCTGTGCATGCGACTATGTATAGATTATACCTTAAAAAAAAAAACAACAACTTAAAGTTTACTTTTATAAAAGGAAGAATGACAAGAGGAGTCCTGGGAGGAGGTCAGGAGCTAGCAGCTCCTCTTGGGGCTGCCCTGACCCGCTGTGTGACTGTGGACAAATCCCTTGCCCTCTCTGAGCCTCAGTCTCATCCAGCACTTCCAGAGGCCGAGGGGACTTGGGCCCGTCAGTAATCCCCAAAGCACAGGTTCCTGAGCACTGTGGATGGCCCTGCTGAGGTTCAAGTGGAACTTGGGCCCTGCCCTCAGAGAGCACAGTTCGGAGGGGAGGCGACACCAGTAGATACGATGAAATCTAATTGCAGGTTGAAATCTAATTGCAGGTCGGTACAGACGGGGTAGTGAGATAGGAGAAGTATGTGAGGCCCAAGATGTCTTTACCACTCAGGGAAGACGTCCTGGCACAAGAGGCGCCTGCCTGAGCTGAGATTCCTCAACAGTAAGAGGGAGAAGTTGGTCATCTAGGGCGGGGGTCAGGGCTGCGCTTGTGACCAGTAGCCCCGAGCTGTCTGTCCTTAGTCTCACTCTGAATGAGACATGCGGTATGCTACAAATGTCCCTCCCCCACAGCCCTGGAGCTCATAAAAACCCCTACCCTACTCAGTTTCATCAAAAAGGATTGAGGGTGTCAAAGCAATTCCTTGTTAAGGCTTTTTTTTTTTTTTTTTAGTACAGAGCTTTGGCACATCATCTGGGGATACACAGCAATGAGACTAAAATTCAGAATTGTTGATAGCTATCAGGACTCAGTCTGTAGGCTTTAGTCTGTGACCAGGGTCAGACTATGTGACCAGGATCGGGGCTCAGTGTGTGACCAGGGTCAGGGCTCAGTGTGTGGCCAGGGTCGGGGCTCAGTGTGTGGCCAGGGTCAGATTTCAGTGTGTGACCAGGGTCGGGGCTCAGTGTGTGACCAGGGTCTGGGCTCAGTGTGTGGCCATGGTCAGGGTTCAGTGTGTGACCAGGATCGGGGCTCAGTGTGTGACCAGGGTCGGGGCTCAGTGTGTGGCCAGGGTCGGGGCTCAGTGTGTGGCCAGGGTCAGATTTCAGTGTGTGGCCAGGGTCGGGGCTCAGTGTGTGGCCAGGGTCAGATTTCAGTGTGTGACCAGGGTCGGGGCTCAATGTGTGGCCATGGTCTGGGCTCAGTGTGTGGCCAGGGTCGGGGCTCAGTGTGTGGCCATGGTCGGGGTTCAGTGTGTGACCAGGGTCGGGGCTCAGTGTGTGACCAGGGTCAGATTTCAGTGTGTGGCCAGGGTCAGGGATCAGTCTGTGACCAGGGTCGGGGATCAGTGTGTGACCAGGGTCGGGATCAGTGTGTGACCATGGTCAAGGCTCAGTCGGAGGCCAGGAACAACATCGGCGCTCACTGGCCCCACCTGGCCTCTTACTCAGCTGGCTCTTCCACCCTCCCTGGATTGCATAGCCAGCTCATGAAATGGCCTAAGAGGAAGGGTCGGGCCAGAAAAGCTTTGTGGAGCCATCTGTGCAGTATTTGTTGAAACTGGGCCTGGGGTGGGGGCAGCAGGCTGTCTGGTGCCAAATGCTGGGTCCCACGAGGCCTCGGGCCCGGCTGCCCCACCCCTGCACACTGCTGAGGGAGAGGCCCTTGGTGGACCATTCCTCTCGTCCTCAGCCCCTAGCCCCCAGGCTTCCGGGGACCAGAGGGTGAGAACCAGCTCCCAGCTGGGTTTGAGGGCCAAGGGTCCCCTGGGAAATGACTGCAAACATTCCTGGAGGCTCGAGTAATAGGGCCTAGGCTGGCCAAGAAGTCCCCCATCAGCCAGGAGCCACCTCATCCTCACCCACCCTCGTCCTCCAAGCTGCTTCTTCATTCCCAGTAGGTGAGGTCACCCTGGCTGCCTGGACCAGGCTCCCCCATGAGCCCAGGCCCCAGGGAGAGCAGAGCTCAGGCCCGGGAGCCCGGGGTGTGTGTGCTGGGGGTGCAGGCCGACACCTCTGTCAAAGGCTGGAAGCCAGACGTCCCCTCCTCTGCCTCGTCTCGTGGACCTGAAGCTGATGAGGGGGTCTTGGCAGCAAGACTCAACCCCTCTTGCTTGCTGTCAACCTTCCCACTCCTCCAGGAGCAGAGGGCTTGGAAGAAGCTAAGAGGAGCTCACAGCCTCATTCCATCATTTACCTCCCTGAGGGGAGAGGAGAGGGGGCTCAGAGGCCCCAGGCCCTTTAAGTTGGCGGCTGAGCTGGGATAGGGCCCTGGGCCCCCCTTGCCCACTCCCAGCCGGCCTGTGCCCCTGCACTCCCAATGTTAAGATCACTCCTCCTTTATTCCGATGCAGGATGGGGTCTAGACACTGAGTTTGGTTTCTGCTTATTCCTAATAACTCTTAGTTGAACTAGTGCGTGCCCTGTGGGGAAGGCGGAGGGGGCAGAGCAGGGTGGACAGACCTGGTCTCTGGCATGTCCTGGGGAACAAGTGATCACAGGGCTGGAGCAGGCTCCAGACTCCCCCCGGGCCCGCAAGGGACGGAGCCAGGGCCTCCCTCAGGTTGGAGGCCAGAGGTTGCAGATGGGGAAGTTGTGGTCAGGTCCGGGGGGGCCGATGGCAGGACGTGGTGGCAGGTGATGGGGGGAGGAGGGGCTGTGCCAGGAGGAAAGGAATCATGAGCAGGTCGGGCTGGGCGCCCAGGCTGCGAATCCTGCCTAGTCAGCAGGCCACTCTGGGGAAGTGTTTTCCTTCTAGCCCATCCCTTCCTGCCCTCCCTGACTCCTGCCAGCCAGCATCCACCTGGCTCTGCCCACGAGGCTTCTGGGGCCCACTTCGGGCCAGAAGCAAGCCTAGGGCTGTCTTGGTGGCTCACGGAGAGCGCTGGCTGCAGGGGTGAGAGGAGCAGAGGGCGTCTAGGGGCTGGTGTCCAGAGGCCCGGGGAATAAGGACACGGAGGGAGTGTCTGTCAGGAAATTACTTGGTTCACTCGGTCCTGCCTTCAGGCCTTTGTTCATGCCGTTCCCCGTGCCAAGAACACCCTTTCCGGCTCTCTGGCTCTAAATTCCACCCCGTCTCCCAGATCTTGCTCATGTCCAAGCTTGCCCCACCATGGAGCTCCTGCTGCCTGACTTCCCTGACCCCACACCCGAGCCCAGGACCCAAGGCCCAGGGAGAATGGGGGCGGGTGTTTGGGTAGGGAGCGGTCTCTGGGCATGAGCAGTGGCCAGCCTGACCCTCTCCACGTCATGCTCTCTCCCACTGCCCACTCAGGTCTCCCTGACTTGGTCCCGGACCCCAACTACGTGCAAGCGTCCACTTATGTGCAGAGAGCCCACCTGTACTCCCTGCGCTGTGCCGCGGAGGAGAAGTGTCTGGCCAGGTAAGGGGCTGAGGAGGAAGCAGAGAGGTCGGGACAGTCCCTGGGAGTTGCCCAGCACCAGTGCTCCTGCCAGCCATCCAGGTGACCCTGGCCACGTGCCCGGGCCTCCCAGGGCCCTGACCTCTTCCTGTATGAGGCTTGTCTGCCCTGACGCAGTCGGGAGGGGCGGGGAGGAGCAGGCACCCAGCATTTCTGTGTGCTGCGTGGCCCTGTGCAAGGACTCTACCTCTGCTGGGGCGTTTCATCTCCACACGAGCCCCGAAGGAAACTGAAGAGCGATGAAAGGAACTCAGACTTCTCAAATCTGAGCTGCCTGGTGGGCAGGTCCCTCATGGGGAGCCCAGGAGTGCTCACACGAGGACAGGGAAGTCCAGTAGGGTGGGCAGGCCTGCGGGATAGAGGCCGGGGTACGGAGCCATGTCCACAGAGGACAGCTGTGGCTTTGGCTGGCCCAGGCTGTCTCTGCCTGGTCGCAGTGGGCACAGTGACAAAGAGGCCCCATTCTGTGTGTCACTGGAGAGGGGGAACGGAGGCCAGTTTACGTGCACCCAGAAGGTGGGCACAGACGACTCGTTATTCGTGGTGCTCCTGCCTCCTGCAGAGCTTGCCTCTGCGTTTATTAGCAAGTTTCTGCTCCACTCACATTTGTGTGCTTGGGGGATACGTCCCTGTGCTAAAAGAACCAGTTAAAGATCGCATGGCCTTTTTGCTTGTATCCCTCTATGTTGAAAGCACTCATTTTTCTTAATTACTTCCTTTTTTTGACATTGGAACTCACTATTTACTTTTACTTTTTGCTGCCGCTGGAATGTCAGCATTTTCTCATGTCTAGAGCTCCTATTGGTAATAGTTCTAATGGTTCGCTGCCACGCAGAGAAGCTGACCACTGACTGTTACCAGTCTGTGACAAGATAAGGAGCTTGCCCCGGATGTAACTCAACTAGCTGCTTCCTTCGCTGGGAACAGCTTGCTTTTAAAACAACAGGCGTCAGCTGAACCAAGCAGGGGGATTAGTGCGGTCGTTGATTTACATTCTGGCGCAGGCTCCTAACGTCCTCCCAGGCTGGCAGCACTCGGGCGCGGGAACTGGCCCTGGTCGTGTTGAGAACCCTGCAGCTGCCTGCCCATGCGGGACTCACCTCGACCCGGTCGTCCACAAGAAGAGAGCACAGTGTCCCTGCTGTGACTCCACCGGTGGTGGGGAACTTACAGCCTCACTGACAGCCTGTCCAGTTTTGAAGCGTTTTAGTAAAAAGCCAAACTACCACTGCATCTCCGCGGAGCAAGCCCAGTGCCCAGACCTGAGCCCCCAGATGGGGCGAGGAGGTGGCCCTGGCCTCTGTCCTGGAGGAGCTCCTGGGCCAGCTGGAGAACGTGGCCCTCCCCCGGGCCCCAGTGACAGGACCACGCCACAGGAGTGTGACGAGAGCCTGAACGAGTGGTTCACAGGCCAGAGCTGTGCGAGATCAGAGGAGGGAGAGGTGGGCAAGGGCTGAGGCATCAGAGGGGCCTGGGCGCAGGAGTGCAGACCTGGAGACCCCGGCAGAACCGGAGCCCTGGCTGGGGAGGGCCCTCTCGGATCACTTGAGTGTGGCCCACAGGCCGGTGCCAGTCCACACGCAGGCAGAACTTGGAGAAGGGAAGGGACTTGCTCCAAGTCTCGCCGCCAGCTGTGGCCAAGCTGGACCTAGGATCTAGACCCTGATGGTTTCCCACGGTGTGCGGAGCCGAGCAGAGAGGCAGGGTGTAACTGAACAGAGGGAAGGAGGATGTTTTGTTTCAACCCAGACACAGACAGATTCCAAGCCTCCCCCAGACAAGGCTGGGGGCCTTACGTCCTGGCAGACAGGAGTCTGAGCCGCCTGTTGTCCAGACATACTCTCAGAGAGAGCGTTAATCCCCATGACTGGCCACCGCTCGCCTCTGGCCTTGGGACTCAGACTTTAATGAGCTCCAGGGAAGCGCCCCTGAGGCCAGCCAGGGCAGCTGTCAGTGGGCAGCTAAAGAGGGGAGGAGACTCCAGGCAGCCGCCCTGCTCCTACAGCCTGTGTGTGTGTGTGTGTGTGTGTGTGTCTCCCCTCACTACTGTCCCTCACTCCTCCTGCCCTTCTCCTCTGACAAGGCCTGCCTCAGTTGGGAATGTGTGGTCAGCAGTGGACTGCGAGCAAGCAGTCCACACGGACCGTGCTCCCGGAATGGAAAAAGGCGGGTTGCCAGCCCCTGAAGCCATGCAGTCAGCGAGAGGTGGCCTGGCCACATCCAACCCAGTGCAGGGTGCAGGTGGTAACAGGCTGTGCTGTGGGCTGTGCTGTAGAGCTCACAGGCATCAGGAGTCCCCTAAGTGAGGCAATCAGAGCAGACTTCCTGGAGGAGGGGACTTGGGTTGGGAAACAGACTTGGAAGCAGGAACCCAGGTGTGTGGTGGGTGGGAGTCAGAAGGGCAGATGGAACCAGGAACATGCAGAGGCTCTGACCAAAGGAGCGCAAGCCCCCTTTCTCAGGACCGTGCCTGAGACGTGGCCTGCTTTGTCAACAAGTAGGGCCCTGACTAGAGTGGGGAAGACTTATCAGAATCCCTGGACAGGGCCATTTTTAAATTGCCCTTCAAAAGTTTTTCTATGTCCCTGCCCCCAGGGGCCTGAGTCACCTGCAGGCATCGGGGACTTTCCAAGGGCCATTGCCAGGCCTGATGCTACTTTAGAAAGACCCTGTTGGCAGCACCAGCCACATGGTGGAGGCCAGGAAGGAGGAGACAGCCAGGCACCGATGGGGTCAGGAGAGAGGACCTTCGGGGCACGGGGGTGACGGAGGACCAACGGCCCCGGGGCTGAGGGTGGGGGCTGATGCAGCCCATGCTGTGTTCCGGCGTCACTGGACCCCAGCCCCACTGCGGTCTCCCCACCTGTCCCCACAGCACAGCCTACGCCCCCGAAGCCACCGACTACGACGTGCGGGTGCTGCTGCGCTTCCCCCAGCGCGTGAAGAACCAGGGCTCGGCGGACTTCCTCCCCAACCGGCCACGACACACCTGGGAGTGGCACAGCTGCCACCAGTGAGTGGGGCGGGGCTCGGCCAGGGGCCTGGGGCCTAAGCTCCCCTCCCCCCAGTAGCGCCCATGCTGGCTGGGGGGCCCCGGGGAGGTGGTGTCTGCCAGGGATCCAGCGCTGGACCGGGAGTTGCTCAGAGGAACTTTAGCCAAGGCTGGGCTGGAGAAGGGGACATAGAAGGACTGGTTCTGGTGAGGGACGGAAATGTCTGGAACACAGGGTATTGCCCAAGGGAGGCCGGCACAGGTGGGAGCCCAAAAAGGAAGTGAGGAGTCCTAAGGTGGTGCTCCCCTCGGGTGACCTGGCTAGGTGGGGAGCACCAGAGCTGCCACGCTGTGGGGCTCCGGGGACAGGAGAGCCCAGACCTGTCAGGAGGCTGTGTCACAGCAGGGTCACCTGGGCCTATCCCAGGACAGGGTCAGGGTGAGAGGCCCAGGGGAGACTAGGCCCTCTTCTCCCTCCTCCTCCTCTCCTCTGCCCCCAGACATTACCACAGCATGGACGAGTTCAGCCACTATGACCTGCTGGATGCGGCCACGGGCAAGAAGGTGGCCGAGGGCCACAAGGCCAGCTTCTGCCTGGAGGACAGCACCTGTGACTTCGGCAACCTCAAGCGCTATGCGTGCACCTCTCACACACAGGTGGGGCTGGAGACGCAGGGCTTGGGGCACCAGAGGACGGGGCTGGGGAAGGCAAAGAACGGTGCCAGCCAAGGCAGGCTCGTGCCAGGGCTGAGGACAGGCTGGTGCCAAGGCTTATGGCCACTCAGCTCTGGGCAAAGCAAAGGTCTTCTCACCAGTCCTCAGGCCACCACAGGGCCCTGTAGGGACTGTCCCCTCCCTTCCCAGGCCCCTTCCTGCATCATTCTAGGGGTGTCTGCTCATGGAGAGAAAGGAACATTGAAGCAGGTCTGGATAGCATGATGTCCCATTTGCCTGTGTGTCCACCCGCCATCTGCGGACTGTCCGTCTGTCCAGTCTGTCTCGTTTTATCCACTGTTCCGTCTTTCTCTCCCCGGCGTCCCCCTGCCCTCATTTTATCCCTCCCAGCTGGCTATTACGTCTCCCTGTCTTCTCTCTGGTCCAGTGGCCTTGGGAAGGGGCAGACCCACCCTGAGCAGCTGAAGGTGGGCAGCACCCCACCCTCTCCACCTGTCCCTTTCCCAGGGCCTGAGCCCAGGCTGCTACGACACCTACAACGCGGACATCGACTGCCAGTGGATTGACATAACAGACGTGCAGCCCGGGAACTACGTCCTCAAGGTGAGCCTCCCGGCCCCCATCTGCAGGCGGGGCAGACTCTCTGCCACCTGGGAGAGAGATGGAGAGAGACCTCAGCTCCTCACGGGGCCCCCTGCAAAGCCAAGGGCTCCTGTGCCCAAGAGTCCCTTTTAGCCTGAACCCCTCCCACCCCGATGTACACTCACTCCTTCATCCCTTCCCTTGATGGAGGGACAGGTAGAAAAGTGTGTGACAGCGCAGCCCAGCTTGGTACATCCGTGCAGGCCACCCAGTCACAGCCTCACCTGCAAAGCCAAGCCTCGGCCTCCTCCATGCAGGCACAGTGGCGGGGGATCATGCTACCGGTTCACTTGGGCCCACTCTACGCAGAAGCTGAGTAGAGGAAGAACAGTGAGGGGGGCCTGCGGAAAGGCAGCTAGCAGAGACGGGCGTTCAAATCGCAGTCACCAGAGTGGTTCCTTGCAGGCTCTGTGCGTGCAACCCTGCTGGGCCTCACCGGGGCCTGGGGCTGTCTAGTGTGGTGTATTCTTTCCCCTCCCTCACTCGTCGACTCATCAAACACGAAGGCCCCTCTGAGTTCTAGGCACTGGGCGCGCAGACCACATAAGCAGTACGCGGTTCCTGCCTTCCAGGAGTGCGCTTGGATTAGAAAGTAACATCATCACATCTGTTCTTAAACGTCTTGCAAATAATGCTGCCCCTTCCCCAGTTAATCCAGCTTTTTTAAGTGGTGCGTCCCAACAGCTCCTTTCCAGGCAGAAAGCAGAGGTTACGCTTGGACTGTCATCTCGGTGAATGTCGGCTGCTCGGGCTCCAGAGCAGGGGCTGCCGTCTGGCCTCAGACAGGCCCTCGATGGGTCACCTGGACAGGGATGCTCGTGAGCGGCTGTGAGCCTCAGAGGCAGGGAGGCCAGGCATCGAGTCCCGCTCAGCCCCTCATTCCTGCCTTACCTGAGGCGGGACCCGACCTCCCTGACCCCGAACGCCCCGAGCAGGGCCCGCCAGGCACAGGCGCAGGTCCTGGCGAAGCTCGTGATCTTCTGATAAACGGGATTGGACTTTATCTTCCTGAACCACCTGCTGCCTCTTCTCTCCTGTCCATGTCTTTCTAGCAGTGTCCCCGTCTCCATGTCTCTTGGCCTCACGTCGTCCTTCTCCATCTCCCTGTCTCCCTCCTTCCGTCACCTCCGTGTGTGCCTGTCTGTCTGCCTGGCCACCCCCTGCCCTGGTGACCCGGCGAAGTGCAGTCTCCCTGACCAGACCCCTCCCTCTGGGCTGCTCTCCTCCGCAGGTGCACGTGAACCCGAAGTACATTGTTCTGGAGTCTGACTTCACCAACAACGTGGTGAGATGCAACATCCACTACACAGGTCGCTACGTTTCTACAACAAACTGCAAAATTGTCCAGTAAGTGCTGCCCACCACCCCTCCTGCCCTCGCCCCTTTCTGGCCTGGGGAGCAGGCAAGGCCACCTGAGATACCTAAGACACCTGCACTTTGGGTCGCTCTGATGGCCAGACACAGCTGTGGCTGGGCCCAGCAGGAACAGCCTTGTCCGTGCCAACCCCAAGCTGAGTGCTCGTGGTGGGGCTCAGGCTGTGGGCATTGATCTGCGGCCCGATCACGTGGTTCCCGAAGGTTTCCCAAGTGGAAACCAGGAGAAGGCAGAGTAGTTTGGTGCGAGCGCATGGGCTCTGCAGTCCTAGTTCTGTGGCTTCTTGCTCTGTGACATTCGGTAATTCATGTCACCTCTCCGAGCTACTTTTCTCAACTATCAAATGGGTACTCCCCACACAGGCCTGGGTGAGGATTTATAGGCCTGATGTCTGCATCTTTAAGAGCCCAGCACCCAGTGTGATGATCATTAGTGTCCTCATCAAGTGGATTGGATTAGACAGTCCCAGATCAGAAGTGATTCTGGCTGGAATGAGTGAGCCATCACCAGTCCCTAAGTCCCTGTTGTAGAGGAAGTTAACAAAATCTGGGGTCAGGCCTTTGGCAAATGGCTGCTGGGCAGGATCCTCAGCTGCTACTGTCCTGGGCTTGCTGTCCTCAGTCCCTCTACTGATTCCCCACATGAAATTCTTTGCAGAGGGACCCCTGCTTACAAGCTCACAAAGAAACCTCACCCCATTCCATGTGAATTTAAAATGTTTGATCAGATCAAAGCAACTCTTTTCCATTAAAAAAAAAAAGAAGAATAGTCTTAGAGCTTTAAGTTTTGACCATCAACTGGAAGAGTGGTCGAGATCCCAGGGTCCAGAGACGCGTCTTTCCCCAAACATTTATGCTTGTTAATGGATGGCAGGTGTGAGGTTCAGCCTGTGACCAGGGTCAGGGATCAGTGTGACTAGGGTCAGGGATCAGCATGTGATGAGGGTCAGGGCTCAGCATAACCAGGATCAGGGCTCAGTGCGTAACCAAGGTCAGGGCTCAGCATGTGACCAGGGTCATTATTCAGTGTATGACCAGGGTCAGGGCTCAGTATAACCAGCATCAGGGCTCAGTGTGTGACCAGGGTCAGGGCTCAGTATAACCAGGATCAGGGATCAGTATGTGACCAGGGTCATTATTCAGTGTGTGACCAAGGTCAGGGCTCAGTGTGTGACGAGGGTCATTACTCAGTGTGTGACGAGGGTCAGGGCTTATTTCTGCTACCACTAACCTGACCGTCCACAACATGCCACCACCACAACATGAGTATTAAAAGTATGGCCCGGGCGCGGTGGCTCACGCCTGTAATCCTAGCATTCTGGGAGGCCCAGGCAGGAGGATTGCTTGAGGTCAGGAGTTTGAGACCAGCCTGAGCAAGAGCGACACCCTGTCTCTACTAAAAATAGAAAGAAATTAGCTGGACAGCTAAAAATATATATAGAAAAAATTAGCCAGGCGTGGTGGTGCATGCCTGTAGTCCGAGCTACTCGGGAGGCTGAGGCAGGAGGATCACTTGAGCCCAGGAGTTTGAGGTTGCTGTGAGCTAGGCTGATGCCACGGCACTCTAGCCTGGGCAACAGAGCCCGTACCAGTCGCCATTCAGAATTCAGGGGTCGCCTAAGCAGCAGAGGCAATTCTAGGGAAGGAAGAGGAGGAAGGCAGGCAGGGGCATTCAGGAAACGGGGGCGCTGCTGGGGGCTCAGGGGGCAGGGAGCCCACATCCCCCTCCGGCCCTGCCTGCCGCGGGGAGAGGGGTGGAAGCAGCGTCCCCGTCCCCGCGGCTGTGTGAGCAGCCAGGGCCCTCAGCAGGGCGGACAGAGGAGCAGCCCTTGCCTCCCTGCCGGCTCCCCCGGGGCCTGCGGGCAGCAGCAGAGGCCAGGGCCCTTCCTTCCGAGAGCTCTTTACATAAGTGCTTGGAAAGGCCCAGGTCTTATTAGAGCGTCTCCACGACCCTGACCGCAGGCAGGCGGCTGGGCCAGCGCGCACAGGAAGCCGGACGGAGCGTTCCCAGAAAGGCCACGGGACTGACGCCTGTGGGTTTCCATCATGTTTCTGAAAAGGAAAAAGGAGGCTTAAAAAAAAAAAAAGGAGTATTGGGTTAGAAAAAACAAGAAAGTATTTCCAGACAGTAGCAGCTCTGCTAATGGCCTAGAAAACAACCCGGGACTAGGGCACGGGTGGGGGACATGCGAGACCGTGCTCTGGTGGGTGGGAGTGCAGGAAACCCTCCTTCTGGAGCTGGGCTGAGCGGTCGACCCCTTTCCCCTGAGCCCAGAGTCCTGAGGGAAGTGGAGGTCGTGGGGACCTGGGCCGTGGGACCGCAGGAGCCCTGCCTTGCAGCCGACATTGACCTACTCTCTCTCTGCCCCCAGATCCTGACCTCCTCGAGGCATCATCGACGGCCGATCTCTCCCCTTGCAGAGCAGGCCCTGCTTCCCCGGGGCCTCCCGCCGAGGGGCCCAGCCCCCAACCCACAGGCAGGGGCATCCGTCCCTGCCGGCCTCAGGGAGCGAACGTGGACCGAAACCACAGGGATTCCGGATGCCAGACCCATTTTGTACTTAACTTTTCTCTACGACATTGTTTTGTCGGTTGTTGGTTTGTTTTTGTTTTTTATATTTTGGCCATACCACAGAGCAAGTTTGCCCAGGTCTGGGCTGAATAAAACAAGGTTTTTCTACTCTGTGGCTCTGCACGCGTGGCCTGCTGCCTGGCCACAGCTGGGCTGGGCCCAGGGGACGTCCCTGGGCTTCATCCTTCACCTTCAAATGTGGAAGGGGCAGCCTCCACCCCGTCAGCACCACAGTCACCTCCAGGGTTTCGAGCCCGCTGTGGAAACTCTGGGGGGTTCGGGGTGAGGCCGAGCCCACCGCATGGGCAGAGGACCACGTGCCACCGGGCGAGGGCCTCCTCAGCCTACAGCCGCACACTCCACTAACACCTCGGGACACCCCGCAGCCCCAAGCGGCCTGCACCAGCCACTTACTCCCTTACAATCGCGCGTCTCCCGAGTGCTGGGTGCTGCGTGGGGCACACGGGAGCATCACAGTCCCTGCTCCCAGGGAGCTCGCAACCACACGGGAACGGGGTGAACGCCATACCTAGCGAGACAGAACCTGGGGGCCACTGGGAGCCTTCACATGGGAGGTGGCCTCCTTCCAGGAAGAGTGGGGAGAAGAGTATTCCTGGCAGAGAGAACAGGGTTGGGCAAAGGCAGGAGGTGGGCTTGGAGGCTGACGGGGTGGGACTGGGAGGTGGAGGGAGGCCCCGTGGCCGTGCAGCCCCCTCTCCTGCCTAGCTGTGGCATCCAGGGGTCCTGGACACTGGGCCTGGTCAGGAAGAGGCGGGGTGCCGGCCCCTTTCTTCCCCTCCCGTGAGCCCTCAGGGCACCTCTGCACCCTTCCATGTCCCCGTGGGAGTGACACCAGTGAGAAAGGGAAAGGGATTGGTCCAAGAGCCAGGGCTCTGGGTTCCAGGGCCAGTCCTCCTGCTCACTGGCTGTGTGACTTTGGGCAAGTCATGCTGCACCCGTGGGTCTCAGTTTTCCCATCAATAAAGTGGGAATGCCCTCCTGGATGGCTCACACGCAGACGTGGAGAGCCAGCAATCTGCTGCTGCGGGGGAGACCGGGTGGGCTACGGGTGTTGGCGCCCATCCCTCCAGGTCACTGCGGGCCTTCCAGCCCCTTTGTACTCAGAGATCCTGCAAGGAGAAGGCGTCCCCCTCTTTTGGATCTGGTGCTGTCCTTGCCTCAGAGTCCCTGGCAGCAGCTAGGTCGGCTGTTGAGAGGGAGAGGGAGGGCTTCTTGGAGCCATGTTGTGCTTCCAGGAGGGTCCTGGCCCCAGCCCCCTGGAGCCCTTGGGCCACCCACCAGCCTGGGCAGCAAGGTGGAGGGGCACAGCTGCAGCCCCTCTGGGATTTCACTCTCTCCTGGCACAGGGTAGGGGCCATGGCCCTCACTCTCCCGCTGGGGCTGGGCCAGGAGGACTGAGCAGGGGCACAAGCCTGTCATCCAGGGTCACCATTCTGCTGTGGCCCTGCCTGCGTGTGCCTCAGAGATGCTGTCCTGATCAAAGCCCCACCCCCTCTCCCTTCCAGGTGCCCCCAGGAGTGAGCAGGGGAGGGCCAGGCAAGGTCACCCAATTCCAGACTGTCAGAGGACCTATGAAGTAGAGTCAGAGGTCCCCAATTCCTAGGTGGGAAAACTGAGGCGTGAGGCCACAGGCAAGTGCAAGGCAGACACAGCGCTGGAACTCATGTCTCCAGGCCGGGGCCAGACACCGGGTGTGCAGTTTTCTGGAGGGAAGTTCTGCACCTTCAGGGGCGCTCGGTGGGGGTCAGGCCTGAAACATGGGGTAGGTGGAAGGAAAGAACAGGGCTGGCTTTTCCAAAAGGAAGCAATTTACAAACTGTGGGGAGGTGGGGACACACGCACACAGACACTCCCAGACACGGTGTTCCCGTGTGCACAGGGACCCTCGACCTGGAGTTTAGGTCCCAGGGGGCTGGCAGACGTCCCCAGGCTTGCCCTCAGGGTGGGGACACCCGGGCCAGTCCCCACATGCTGATAGGACTCTCTGAGATGAGATTTCTGGAGAGGGGCTTCACCCCCACCCCTCAAAAAATTAGAGGAGGCTTCCACCCAGAGAGAGAGACAGAGGGGACAGCCATGACATGCAGGGACTCTGGGCAGCCCCGCCCTGGCGTCTGGATGCCCTGTCAGTCAGCCTCACGGCACTGCCCCGCTGTGGAGGCCCCTCTGGTGGGAGATGTGGCCTCTTCCCACCTGGGAGGGTGGCAGGGCCTGTGCCCGGGGAGTGGGGAGAGAAAAGTTGCAAAGACGGCAGGGGCTTGGCAGGGGTGTGGCTGTCAGGAGGCGCTAGGCTGAGTAGGAAGGCCAGGGAGAGGGTGCTCTCCCAACCTTAGCCTGGGCCTCTTGAGTTGTGTCTGGCTGTGTCCCTGGGGAGGAGCGGCCTGCTCTGTCCTCGCTGTCACCTGGCTCGAGCCCCTCCCTAGTGCTTACTGGTGGGAGTTACATCACCTGGACCCCTCCCCACAGCCAGGCCCCCGGAGGGGCATGTGGGGCCCACAGGAGCCCAGGTCACATGACACAGAGACTCAGGCCCACTGGCCCTCTCACCCCTGTCTGTCCCTTCAAGGGCCAGTTTAAACCCCAATTCCTTGAAGCCTTCCCCAACCATCCTCCTCCCCTTTAAACTGGGGTGCACTGTGTGGCCTCCCCCAGGGCCTCCCATCCCGTCCCTGCCATGGGCACCGGGGCCTGGCGTGGGGGACACACAAAGGGTACATAGGTGCTGTCTCCACTCCCGACCCAGCACCTCCCTCGGGGCTGCACAGACTGAAGGTCTCCCCCCGCGCACCTGGACACCCCCACGTGCAGGACTCCACCTGGCTGCAACGGGCCTTGGGGTCACCTGCCCAGTGTCCCCACCGTCCTCTTCCTGCTCAGCCCCAGTGCTGAGGAGCGCACCCCCTGCCACCTCCCCAGACGCTGGCGTTAGAGAGACCTGAGGGGAAATGGCCCCTGTGGCCTCCCCTCAGCCTGGCCACAGGGTCTGCTAAGTGACGGCAGGAAGGACAGAGAGAGCAGAGGCAATGCAGGTGACGGGGGCCCTGACTGCCCTCCAGTGGGCCTCAGTCTCCCCAACTGTCCCGAGAGACTGGGCGCCCTGGGCCCCGGTGCTACTCCATGACTGGCTGAGAGGAGGGACGAGCAGAGGGGAGGGGAGGGCTTGGGCAGTGGAGGAGAGGGAGAGGCGGCAAAAGTCGGCAGAAGTCCATCAGGGGTTAGCAGGGGACTGCCAGGGAGCCCAGAGCAGGGCAGCGAGCAGGGCGACTGCAGGGGCTGCAGCCTGGCAAGGGCTGGGCGTTATCTGGCTTGGGGGATACTAGACAGAGGCTAGTATCTGGGGGCGCTGGACCCAAACCGGAGGCTGGGCCTGGAACCTTCAGAAGGGCTTACTGATAGAACAGGCGCCTTGGGCCCTGGGCAGGCGGCACACGCTGTGCGAGTCAGCACAATGGATGGGCCCAGACCATCTGGCCACAGCTGTGGCCTCCTCCCCTCCCCGCACTCCAGGTGCCTGTGGCGCCATGCCGTGCCCCTAACCCGAGCAGCAGCACCCAGGGGGCCCCAGGCTAACATGCCACCCATCCTGCTCCTCTCTCGCTCCACAGAAATCCCGCCTGCTTTGCAAAGCGTGGGTGCAAGTCGTGTTAGGGAAGCCGCCGATAGCTGAGGCGTCAGTGGCGGCGCTGGCCTGACGTCCTGCCTGACGTTCAGATGCAGAGATCTTCATCCTCCAACAAACGGCTCCTAAAAGAGCCAGGATGGTGGGCCTGTAACGATATCCGCAGATTCCTGAAAACAAGGCCTCCAAAGTTTAACCCCGGAGAGAGAGGGAACCTGGGGCCCCAGCTGCTTCCCCCGAGCCTCTCTCTGCAGGAAGGTCTCTCGGCCTGGTTCCGTGCACCTCACGCCGGCCCACGGGCCGTGGCTCACTCCTGACAGCCCCTTCAGGCCGGCTGGCGTGGCCAGGACTCCCTCAGCGCCTCCCGAGGGAGGCTCCCACCTTCCCTGTTTACTCTAGGTGGAGGGGGTCGGCCACAGTCCCTGCAGCCCTGGGTAGGGGGCCTGCTTCCCACCTTCCATCACGCCCAGGGCTGGGCCCTCCCCTGCAGCCGCACACCTCCCGCAGCCTCCCGGGCATCCCCGGACCGCATCACATGGGCGGTGCCTGTGGCAGGGTTGGCTCCCGCTGGCCAGAGAGAGCGCGAGGCGCTGCCCGCACCCCAGGAACCTCACTGAGGCCTGTGCTCAAGGCTCAGGAGAACAGCCAGGTCGTGGGACCCAAGGGTGCCCATGACACACGCCACCCTGAAAGGCAGAGCAAAACTCGCTGAATAGGATGAGAAAGTTCTAGAAAAGATCAAATAACAAAACTCAACACGTGGAAAGCAGAGGCGGCAGCTATGGATTCCGGTCCCCATTTACCCTAGTTATGTGAAATCACTTTTCTTAAAAAGATTTTTTTTCAAAATCAAATTTAATATGCTTTGAGCCCCCCGGCTACGAGGTGGGAAATGCAATGTCCTGAGTCATTCACCCTGGAGGCCTTGAAAGACCCAGAACATCAGAGAGGGGGCTGCGGTCCTCAGTCCCCCCGGTCACCACGCACAGGCTCATCCACTGACCCTCCAAGAGTGGTGTCTCCACCTCCCGCAAAGCTTGAACACAAGGATACCATGCAGCCATTTGCCCCCTCCCCAGGGCACTGCCAGGATCAGGACACTGTCCTTGCCACCAGCAGAGCCATAGCCACCACCTCCCCGGTCAGGGGACACTCTCCCAGCCTCTTCTGCCTGCCTCCACCACCCCTCCTACTGACTCGCTCCTTCCCTCTTCCTCGCTGGGGCAAACATCCGCCAGCCACCCCTGCCACGTGCCTGGGTTCGTGGAAGCCGCTTTGGATTCTGGCCCTGGGGGTGGGGACCACAGGTACCTCCCAGGAACAGGGAAGAGAAGAAGACCCAGCAGGGGGTACGAATGATAATGACACTAGCTAGCTTCTCAAACACCTAGCGATGTGCCAGGCCCTGTCCTCAATGCTATACCAACGTAACCCATCCAATCTCACAACGACTCTAGAGGGGGTAAGCTGAGGCACGGAGAGGTCAGGTGACTGGTCCCAGTTCCCTCGGCCAGGGAATGAGAGAGCCGGGATTCAAACAGGCACATTTCTGGAGACGGGGCCATGGCTTCTCCACATCCTCAAAGGCTCTGGGCCCAGACAAGAAGCCGCAGGCCTGTGCTCTGACACGACCCAGAGGCTGAGCACCGTCCAGACCTTCACTCCTCCCTCCGTGAGCTCTCTAGAATCCCGCCCGGGCCCTGGAAACTGCAGCTCAAAACGTGGATGGACAAGGAGAACCGTAATTCCTCCCAGAAGCAGTATAATTCAGACCTAGAATGTTCTTTATGGATGGGGGAGTGGGCAAATTGAAATAGACAAACCATCAGCTAGTCAATAAAATATTAATACAAAATATGAGATTGGAAAGGAATATGAACACAGCCGTGGAAGTGACTTTTGAAATTTAAGGAGACTAGTACATGCTTGCAAATTGGAGTGTTTCGACATTAAATAATACTTCTCTAGGAATATATTTCTGAATTGCCAAAATTGCACAACGAGTGAAAACCACAAAAAGACCAATTACCGCAGAAAAAACTTTAAAATTACCATCTCTAAAAGAGACACCAGACCTAGAGAGTTTTACCATGAGTTCTTTCAAACTGGAAGAACAGAATTTCGATGTTATTTAAACTCTTCCAGAGCATATGGGGGAAATGCTGAATTGATGTTGTGCTTCTGAATGGATTTGATGAAGCTGACATAATCCTGACACCAAAATCTGACGAAGACTGCCACCCTGTCCCACCCAACCTCACACTGATAACCACAGACTAATTTTACTCCTGCTACATATACAGAAGTCCCGGATAAAATGCCAGCACATGGAATCCTATACCATCGCGTTGTCAAATGCAGCCAGTGTTAGGCCTGCTTTCTTCTACCCTAAATCTGTGCTAGGGCAAAACTGGAACTCAATATCCTGGTCCAGGCAATTTGGACACGACATTCACTTGTGTGGTGCTAACTGCCCCTCTCAGGAAGCAGAGAGAGTAAAATGAAGCAGGCGTACAAAGTTTGCAAAAATACAAAAAGGCTACAGCTTGGATGACTGCGGCTTGCAAGCAACGTGGTTAGCCAGAACATCCTGTTAGGTTGATTAGCTGTCATTTCTTTTCCTTTCTGAGTTCTTAAGTGTTTTGTTTTGTTTTGTTTTGTTAATTAATAGGTGGTTACCCTCTCTGCCTTCTCCCTGAAAACTGGGGCACAGTGCTTGTGGTGTTCTGTGCAACCAATCTTGGGCCCAAGGAACTTGGTCCAGCTGGTGGTGCATCCATGCCAGACAGGAGAAAGGGGCCTGGGCCTCTGCCTGGGGTCCCAGCAACCTGGGGGCTCCTCAGCAGGGGACAGATGGGCACTGCACCTGGCGGCCACACGGGGAACGGGACTCTGTTTCCCTTACACTGTATGTCAGGGATAGGTGACATCAGATGCCATCTCCTTTCTGATTCACAGCCATTGTCTCTTTCACTTCTTCACTGTAATTCAGGTATATTGAGGACGACTTTGCGCACAGTGAAATTCACCTATTTTAGGTGTACAATTTCATGAGTTTTGACAAATACATGCAGTGATATAAATACTCCCACGATCAAGATGTAGACTACTTCCATCACCCGTACAAGTCCCCTCATGCCTCTTTTTAGTCAATTTCCTTCCCCTCCACTCCCAGCCCCTGGCAACCACCAAGCTGTTTGCCTTTTCCAGACTCTCTTATAAATGGAATTATACAGTATGTAGGCTTTTTGTATCCAGCTTGTTTCACTTAACATAATGCTTTTTTAAATTTAAGTTTTATTTTTAATTGTAAATTGATAAATTATAGTTGTGTATAGAGCAACAGTGTGATTTATGAATTCGATGGGAAATGATTAAATCAAGCTAACTGACATATCCATTGCTTCATCCATTGGTCCATGTTGTGTTATCAGTGCTTTGCTCCCTTCTCTTGCTAAGGAGTACTCCATTGCACGGACTTGCCAGAATTTGTTTTTTCATTTATTAGTAGATGAATATTTGAATTGTTTCTAGTTTGGGACCATTGGGGGGAAAACTGCTGTAAACATTCACACACAGGTCTTTGTGTGGACATATATTTTCATTTTTCTTGAGTAAATACCCAGGAGTGACGTTACGGAGTCATATGATAAGTGTATGAGAAACTGCCAAACAGTTTTCAAAGTGGCTGTTGTTCTACATGCTTACCAGACACACTGTACCGTCTTTTTACGGCCATTCGAGTAGGTATACAGTGGTACGGTCCTTCCCCTGTACCTGAGGGGGGTGGTTCCAGGACCCCTGTGGATACCGAAATCAGAGGATGCTCAAGTCCTGACATACAATGGTGTGGTATTTGCAGATAACCCACGCACCTCCTCCCGTAGACTTTAAATCATCTCTAGATTATTTAGAATACCAAATATAATGTAAGTGCTATGTAAATAATTATTATACTGCATTGGTTTTTATTTGTATTATCTTTGCTGCTGTAGTGCCCTTTTTATTTTTGTTTTCAAATATTTCTGATCTCCATTTGCATTGTGGTTGGTCGAATCCGTGGCTGGGGAACCCAGAGATACAGCGAGCCAACCGTACTTCACTGTGGTTTTACTGTTCGTTTCCCCGATGACCAATAATGTTGAGCGTCTGTTCCTGTGCTTGTCTGCCGTCATCTCTCTTCTTTGATGAAGTTTCCATTCAAACCCTTTGCCCATTTTTAATTGGCTTGTTTGTTGTATTATTGAATTAGAAGGGTTCTTTATCTCTTCTAGATACAGAACCAGATACAGAACTAGATAAAGGCCTTTATCAATCACATGTTTTGCAAATATTTTCACCCAATCTGTGGTTTGTCTTTTCATTTTCTTACTAGTACCTTTTGAAGAGCAGAAGTTTTTAATGTTGGTAAGAGCCAACTTATCAGATTTTTTTTTCTTTTATGGGTTGTGCTTTTTGTCCAATCTAAAAAATCTTTACCTAAACAAGGTCACAAAGATATTCTATAAGCACTGCTTTAAATTGGGTCCAAAAATCTTGATATGTTGTATTTTTACTTTCATTTAATTAAAATATTTCTAATTATCCTCAGGGTTTCTTCCCTGAGCCATAAATTATTTAAAAGTATGTTGTTTGATTTCCAAATATTTGGGAACTTTCCAGATATCTTTCTGTTATTGAGTTATAGTTTAATTTCATTATGGTGAGAGAACATACTTTGCATGACTTCAATTATTTTTAACTTGTTAAGATTTTGTTTTAGGGCCCCGAACCATAGTCTATGTTGGTGAAGTTCCACATGCACTCGAAAAGAATGCGTATTCTGCCGTTGTTGGGTGGAGAGTCCCGTAAATGACAATCAGATCAAGTTGGTCAATAGGGTTATTCAGGTTACCATCCCCAGACTGATTTTCTGTGTACTCCCCCTACGAAACTCTTGCGAGAAGCGGATTTATCTATTTTTCCTTTGGGTTCTGTCAGTCTTGGTTGCCCGTGTCCTGAGACTCTGTCCTCCAACGCACACGTGTTGAGAGTTGTCACGTCCGCTTGGCGGATCGACCTCTCTGTGTACGTTCTTCTTTTTTCCTGGAAACATTCTCTGTTCCAAAGTCTACTTCGTCTGATATTAATACAGGCACTTGAGCTTTCTTCTGATTGGTGCTTGCCTGGCTTGTCTTTTCTCTCCTCCTTTGCTTTTAGCCTGTCTAGGTCTTTAGATGTAATGTGAGTTTCATTTCAAACACCCCAGGTTTCTTGGCGTTGGGGTTCCACCATCTGCTCTCCACAGTCCTGCCTGCTGGCACCCCAGGGCCCTCTGTGCTCTTGCTTGTCCCCCGTGCTGGGTGTGGTTGCTGCCCATCAGTCTCGTGGTGTGGGCAGTTTGTGGCCGTGTGCGGGGTGCTGGGGTGTTGCGCAGTTCACCTGGTCCAGCCTCCCCAAAGCCTGTGTACCGGGGTGTCAGAGAGTGTGGCCTTCGAAGTCTCCTGCCCTTCGCCCCATACCTTCTACCTCCGGTGAGTCTAGGACTGTAGAGGCTGTTCTGCCCCTGCTATGAGGGCAGGTGCTGTTTACTTCCGTCCTGCCCCGGAAGCAATGGGTCTTTGTTTCCGCCTCTCCCTGAGCAGCCCTGGCCCTCCCACGTGGCTTTGTCCAGGAGAACCCTCCTGAGGAAGCAGGTGCTGTTTCCTGCCACAGCAGCCAGCCCCCTCTTGCATGCTTGTGCCACCACGAGGGTGGGGGTGTCTCTCCCCTCTGCCCCTCTGCCTCTAGTCTTCTGCAGTGAAGGCCTGTGGACAAACGCTAAGGAGGGGGGGACACTCCCTCCCGACCACCACATTCTCTGCCCAAGGCAAAACAGTTGGTCCAGCTCCTCCTTGGAGGGCCACTTTGGAATGTCTCTCTTTGGAATTCAGGTCTCTCAGTGCCTATGACCTAGGCTCTCTGTCTGATGGATTTAAGGAATTATGGTTTTGCAAATTATTTGGTTTTTTCTTATTGTTAGACTGAGAGTGACATTCTGTTGTGGCTTTCTCCGTCCTAAGAGGAAGTGAACTCCTCTCTTCACTGTTAAACCAAGAACACAGGGGTTTCCCCACACCGCAGGCTTCCAGTGACTCCTCGTGCCCTCGGGGGCAAGGTCCCTGCTGTGCAGTGTCTTAAGGTTTTTCTCGTTTCTCCCGCAGTCGGAGCCGTACTTGCCACCACTCGTGTGGCTGACATTTACCGAGCCCTTACTGCGTCCCAGCACGGTTCCAAGCATGTCGACTCATTTAGAACCATCCCTGACTCCTCTTTCCCTCAACCCCACGTCCAGTGTGTCGGGTACTCCTGTGGGCTCTGCCCTCAAAATATAACCCGTTCTTTTCAAAACTAACACTGGACCTACCACAGGACCAGCCATTGCACGCTAGTGCATCTGTCCCAGAGAAATGAAAACTTATTTTCACCATGGAACTTGCTCACAAATGTTCATAGCAGCTTAATTTATAATAGCCCCGAACCAGAAAATACTCACAGACTGTGGTACATCCATACCACAGAATACTACCTAGCAATAAAAGAGAATGAACTATTGATACAGGCAACAACTTGGGCCGGGCGCGGTGGCTCACGCCTATAATCCTAGCACTCTGGGAGGCCGAGGTGGGCGGATCGTTTGAGCTCAGGAGTTCGAGACCAGCCTGAGCAAGAGCGAGACCCCATCTCTACTAAAAATAGAAAGAAATTATATGGACAGCTAAAAAATATATATAGAAAAAATTAGCCGGGCATGGTGGTGCATGCCTGTAGTCCCAGCTACTCGGGAGGCTGAGACAGGAGGATTGCTTGAGCTCAGGAGTTTGAGGTTGCTGTGAGCTAGGCTGACGCCACGGCACTCACTCTAGCCTGGGCAACAGAGTGAGACTCTGTCTCAAAAAAAACAAAAACAAAAACAAAAACAAAACAAAACAACTTGGATGAACTTCTGCTGAGTGCAAAAGCCAACCTCGAAAGCCCACATACCGCGTGACTCTATGTGTGTGTCGGTGGCGGCAGAACCTAATTACAGGGAGGGAGAGCTGACTGGTGGTCGTCAGGGCTTAGGGATGGAGGGGAGGGGAGGGTGTGGCTGTGAGGGGCAGCATGAGGAGTGCCGTGGTGATGGCGCAGTAGAGAGTTCTCACTGCCCTGGTGGCCACTCAAGGCTACACGTGTGATAAAGCCACATAGATCTACTTCGTGGTCTTTGCCCTGACACCGAGTGAGTGGTGACGTTTCCAACACCAATTTCTGATTCCCCGACACCAACTAGGTGCTCAGCAGTTCTATTCTGATACTAACTGCCTGGAGTCAGTGTCAGACTCCACAGGTTAAGGGCTCAGTCACACAAGATTGCCCCCGTTGCGAGGCAAGTCACAAGTACCATGTCTCCAGGTTACTCACACTTCTGCCCTGCTGACGACAAATGTGGAGGTTCCCATGGCCCCCATCGCTCAGGTTTGATAATTTGCTAGAATGGTTCACAGAACGCAGGAAAACACATTGCTTACTGTTGCTAGTTTATTATAAAGGACACAAGTCAAACAGGCAAACGGAAGAGACACATAGGACAGAGGGAGGGGGACGGTGGTGCGGAGCTTCCTTGCCTGCTCTGAGCACCACCCCTCCCGCATCTCCATGTGTGCACCCACGAGGAAGCTCTCCAAACCCCATTGTTTAGGAGTTTCATGGAGGTTCCATTGCGTAGGCACGATTGGTTAAATCCTTGGTCATTGGCGGTTGAGCTCAATCTCCGGCCTCTCTCCCCTCCCTGGAGGTCAGGGAGTGCGGCTGAAAGTTCCAACCCTCTAATCCCCAATCAAGGCTTAGTCACTCTGATGACTAGCCTGTATCTGGAAGCTATCTAGGGTCCCACTAATAGCCACCTCATTAGCATACATTCAGATATGATAGGAAGGCGCTTGGTACGAATAATAAAAGACACTACTGTCACTTGGGAGATTTTAAGGAGGTTTTAGGAGCTCTGTGCTGGAACCAGGGCCAAAGACCAAATATATTTTACCCATTATATATACAATTTCCCATTTCCCACAGCAACTCACAAACGCGCAAATGAGTGCTCGTATAACCGGCGGAATCTGAATAAACCCTGTGGGTTGTGCCAATGTCAATTTCTTGGTTTTGGTATTGTACTGCGGTTAGATGGGATGTTGGCATGTGGGGGGAGCTAGCATAGGGGTGCGTGGGACTTGCACATTCCTTTGCAACCTTCTGTGACTCCATAATTATTCCAAAATAAAAAATGTAAAATACATATAACCAAAATCCAGCTCCTGTGCTGCTGGTACGGTCCATGTCACTATTATCTCTTGCCTGGATTACGGCAACAGCGTCTTTATGGGTCTCCCTGCTTTACACACAGCCTGTTCTCAACAGAGCAGCTTTGTAAAATGTGAGACAGATCCTGTCATTTGTGGAAAGGAACGTAGACCAATCAAATGAGAAACACAAACGCTATTTATTTGGAGTTTGCTGTAGCAAGGGAGTCGACCACCATTACTTTTGCTTTTGTAAGGACTCAGAGACAGACCAAGGGGTAGGAAGGCCCTATAGTGGGAACCAGGGAAGGCTTGGGGGGGAAGACTGGAGGCTGTTGGCATGGGAGGCTGAGGGTGGGACAATCAGGAGGGGCACCTGCTGAGACTGGTTGGGGGTGGGGTGCACATTTGGCTCTCTCTGGTTGGCCCTAAGTTAGAAGCAGGGACAAAAATGAGAGAAGCTGTCAGACTTTAATCAAGCCCTGGCCAGTTGGGGCTGATTGTTATAGAAGCTATTGTTTTGCTTCCTGGATGGTTGCTAGAGGCCGCAATACAGCTTCCTGCAAGTCTGGCTTAGAGCAGGCTGCCCCCTGGGCTCTCTGTCTTTGATGAAGGCTTGGTTTCCTGGGCAGGTTGCTGCAGGGGGTGGGTGAGAGCTCTAGTTTACACACGGTCTGGCCACTGTGAGTTTGTGTTCAGTCCCATACATTCCTCTGCTCAGAACCCTGCAGTGGCTCCCTGTTGCAAACTCCTGCCAGTGGCCCACCAGGCCCTACGCAAGCCGGTCCCCCTTCCCCTCTGTCCTCGTCTTCTGCCACTCTCCCTCTCTCCACCCCAGCCACACTGGCCTCCTCGCTGTTCCGGACCACGTCAGGCCCTCTCCCAAGGCACTGACGGCCTCCTAATCCACTGTATGCCTTTCTTGTTTTCAATGCTTCTTGTTCATGTCTAGCTCTCCCAGCTAGAATGTAGGTTCCAAAGGACAGGGCTCTTGGTTGGGTTTGTTCACTACTGTTTCCCCAGTACCTCAAACACTGCCTTGCCCAGCTCACAATGAGTGTCCAGGAAAACATTTATGAACAAATGAACAAATATGTGAGTATGTATGTGCAGATACATTTACCAATATCCACTCTTTTTCACTGGGTGCCTGGAGTTTACCGGACACTGTGCTAAATGATTTCATCTCTTGTCCCATTTTCATTCTTTATGGCTTTCCTATGGATAGGTATTACCAGGGCCACTTTTTCTTTCAGGTGAGGTTGTCCTAAGGGGCATGCCCAGAACCCCTGAGCTCCTCGGGGACCTACATAAATGTTTAAAACCCTGTGAAAAATCTTGCCTCCAAAATGCAAAAACTGCAGAATAATCCAGATTTAATAAATGTTTAATCAAATGCCTACAAAGTGTCATTGATTGTTAATTTATGTCATTAATTCTATATCAGCCTCTTTAATTATTAAATGTGGTGTTCATAAGAATTTCATGACATTTAGAAAAGAATTTATAGATTAGATGCTTTTTAACTCTTCGAGTACAGTCCTCTGTGGCTTAACCATGAGGATGCCTTCTGAGAAATGCATCCTTACGTGATTTTGTTGCTGTGCGAACATCAAGTGTACTCACAGAAACCAAGATGGTGTAGCCTACTGCACACCTAGGCTGTATGGTATAGCCTCCTGCTCCTAGGCTGCAAACCTGGACGGCATGTTGCTATATTGAATACTGTAGGCAGTTATAACACAATGCTAAGCATTTGTGTGTCTAAACAAATCTAAACATAGGAAAGATACAGCAAAAATATAGTGTAAAGATAAAAAAAAAAATGGTACACCTGTGTAGGGCACTTACCATGAATGGAGCTTGCAAGACAGAGTGGTTCTGGGTGAGTCAGTGAGTGAGTAGTGAGTGAATGTGAAGGCCTAGGACGTTACCGTACACTGCCGTAGACTTCACAAACACGCCACACTCAGTCTACACTAAATTTATGTTAAAAATTTCTTTCTTCAATAGTATATTAACCTTAGCTTACTATAACTTTATAAACTTAATTTTTTAAAAAAATTTTTGATTCTTTTGTAATAACACTTAGCTTAAAACACAAATACATTGTACAGCCATACAAAAATATTTTCTTTCTTTGTATCCTTATTCTATAAGCTTTTTCGTTTTTAATTTTTTTTTTTAATTTTTAAAATATTTTTGTTAAAAACTAAGACACACACACAGTAGCCTGGGCCTACGTGGGGTCAGAACCATTAATATCACGGTCTTCCACCGCCACATCTTGTCCCACTGGAAGCTCTTCAAGGGCAATAACCCACACGGGGCTGTCATCTCCTGATAACAGCGCCTTCCTCTGGATACCGCCTGAAGGACCTGCCTGAGGCTCTTCTTGAGGAAGTGTCAGTCTTTTCAGAAATATGTCCACGGTGGTTTGTTTGGTTCATTTCTTTTTTGAATCTTAGATTTGCATGAGTAGTGCACTGCACTATGACGTTAAGGTGGCTACGACATCAGTAGGTGATAGGAATTTTTCAGCTCCATTATAATCTTATGGGACCACCATCGTATATGTGGTCCATCCTTGACCTGAAACATCATTATTTGGGGCATGACTGTACTTGAAGAATGCAAATGAGCACCCAAGGAGGGCTGAGAACTCATGGGTAATTGTATCATAAATGAATTACTCTTAGCCAAATAATTTCCAAAGTGAGCCTAGAAAACTCATTTCATATTATCTTACAGTAATATGTTATATTTAATGTAGGAATTCTGTGCATTTTAATATTTGATAAGATGTGGGAAAGAACCTTCAAAAGTAATAGCACCTGCTCCTAGGAAGGTCTTAAAATGCCTCATTTTACAGTTTAATCCCGTGATCTGGTCACCCTAGTCAGCCTCCCCCAATTCCTTCTGGCGAAAGCCTCTCTCCCCTCCCTACCCCCACCCCGCCAAGCCCACCTGGACCAGGTACGACAGGGACGTTTGTGTGTATATTGGAAAAGTCAGGCAAGGAGAACATTCCCTGGCTCCTCTCTTCCCTTTCACCCCACTGCAGTAGCTGGCTGCCCCCAGGACCCTTTCCCGGTCCTCAAAAGCCACCTCGCGTGGAATGGGGGAACCAGCTATCTCCCATATTGCCACCAGATGGCACCACAAGCTTGGGACTGGGCTTCTGTAGGTTCCCTTCAGGGAAACAGGACTCAGACCTGGGAGCCTTGTCCCAGGGAGGCCTCTGGGTGCCCCTCCCCTGGCTTCTTCTCCTCAGGGGTGACTCTGGCCCCTCCAAGGTGACCCACATGGCTTTGGTTTCACCGCTGTGGCAGGGACAGTGCTTTGGGTGCCCATGGGGCCAAGAGCTGGCAGGTCTCTCTTGGGCCACTTTCTCACACCCAGCGTGAAGGCCAAGGTTGGGATGGAGGCTGACAGGGGGGCACAGCTCCCGGACCCCAGACCAGCTCTGAGAGCACCTCACCATCCTTCCCACCCACAGGCACCAGCCATCCTTCCCGCGCCGTCTCTGCCTCTCCTGTGTTCCCCGTGGTCCTGTGCTCCGTCTCTGTCTCTGTCTCTGTCTGTCTGTGTCTCTCCCCAGTCTGGCCTGCTCCCCCTGTCATTCTGCTGTTCCTGTCTCCCAGTTGCTTTGTCTTTCTTTGTTTACCTATTGCTTTCTCCCCCCTCCCTGTGCTTCCCTCCGTCCCTCCCTCCTTTTAGCCTTCATCTTATTCAACAAGTTAATTTTCAAAGCCGGTGCTGGTGCCTGGTATACAGCAGACACTGTGCCAGGCTCTGTCTAGTCAGTGACAGCAAATTGGCCTCCCAACCCGGAGAAGCTGCTCCCAGCAGAGGGGAACTGTGGTGGGCGGACCCTCAGGGCCTGAACAGTCTCTTTTATCTTCACCCCCCAGCCCGCCACCCACCCCCTGCCCACACACACACACACACACACACACTCTGCCGGCTGAGTGCGGAGGATCTGGGGCCGTAGGGTAGGGACGGTGTGCCCCTCTGCCCCACCCACCCCCATACAGTGGAGTCAGCCTTGGCAGAGCAGCTGGAAGCCCCAGGATCTTGAGCCCCTCTTTGTTCTAACCCAGTTCCACTTCCCCGCAGTCATGGGCTGGAAGGCATGAGACACGTTCAAGAACTAGCTATGCCCCAGATTCCTCTAGGAAGGTCTGCTCTGGGCCCCAGTCTTCCCATCTGCGCAGTGGGCTGGGTGGATCCACACTCTCCTGCCCCCTTCCTGTTTCCCACCCTAAGGCTCTCCCAGACTATCCCTTTACCCCTGTTTGTAGCTTCGTCTGGCACTCCAGCTGCCCTCGCCAGTCTTGGGGACGTTGGCCTTTGGTCATCACCGAAAGACATGCTGTCCTAGCTGGACGCCACTTGGCCCAGGACAGGCATCAAGCACTACCCACCAGAAAGAGCCAAATGCTTTCTCCTCCCAGTCTCCCCCACTCCAACATACAAACAAATCTCCCCAGTGCCCCCCTCTGTTACAACAAGGGTTAGAGCGAGTGGTCCTGAGGACAAACCGAGCGGCAAATGGAGAATCAGAGAATCAAGGTTTATTCGCTGGCGGGCTCAGAGGGGTCTCGCCACCAAATTCTGAGCCCCGTCTACCTAATTTTTCCCACTTTTATTAAGTTGGGGTGATCCAAGGGGAGGGGTCTCAGGTGACTAATGCCCGCCAGGTAATAGGTTAGGTTAGTTGCTGCACCAGGTAATAGGTTAGTGTTATGCTGATGTGCCAGGTAATAGGTTAGTTGATGGGCCAGGTGTTAGGTTAGTATTATGCTGATGTGGGTCTTCCGTGAGGGGTGGGGGTCTCAGGAGGCTGCTGTGCTAAGTAATAGATGGGGGTTTTCCTTACCTCCTTATTCTCACTCCATGATTTTGGGCTGGGAGACCCCACGGAGGGGCTGACCCAGAGTGACCTGTGTGAGTGACCCATGACCAAGAGTTTTCCATTAGCACTTTCTTACCCTTGAACTTGTTACACGTAATGAACATCCCAGAGCCTAGGGAGGGAGATGGACCACCCAGATTTTCCACCTTCACCCAAATATTTACCCCCACCCCTATTTCCTCCCTTCTTTCTCCAGGGCAAGGTGTCACTCCTGAGTCCCTCCACTGGGGCTCAGTGCCCCAGTCCCCTCTCTTGGTCTAGAAACTCTCTCTCTCTCTCTGTCTTCCACGAGACTGGCCTTTCCTCTCAGCAGGGTAACCTGTTACACCACTTCCATCTTAAAAATACCCTCCTCTACGCATGCCAGTGCAGTGAGACAAGGGAAATCATTTTAAATGTTAGATAAAAATTACAGGAGGCCATTGGTCTGGACTGAGCTCCTGCACTAGGCCCCACAGACCAAACCAAATGAAATCACTCGTGCTAAAGGTCCATATCACCAAACGGACACTAGGGTATGTTTATCCAACCTTCCAAGAAATGAGAAGAATGAGAGTAAATAGCCTAACTCCCAAACGGGCTGGTTTCAATCAGCATGGTAATGAAATTCATCTGCCTTGAATCCTTACAACACAAAGTTACTTGCAATAACCTGATCTTAACCAATCAGTTATTTTTCTACTATTCTGTTTCCTTGTTCCTGCCTTACAAGGAAAGTAACTTTGAAACTACCAATCTTCTCTTTGTTCTTTTGTTACAGCAAGTGTTACAGCGCCTGGTCCCAAAGACAAACCGAGCGGCACACGGAGAGTTGGAGAATCAAGGTTTATTCGCTGGCGGGCTCAGAGGGGTCTCGCCACCAAATTCTGAGCCCTGTCTACCCAATTTTTCCCACTTTTATTAAGTTGGGGTGGTCCCAGGGCTGGGGTCTCAGGTGACTAATGCCCGCCAGGTAATAGGTTAGGTCAGTTGCTGCACCAGGTAATAGGTTTAGTGTTATGCTGATGTGCCAGGTAATAGATTAAGTGATGGCCCAGGTGTTAGGTTAGTATTATGCTGATGCGGATCTTCCGTGAGGGGTGGGGGGGGTCTCAGGTGGCTGCTGTGCTAATAGATGGGGGTTTTCCTGATCACTTTGGCTCTGCTTTGTTCAGCCCTTTCCTGTCTATAAACAACCTCCTTAGCCCAGCTCGGTGGAACACTCATTTTGTTTTATAGAACTAAATGATGCCCAATTCTTAAATTACAAATAAAGCCAATTAAGATCTAAACTAAATTTGTTGTAATTTTGTCTTTTTGTTACCAAAAGCTCGACACTTGTCCACAAGTCCGCATCAGAGGAACGAGGACAAGTGGTTGAGGAAAAAGAAAGAAATGTATTAGTTTGCTGTTAAAGGATAAAATGCTAGACTATCATCTCCAAATGCAAATTCCTGTCAATAAGCAGAAACACAGACAGAGCTTTTAAAGAGAGGGCCCTTTAGGCTGTTGTCATTTAACTACAGTTAATGATTCCAATTATCCCATCTTGGCCAAAGACAAAGCCAGGGACTTCTGCCCACCTGGGAGGCCCACCCAGACCTCCCCCAGCCTGGAGCGGGCCTGGGATGGAGCTGACAGTTCAGCGGAGCTATCTCCTGCAGCACAAACACAAAGAACAAGAGACATTCCCCTGCCCCTCCTGGAGGAAGGGATGCAGGTCTCAGCTCCCAAAAAGAATGGAGGAAATTTTAAAGAGACAGAAAATATCTTTTGCTGGTTTACTTCCAGGCCATTCCCTCTGTTACGTATTCCCCATGCTCCATTTTGTGCTCCCATACGTACGGCAGGAAACACAACTGCCCTGTTGCATATCCCCCCGTCAATTTTACCCTTCCACGTCTATGGGAGGAGGGGCGACATAGTCATCAGGCCACTTCCTGCTACAGCCGGCGATGTTTTAGATGGAAGGTCCATACTTATGTATGTCATTGCGAAGCTTTGGCAGTATGTTTACAACAACAGAAAAAAGTCATAAGCAACAACTGCAACAGTGAGGATTGGGAAGGCAAAATAGATCATTGCCTTACACTCAATGTCCAATGCAGGGCTGGGCTAGGAAGACACGCGGGTCCTCTGAGTGCAGAGCTATTAGCTGCACCCTGTAGGTGATCCGAGAGACCAACTGCTGTAAATTTAGAAATCACATGCAGCACCGAACAAGGTTTAGGAGGACAAACCCAGCAGCAAGACTGAGTAACAGAAGAGGCAGTAGCCCGGAGAAATCCTAACTCGCTGTCTCTCCAACCTATAGACAGCAAAAATAATAATCAAAGAATAATCAGTAAAAATATTAACATTTTCGTTTTTTCCTTTCCTTAAACAGTCACTTTAGATTGTCTAAAGGCTGGCCCCTCCGCTGGGGGCTTGGATGCTCTTCTTCCGTGAGACACCTCTTTACTCTGGTGTGATGGACCCAGGGTTTCATTTCTGATGATTCTGACGAGGTGTGAATTATTAGAGGCACTTCATAGGGTCCCTTCCACTTCTGTTTCCAACTGGGGTGGGGACCGCTCATGCGTAGTGGTTAGCACCTTACCCGCTCATTTGACAGCCTGCTTTACTCAGATTTTTTTTTTTTAACTCATGATTATATTACCATACTTACCTTGGGGTGCTAGGAAGGGTGTCTCATAAACTGTTTTTTAGGGGCTTAACCTAAGCCTGTTTCTAGGGGTACCCTTATCCGGAGGAGGGCAAGGGATAATACCCTATCTCACTTTCCTGGGTCAGTTCCAGCATGCGTGTAATTTCTATTCCAGATGTAGGATGCTGCTTATTTGCTGTGTTACCTCTGGTTCAAAAGAGGGTCCGTTATCACTCTGTATGGAGGAGGGGAGCCTAGGAACATCCTGATGACCTGCGGGATCATGGAGTGGACGGCGTCCAGCTCCTTGGAGAAAAGTCTCACCAGGTTCCCACTGAGGCTCCACTCGAAGAAGTTCATGGGCGACCACAGGACATTGTGCAGTAGATCCAGGTGCAGACCACGGGAAGTAACACCACCGGAGAGTAGTCACCTTGTGAAACGCCCAGGGCTCCCTGGGCTCCTGGGTCCTGTCGACAATGGGAGTGTCAGTCCAGAGACTGAGCCAATAGTTGGAAGCCAGGGCGGCAACAAGAAAGGGAGTCCCAGGACACAGGCAGCTTGACCTTCCCTGTCTGAGCCTTGTCTGCCTGCATCGGTTTCCAGGTCCCTTCCTTCTTGGCCTCAGATTTCTGCAGCTCGGCCATGCTACTGTGGTGCCCGCCGACATCCTACTGGAGGAGGAGGAGCTGCTGAGCTACCTCCGCAGCTGCCTGTCCACCGCGTCCCTCACCGGCATGCCATCCTCCACCTGCTTGGCCTCCTTCCCTGGACTGCTCGTGTCTGTCATCCCATCACCCTCCGAGGCCTCTTCCTGCTCCGTGCTGGTGGACGTGCGCAGGATCTCGGCAAAGGGCTGAGCTCCTGGTAGGAGCCCATCTTGGAACTTTAGACTCTCTCTCCACTAGGGAAGGACAAGCCTCTACCCAGCCTGAAAACTGCCGATCATTGAAAGGGTTGGGCCCCCCATGTTGGGTTCTCTGTGCAGCGGGTCACCTCTCTACCTTTGGATTGTTTCGAGCACACAGTTTGTTGCACACAGGGTCCTCCCAAGTGAGGTCCCACCAAATCCATTAAGGCATCGTGTCTATAATGTGTGCATTCGTGCAGGTGCCTAAGGGGCCGAACCAAAGCTTTAGGTGTTAGAACGTGTCCATGAGAGTTTTGTCTCAGCTGTGCCATCCCAAATGTCAGAGCCCGGGGTCTAAGTCCAGCCAGGCTATGGAGGTCCCGGAGAACAGATCGCACCCAGGGGCCTCCTCCGCAGCTCCGCCAGTGGCCTGACCTCGTTCCGCCATGCTGGCCACCTGCTTGGGCTCAGCCACAGCCTGTATCAAGACCATTATTTCAGTGGCATACTTAATATTCCTATTTCCTGCCACCAGGAGACCCCCTTTCTTTCAAATGTCACTATAAGCATGTACAATAATAAAAGCATATTTAGAGTCTGTATAAATGTTTACCTTTTCCTCTCAATAACTGCAACTCAGCTTCCTGGGCTGAAGCCCCAGGTGGCAGTGTCACTGCTGTGATCACCACATATCCAGTCCCTCGTTGTCCATAAAGCTGTTCCACCACTGAAAAAGATCCC
The DNA here is from genome assembly GCF_041146395.1 of Eulemur rufifrons. Lineage (NCBI taxonomy): Eukaryota > Metazoa > Chordata > Mammalia > Primates > Lemuridae > Eulemur > Eulemur rufifrons. The sequence continues at coordinate 22,847,550 of NC_090984.1, read as the reverse complement.
AATCTTGCTCTGGCCTCAGCTGGTCTGACAGATCCAGCCTGCTAGAATGCGTAGCCTCCAGAACTTCTAAACAGTCATGTTATAAAGACTCATTCTCTTTGGCTGGCAAAGGGGTGGCAGGATTGAAAATATTGCTCAGTGGTTGAATGTTTTTTCAGTCACTGGCCTGGGCTGTCTCCCAGCATCAGGCAAAACCAAAGTGGGGACAGTCTCAAGGACCCCGTATGAGGGCTTTACCATCAGTCCGAAGTCTGGGGTCCAGACGCCATTCCTAAGAACCCCAGATAAGTTAACAGAAGTTTGCAAATCTGTCTGATTGCAGGTTTCACAAGTCCCCGCTAAGCTTCTATCACACAGGTAGGAGAGCCCTTTTAAACACATGAGGCAGCACAGTCCCAGGATCTTGCCATTTAAATATGACTGAGTGTCATTTAAAAGTTTTTTAGTCACTTGCCTAGGGCTTCCTCACTGACACCTGGTCCCTCACCCCCTACTCCCTGTCTGGCTCACAAGGTGGCTGGAGCTGGGGTCTGGGCTCTGGCCTGAGGAAGGAGCCCCCCAAACAGCATCTGCCCACGAGGGCTGGCAGCCATTGAATCCCCACTCTCAATTTTTCCCAGGGCTCCTGTTGGGACGTTTGGAGGCAGGGGGCTCTGGCCCCCTCCTTTGCCGTCTGACTTATAAAAACATTTTCTCTCCTTGGGGCTTCTTGCTACCTGGAGGCTTTTGCAACTTTTGGGCAATGCTCTTTCTAATGTTCTTCCTAAAAAAAAAAAAAAAAAAAAGGCACATTAACTGTAAATTGTCCTCCTCTGGTTACAGGCACCCCCTGGCCAATTAACTGAGATTTCTGCTGGGAGAGGCCATTCCAAACCCTGAGTCATAACCTAGTAGGGGTGGGGCTGGAGAGTTCAAGTCAAGCCCTTCCCAGGCCCTCCCTGGGTGTCAGGGTGGCCGTGGCAGGCATTAGTTGCCCTGGGCCAGGCTCCGGACTCCCAGTGCGGGGCTGTTTTCTGAACCGGCTGCCAGCCTCTGGCAGGGGGCCAGGCAGTGGGAGCCCAGGCCTGCAGTGCCTTCCTGCAGACTGAGTCAACTCCTGCCCTGCAGTGCGCCTGGGGGTGGGGGCGGTCCCTCCCTGCCTTTCCCCTTTCCTGCGCAGTGGCAGGCCATGCTCCTTGGTCCCCTCTCCCGCCAGGTCTGCCTCCAGGGCTGGGGTCCTACCTGTCACTTTGCCCCAGCAGCAGACCCAGAACTGGTGTGGACCAGCTGTTTAACAGCGTATCATGAATATCCCACCCACCGCCACTAGAGGTTCTCTCTTGTACCATTAACTTTCCCAGACCTTTAACATTGTATTAGGTCATTATGAAATACCCAACCTCGAACCAAACAAGGGAATTGAATATTTCCTACCCAATACATATGGGATCGTGTCTCATTTACCTGAACTTTGACAAAATGCTTCCAGTTATAAAACAGTGTAATGCAAGGTTGCATTTAACAGACACTTCTCCTCACACTCCAGCACATATATTGGGTTACAATAACACCATTCTCTTTACACATAGATTTGTAGTGATAAATTACTCATTCAGCCAAAATTTTTCCCAAGGGACTTTTAGATGGAACTTTCTCATGTTGCAACAGAACTTTACAAACACACAAACACAGACAGTACAGGGAAGCCCTAACACCAAATGCCAGGGCTGTCAAACAAATAGGAATCCAAGGGGGCAGAGGCCACCCCAAAATGCATTGCTATAGGGCTCCAACAACTGTCCTGCCACAGAGCTGGAAGGTTCAAAACCCTCCCCAAATGGTGGCTTGGTCCCCTCAACGCAGTTCAGGCTCTGGGGAGCCACATCTATTTTGGGGGACAGAGACAGGAGTTCCCTGGGGCTAAAACAGGCTCCAGCAGCTGCTGGGACCATCCCAGGCTCTCTCACCCCAAAAAGAAACATCTCCTGCCAGTGAAGACCAAGGCTTGGCCCAGGGCTGCTCCCTGCTTTGTGCCATTTCACTCAGGTGCTGATTGACCATACAGGGATGGCAAAATCTGTTACCAAAAGCATGGCACTTGCCCGTGGGGCTACAGCAGAAAAACAAGGAAAAGTGGTTGAGGAGAAGGAAAGAGAAGCTTGTTACTTTGCCGGCAAAGGAGGAAAATGGTAGACTATCATCTCAAAATCCAATTTCCTGTACATAAGCAGAAATACAGAGCTTCTAAAGGGAGGGCCCTCAGTTCTAGGCTATTGTTGTTTAGCTACAGTTAATAATTCCAATCGTCCCATCTCTGCTGAAGACAAAGCCATGACTTCTGCCCACCTGGGAGGCCCACCTAGACCTCCCCCAGCCAGGCGCCAGGCCTGGGAGGGAGCTGACAGTGCAGCTGAGCTATCTCCTGCAGCACAAAGAACTAGAGACATTCCCCTGCCCCTCCCGACCATCTGCCCAAGGCAGGGATACAGGTCTCAGCTTCCCAAAAGAGTGGGGAAAGTTTTAAAGGACAGAAAACATCTTTTGCCATTTTTTTAGGCCATTCCCTCCGTTACACATTCCCCATGCTCAATTTTACACTTACGTATCTATGGGAGGAGGGGCAACTACTCTGTTACATTTTGACATGAAGTATCAGAAAAGAAGAGATATAAGTTATCACCACTGGCATACCATATGACTAATGTAACTACACTAAAGATGAAATACTAGAAATAAAAATACATCAAATTAGTGTGACAATATGATATATATTCTTTGGTTTTCAACCACAGTTCCTGGCTCACAGCCCCTATAACCCTGGAATTTCCTAAAAGACTAGAGCAATAAGAGTATCTTTCATTAAAATATTTGGCCTTTTGTCCTTGGTTCCTGAAACAGCTGTGGAGTAGCTCCAGAGCAAGCATTAAGGTCAAAGACAATCTTGTTATCCATAACCACACCTGAAGTTATGTTAATGAGGTGATTTTTGGAATCCCTACATAATCCCTGGATAGGGGACTGGCTGTCAAGGGAACAAACCTTGTGCTCAGAGGGTTGGAACTTCCCTCTAAAGAGCAAAGAGGGGCTGCAGGTTGAGTTGGTCGCCCGTGTCCAACGATGTAATCGATTGTGCCTATGTAATGAAGCCTCCGTAAAAACCCATGAGGACTGACTTCGGGTGGTTTCCAGAAGTGAACACAAGAACACACCCATGTGCAAGGAGAGTGGCACACCCCAACTCCACAGGGTTGGAAGCTCCTGTGTTCAGGACTCTGCCACACTTTGCTCTATGTACCTCTTCATCTGGCTGTTCATTTGTAGCCTTTAAAATATGCTTTATTATAAACTGGTAAACATACATAAGTGCTTTCCTGAGTTCTGTGAGCAGCTCTAGCAAATTAATTGGACCCAAGATGGGGGTCACAGGAATCCTGTTTTCTAGCCAGTCATTCAGAGACACAGGTAAAACAACCTGGGGCTCGCAATTGGCATCAGAAGTGGGGAACAGTCTCACAGGACTGAGCCCTCAGCCTGTGGGATCTGACACTATCCCCAGGTAGATAGTGTCGGAGTTGAATGGGAGAACACCCAGCTAGTGTCCACTGCAGAACTGCTTGCTTGCTTGATGAGGGAGATCCCCCCCACATCTGGTGGCAGAAACATGTTGTAAGAGTATAGTAGGAGAAATTGAGTCGTTTTTCACTCATACACAGAGGTATGAAATTACTAAAGAGCAGTAAATAGCACTCAGTTCAGGTAATGTAGTGGAAGGAAAGACCCCATTTATAGTAGTATCAGAAGAGATAAAGTACCTAGGAATAAATGTTCAGAACAATATAAAGAACATATTAAAACTTCTTGTTAGGGTGGAAAGGTACTAGGTGCTCACAGCAGGTTGGAGAAAGAATTCTCACACAGACTTTAGGATAGAAAGAAGTACGAAGTTTATTTATTTTCCTAAGAAGGAAGGAAGGAAGGAAGGAAAAAAGAAGGAAGGGAGGGAGGGAGGGAGGGAGAGAAAGAGAGAGAAGAGGAAATGGCCACGGCATATAGAAGAAAGAAGGAAGTCTTGGGTAGCTGAGGAAAGTTGCTTGGAGTTTTTAAAGGGTGAAAATGGCTTTTTTTCCCTCTGCTTCAGCAGATTGATAACAGAACTGGTGATGCGATGGTAGGGAGTTCTTTATTTTTTTTTTTCTCTGTGAGGCCAACTTTATCTGATTCCTTGAAATCTGGTTTTTTTGGCAGGAACTGAGGCAGAGAGCTGGAGCAGGGAGCTCATATCCTTACGGTCTGCATAGGGCTCTTCAAGTCTGAGAAAGAACTCTTAGAGACAGCAAGTTAGGTCACAGATGTTGTAATTAAACAAAGAGTAGTTGTGCTGTGAGTTTATTTCCCTTACTTCTTTTAGGTAGGTTATTTTCCTCTGTTACATAGATTATTAGTAAGGCCACCTTTCACTTCTGAAAGACACAAAAGAAGAAATAAAAACATACAATGTTCATGGATAGGAAGACCCAATATCATAAAAATTGCAATTTTCCATGAGTTCTTTACACATTTAATGTGATCCCAGTAAAAATACCAATAATTTTTTTTAAAAAACTAGATTAGGTAATTCTAAAGTTCATTAAAAAATAGGCAGACTTTCTTAAGAAACATTAAAAAGAATTAATCCTACAGAATTTAAACATTTTATGAAGCCTCAATGATTAAAACAAAGTGGTCCTAGAAGAGGGACAAACATTAGCCCAATAGAACAGAACAGAAATGCCAGTTATAGACCCCAATACAAATTCCTAGTGTTGAGAAAAATGTGGATCAATATTTTATACTTTATGCTCATTGAAATTCCAAATGGGTTAAAAATTTACATGTAAAAATGAAATAATGATAGTACATGGAATTCTTTTATGATCTAAGAATGGGTTTTTTTCTTGTGACTTAAAATCCAGAAGTCATAAAATATTTATCAACTCAAATACATTTTTAAAATTTCATGGGAAAACATTATAAGCAAAGTCAAAATAGAACCAACAAATTGAGTGGAAAAGATGTTTACAGCTAGTATCAAAACTAGCTAATCTCCCTAATATATAATAAAAGCTCCCAGGCCGGGCGCGGTGGCTCACGCCTGTAATCCTAGCACTCTGGGAGGCCGAGGCGGGTGGATCGCTCGAGGTCAGGAGTTCGAGACCAGCCTGAGCAAGAGTGAGACCCCGTCTCTACTAAAAATAGAAAGAAATTATATGGACAACTAAAATATATATATACAAAAAATTAGCCGGGCATGGTGGCGCATGCCTGTAGTCCCAGCCACTCGGGAGGCTGAGGCAGTAGGATCGCTTAAGCCCAGGAGTTTGAGGTTGCTGTGAGCTAGGCTGACGCCACGGCACTCACTCTAGCCCGGGCAACAGAGTGAGACTCTGTCTCAAAAAAAAAAAAAAAAAAAAAAAAAAAAGCTCCCAAATGTCAAAAACAAAAATAGAAACGACCAACACCAGAAAAATGGGCAGAGTAGATAAAATGACAGTTCACAGAAAAGGAAGCACATGACTCTTAAACATATTATAAGATGCTCAACTTCACTCAAAATAAGAGAAATGCGAATTAAAAGATTTTAAGGTAATTCAATGGGGAAAAGATAGCTTTTAAACAAAAAGTGCTGGAACAGTTCCGTATCTACGTGGGAAAAACCCCAAATCTCAAACTTTAACTCACACCATACACAAAAATTAATTCAAAAATGAATCACAGACCTACAAGTAATAGCTGAATCTATAAACTTTTAGAAGAAAACACAGAAGAAAATCTTTAAGACATTGGGATAAGCAAAGATTTCCTAGACCAGACACAAAAACCTCTAACCATTAAAAGGTTATAAATTGAACTTGATCAAAATTTAAAACTTTTGCTCTTCAAGGTAGAACACTAAAATGCTAGAAAGACAAGTTACAGACTGGGAGAAAATACTCCTGCTAAAAGACTTGTGTCTAGAATATTCTAAGAAACCCCTCTCTCTCTCTCTCTCTCTCCCTCCCTCCCCCCCCCCCCCCCACTATATTGCCCAGGCTGGCCTCAAATAGCAGGACTCAAGGTATCCTCCCACCGCAGGAGTAGCTGGGACTAGAGGCATGCACCACTGCACACAGCCAGATTAAGAACTTTTTTTTTTTTTTTTTTTTTGAGACAGGGTCTCTATTTATTTCCTGGGCTAGAGGGCTACAGTGCGGTGGCATCATCATAGCTCACTGCAACCTCAAACTCCTGAGCTCAAGTGATCCTTCTGCCTCAGCCTCCTGAGTAGCTGGGACTACAGCCACGTACTGCCACACCCAGCTAATTTTTTTCTATTTTTAGTAGACACAGGTCTTACTCTTGCTTAGGCTGGTCTCGAACTGAGCTCAAGTGATCCTCCCACTTGGATCTTCCTAGAGTGCTAGAGTGCTAGAATTACAGGTGTGAGCCAGTGCCCAGCCCCATATTAAGAACTCTTAAAGCTCAATAATATTAACAGCCCATTTTTTAAATGGGCAAAATATTTGAACATACATTTCACAAAAGACATATACACAATAAACACATGAAAAGTGGCTCAACATTATCAGTCACACCCACTGGAGTGGTTAATGTTAACAAGACTGACAGCACCTGTTGCCACAACCCACGATGTGGTCAACAGGCACAGAAAGTTCTGTGGTTGCTTGAGGCTGGAGGTGGTGAGCACTGACTGGGAAGGGATGGGGAGCTTTGTGAGTGCACGGAAATGTTCTGCATTTGATTGCAATGGCTGGTGGTTTCTCAGGTGTTCCCATTTGTCAAAACACATCAAAGGATACATTTTTTTTTTTTTTTTTTTTTTTTTTGAGACAGAGTCTCACTCTGTTGTCCGGGCTAGAGTGAGTGCCGTGCGTCAGCCTAGCTCACAGCAACCTCAAACTCCTGGGCTCAAGCAATCCTCCTGCCTCAGCCTCCCGAGTAGCTGGGACTACAGGCATACACCACTATGCCCAGCTAATTTTTTCTATATATGTTTTAGTTGTCCAGATAATTTCTTTCTATTTTAGTAGAGATGGGGTCTTGCTCTTGCTCAGGCTGGTCTCGAACTCCTGACCTCGAGTGATCCTCCCACCTCAGCCTCCCAGAGTCCTAGAATTATAGGCGTGAGCCACCGCGCCCAGCCAAAGGGTACATTTTAAATGGGCGCATTTTATTGTATGTAAATTATACCTTATTTAAAAAAAATAAATACTAGTGGAAGACAGCAAAAATCTTGTGCTTTGCTGGACTAGACATCCAAATCTTACAAAGCAATAAACAGTTGAACAATAAACAAAAAAACTACACTGGAAAAAGTTTAGTAACACACTACGTTGGCGTGGCTATAAGAAAAAACACTCTCAATCACTGATGACGGGAATGTAGATTGGTATAATTCCCAGACAGGACATTTTGGCAATATTTGTTAAACAATTACGAATGATTTGACCCAGCAATTCCACTTCTAGGATTTTATCTTATATTAATAGATAAACTCAACCACAAGTGAAATAGCATGTTAAAGATTATTCACTGCAACGGTGTTTCAAGCAGCAAAACACAAGAAATAATCTAAATGTCCATCAATGCAGGACAGATTAAATGAATTATACATCCATAGGTGTATCCATAGGATGGAATCCTATGTAACTGCAAAAAAGAATAGAGAAAGTCTGCCTGTGTTAACATGGAAAGATCTTCAAGGGGGTAATGTTAAGTGAACAAAGCAACATTGTCTATGTTGCCATTTGTATAAAAACAATAACAAAAACTCAAAGGGTGTATATTTGGATTTTCTTGTATATGTGGCTTTAAGAAAAAAAAAAAAGAATTTCTGGAAGAATAACCAAGATACTAATAGCAGGGAGGAAGGTGGGAGAAATATGTGGATGGAGTCAGGAGTATGAGGGACAATTTTCACATGTCTTTCTAATCTTTTTAAATTTTTGAACCATATGAATACATTAGCCAATCAAAATTCAAATCCTTATTTAAAAATAACATCAAAATAACACATATCAGTATATTGACTAGCATAACTATTATCATTATTCACCAGGTTATCAAGGAAAAAATAATATATAGGAAGTGTCTAGTACAGTGTAGGCATAAATTTGGCAAACCACAATGGTTACTATTTTGACTCCTGCACACATCTGTCCCCACACTCTAGGTTCTAGTTCCCCGAAGCAGAGATGCCTGGCTGCCTCTTTCAGCTGTGCCCTCGCAGGGACTGCCCCTCCGCCACATGGCCTTCCCCATCCCTTCTCATGGCTCATGTGGCTGCGACATGGAGAACCTCACCTCCTCAGGGAAGCCTTCTCTGACTGACACACGCCCTCGCCCTCCCTGCCCACACACAACCCCTTGGGGTCCGTCATCCTCACCCTCTGTCCACCCTCCCTGTGGCCTGCAAGCTCTGCTCGGTGTTCGCAGCCCAGGGGCCACTGGGCCCGTGGGTCCCATTCCTGGAGTGCTGGCCCAGGAGTGAGCGCCCTCCCCAGGGCGAGTTCATGGCTGGCGGCAGGCCTTGCCCTCCACCCACGCAGACAGCAGGAAAGTTTCAGTTTCCTGTAAACGTTGACTTCCTACGCCCACGGAGACAATCTGGGGAGTTTCGGTTTCCCTGAGTTTCGATATCATTTCTCCTGCCACCCTGCCCCGAACAGGCGCGGCCCTTTCATGGCTAGGCCTGGGGTCCCCCGTCCCCGTGCACTGTTTGTTGCGTGCGCAGGGAATCCTGGCCGGCGCAGGCAGCTCCCGGCCCTGGCCGGCAGGCACGCGCGCCAGCACAGCAGCAGGCGGTGTGGACTGCGCAAGGGCAGCTGCAGTGGAAGGGAACCTAGGCGAGAATATAGAGGACCATGCTGCACTGAGCCTCTACCAGTGGCCGCAATGTGACCGGTGGGGACTGCAGGGCGGGTTTTCGAAAAGACAGTCCCTGCTGGAAAGCCCTGGGAGGGCCCAGGAGAGCCCCCAGATGAGCGGAGGGGCAGCAGCAGGTGCGGCAGGCTGGGACTCTAGGGAGGGGCTCTAGAAACATGGACCCCAGTGGCCGTGGCGATGACAGTGGGGTCTGTGCTGGGCTTCAGGGAGGTGCCTCAGGCGATGTGGAGGACCTACGGGAGGAGGGACAAGGCAGTGTCTGGCTGGGCAGGGACAGAGGGGCATATGGAGTGAGCCTGGGGCCTGGGAGGGGGGCGGAGGACTCGCTGAGGGCTGCTCTTAAAGGGGAGGCTCTAATTCTTGTGGTTTTGTTTTGCTCTTCCCCACAAGTCTCTCCAGGAAGTAAGCTAGCTTTCTTAGGACTAGAGAAGTCACAGCCCCCTTTCCCTGGGGAACCGGGGTTGTGGGCTGGGCCACTGGAGCAGAAATCCGGGCTGGCTCCTGAGGCCAGGCCTCAATGACTGTTTTCTTCCCTCAGCCAGTGGACAAATGGGTGACCCGGGGGTATGGGGGGAGAAGCTGACAGTGGCCCCAACTCCTCTCTTGAATGGGTTGCAAGCCCCCACCTGCCCACCATTAAGTTAACATGTTTGCGGGACCAGCTCTGGCTGCTTACCCCTCGCTTTCCTGGCAGCCCTGTACCCCAACTACAAAGAGAAACAGAGAGCTCCCCACCCTGCCCCACCCCACCTCTGCTCCCAGGGGCTTTGAGACGCTCAGGAAGAACTTCAAATATTGTTGACGGTCTGTGCCAGCCCCCAGGGCCTTGGTCCCTGCCTGGGCCAGCAGGAGGGGCATCGCCTCGTGGGCCCCCCAGCCCACCCCACAGCCCTCAGGGCCCCGCTCACCACTTCTCTCCTATACATTATAAACACATTTATTTGTCTCTCGTAAAAAGCGCAGGAATGCAGGGCTCTCCTTCATGCTGCCCTGGGCCCCAGCTCCTCGGGCATGCAGGACGGAGCTGGGCAACAGTCCAGGCGTCTTGGGGAGCAGCGCCAGGGGAGGAGCAGGCCCTGCTCTTTCCCATTTCCCCCCTCCCCACTAGGCCGCGCCTGGACTGCAAGCAGGAAGGCAGCGGCCCAATCCCCAGGCGCTTGGCTGCAGTGACCTCTTCTTGGAGGCTGTTCCTTCTCCTCCCACCCCTCGGATCCCGCCTTGGAGCTTAGAGCCATGTGCTTTGTTCCCTCACACAGGGACCAAGTCAGCTGCCGGCAGACTGTCTCTGGGTCCTGCCTCTCCCGTCAGGAAGCCCACAGGACAGGGCAGGCCTGGCTCTCCTGTTGTCACTCCATGTACTCAGCTCAGGCCGGGGTACTCCACTGGGGACAGGGATGGGCAAAGGCTTGTCCAGAGAACCACTGGAGAAGTACAGGGCAGCCTGACCCAGCCTCTCCCAGCTTCCATCTGTGGGCTGCTGGCTGGGCCTGAAACATCTTAGGGCCTCAACTCCCCAAGGTGCAGACCAATGCCTCCTCCTCCAAGAAGCCCCTCCAGCTTGGTGCCAGGCTCGGGGCTGGGCCAAGGATGGTCAGCCAGGGCTGCTACTTCAGAGCCTTGAGAACAGCCTCCAGCTTCATGGCCACAGCCAGGTCGCCCTTCACCTTCAGCCGCCCACTCACGTAGGCCCCCAGGGGCCGCAGCTCCCTGCACAACAGGGCCTGCAGGTCTGCCTCAGTCATCTCCACCACCACGTCAGGGATGCCATCAGGCACCCCATGTCCCACCTTTCCTTGCCCTGTGGGGAAAAAGAAAACTGGGTATTAGTAGAGGGACAGCTATGGGGGACGTAGGGGTTATTATGTCCCACTGGGAGGAGTAGAGAGTACTGGTTAAGAGTTCGGGTGCTAACACCCTGGGCTTGAGTCCTATCAGCTGTGTGACTAGTTGGAGCCTCGGTTTCCAAATCTGTGAAATGGGGATGATGACAATCTCTAAATCATAGGTGAGATGTAGGTGAGGTAACGCATAAAAGGTGCTCGGCACAGAGCCCTCTTGCAGGGCCCCTGCTGTCGGAAGCCCAGCCATCCCATCCGAGTTGTCCTGCCGATGGCGGGAGACCAAGGCCTGGATAATCGCTATCTGAACCCGACTGCTGTGGGTTCGCCCCAAACTGTTGGCAGGAGCAGGGGTAGTCTAAAATAGTGCCATGGGGGAGGGTAACAAGCAACCTGGGTGGCAAGGAGGGCAGAGAGGGCAGCTGCACCTGTAGTGAGGTCCAGGAAGTAGATGCTCTGGGTGCCGCTAGGCAGGACGACATTGAACTGGTAGCAGGCCCCGACCTGGCTGACCAGGGCCTCGGACAGGAAGGGCTGGAGAGCAGTCAGCAACCCCTCAGCCACAGGCTGCTTCGGGCTGGGCCCAGCACCGACGTGAGCGACAGGTGGCTCAACTTCACTCACCATCTCCAAGGTGTCCACTGGGGGTGGCCAACAGGGTTGGGGAGGGAGGCAGAGAGAAAGAGGTCACTATCACTTACTGTGGCCTCTGTACCTTTTGTGGCAGTTTTCTCTTATATCCCCTTCAGGCCTCTGTTCAACTTCCTCCTCTGCTAAAATGCTGCCCCTGAATTTTCAGCCTAAACCCCCAGCCCTGTTGGAGCTACTCCAGCCTCAGCTGTAAAACTCTTTCCAGCTACCCTTCTGGTGCTGTCGCCCCCTCCCATGCAGGCTGCCAAAGGCCTCCACACACTCGCAGACATCTGCACTCTTCTCACTGCCTTAGCTCTAGAATCAGAGTGGGCCGAACGCCCGGGCTGTGTGCTGGACAGCAGGGCTTGGTTACGGGAGCAAGTAGCACAGTCTGTGCTGGACACCAAGCGGGTGAGCCCTCTGCCCTCCTCCCTGAGGCTCCTCACCTGGCCCTGGAGGAGGGGCGCCTCCTGCCAGGAAGTGGAGGGCCAGCTGCTGGAGGGTGCTGTCCAGGCTGGGCCCGCCCGGGCTGTCCTGGGGCGGCTGGAGCACGGCCTCCACTGCCAGCTCCACGCGGTCCACCTCCAGCCCCCAGGCCCTGGTCACGTCGTTGATTTCCAGCTGGAGGACAGCGTGGGGAGAAATGGAATTCATTCAACAAACTTTTCCTGAGCAACTTTTTGGGGCAGGCTAGTACCACCACGCGTGGCCACAGAGACACCACACTTGCCCTTGAGCAGCTCCCAGCCAGGGACGCAGGCAGAGGGCAACCACCACGCAGCTATGGTAAGTGCCAAGGCAGGAGGGAGGCGGTGGGGAGCCCCCACAGAGGGGGGCAAAGCCAGCAGGAGGAGGGATTCTCCAGGTGGAGGAGCCTTCCAGGCAATGGGACCAGCACGTGCGAAAGCCTAGACAGGAGAACCTGGAATATTCAAGGAGCTGGGAGTCACCAGAGTTCCAGTTAGCCGGATCCTCAGGTGTGGGCTGGGGACTGGAGACAGCTGAGGGGTCAGAGGCGGGTTGTTCCTGCTCGCTTGGATTCATTCCAAGGCAACAAGGAGCCCCAGCAAGGAGTTTAAGCAGGGAGGTGACGGCGAAAGATCCTGCTGGCTGCTGTGTGGACACTGACTTGGAGGGGCAGAGGGTGGAGACACAGAGACCAAGTAAGACATCATTTTAAACCGCAGCCAAGACATGGTGCGGATCTGGTGTAGGACAGAGGGCGGGCTGGGAAGCCCAGATGCGCTGAGGGAGACACAACTCTGCCCACCGTACGGAGCTCCAGCAAGACGCTAGAGAAGCACAAACACGGGCCCAGCACTGCCTGGCTGTGCGACACGGGAGGGCTGTTGGGGGGCGGGGGGTGGGGGGGGAGGAATCATGTTTCTGGCGTGGGTTCCTGGACGGACCATGAGCGTGGCGTTCACCTAGAGAGGACACACAGCTTGAGGAACCCCCAGGCGGATGAGCTCTCCCAAGAGGTCACGGATGAGGTCACAGAGTGGAGGAGGAGGAGGAGGAGGAGGAGGAGGAGGACGACGCAGAGGTGGCTGGGCTGCCGTGAGCTGAAGGAAGGGAGGGGCTGAGGACTGAGAAGTGCCCACTGGGCTGGCAAGTAGCAGGTCACCATGACGTTGGCCAGTGCCGTCTCAGGGGCCTGAGACACCCGGACTGAGAGTGGGGTATGGGATGGACACCTCGCAGAAGGCAAGTGCAGAGGGGGAGGGAGCAGACTGGGGCAAAGGGAGGGCTCGTTTCTATGCAGAAAGGAGGGGAAAGAGACGGGGTGAACAGAGGGAGGGGGGGTGTCCTGGGAGAGGAAGGGGACCCAGAGCACTGCAGGGACGGGCCTCAGAGGGAGGAAGGATGCAGGAAATGAGGCAGAAGAACAGCGCAGAAGTAGATGGGTTTGAAGGGGTGAAGCTGGAGGAGGCTGAAAGAGTGCTCGTCCTCGAGTCCTTCCTGCTGTGCTGCGCAGTGATGGGGCGGGGCTGGGGGAGGGCAGCGAAGGGTGACGCAGCCGCCTGGAGCCCTAGCGGGTAAGGAGTGGGTGGTGGCTGAGGGTCCAGCAGATGAGAGGTGGGGCGTCTGCAGGCCCTCCAGATAAAGAGTAGGCAAAAAGGAGAGTAAGAATGAGAAATGTACACTGGAACCAGGCTTTGAGGGCGGTGTGCTGGATTTTCTGAGCTTTTTTTTCCAACCATAGGCACCGACCCCACTCTACCAGGCGTCAGCTGAGTCTGGACAAGGGACCCTAAATGACTTGCACATCCTGGTGTGAGACTGACTTCCCCAAACTGCCTCTCTCCTACCAAAGCAATGTGCAACAAGGCCAAGATCAATTTTCTCTTCCTAAAGGTGAATTAATAAGGGATGTGGTTTTATGATAAACATTGTTATCCATTTGTTATCTGAGTTGTGCTACACTGAACACTGGGTTGGGGGGGGAGGGGAGGCGGGGGAAGGCCGGGTGGTCTGGCTGTGGCTCCGCTGTGCCCTTGATCATGGTCAAATTATTTCTGAGGCCTCCCCTTCATCCCCTTGGTGGTGGGGGGCCCAGGATGGGGACCCTCCAAGGAGGCTGGCTAGTTTCCTCCCTCCAAAATAAAACGGTAATACCAGTCCTCTTACAGCAACAATGTGACGCTGAGACACACAGGGGCAGACAAAAAGACTCCGTAAACCATAAGATGCTATCCCACAGCAGCTACTGTTGGGATCACAAATAGTATTTTCACAGGCATTTCACCTGGCTGGCTGCTGCCAGTTTGCTTCCTGAACGGATGGGGCCTCTAGGACTGGCGTTTATCCCACTCCCTCTGGGGCCTCTACCCCCAGGTCCCCTGGTGAAAGCGGAGCTCAGGGCAATGAGGGAAAACTCCACTCACATTCCCCTGTCAGGACCTGGGAGGAAGCACACGTTGAAGGGCTGCAAGGACATGCTGCCACATGTGTTTTCATTTCTACCCCATCGTGTAGCAGCAGGGATTTAAGGTGAATTCATGTAGATAATTTCCCATGCTCATGGAGAAGAGGCAGGAAAAAGATCCCAACGTCCTCATGCCCCTTTGTTCTGTTCCAAAAAGGAAACCAAAACCCTAAGAATGCACATGCTGCGCCGCGGGCGTGGAATTCCCCAGAAGGTGGCTGGGCTGGGTGAGTCTGTTTCCTTCACCCACCTGCCTGCGCCGTGAATCAGATCCGGAAGGGCGACTGCAGAGGCCCAGGGCCATCATGGCAGAGCAGTGAAGGGCACAACCTCAGCAGCCACAGGCAGGGCCCCAAGAATTTCTGCTGGGGCCACTTCCTCTTCTCAGGGAACCTTTGCCCAAGATCGCTATGGTCTGTGCCCACCTTCTGTTCCTCAACTCGTAGCCCCACCCAGACGCTGGCTCTTCAAAGGTGGTTACACTCTTGGGACACAGAGTACACTGAGGCCGAGAGGGCTGTGAGGCTTTGCTCACGGTGACTGCAGGTGGAGCCAGCCCCGTGCCAGCCACCGAGCCCTGCGTGGAGCTGCCTACCAGGAGCTGGTCACTGATCCTGAGCTTCTCCATCTGGATCTCCCGCAGCGGCCTCTTGAGCAGGGCCTTGGTCATGGCGTTCTGGGCTGTCATGCGCGTGGCTGTGTTCAGGTCCTTCACAGTCATCACCGACAGCACCGGGTCCCAGATACGAAACTGGACATCGGCCCCCACGGACAGCACAGCCCCATCCTTGGAGGCCAGCTGTGGGGGGAGGCCGTGAGAGAGGAGACACTCAAGGGGCTGGGGCTGCAGGGAGGTCAGGTCCACTGGGGCCACCCAGCATGACCCACCCACCTGGAGGCTGGCTCCTCAGGGGCAAAATGGTGTCCCCAAGTATGTGGGGTTAGGTGTAAGGTACAAGGACATCCTCTAGCCTCCATCCATTTTCTGTTCTCTTCTCCCCCTCCCCTCCAGGAGCCAAGGTCCTCGCACCCACAATACGCTCTGCACAAGTCCCCACTTCCTCTGTCCAGAGCCGCTGAGAAGCCCCTCACCTTGCAGGGAGGGACGCTGAAGGCTCGTGTCCTCAGATCTACCCTCTGAAAGGAGTCAATGAAGGGCAGGAGGAGAACCATGCCAGGGCCCTGGGGTGTCCGGATCCGACCCAGGCGGAACACGATCATGCGCTCATAGGTGGGCACGATCTGTCCACAGTGGCAAGGGAAAGGGTTGAAAATGGTCAGCTGGCTGGCAATGACGTTTGCCCAGGCCCCTTCCTCCCTTCTCCTCCCCTCGCCTTGGTCACAGTCAGGTATCTTACTTCCGTTTTTAGATGAGAAAACCAAGGCTCAGAAAGGTTAGGTGACTTGCTCAAAAATCACAATGCCTAAATGAAATAAGCAAAGTTTGAAACCAGTTCAAAGACCAGTAACTCCAAACACCACGCATCTCAACCACCACACTGCACTGACTTGATCCTTAGAGAAACTTCACCTCTGCGGTCTGAGCAGACATGACTCACACCAGAAAACTGTTTGCCCTTGGGTTAGTTAGGAGAAAAGGCGGGGCTACTCTAATAACACCCCCAGGCAAAGGACTTTGCCATCCATCTTCAGGTCCTTGGAACCGTTAGAGAAGCAGTTATGTCCCAATTAAGAAATGAAGGCCCAGAGAGGCAAAGCAAATTGTACAAAGTCACACAGCATTTGTTTCTGTGGCAGTTTTAGAACTAGGATCTAAGACCTTCTAAGGCCTCCCTTCCAGACTACACCACACCCAGAGGCTTTCTAGAGAAGCTGACTGTTGCCTAGGGCCCCACAAAGGGCAAGGCCTTCCTGACCTTCCACCTTCACCCCAGGTTTTAGATATGATGCTGAACTATAGCTGTAGTATTCATCCTTTTCCCAACTGCACCACCCCATGTTGAAAACCAGGCCTGAATTCCTACTATGCATTAAATCCTGCTGGGCCAAATTGGGTGTTTTCATTTCTAATTTAGCCTAGCCCAAAAGGAGGATGATTTGGCAAAGATATCTGTGCGCACCTTAAAGCCAGTGTCCAGATCCCAGAAATTGGGAGTTTAGGTAGACTTGTTTCTTCCCCTTACTGGCTCCCAGTAAGACTCTGGACAAGTCTGAGCCTCAGTTTGCTCATCTGAAAGATGGGAATGAACAATCCTTGCCTAGCCCATTTCACAGAGGTGTAATAATACAGTGTTTAGGGAAAGTGGGGCAGGGGGAAAATTCATTCATCAATGCCAAAGCTCTCAGTGTGACCCAACCACCCTGGGGACTGACCCCACCAGCCTTACCTTCAGGGCAAACCAGCCAGAAATTGGGAAGGTGACCAAAAGCAGCAAGAACCCCAGGAAACTGATGAAGCCATGGCAGAGGCAGGAGGGCCAGCTCTGGGGTGCATCTGGGAGCAAGAGAAAAGAGCAGTCAAGGAACACCAACCGGGCCTGGCAGAAAACCTGCAAGTAGAGTGAACTTGGTCAAGTGCACCTTTTGCCCACCTTCCCCTTTAGAGGCTCCCTTCTTCTCAGGGCTCTCAGTTTGGCCCCTTGCCCAATGCCCCTTTATCTTTGGGCAGATGCTAGTTAGGGATTGTTCCCTTGTCCCATACATCGACACTAATCTGTCCCAAGTCCAGCAACCCTCACAAGGCCTCACTCTCTGCTAGGCAACAGCCATTGAATCCGAGAATCCAATCCATGTGATGCTCTCCTCACTGGACTGAGCAGGGGTCAGTCCCCTCATCTAATTTATATTGCCCACCCATACCTGACACAGACCCAGGAGCACCTGGGCATCTGTAAAAGCGCTGGGGTGAACTGAATGCTGATGGCATAACACATTCCTCCTCTACCATCATCAGCTCAGAAGCCTGCTTTCAACGAGTCCTTACAGAGACGCCTTGGCCTACAGGGATATAGCATTAATGGCTCATCATAGGAGCCACAGATGTTTTCTATCCCTCACTCCATTTTAATGCCCTATGGACCATTACAAATGCATATTTCAATTCAAGCAATTTGTGGGGGAGTGGGGACTAGGAAATTGAGGCTCATCCATGCCAAAGGTCCAGACCCTGGAGAACCAGGAGCCCAGGACAGGAGTGGAGCTGAGGCATCTCCAGAATCTGGGAGGAGGTTATTTGCTGCTTTCCTTCTCCTCCCAACCCTGGATGGGAAGCAGGAGCCTCTGCTCCATCCTTCCAGGAAGCCCATGTCCTCTGGGCTCTCTAGGCCCCAGGGCACGGAGGCTCCAGCTTTCTGCCTGGCTCTGATCCGTGGGGACTCCGTAGGAAAAGCATCCTTGGATAGGGGCAGCTGTCAGTACAGGAGGGCCAGGGAGGGATCGAATCCGCCAAGGTTTGGTGGTCAGGCTGAAGAGTGTGGGATTTGGCCTGTGGGCCGAGGGAGCCAAGGGACAAGACAGAACCAGGGCAGACACAACTGGCAGTTGAGGGTCTGCCTTTTTGGTCCACGTATCTGGGAGATGCCCTGTCCTCGGGAAACAGGGAGATGCTTGGTCCCAGAGCTTCTAGAGGTGCCCGCTAGGGTGAAGATTGTTCCATTTCTCTGTGGCAGGTCCCCTTAGAGAGGCTGGTGGCCTCCTCTGCCTAGACCTCGGTTTCTTTCTATGAAAAAATGGGAACTTGAAACCTCTGGCCAGGCCTAAAGGGCTGATAAGAGCCAAGAAGAAATGTGGTGGGGCAGGTTTTGGAGGATGGGAGCTACGCTGGCTCTGGGGCCAGAGCCCCATGACCCTAGGGGAGACCAGCGCTAGCACCCCAGTGCCCGGTGAAGCCCCCTCACCACATCGTATCCTTTTCTCGGCCCCTCCGCTTAGGGTTGGAGGGCGCCAGGCCGGCCGACTCCTTAGAGGCCGAGAGTTCGGGCCTGGGGGTGCCGGCCGGTCCCCGCTGAGTCCGCCGTGCTCTGCGGCCACTCACCGGCCCCTGTCCCCACGCCGCCCCGCTCCGGGGACAAGCAGCCCTTCTGCGAGCCCAGAAAGCCAAAGCTCGACTGCTGGAAGCGGTCAAAATCCCCCAGGGGCAGCGCACGGTACCCAGACCGGCCAAGCATGGCTCTTGACAGGGGACACGCCCCGCGCCCCTGCGCCGTGCCCGCCCTGACCAGCTGGCCTTTACACCACCCCGCCCCTGCTGGTCGCGGCTTCCGGCTTCACTTGCGCGGCCGCAGGCGGCCGGGGCGCAGGAGGAGAAGGCCGTCCCGAGCTCGCTCCCGCCGTCGCACAGCGCCCCCTGTGATGGGAGGACCGAACTGCGGCCCGGGCCGGGGGGCGTGATCTGCGTTCCGGGAGCTCCCAGGGGGTCATCGCCGCCTCCTCCCTGCTCCTACTTGGCCTTAGAAAAGCGGGAGGGGAAGCTGGGCTTCTTAAGAGGAATCGGTCTCCAGAATCAAGGAAATGCTGTCGTCAGCCTTATTAGCACTGCTCTCTAAGCGCACACCCTGGAGGGAGCGTGCCTTATCTAGACGTAGGGTTTCTCCAGGGCGTGGTCGGCAAGTTACTCCTCTTTGTGTCCCCCAGAGCTCAGCAAGCAAGGGCCGGCATAAAGCAGGTCTCAGTACTTATTTGTTGAATGACAGCCAGGTCATTGCAGTCAAGGTGGAGTGGAACGGCCTGGACTCTAGCGCAAAAAGAGAAATTTCATATGCTGACCTCAGGAAGCATGTCAGAGTGAGGAGGAAGGGCATAGCACACAGCTATGGGGGGGGGGGGTCGGGGGAGGCGGGAAGATCATCACAGCGGCGGGTCCCTCAGTCCTGCAGGTCCAGAAACAGCCTGCCCCTTGATCCCCTACTCAGAGATAACTTGCCTCTCCATGGCTTGAGAAAACCCAAATGTAAATCGTGAATTTACTCTGAGAAGTGTTAAGATCCAACAGGAAGTTGGGGCAGGCTGGGAGCAGGCTGTCTTCCAAAGCAAGCAAAGAAACTAATAGAAGTTTCCCAATGCTGCCTTCTCAGCCACCCCCTCCACTCCAGCCCCCCATACTGCCACAGCCCACTTCTGGTCCCTTCGCAGGTGGCTGCCCACCATATTTGGCTTTTCCCACTTTGGCGGACTGATTCTAAAGGCCTGGGGGTACTGACCAGGCTGCAGAGTAGGGCAGGTTCCTGAGGCCTCTCACCACAGTCCCTGGGAAGTTGGGTCTCTCCTAACCCTTGTCCCTCTACCGGCCAGACTATAAGCTTTACAAGAACAAGGCCCTGTCACCATCCCTTCTAGTCTAAGTTCGAACAGAGCACAGAATGGGTACACAGGGGCCAGCATAGTGGTTGGGATGGTTGAAGTTTGTAGCTGGGGCACTGGCCCAGTATGGCCACCTGGAGCTGGGCCCTTTTCTTTCAACAGCTGGGGGTCTGGCATGCTTTGCCATTGACCAAGAAGACCTACTTTGCTCTCCCCTCACCCCTTTCATACCTGCTGCAAGCTCTCCCCCTCTCTCCCTGCCTCCTGGACTCACCAGCCTTTCCAGCTGCCACTCAAGGTATCGCCCTGTTCCCTCAACCCCAGTCAGTGTCCTCCCAGTGTCTGTGACTCGGGTCCCTCCTCTGCATCCTAGACCAAGCCACCTGCTCCTAGGTTGTCAGAGTGACGGTCCCAACATACATAGCTGATCATGTTGTTCCCTGGTTCCAAACCCTTCACCCACTCTATCACACAGAACTGGTCCCAGCTCACCCCTTAGCCGTTAATTTCTGACGAGTCCCCTCTTAAATATGAAAATGGCCAAACTTAGTTCCTGATCAGGCTCTCTTGTTTCAAACCTCCATGCCTTTTGCAAGTGTGCCCACACATATTCAGGAATCCCTGACTCCCTGGTGAATTCCCACAGCTCCTTCAGGTCCCAGCTGAGGGATCTAGTTTCTAGAAAATCTCCGTTTGGGGGCTTCTTGGAAAGCAGGGGGGGCCGCGTGTGGTTCATCTCTGTGTGCCCGGCTCCCAGCTGGAGGTGGCACACAGCTGTGCCAGTGTGAGCTGAACGAAGGGATCAGAGCCGGGTTGGGACCGCCTCCCTCCCGGCCAGCTCTGCCTCTGTCCTTGTACCGGGGTGGGCTGTACGCCTGCTCCCCTCCGGCCCCTTCGTCCTCCCGGCTCTGGGCGGGTTTTCAAATCCGACCGTCCGCCCCTCTGCCCCGGGAACCGCCCCCTGCTCGGGTCTCACTTCCTCTCGGGAGGCGGGCCCCGGGCCGGCACCGCCCCTTTCCGAAGCTCGTGGGGCTCAGCCATCTGGCTCGCGCCTCCAGTTCAGCTTTTCCTTCCGTCCTCCGATATCAAAACCGAGAATCGAAACTACGCTGGAGTCCATGCAGCAGGAGCCCGCACCCTCCCGGTCTCCGCGGCCCCAGCGCGACCCCACCTTGTCCCACGCGCCCACCATGCCTCCCCCGGAGACCCCCGCAGAAGGCCAGCCGTCCAGCCCCAGCCCCAGCCCTGCAGAGGTACTATTGAGTTCGGGGATGGTGGGGTTAGGCTTTGTGGGTTTGCTGTGGTAGGGGAAAGGGTGAGAAGAGAGTGGGTCTAATGGGCGACTTGGTTAAGTACCTTAAAGAGTGACACAAAGAGGCAAGAGCAGACACCAGACGCTCTTGTCTGGGACACGGGTAGGGAGGGTAGGATGGAGTAGAAAAGGGGGCCGGGATGAGTTGCAGGGGGCCTCTCCGGGTTGCGGCTCTCCACTGAGCAGTTGGGTAAGATGCCGGGGTCAGGGGCAGCGGGACAGGGCTCCCTTGCCCACTCCGGACCCTGTCGCTTGGCTCCTGCCTCAGATGAAAGACCACAAATCGGAGAGAACAGAGGTTGTAGCCTTGTTGCGCTGGCCTGGAGCCAGGGGAATGCCCCGGGCATGGCAAAACTAAAACCCAAGTTCCCAGATCAGAGGTGGGAAACTGGCCAAGGCCTCCCGGCTCCTGTGATTTCTCAGAAATCCTCTTGGAATGCTCTTCCTGCCCTCCTCCCGCCGCCATCCCCGCCCCAAAGGGACTACTTAGTACTTAGGTCTCTTGCTCTGTGTCCTTCCAGCCCCATCAAGAAAGTACAAATAACACTATATTACAGTAACTTTTATTATTAGCATTATTATAATTAAGAACAATATTACTTAACAATACTGGTTAACATTTTTTGAGCACTGCATATATACCAGGTACTGTATTTAAGTGCCTGCTTTTTGCATTTTTTTCACTGTGGTAAAATATATGTAATGTAAAAGTTACCATGCTAACCATTTCTAAGTGTACAATTCAGTGGCAGTAAGTACATTCACAGTGTTGCGTAACCATCACTACCGTCTATTTCCATAACTTTTCAACATCCCAGAAACTCTGTACCCTTTAAGCTGTAGGGGAGGAAAAAATGTCTTCTGTCCTAGGTTCCTTGGCTGGGCTGTGAGTTAAATTGACATAAGACAGATAAACAGGGGAAAACCCGTATTTAATTATATACATACACTTGCGAGTGTATGTGAAACTGAGAGTCAGGTGGTTGAAACTAGATAGCCTCCTGGTGGAGGCAGGTTATGATAAGGGCTGGGGAGGAAACTGGTGGTAAAAGTTGTCTGGCTATGCAGATAAAAAGTTCTCAGGTAATAAAAGTTGTCTTGGAGCAGCTTTCTTCTGCTGTAGATACTTTTACTAATGTAGATTTCCTTTATAGATGTAAATTTCTTTTTTTTACAAAAGGACAGCTTTTCAGCACTCTTCCTGGGCCTGCAGTTTCTCAGAATAACCAGCTCAAAATATGCCAAAGAAGGATATTTTTGGGGTGGCATATTTTGGTCTCCTACAGTCATATTTTGGAGTGGTGTGTCCTGAGTCCCAACAAAGCAATAGCTCCTCACTTCCCTCTTCCCCTAGCCCTTGGTAACTTCTCATCTACCTTCTGTTTCTATGAACTTGCTTTCTAGATACTTGATTTAAGTGGAATCATACAGTATTTCTTTCACTTAGCATAATGTCTTCAAGGTGCATCCTTGTCACATGTATAAGAATTTGATTCCTTTTTAATGCTCAATAATGTTCAATTATATGAGTAGACCATGTTTTGTTGATCTATTCATCTGTGGATACTTGGATTATTTCCACCTTTTGGCTATTGTGAATAGTGTTCCCATGAACACTCGTGTACAAGTATCTATTTGGGTCCTTGTTTTCTTTCAGGTCTTTTGGGTTTATATGTAGGAGGGGAATTGTTGGGTCATATGGTAGATCTATGTTTAACTCTTTGAGGAACCCCCAAACTGTGCTAAGTACTTTATATGAGGTTGGTACTTAGTGTATCTACCTTCCAAACTGAGTTCCTTGAAGGCAGGATGTATTCTACACATTCCTGTATGTCTGGGGCTAGTGCTGTGCCTGGTGGGAAGTAGGTGGTCAATCAGTTGTGCTCTAAGGCATGAGTAAATGGGGACATTGAGGTGCTGATAAGCCAGGGTTTTGCATCATCCAATGTCAGGAATGGAATATGAGGTCTCAGGCTAGCCTTCAGCCATAGGGTTGGATAGCTGGTGGGTGGGGACTCCTGGGACTTCTCTAGGCCTCACCCCTGTTTCTGGTCTCCCAGCAATCCACAGAGGAACAGGAGGAGGAATTCCAGTTCCTGCACTGCCAGCGCTGCAAGGTGGAAGCCAAGTGCCCCAAGCTGCTGCCTTGCCTGCACACGCTGTGCTCTGGATGCCTGGAGGCACCGGTCACAAAGTGCCCCATCTGCCAGGAGCCCTGGCCCCCGGGCACTGACTTACTGCCGCTGGATAACGTCTTTTTCGAGAGTCTGCAGCGGCGCCTGTCGGTGTACCGGCAGGTCATGGACGCGAGGGCAGTTTGCATCCGCTGCAAAGAGTTAGCGGACTTCTGGTGCTTTGAGTGCGAGCAGCTCCTCTGTGCCAGGTGCTTCGAGGCGCACCAGTGGTTCCTCAAGCACGAGGCCCGGCCCCTGGCTGAGCTGCGCAGCAAGTCGGTGCATGAGTTCCTGGATGGCACGCGCAAGTCCAACAACATCTTCTGCTCCAACCCCAACCACCGCACCCCTACGCTGACCAGGTGAGTGGGCTGGCGCGGTGTGGGGTGGCAGCACAGGGTGGCTGGCGCATCCTGAGAGCCAGGTAGAGTCACAGCTGGGGACAGGGAGCTTCTACGGCCTTACAGCTCAAAATGTGGTTTGCAGACATACAACATCTGTAGAGATGACCACAATTTATGCTATTGGTCCCCACGTGGATGGATAGTAATACTTTCCAATTTCCCCTTCCAATAAATAATGCTGCAGAATCATCTTTGCACCTTATCCAGTGATTTCTTTAGGATATATGTTTAGGAGTGCTATTGCTGGCTGGGTGAGGGGGTATGAAAATTCTACATTTGATACGTGTTACCAAACTGCCCTTTAGCAGGTCTTAGAGTAGAATTTTCTGTAAGCCCAAGGGAATCTCAGTAAGGCTGGATTCTAGGATCAGATGCAGGTAGTTTTATTAATAATTTCTATCTGAAAAGTCGAAGCCGTAACATCTGGTAGTGCTATCTGCGAATGTATGAAAAAAAAATAAAATAAAATCTAGTTATAATTATTTTTATTAGACAGATTTTAATTCAGTTTTTAAATAGGTAATATATTCATATGGTTCACAAAACTTGTAAGGATAGAGAGAGAGTGAGAGCAAAATCTTCTGTCCATTCCCATCTGCCTAATCCCCACCACTTCTCCCATCCACAGATAACCATTGTTATTAGTTTTGATTTTGTCACAGAGCTTCTTTTTTAATATATACCCAGATAGGAGTAGTCCTATAAGGTCTTCTTTTCCCCTCTTTTAGCATAACTATGTGAAGTTTTGACCACCCAGAAATGATGGCTTGTATGAAGTTCTTCTGTGTACTGCTTCCTAGGGATCCACTTGCAAAGCCAATGTGTTCACTGGTTCCTGCCACAACTCAGAGCGACATTCCTGCTAAACTACATACCTGCTAAACCGAGTGTGGCGGAGTGTGGCTTGTTTCTTTTTTCCAGATCTATTCCGCCACTGCCAGAATAAGCTTTCCCCTCAGAGTCCTCAACAGCTGATATTACTAGTTTAATTTGCACTTCTTTTCTTATTGTTAAAGTTGAGTGGCTTTTCCATTTGTTTATTGGCCATTGTGTTTCTTCATTTGTGAATTGCCAGTGTAGGTCCTTTGCCCATTCCCCGCCCCTTTGAGGAATTAGTATCTTTATTTGTACAAGACTGTTACAGTGCAAATGTTATCCCCTCCTCCATCCCCCATGTTGACTGTTTGTCATTTCACTTAGTATGTGGTATCATGTTTAAAATAAATCTTTAGGCTGGGCACAGTGGCTCACGCCTGTAATCCTAGCTCTCTGGGAGGCCGAGGCCGGCGGATTGTTTGAGCTCAGGAGTTCGAGACCAGCCTGAGCAAGACCAAGACTCCGTCTCTACTAAAAATAGAAAGACATGATATGGACAGCTAAAAATATATATAGAAAAAATTAGCCAGGCATGGTGGCGCATGCCTATAGTCCCAGCAACTCGGGAGGCTGAGGCAGGAGGATCGCTTGAGCCCAGGAGTTTGAGGTTGCTGTGAGCTAGGCTGATGCCACGGCACTCTAGTCTGGGCAACAGAGTGAGACTCTGTCTCAAAAAAATAAATAAATAAAATCTTTATTTTATGTACTCAAATCCATCATCTCTTTCTTTATTGTGTCTGGCTTTGATGCATCCCAGGAGAGCTTTTTCTATGCCAAGATTAAAAATATTCTTTTTCATATTCTATTTTAATAATTGTTTTGTTATTATAATTAAATCTTTAATTTGTATAGAATTTATTTTTGTGCACGGTATAAGAGAGGAATCTGCACTTCATTTTTCTCTCCAAATGGAAATCCAGTGGTCTCAGAAGCATTTATTGGATAGTCCACTCTATGCCCTTTTTACCATGTACTAAACGCCCATGTAGTCACTGGTGTGTCTATAGATCTCTGTTCCGTGCCAATGATCTATTCCTGCTCTAACCCTCACTGCTGTAGGATTTCTGTAGCTTTTCCCCATTCTCCTTCAAAAATAATTTTGTTTTTCTTTTGCTCTTACAATTTATGCAGTTTCAAAACTTACATATTCATTGGGATTTTGATTGAAATCGCATTAAATCTGGGGAGATTTTATACCTTTATTCACATATATCTTGAACTCACAAACTTACAATATTTAATAATATTGTGAATGGAATCTTTTTACATTATAATTTCTAACTGGTTAAATTAGTATTCACTAATGCTCTTAATTTATGTATCTTAATATTATATTTAGCCATCTTTATTGAACTCTTTTATTAGTTCTAGTAAGTTTTTCAGTTGATTTGTTTGGATTTTCTAGGTAAACAATCATATCATCTAAAAATTGTGGGATTTTTTTTCTTTCCAGTATTTGTACATATTACTACTTTTTATAACTTCATTTCATTGTCTAAACCCACCAAAACAATATTGAATTATAGTGGTTAGAAAAGGCAACTTTATTTTGTTCCTGTCCTTTTATTTAAAAAAAATTTTTTTTTAAATTGGGAAGGCACAGCCTTCAGAACAAGTGAAAGTATGCTTTCCCAATTCCTGTCTTTAATGAGAAAGTTTCTTATGTTTTCTTGTTAAGTATGATGTTTATTGCTGACTTCCTTGGATAATTTTTAAATATCACATTAAGAAAAGAAAGTTACTTCCCATTCGTGGTTTACTAATAGTTTTGTTGTTGTTATTTTGTTTTATTTTTAACTCAGAAATAGGTGTCTTTTTGGACTTTATGAAAGTGTCCTTTCACTTTTTAGTATGACAAATTAAATCAGTGTGTTTCTTTATGTTGAACCATTCTTTAATTTACAGGAGGAAAAACCCTACTTGCTCATGATATACTATTATCTTAATTTATAGCTAGGTTTCATCTAGTAATATTTTATTTATGCTATTATCTATATTCGTAAATGTAATCAATTTTTGTATGAATGTGTGTGATTTCTTCATCAGGTTTTCTTACCCATTTTACACTAATCTCTTTTAATGAATTTGTAAGTTTTCATTTTTTGAACATGGTAATACAGTCGTCCCTCAGTGTCTGTAGGGGAGTGGTTCCAGGGTCCCCCACAGATACCAAAATCCACAGAGGCTCAATCCCTGATGGGAAAATGGTGCAGTATTTGCATATAACCTACACACATCCTCCCATACACTTTAAATCATCTCTAGGTTACTTATAATACCTCATACAATGGAAATGCTATATGAGGAGTTGTTACATTGTACTTTTAAACTTGTATTATTTTTATTGTTACAGTGTTATTTTTTATTGTTTTTTTCCCCCCAGTATTTTGATCCTCGGTTTGTTGAATTCATGCAGATCCAGAGGGCTGACTGTATATTTAAATCGTTTAGCATAGTGCCTGGCACATATTAAGTACTCAGTAAACATTAAAATCTTATTATGGTCTCTCTGTTCTAGAACAGTTTAAAGAACATAAGAAATGGAGGCTTATAAAAGTTTTTTGAAAAACTATCTGGGGACAGTTGCTTTTTTCAAACAGTAGATTTTTTAGAACAATTCCCATGTTTGCCATGGTATTGATCTATATTGGATCTTGAGTCAGATTTTCTGGAAGATTTTCCAGTTCATCCTGAGTTTCTTTCATAATTTAAAAATGTGCTCTATACCTGTAATTATACCTACTTTCTTATTTCTAGTGTTGTATATTTTAAATAGTCTTTTCAAAGGACTATATCAGCTTTTAGTCTTTCCTTAGATTGCTTACTGATATTAATATTCTCCTTCTTTCTAATTAATCATTTTGGTTTTTTGTCTAATTTTTCTAATTTTTGTCATTGTTCATTATCTAGCTTCTTGAACATTTAATTCATTTATTTGCAATCTTTATTTTTATTTATAATAAAAAAATTTCAAGGTATGAGTTCTGCATATGGCTTTAGCTGCATGCCATAATTTTGATAAGTAGTGTTGTCATAGTCAATTATTTCTCAAATACCATTTCAGTCTTTTCTTAAAAATTTTCTCTTGAAGAGTTTTAGAGAAAAATCTTCTAAAATTTTCAAGTGGTTTGTGATGTTTGGTTTCTATTATTTGATATTAATATCTACAGTATGGTTGATTAATATTAGCCTGTAAGACTTCTATATCTGAGACTATATGGAAATTTTCTTTGGAGCCTAGGATATTTTTTGGACTAGCAAATTCCTAGCAATAATTCTTGGACTTGAAGAATTGTATTTGTTGTACAATACACATACATATATATTCATACACATACATATATGTACATAATATATGTATATGTATTTATCTATATGCATATATATAAGTAGGTTCTACTGTATGTGTATCTCCACTGTATTGAAACTTTCTACCTTTCTTTCCATTTTGTTTCACTAGAACCTTTTTCATTTACCACCATAAAGAATAGAATAGAAGTATTCTCCCAGAGAAAACAAATCCTTTAGTATACTTTTTCTTCTCCCTTCTCTTTCCCTTCCTACTTTCAGATTTAGTTGAAAAATGTGAACTTTTACGCAGATTATTACCAAACTTTTTATTTTCAGCATCCTTTCTTAATACTTACAAAGCTTCATGTCACATTACAACTCACTTGCTAGCCATAACCCTAGACTTTAATTGGTTTCAGTGCTCACAATAATGTTTCCTACAGCTTGTCTTTCTCTTTCTGGAATTATTTAATGTGATTAATTTTCCATTTTGTGGGAATACCACATCCAATAATTTTTTTTTTAATTTTTTGGAGTTTACTTTCTGAGATTTTAAGTGTCTTAACTTGTAGGTGTTTCTTTTGTTGTCACACATAAAGGAAAGTTTAGCAAGGTGTAAAATTCCGAGGTCACAATCACAATTGTTTCATCTTGGAATATATAAACATTGCTTCATAAATTTCTGACTCTGGTTTTACAGATGAGAAGTTCAGTTAATATCTAATTATTTTTCCCCGTGAACATCTGTTTTTGTTTGCTAAGGATCTTTATATAATTTTTTCTTCTTGGAAATCCTTGGTAAATCTATATCCAGGTATAGATCTTTTTCTTTTTTCGACAATCCTCCATGACCATTGTTAATCTGAAAACTCAAATCTTTCTTCACTCAGGAAAATTGTCTTTTACTTTTTACGTATTGATATCTCTTCCTTTTTTTTTTTTTATAACTATTGTTATATGGCTATTAGGACTCTAAATCCATCTTTTACATCTTTATCTTTTTTTCCATATTAATTCTATTGCTTTGCCTTTTTTTCTTCCAGATTCTTAGAGAGCTCCTTGAATTGATTTTCTAGCTCTCTGGCCCATTTTTTTCAGCAGACTTCATTCTACTGGTTACCATCTATGGGCCAGACATGGTGGCTCACGCCTGTAATCCTAGCACTCTGGGAGGCTGAGGCAGGAGGATCACTTGAGCTCAGGAGTTCAAGACCAGCCTGAGCAAGAGCAAGACCCCATCTCTACTGAAAAATAGAAAAAATAGCCAGGCGTGGTGGCTCACACCTATAGTCCCAGCTACTCAGGAGGCTGAGGCAGGATTGCTTGAGCCCAGGAGTTTGAGGTTGCTGTGAGCCAGGCTGACGCCACAGCACTCTAGCCCGGACAACAGAATGAGACCCTGTCTCAAAAAAAAAAAAAAAAACCACTCATTACTTACCCTCTGTGTTAAGTAGTTCCCAGCCATCATGTTATAGTTTTAAGTGACAAAAGAGCCAAATGGTCCCAGGATGCTTTTTCTTAGCAGCTTGTTCTTGTTTTATAATGTAGTACGTTCTTAAACCTCCCTGAAAAACCCACTTGGCACTTACAGAGTTTTATGTTCTCTGTACTGTCCCTTGTCAGTGTGGGCCGAGAGACTTGCTCAGTTTGGCCCCAATCTTGGCTGCCGATTCCCTTCATAGGTCCTGTGGTCAGTGTTGTCACTCATATGTACAGACCGGTGTCCAGATTGTCAGTGTCAGTGGCTGCTGTGGGCTGGTGGCCAGCGTGTGAAGCGCGGTTTACAGTGGGGCAGGGCCCCTCCCCCAGGGCCCCGGAGGGCGGGAGCTTGTAAGTGGCCCCCCCACCATGGGAGTCATGGGTGGATTTCTCCCCAGTGTGGGGGAAGAAAAAAGTCTTTTTCCTCTACGCATTTTAGGTTCTCTGCTAGGGGCTTGTAAATTGGACGAACAAGGGACAGACTAACAAGAGAAAAGCAGAAGCTTGTTAGCATGTGCATCTCGCATGTGTGCCGTGCTCGTACGTGGGAGTTTCCAGAGATGAGTAACTTGAAAAGGTGGTTAGAACTTCGACTTATATAACATCTTAAGAAAAGAAAAACATGTTTAGAAAAGTAGGAAAGGGGTTTTAGGCGTTCACGGGTGGGGAAATTGTGGGAGGGTGAATGCATTGGGGCTGATAAAGGAGCAAGGCTGGTTTGTGCCAGCCTATCCCAGTCCCGACTGTCCCTTCCCGTCGTCCGCGTGGCCATAAAAGTCCCCTGAGGGAGAGGATTCATGGCAGTCCTCGGTTCTTAGAAGTTTTTGCTTTTAATCAGAAAAGGAAGCCATGGGAAGGCTCCTTTCTGCATCTATTGATTCTTATTTGCCTCCAGCTCAAAATAATTGTATGCCAGAGTGGCATATTTTGATCCCCCACGCCAGGTACAGTGGGCAAGCCTGGTCCAGCCAGCATGAGAGCGCGATTCCTGTCCCTTGAACATGGTGCATGGCTTACAGAAACCCGAACACTCATGCATAC
Organism: Eulemur rufifrons; assembly: GCF_041146395.1. Lineage (NCBI taxonomy): Eukaryota > Metazoa > Chordata > Mammalia > Primates > Lemuridae > Eulemur > Eulemur rufifrons. The sequence goes on along the minus strand of NC_090984.1, from coordinate 22,817,413 downwards.
ACACGAGTCATAGTGTTTCACAATTCACCAGGGGCTACTGGAAACACTCAACTTACTTTTTCTGTGCCAAACCTCAGTGCCCTCAATAACCTGTAATTTCTTTCTGGTCACGACTCAGTAATAAACCACCCCATCCTTTGACGCTGAGCTGACGTAGAGCTCACCTTGGGGAGCAGCACTTGAGGTGGCTTTAAACCTCGGACTTGGCCTGCGAGTGTCTGCCCTGGGGCCATTGACATTTGATCCACACACCTGTGGAGTCCCTTCTTTCAGCCCATGTTCATGTCATGCCTACTGTGTGGCATGTTCTCTGCTAGGGGCTGGAGTATAAATATGAACAGACGTAGCCCTGGCCGTCCTTGCGGTCACAGTCTGGTGGAGGAACGGATCAGCAGTTAATAATCAAGGCTGCAGAGGGCTGTGAGGAGGACTGTGTCACTGTGCTATCTACTGTGTTGTTGTTGTTTTTGTTTTGTTGTTGTTTTTTATTTTTGAGTCAGGGTCTTGCTCTGTTGCCCCGGCTAGAGTGCAGTGGCATCATCACAGCTCACTGCAACCTCAGACTCCTGGGCTCAAGCGATCCTCCTGCTTCAGCCTCCCAAGTAGCTGGGACTACAGGCACACGCTACCACGCCTGGCTAATTTTTCTATTTTTGGTAGAGATGAGGTCTCGCTCTTGCTCAGGCTGGTCTCGAACTCCTGAGCTCACGGGATCCTCCGGCCTCTTCCTTTCAGAGTGCTAGGATTTCAGGCGTGAGCCACCGGAGCCCGGCCTATTGTGTCCATGTTTTGATAGTTGCCCTTATCACCCTGCCTTCTGGATATTGTTTGCCCTTGCCAGTGCCCTTTGTCCAGCACAGGCCTGACATCCGGTATGTGCTCGTCAGTGTGGAAAGGCGGAAGGAGGAAGGAAGACAGGCACAAAGGCCAGTGAACTCAGAAATGTCCCACTGCTCCACCTAGATCGGCCGGGGAAGGCCTTTTCAGGGAGGGTGCCGCACTGACTCAGCATGACATGTAAGAAAAGAGGAAGGCCGTAGAGAGGAGGGAACACGTGTGCGAGACAGAGGCGCTCGTGGCTCTGCGCGTCTCGGGAACTGCAGTGTAAGGTCTACGTGAGGCAGCGCCTGGACGGCTGTGCTGGGGTCAGACACGGTGTGCTGGAAGGCAGTTAGGACTCTATCCTGCAGTTTCCAGAACATTCGGTGTCCTTAGTTTGCTCCTTTTTCATACCGTCTACTCTCCTTGCCAGCGAATGTCCTGCAGAATACCCTGCGAGTGGGCACTAAGCGGGGCTCTGCAGGAAACCCACGGACGGGCGTTAAGGAAGGAGCGGGAGGACCGGATCCTCTCGCTGTACTCGTACCGCGACTGAAGTGGGCGGGTGTGGGAGCAGGGGACCGTATATATTTCTTTGGCTGCATACTTATTTATGTGTCACCCTGTTCCACCAAAAATTTAAAGGGATTTACCACCGTATGTTGGGTGAAACTGAAGCAAAGAATCTGGACCAGGGGAAAGGGAGCAGCATTAGGAGCCCGAGGCCATGGTCCAGGTGGGGTGAGGCCACAAGGATGCAGAGATGGAGGGGTGGGGAGAGGGCCAGGGTCTCACGCCGCCTGAACCTGCCTGCACTGCAGGTCCTCAGGAGCGCTGGGCGGGGCTCCTACACACACGTGGTACAGGTCTAGGAGCTGAGACCGTCTGTGTCTGGGTGCCAGATCCTAAAGCTTGCCAGATGGCCTGGGGGGATTAATCCAGGGCCTTCAAAGCCTGTAGCCAGAAAGAGCTTGAATTATAGTTGAGTGCAGAAAGCAAAGGACCTATTAATCAAGTTGAAGAGGTGTGAGGAGATCGTAAACTAGGAGAAGAGTTCCCAAGACCAGAAGCTGGAAAGATTGGTGACAGGTGGGGGAGAAGCACAGGGGACAGCCCAGGGGAGGGTTCACCAAAGACATGCAGCAGCAAAGTTGGGGCAGGGGCAGGGAAGAGTTGTTGGCTGAAGAAGAAATGGAAAAGACAGATGCTGATGGGCCTGCTAAGGGCGGGACTATGGGGAGGCAAGCCAGTTGCCAAGGGTGCAGACTGCAAGGGGGCTGTCACCTGCCTGCCCCCCCCATGAACCCACAGTGAGTGTCTCCCCCCGTTTGCACCCTAGACATCTTGCTGCCACCCCTAGTCCCAGCCCTGCCTGGTGCCCTCGGGGAAGATACCGGTACATTGCATCTTACCGGGGATTGACGGTGTTTTGGGGATTGCTTCCTGGCCTGTGAGGAGCACCACATGGGCAGAAGAAAGGCAGCTGCCCAGAGTTGGGTGACATGACGGAAGGGACAGTCAATGACCCATTTCTAAGTTCTCTATGAATTTACCCAGGGGACTGGGTTCAGAGCCAGGAGCTGCTGTGTTTCTTTTCAAGGAGAGGCCTTGAAGGTAGGTTTGTTAGAATAATGTGTGGATAAAAGGGATTTTCCCCCCTGGTTCCCTTTGATGTTTTGAAGAAAGAAGCAAGAAATTTAAAGTAGCCCAAGCCAAGATCAGGGTTCGGGCTGGTGTCACTTTCTCAATTCTCATGAAGGCCAATCTCCTCTACTTTCTGCAGCTGGGGAATGGGCTTTGCAGCTTAGGGATGGAGGCCTGAGACCCTTGACTTGAAATTAACAAGATTTCCTCATTGATTCTTAACTGATAGAACTAATTGACTAGAACCACATCCACCCATCCATCCATTGAACGATCGTTTATTGAGCATTTATTTCATGCCAGGTATTGTGATAGCTGTTGCCAGATGAATCCTCATCCTGTCTTTGAAGTCTGACTCTAGGGAGTGTTTCAGACTGCGGATAAGTGTGCACGGCCTTTTACTGTATGGCAGGGACCCGTAGGTTCCAGAAGACATGTTCAGATAAAGTGCTGTGGCCGTTTTAAGGAGGGGGAAGTTGTGCATAGTTGGGAGGCTCAAGGAAGCCATGACATCTTAGTCAGTGTTGGAGTTGTCCTTGAAGAGGTTTGTTGGACTATGAGTTTCATCTAAAAAAAATTGTCTAAATGAGTGACAACTTTTTAGTGAGTGGCTTAAGCAGGAACCGGATTGATGACTTATGTAAGTGAATAATGGGAGTGGAGCTGGCCTCTGACCTGACTTGATTAGAGATATTCAGGAGACACTTCCTCTGTATTTCTAGTGGCCTCGCTTCCTTCCAAAACTGTTTCATTCCCAGAAGGTTGTACCCCTCATGGTTGCCAGGGGATTGTGGCGGCTCCAGAGGTCACACACCGTCAGTCTCAAATTCAAGGGGAAAGAGTACGAATCTCCTCCGGCATTCCATGCCAGGTTTCAGTGAGTCTCTGATTGGGTCAAGTTCCTCTTCATGCAAGGGTCTCTCGGGCTACTGGGGATACGCAGATTGGCTTAAGCCTGAGTCACACACGCCCCCAGAGCTCATGGAATGAGAGCAGGAGTATGTGGCTCCCTAAAAGGAGAGTCCAATTCCATAATAGATCAAGAAGAAAGAGGAATGTCTTTAATACGTCTTAGAAAAATGTCCAGTAGCCACTGCAAGTGAAAGCAAAGAAGGAAAAATATTCCAGGTGTGTAGAACAGAAACAAAAGGGAACCGGTGTGAAGCCAGCCTCAAGGGAAGCACCCTAACTCCTTGGTACCTAGGCAGCCTCTTTTTAATAGAAGGCTTTCCCTTGGCAACACAGTAGGACACTACCCTGCCTTTTGCCATGTTCTTTCTTATGCTATCATCATCATTCCTGTACCCTGCTGTAAGATTACTGAGGAAGAAAGAACTATTCCCGTTGTACAAATGAGGTGAGAGGCCAGAGAGTTAATGGGAGCTGCCCCAAAAGGAGAGCTTGCCCGAGCCAGGACCAGAACAGGATAAACAGGTTTTCGGACTGCAGACTGGGGGCCCCTTTCCTGTTCCTGCTGGGCTGTACATCAGGCAGCCCACAGCCAACGACTGTGCTGAGTTGCAAAAAGATTCTGCAAGTTGTTTGTTTAGAACTCAAGAGTTTTTTTTTTTTTAACAGATGGAGTTTAACTGTGTCACCGAGGCTGGAGTGCAGTGGTGTCATCAAAGCTCATTGCAACCTCAAATTCTTGGGCTCAAGCAATCCTCCTGCCTTAGCCTCCCAAGTAGCCACCATGTCCAGCTAATTTTGTAGAGATGGTGTCTTGCTCTTGCTCAGATTGGTCTCCAACTCTTAGCCTCAAGCAGTCCTCCTGCCTCAGCCTCCGAAAGTGTTAGGATTACAAGTGTGAGCCACCACACTCGGCTAGTCAGAGTGTATTTTATATTATTAAAAGTAAGCATTCTGGCCAGGCACAATGGCTCATACCTATAATCCTAGCACTTTGGGAGCCTGAGGTAAGAGGATCACTTGAGGCCAGGAGTTCCAGATCAACCTGGGCGTGACCCCGTCTCTAAAACAAAAAAAATTTAGCCGGGCATGGTGGCGCATACCTGTAGTCCCAGCTACTGGAGAGGCTATGACAGGAGGGTCCTTGAGCCCAGGAGTTCGAGGTTACAGTGAGTTATGATTGCGCCACTGCACTAGCCCAGGCCACACAGTGAGACCTTATCTCTTAAGCAACGTTAAACTTAACTTTCCTTGACATTAACAGAAGCAAAGAAACTGAAAATTAGAATTGCTAAACTTCAAAGAAATATTTCTTCATCTTAAAATATTTTCCTAAAGGATCCCTCTAACATTAAGCACAAAAAGAAAAATTAAGCCTAAGGAGGTGGCGGCTCATCCCTGTAATCCCAGCACTTTGGCAAGCTGAGGCCAGAAGATTGCTTGACACCAGGAGTTCAAGATCAGCCTGGGCAACATAGCAAGACCCTGTCTTTACAAAAAAATAAGAAAGAAAAGAAAAAAATTACTAAGATTTTTATCAAGAGGTTGGACTCATATATGTATATATACAGTTTGATTGTTTTTTAAGAGACAAGGTCTTGCTGTCTTCCAGGCTGGAGTGCAGTGGTGTGATTGTAGCTCACTGCAGCCTGGCTCAAGCCATCCTTCTGCCTCAGCCTCCCATGTAGTTTATTTTTAACAAAATGCTTCCATTTTAGATGGTAGTAACTGAGTCTGCTATGAAAGATCAGGGTGCTCCTATCCTTTCAGCTTTGCTTCCATGTCAAAGGGCTGTAATGCTTAGCCCTAGTCCTTTTACTTTGACATCGCTTTTCTCAGATTCTGTATTTTAATTGAGCTCTTAATTGGACGGATGTTATTAGTAAGCAGTTTTTCCAAGAAGGACTTCTGTGTTCTGAATTCCTTGAGTCTCTTGGTGTTGAGAATGTCTTGCATTGCTCTTATACTTGAATGACATGTTGGCTGGTATAGTATTCCTAGGGCACACTCTCTTCCCTTCAGAATTTTGTAGATACTGCTACATTGTCTTCTGGTATCAAATGTTCAGGAGAAGAGGTCTGAGGCCAAACTGATTTGCTATGTCTGTCTTGACGTCTAAAGATATTTTTAATTCTTAGTGTTTATTACTTTAACCAAGCTGTCTTGGTGTTGAGCATTTTGTATCAAATTATTCTAGAACCTGGCATGCTTTTTCAATCTAAAAATTCTGTTTATTTCAATGAAATTTTCTTATATTACTTCTCCTCTTCCATCTTCCTTTTCATCATTCTCATTTTTCTCTTTTTCTTGCTGTTACCACTAGTATTACAATTTTTAATTTATTAATTTAAGTGTTTTCAGATTAGTAATCTAATAGTATTACTATAATTTGGGAGGGGAGAATTTATTTATTTAATGGCTACTGAATGAGTAACCAAGATCAGAACTACCGTATCCATCCAAAGCTATATAAAAACCATTTTTCATTATATATACATTTTTTGTAAAGGTATTTGAGAATATCAGAATTATTTCTGTCACATAGGAGTTTTCTATGTCACCAGATTCTGTTAACATTTAATAATTAACTTTCATCTTTGAATTTTGTAACAAATTCCTGCTGTGGCATATTTTACAATTTGGATATGTTCTGCCAAAGCTCCTAGAGTTGATGAGGTATTTCAAGATTGCCATGATTGAATAGAAGAGGTGCCTGTTCTCACTATATATTACTTAACTAAGATAGTATTATGTTATTATTACCTTAATCATCAAATATCTTTTTATTCATGGCTTTAATTGATTATTTGTGGTATTTCCATTTCATTTACTAAAAACAAATCAGATTTAAATAAAATAGCTTGATAATCACTGTACTTATCTATGTGATAAACTTTGTCGTATTTCTTGTAACAATTTACTGTCGTGTAAATCCAAATTGTGTTGATGTTTACCAATATTCAGTACTATGTAATCGTAGTGTATTGTTATAAAAGTCAATGGCTTTCCCCAGGTGCTCTACCCTTGTTCCAAAAATGGAATCTCCTTTATTAACATACAACATATGTGATGCTTAAAAAATTTCTCACTCCCAATACTATTTTGATTGCACTTATGAGGGTCATCATTGCCATCACCTTGGCACAGGAGGATAATCATGTTTTAGAAATACCGTGTTGGTGGCACTGGGCAGAGTTGGTTGGAGCTGGAGCCACCAGAGGCAGGGAGGCTATGAGGGTATAGTGCCCCAGGAGGTAAGCAATAACTCAAGCAAGAACAAAGGCAGTGGCAGTGGGAACTGCTATGGCAGATTTGGGCGCCAGGATTCTGCCGTATTCATCTTTACATCCTTGCCCCGTGCCTGGGCATAGTTGATACTGAGTCATTTTTTAAGTAAATGATGGCAGAATCCAGAAGACCTAATGAGGAATTATCGTCGAAGCCATAGAGGAGAGGGAGGCATCTGGGATGGTCCCTGGCTTGAGTGGCCTTAAAGTGGTGCCATTCCCCAACATAAAGATTGCAGGAGAAACAGGGAACCCACGTGGCCGTGTACCTGCTACCTAGAGAGTGAGTGATGTGGTCCCATGGAACACTGTTGACCGGCCATGTGTCTTGGGGGCTGGGACCTGTACAGAAAAGAGCTGGTAAGGAAACACACAAACTGTCTCTTCCTCATTGTTGGGTGGGGGGCCAGCATAAGACAGGAGTGTGAAACAGGAGGTGCTTCCTCCTCTCACCGCTTTCCTTGCTGCTTCTCTAACTTCTGGTGTCTCCCTCTCCGAGACCTCAGCCTTTCCCATTCCCAACACTACCTTCTCAACCAAGGAATAGTTAGGGGGGAAGTCGGGAGGGATAATGCATTCACTCTCTTTAAATACTTCAGGCTTTAGGATTACCCATCTCTTCTCCTGGTTTCAGAATCTTGTTTCCTCAACTGTGTCACCCAGGAGATAGCAGGAAACCAATCTTCTTAAATGCATTCATACTACAGGGTAAATGACTGATAGAGCCCTCTAACTGCCCTGTAGTTATCTGATTTTCCGAAAGAGCTGCTCCTTTGCCACTCCACCATAGTGAAAGCTCCATGTTGCTGCCTGGAGGTGGGGCAGGTGGGGGAGAGTTTTTTGGTTGCCATTTGGGCAAGCCAGACCCTCCCTAAAGTGCTGCCCTGGTGCCAGCTGGTCCTGTCTTCATAGCATTTTTCCTTCCTGCATTTCTAAGTGACCTGTTTCCTAGAACATCAGAAGTGGCATGCTCCTGGCCCCAGCAGATGTGGCTGGACTAGGGTGGCCTGAACATACTGGGGAGGGGACGGCCCAGAGAACACTCTCAGTAGTGATATTTCCTTACTTCCTGAGGTTGCAAGGGTCACCTATCAACAGCAGAGCTAATCCCTCGCCATATATAATTCTCCCTCTTCTTTCACAGCTCCAAACTGTCCAGTGTGTATCTGGCACTGTGCTGGGACCTTCACATACTCCAGCCTGTCTTTTTCCTTGTAGTAATGCTTCCTTGGGGGAAGTATTATGGTTTTCATTTTACAGATGAGGGAATTAAGACCCAGAGAGAAAAAGTAATTTGCTCAAGACCTCATAGCTAGGAACTGGAAGAGCTAACCCTTACCATTTCTGGCATCACAGTTTAGACACAGGCAGCCTTGGGATGGGGAGATTGAGAACCCAAGAAACATGTTGAGGCTTTTATTAAAATATACTACTGGGTGGCCGGGCGTGGTGGCTCACACCTGTAATCCTAGCACTCTGGGAGGCTGAGGCGGGAGGATCGATCGAGGTCAGGAGTTCAAGACCAGCCTGAGCAAGAGCGAGACCCCATCTCTACTAAAAATAGAAAGAAATTATATGGACGACTAAAAATATATATAGAAAACATTAGCTGAGCATGGTGGCGCATGCCTGTAGTCCCAGCTACTCGGGAGGCTGAGGCAGGAGGATCGCTTGAGCCCAGGAGTTTGAGGTTGCTGTGAGCTAGGCTGACACCAGGGCACTGTAGCCTGGGCAACAGAGTGAGACTCTGTCTCAAAAAAATAAATAAAAAATAAAAAAAATAATAATGGCAGTTCTATAAAGTGTTACCTGGTGGAGAAAGTTCCCCTTCCCTACACTGATTTTCCAAAATTTTCTTAGCTATTTCAACCATTTATTCCTTCATATGAAATTTAGAATCATTTGTCTAAGTTTCAAAGTCTCAGTTTCAAAGTTCAGATTCATAATCTGATTAAAATTGCTTTAAACCTTTATGTTAACTTGAAGAGAATTAATAATCTTATAATGTTTAGTCTCTCTAATCCAGATTTTGATATACTTTTCTGTTTTTAGACTTTCTCTATATCTCAGTGGGTCTTGTCATTTTTTTCATGTAAGTCCTACATATTTCTTGTTTGGGTCATGTTTAGGTATTTTGTAGCATTTTTTTTGAATTGCTGTTGGGAATGGGATCGTGGAGTTTTTGCCCATATTTCTTTTCATTTGCTTTCCTGAGATAGAATGCAGCAATTTTTTTCTCACTTAATTCGTGTGCAATCCAGCCACTTTGCTGAGCAATTTCTTATTCATTCAGTGGTGTTTCAGTTCATTCTTTTGAGTATTCAGGAGCAAATAACTGCCATTTTGTCTTTACGGACACACAGCTCTCTGTGTCTGGGTTAAGTGTGTGTTCCTGCCATGGAGCTCCTGTGGGCAGGCGCCCACCTCACTTCTGTCTCCCTTAAAGTGCCAAGCACACAGTAGGTGCTCAATGAATGTCCCTTGAATGAGAGCGAAGGAACCACTCAGCTAAGGAGGTCATTCTGGCCCTAGATGGCAGCCCTTTAATGGGTCTGTGTTCAGGGTCTGCACTCCCGTGTTACCAGAGGGCTGGGGCTTTCAAGGCCAGGGTGTCAGATTTAAGCTGACCAGCTCACGGGCACCGGCTGCCAAGCGTCCATTTCCGTCTGGAGGGGAGCAGGGGCTGGTTTCCCCAGGGAGACCCCATTCAGGGCGGAAGGGGCTTAGAAATAGAACCCAGCAGGGAGACGCTATGGTTGTCCAGAAGGTCTTGCCCTCTGTCCAGCCAGGCCGCCTGAGGTGCGCCCTCCCAAGCTGGGTGCACTGTCCCCAAGGAAGGGGACCCAGCATCAGACGCAGCCCCTCTCCCGTGGGTCTGCAGCAGGAAAATGACAACTGCCTCTCATTCTCCTCCCTTTATTTCTACACCCTCTAGAGTTGCCCACACTTACTAGTATTTTATTTTTAACTTAAAAAAGGTAATATATTTATACATTCACACGGTTCAAACATGAAAGCAATCTAAAAAGGCATACGGTGAAATGTCTCACTCTACCCCTGGCCCACCCCGTCCTATAACCACTTTTATTAATTTGTGTGTCCTTGTAATAATTATTTAAATACAATCAAATATGAATATATTCTTATTTTTCTCAGTTCTTACACAAAAGGTAGCATCCAATACACTTCTGCACTTGATTTTTTTACTTACAATATATATCATAATAACACAAATAGCATTTATTGAACACTCATTATATGCCTGTCACTGTTCTAACCTTTTTATATATAATAACTCATTTAATCCTTCCAATACTCCTATTATTAACCTCATTTCTCCATGGAGGTTTTTTCATATCAGTACCTAAAGAGCTTCCTCAATTTCTTACAGCTTCATAGTAGTCCATTGTTTGGGTACATCTTAATTTATGTAACTAATTGCCTAGTGACAGACGCTTGGGTTGTTTCTGATTCTTTGCTATTATGGACTGTGCCACAGTGAATAAATTGTACGATGTCATTCTGGATGTGTGGAGACAGGGCTGCAGAGTAGGTACCTAGAAAAAGCATTTCTGAGCCAAAGGATAAATGCTCTTGTAATTTTGGTGGATGCTGCCAAATTGCCCTCTGCAGAGTTTTTGGTTCCCTTCACAATTGCTTAGAATTTCTAACTAAGGTTATCCTTGCCGAGCACTGTATTTCAGTCAGGCTGGCCAGCAGGCTCTCTGTTGGCAGTTCCAGGACAAGTTGGTCTCAAGGCTGTCCCAGCCAAGACTCTTTCTCCTGGCCTCTGGTGGACTGACTTATTCTTGCCATTGCTGGTGAGGGTAAATTCCAGCAACATTTCTGGGGAAGTAACTACCAGTATTTTTCCTGGTAACATTTGAAGAAGCAGGCCAGGCGCAGTGGTTCACGCCTATAATCCTGGCACTCTGGGGGGCTGAGGCGGGTGAATCGTTTGAACTCAGGAGTTCGAGACCAGCATGAGCAAGAGCGAGACCCCGTTTCTACTAAAAATAGAAAGAAATTATATGGACAACTAAAAAGATATATAGAAAAAATTAGCCGGGCATGGTGGTGCATGCCTGTAGTCCCAGCTACTCAGGAGGCTGAGGCAGAAGGATTGCTTGAGCCCAGGAGTTTGAGGTTGCTGTGAGCTAGGCTGACGCCACAGCACTCTAGCCTGGGCAACAGAGTGAGAGTCTGTCTCAAAAGAAAAAAAAAAAACATTTGAAGAAGCAGCATTGCCATGGTTATGAGCATGGACTCTGAGCCAGACTGCCTGGGTTTTATATTAGTTTCCTATTGCCACTGTAACAGATTACACACATTTAGGGGCTTAAAACAATACAAATTTATTGTCTTTTAGTTTTCGAGGTTTGAAGTCTGAAATGGGTCTCTCACTAAGACAAAATCGAGGTGTTAGCAGGCTTCTTTCCTTTGGCAGGCTCTTGGGGAGAATCCGTTTTCTTGATTTTCCCAACTTCCAGAGGCTGTCCGGACTCCTTGGTCCACGGCCCCCTTCCGTCTTGAAAGCCAGCAACATAGCGTCACTCTGACCTCTGCTTCATCTCACTCTCTCGCCTCACCCCTCAGTCTTTTATAAGGACTTTCATGATTGCATTGGACCTACCCAAATCATCCAGAATAATCTCTTTATCTCAAGATCCTTAATGTAATCACACCTTCAAAGACCCTTTTGCCATAGTAAGGTAACATACTCAACGGTTACAGGGTACTAGGACATGGACATCTTTAGGGGCCATTATTCTGCACACTACAGTTTGTATCTGGACTCTGCTACTTATTAATTGTGTGACCTTGGACAAATTATTCATATTTTGCTGCTTGCATCAGTTTTTCCATCCTTAAAATGGGGATAATAATAGTACCTATTCCATTGGATTGCTAGGAGGATTAAATGAGTTAAGATTTGTCAAATGCTTATAATAGTGTCTGACACATACTAAATGCTATGGAAATGTCTGCTAGCTAAAATATGTTAAATAAAAATATTAAAATACAAACACATTCTTTGATCTAGCAGTCCTATTATTTGTAATCTATTTTCATAGAAACAAAAGTGTCCATGATTAGGCTATATAATGTGGATATTACTAAAGCATTGTTCATATTAGCATAAAACAAACAAACAAAAAATAGAAAAAAAAGAGAAAAGAAATAAAATGCACAAACAGAAAATCAACTGAATGTCCATCAAAAGGAGAATGATTGAATCAATTGTGGCCCATCTGGAGTATAACGGAGGTATTAAAGAGAAGACCTCGAGGAATATCCTGAATGAAAGTCACACTAGAGGGGGGAATTACAAAGTAATGATATGGCATGATGTCATTTTTTTAGAACAAACCTCAACCCCCAAAATTGTTGTAAATATTTGGGCCAATTTTATAACATCGGTATGTCTGTTTCTTCATCTGTGAAATGAGGAGCTCAATAATTCTCACCTCACGGGCTCTTGCCAACGTTAAATGAGAGGGTCGGTATGTGTCAGATCCGTGAAAACCTGCGAGCCGCAGCCCAGTCGGTGTTTGTGTAAGGTGGTTTGAGTGGAGAGAGGTGCAGAAGGGTGCACTCCACGATGCTCACCTGGTGCCTCGGTGGGGAAGGGAAGTTCAGAAGTGGTGGAAAGAGATTATTATTTTCTTTTTGTATATCTTTGCGTTGTGTCACGGATGTTGAAATCGTTGCTGTAGTAACTTTTTATACTCTAATGTTTGATTGGTAGTTTGGATACTAGCACCGTAACCACAAACACTGAATTGGGGAAAAGCACGAATGTAGAAACATATCGTGATTCAAAGTTTGGTAATTTGGGCAGAGGAAGTTAATAATGAAAATTTAAAGAAAAAAAAAAAGGCAGGAGAGCTCTAACGCAGGCCGGCTTCCTGTGTCCGCAGCATCTACTGCCGGGGCTGCTGCAAGCCGCTGTGCTGCTCGTGCGCGCTCCTGGACAGCGACCACAGCGCGCTCAAGTGCGACATCAGCTCGGAGATCCAGCAGCGGCAGGAGGAGCTGGAGGCCATGACGCAGGCGCTGCAGGAGCAGGACGGCGCCTTCGCCACGGTGCACGCGCAGCTGAGCGCGTCCATCGGCCAGCTGGCCCGCGCGCGCGCAGACACCGAGGAGCTGATCCAGGCGCGCGTGCGCCAGATGGTGGCGCTCGTGCTGGCGGAGGAGCGCGAGCTGCTGGAGAGCGTGAACGAGCGCTACCAGCGCGACTACGAGAAGCTGGCGAGCCGGCTGAGCAGCCTGGACGCCGTGCTGCAGCGCATCCGCACTGGCGGCGCGCTCGTGCAGAGGATGAAGCGCTACGCCTCGGACCAGGAGGTGCTGGACATGCACAGCTTCCTGCGCGAGGCGCTCTGCCGCCTGCGTCGGGAGGAGCCCCAGAACCTGCAAGCCGCCGTGCGCACCGACGGATTCGACGAGTTCAGGACTCGCCTGCAGGACCTCGTCTCTAGCATCACCCAGAGGACAGGTAAGCCACCCTTGAGGGCAGCCTCTTTGTCATTTAAGGGCTTGAAAGAGAGTCAGAAAAGATCATCTCCATTTGACAGAAAAGGAAACTGGGTTTTTACTAAGTCTCTTGGGTTGGTCAGGTCTTAGGTTCCAGGGTACAGAGTATAGGGGGAGAGGAGGCTCTGACTTGGGCTGCAGCCACCCAGAGGGGACACGTTTTACTAATTTACAAACCGTGTGGATTAGCTGTGACCTTGTAACCCCTGTGGAACATGTGAAAGTTGAGAAACTGCAAAGCCGAGAATCTGTCCCACATCATTTTAGCCCCAGAGGGACCAGCACTTCAGGAGGTTTTCCAAAGCCTCCCCGTGCCCAGAAACAGACAAGGCAACTGGGATGTGGGGTTAGGGCAGAAGGAGGCTAAGAAAAGCTCCTGGGTGGCTGAGTGATTGCCCAAAAGCCTGCAGTGACTCAGTGGAGGATATCCCTTGTCCCCCCGGGGTTGACATGCCATCCGAACTAGGCCCTGCCTAGTACTGGGCACTTGGGAGGTTGGGAGACAGCAGATCAGTTCCTGATCTCTAGAGTTGTCCAGTCCAACTGGGAGAGGAGCCAGGGCCACATGACAGCTGGAGAATGGGACAGCTGAGTGCAAATCCAGGAGTCATAGCAGCTCAGTGTGAGTTGGGGACATCAGGGCAGGCTTTCAAAATGAGTGGAGAGAGAGTGCACAAGAGGGCCTCCTGGGCTCTTTGATTAAATCTCTAAGCTGGAATCTGAGCTCTGAGCAGCCAGTGTAGGATACCCTTACTGAGAAAGGGGAGAGAGCCTGCAAAATCTGAAGGCACGTGGGCAGGAGCCAGCGATGGAGGGCATACTTACTCCTCCTGGAGCTGGTGGATGTGGGCTCATAAAGGACAATCCTAGAGTGGGCGTGGACTTGTGCTTCTCCCCCTAGGCAGTGACTGTTACCCCATATCCAGGAAATGACCCCGCAGAGTTTAAACAGCAAGCCTTGGGTATTGTAACTTGGCAGTGGCAGAGAGAAAAGTTATTTTATTCTGAAGAATGAGACATTTAGATTTTTTTTTTTTTTTTTTTTTTTTCTTTGTTGAGACAGAGTCTCACTTTGTTGCCCAGGCTAGAGTGAGTGCCGTGGCGTCAGCTTAGCTCACAGCAACCTCAGACTCCTCGGCTTAAGCGATCCTACTGCCTCAGCCTCCCGAGTAGCTGGGACTACAGGCATGCGCCACTATGCCCGGCTAATTTTTTCTATATAGATTTTTAGTTGTCCATATAATGTCGTTCTATTTTTTTTTAGTAGAGACGGGGTCTCGCTCAGGCTGGTCTCGAACTCCTGACCTTGAGCAATCCACCCGCCTCGGCCTCCCAGAGTGCTAGGATTACAGGCGTGAGCCACCGCGCCCGGCCGAGACATTTAGATTTAAATAAAATAAAATTAAATCAATTAAAATAAAATTTAATTTTAGATTTAAATAAAAAACAGACCGCAGGTAAGGAAGACTATCACAGAGCTCTCCCTGTATGCAGAGAGTCAGTGAGCAGTAATGGTTTTATGGTTGTCCACACTTCGCCTTCCTGGTGGCCCACAGGTGGAGAGAATTGCACTTGGGCTTTGGAGCTAAAAGCAAGCATGCTCTAAGGCCACCTCTCTTTCCCTTCTGGCTGGGTTCTACCCACAGCAGTTGAGAGAGCTTTCCTTCCAACTGTCAGCCTCTCCTTGGAGCTGTCCAGTGCTGTGAGATGTCCTGGAGAATAGGTAGCCAGGAAAAGCAATAGGGACCTTCTCTCTGTCACTGTCTCAGATCAGGATGCCCCTCTGCTCCTCACTGAGGTATCTCTGACCTGCCTGTGACCTTCTCTGTGTTCTTCAGATGCAGTTCTCTCCAGGAGAGCCAGCCCAGAGGCTAACAGCACTCGCAGGGACTCTTCTGACATTGAGTCGGTGAGATGGGTTTGAGGTCTGAAGGGGGGGCAGTAGGGCCCAGCAGATCAGGCAGATTGTGAGTTCTGCTGTCCCTGAATCTGCAGGGAGAGTGCCTGAGAGAGGGACAGCAAGTAGCTGGACTGGAGCTTTCATGGGAGGACATTAGGAAGGGTTGGCTGGCTGACTCTGGGCTCCTAAATGCCAGAGTTGCTCCTGATGGGCCATGAGCCAGGTTCAGGGGTGGACAAGTGGTGAAGGGAGGCAGTCACCGGCAGCAGCCCTGATGGAAGTGGCAGATGACCTCTCCTCCCTGCGCCAACCCTAAATGTGGTAGCCTTTTCCTGGGATCAACACAGGCGGACCTTCCCTCTTTTTCCCCCACACAGTTCTTAGAGAGGAAGAGGGAATGGGGCCAGTAGTCAGATCTCAATCCCACCAGTCTGGATTCTGCTGTTGTGATTCCAGGGCCACCACACATCTAAGAAACATAGTTTCTCAGGGTTGGAAGGCACCCATATGCCATGTAACGTGGGCATTCTCTCTGCAGCACCCCTGACCTGCGGCTGTCCAGCTTTCATGCACACACCTCCAGGGACAGGAAGCTTGCTCCTTGAGGCAGCCGCCCCCACCTCTGGACTGCTCTGGCTTAGAAAGTGCTTCCCTAGGTGGAAATGTGGTGGCATCCCTTTGACTTGCTCCCCTTGGCGCTTGCAAGCATGGTCCTCTCCACCAGGATAAGCTTCCTCAGTTCCTTCCTGGACCTGGCATCTGGGCTCCTCCCCAGCCTGTCACTCGGGTTTGCGTGTACCTACCTGTCAAGGATCTGGGCCCAGTACTGACCAGTCCTCCATGGAAAGCAGGTCTTCTAGTGGGAGGCAGAGGATGGTATGCCTTCCTAGCTTTGTCATGGGGTAACTTACAGGCTGAGGCAATCAGGAGAGGCTTCCTGGAGGAGGCAGGACTTAGAGTCTGAGAGTTTTAGAGCTAGGAGAAAGCATAGAGCCTAACTCCTTTTTTTTTTTTTTTTTTTTTTGCATGAAGCTAAGGCCCAGAGAGGGGGAGGGGGTGTGACTTACCCAAGGCCACACACAGCAAATTAGGGACACTAAAAGCTAACTCTTAACTGCCTTAGGTACTACATCCCCATACACACAATTTCAAAAGTAAAAGGGCATTTTATTTGTTGGTCGATAATACAATCACATGGTCAGAAATAGACACATAGAAAATGCTAATGTCTCACTCGCACCTCATGCCCCATTTGTCCAGTTCTTCCATGCATCTGTCTTTATTCATTTCTTATATATCCTTCCAGAATTTCTTTATGTAATTACAAGCAAATGTGATTATATATACTTGCTTTTTCCACTCTATTTGTGCACAGAGGTAGCATAATACCATATATACAAGGTTTCACCACCCAGCTATGTTGTTCTGGAATTCTTATCCTGTCATTAGGAGCTTCCTGATACTTCCCTGACACCTTTCTTGCAGCTGCATAGTGGTCCACCGAATGGATGTAGCATGGTTTATGTAGTTCCCTGCTGATGCACATTTCGGTTGTTTGGCTATTATAAATGATGCTACAATGGTTAATGCCCGCAAAGAAATAATATGAAATAATAATGGGAAAGTGCCCTGGATCCACAGACTCAGCCATCTTCCGGGTGCCAGTCGCCGGTTAATGAACACAAGAGCTCACATGATCAGGCCTCTTGCTCGGTCTTTGTCTCGATAAAGCCAGAGCAGATGTGGCCTCTCACTGTCAACTATGAAACAGTTTGGACTTGGGCCATCAGAGGAATGCCCTTTGGCAGAGCCTCTGCTTTTCACTTCAGTCTTCGGCTGGGGGCAGCGGTGGAGCTGAGGGCGAGGCGGGCAGACATGGGCTGTCCCTAGGGAAAGCGGCTCCACCAGCCATGCCAGGAGGGAGGCAGCTCTCGGACCCATGCTTCTGCCTTAGGAGGCAGCAGGCAGGCTTCCCGGTCCAGCACTTGTCCCTCTCGAAACTGCTGGTCTGTCTGCATTCACTGCAGCCCTGTGCCTGGAAGCTAGGAAGAGAAAGCACACCAGCGGGCTTAACTGGGAGTGTTTGGGAGGGGCGGCGGCAGCGCTGAGTATTTTCCCTCTATTTTCTCGTAGGCTCTTTTTGTAATGATGTTACGATACTTTGATGAAAAAAATAAATTTATTATTTTAAAGCTATAAAACAACTATAACTATAAATCTGTTATCATGTTTTTTTCCCTCTCCTGAGCCTCCTGTGTGTCCCCTGCTTCATTGACATTGGTGGGGAGCGGGTGTTGGGGGGAGTGGGGGATGGGCAGAACCAGAGAGGAGCCCAGCCTTGCCTTTGGGGAGTTCACGGCCTAAGTGCAAAGCGGGTCCTCTGCATACCAGCCGTTTGTAGAGCCAGACACAGAAGGATAGAGCAAGACCTTTTAAACTCCTTTTTTAAAAAAAAAATTTTTTTAATTGTGGTATAATACACACTAACATAAAATACACCTTCCTAACCATTTGGAAATGTACAGTTCAGTGGCATTAAGTATATTCACATTGTTGTGCCACCGTCACCACCATCCATCTCCAGGACTTTTCCATCTTCCCACACTGAAACTCTGTACCCAATACGTACTAACTCCCCATTCGCTCCCCCAGCCCCTGGCGAACACCGTTCTACTTTCCGTCTCTATGATTTTTACTACTCTAGGTGCCTCATATAAGTGGAATTATACGGTATTTGTCCTTTTGTGACTGGCTTATTTCACTTAGTATCATCTTCTCAAGATTCGTCCACCTTGTAGCATGTGTCAGAATTTTCTTCCTTTTTATGGCTGAA
Organism: Eulemur rufifrons; assembly: GCF_041146395.1. Lineage (NCBI taxonomy): Eukaryota > Metazoa > Chordata > Mammalia > Primates > Lemuridae > Eulemur > Eulemur rufifrons. The sequence continues at coordinate 22,799,481 of NC_090984.1, read as the reverse complement.
CAATATTCCATTGTATGTATTTTGCACATTTTGTTTGTCCATTCACCTGTGGATGGACACTTGGGTTGCTTCTACCTTTTGGCTATTGTGAGTAATGCCACTGGGAACATGGGTGCACAGATATCTCTTTGAGACCCTCTGCTTTCAGTTCTTTTGAGTATATACCCAGAAATGGAATTTCTGAATCATACCATAATTCTATTTAAATTTTTTAAGGAACCGCCATATTGTTTTCCATATTTGGCTGCACTGTTTTATTAATACATTGTCACCAACAGTAGCACATAAGGGTTTCGACTTGTCTACATGCTCACCAACACTTGTTATTTTCTCTTTTTTCTCTTTTTAAGAGACAGGGTCTCACTCTCTTGCCCAGACTGGAGTGTAGTGGTGCAGTCATAGCTCACTGTAGCCTCAAACTTCTAGACTCAAGTGATTCTCCCACCCCAGCCTCCTGAGTAGCTGGGACTACTGACATGTGCCACCACATCTGGCTAATTTTTAAAAATGTTTTGTAGAGATGGGGTCTCGCTATGTTGGCCAGGCTGTTCTTGAATTCCTGGCTTCAAGTGAGCCTCTGGACTACCAAAGTGCTGATATTACAGGCATGATCCACTGCAGGTGGCCTCTTTTTTTTTTTTTTTTTTGTTAAATAATAGTTATCCTAAGGGTTGTTAGGTGGGTTAGACTCTTTTTTGACCACCACTCACTGTAAAAAAATATGTTTCCCATCATCACATATAGGATATACACATACACACACATACCCATAGCTAAACAGAAGTTTTACAAAACAGAGTATGTTTATTACATGGGATGTACTCTGCGGGGAGTTAGCTACACTCCCAGCAAAAATTCGGGTCCCTCAGACAGGGGTCGTCGCAAAGGATGAAAAAATAGTAGGAAACAGAAATAAAAATATTACACAGAGCCAAAGATATAGTTTCTAAAGAACAGATTTATGAAGCTAGGCAAAGGAGAGTACTCGGAGGGTTACACCCCCTTCCCGGCAGGTGCAGCCCTGACTGAAGTTTCACACAGATATTTATAGTGTACAGTGTTTCGGTTGCCAGGGGTAACAGGATTTACATAATAACAGGTAGTTCGATTTAGGTTCAAAGTCTCCCAGAAGGCTTCTACAGATCCCTTAAGTAACTCTATCGAGGTGAACAAAGGGTCATAAAATCTTCTTAGGGCAAACTGCTAAGTTTTAAGATAAAGCTATCACTTTAGCAAAAACAGAGACATCTTGGCTCTGGTTATTGTGTGTTAGAACAGAGATTTCAGAAGTCAAGCATGAGCTGCCCCTTATGCTATTTACTTTAACCGCATGGTTCCATCTGGGCCCCAGCTCAGGCAGCGTATCTTATTGATCAGCTTTTATCTCTGATCAGCTCTCCTCTCGGGCAGGGCGGCCTGTCTTTGTTGATCAGCTCCCCATCCCGTGGCTCTGTGCAAACCTGCTTTGTCTTTCAAAGCAGGTGAGAACCACAGGCTTGAGACTGCAACTCCTGAAATCATTCCTGTCTCTAAAAATATAAGGGGCATTTCTATAAATCAATATTTCTTAGGCTCAACAGTCCTCCAATAATTTCTATTCTATACTATTGTATTTAATATAAAAAATGTTGGTTGTGACTCACCAAATTGCTTTCATGATCCATGAATGGGTCACAAGACGTAGTTTGACAGACGCTGGCCTGGAGAGCTCAGTGGTACGGGTAGACTTTCCTGGAGGCCTGGGAGAGAAAGGCCCTGGGCGACCGTCACCCATTCTTTCCCTTCCCCAGAGGGGCTCGTGCCCTTTAATCCAGGGAGACCGTTCTCTGCAAGATACTGAGAGAAAGAAAGGAAGGAGGAGAGGAGGGAAGGAGGTGAACCCATCATGGCAAATGGTGTGGGAGCCCCCAGGAAGGACCTGCCACAGGCTCCGGTCCCCATCGCCTCCCCAAGTCGGTGCTGGGCTGGAGCCTTGCCTGCCTCAACTCACTTGCCGGCAGCCTCTGTTCCATCCTCCTCACCCAGCCCCGGCTTGTCCCATCGTCCTCAGGAGGCCCTCATAGGAGGGACGGAGCTTGTCCCTGTGAGGAAGGTAGATTCCCGCCACTCTCTCATTTTCAACAAATGGTCCAGTGTGTGCTTCAGTTTCACGTAATGGAGAAAGACGTCGGGAGGGATGTGGAGGGCCAGCGAGGGAAGCAGACAGCGCGCAGGGACAGGGTGGGGGGCTGGGGACTTCATTTGGAAACCGCTGATTCGCAGCAGGCGGGGCTCCTAAGGTGAGTGACCTTGGGAGATCACTTCACCTCCCTGTGTCTCCGTCTCCTGCTCTGGGATTGACAGTAGTCAGAGTATGCCACCCACTGTTCTTTAAACTATAATTTTTTTATTGTGATAAAATTCCTATAACAAAATTCACCAGTTTAGCTATTTGAAATGTGCGATTCAGTGGCATTTAGTACATTCACAATCTTTTAATATTTTTTTTAGAGATGGGGTCTTGCTATGTTGCCCATGCTGCCCTCAAACTCCTGGGCTCAAGGGATCCTCCCACCTCAGCCTCCCCGTACACTCACAGTCTTGTACAACCATCACCACCTATCTAATTCCAGAATGTTTTCATCATCCGAAAGGAAACCCTGTACTCATGAAGTAGTCACTCCCCATTTCCCCTCCCCCATCTCCTGGCAATCTGCTTTCTGCTCTGTAGATTTAGCTATTCTGGATACTTCATGTAAAGGGAATCATACAATATGTGTTCTGTGTCTGGCTTCTTTTGTTTAGCACAACATGTTCAAGGCACATTCATGTTGTATGTATCAGTACTCCAGTAGTTTCCGTGGCTGAATAACATCCCACTGTGTGGCTGTACCACGTTTTGTTTATCCATTCATTGGCTGGTAGATATTTGGTTTGTTTCCTCCTTTTGGCTATTGGGAATAGTGCTGCTGTGGACATTCATGTACACATTTTTGTTGGAACATCTGTTTCCAGTTCTTTTGGGTGTGTACCTAAGAGGAGAATTGCTGGGTGATAGAATTATGGTAATTGTATGTTTAGATTTTTTAGAAACTGCCTCTACTTCATTTGAGACGGGTACATGAAGCATTTAGCACAGTGCCCGGCGCAGAGTAGAGATGAAAACTATTTATCACCATCCGTGTCATCGTCACCATCGTGAATGACACTTTCTAAGTGCCAAGTGCTCCTCTAAACATTTTACTTGTATTAACACATTTCATCCACGTTATAGTATGAGATAGACGTTGTTATTCCTATTTTACACAGGGGAACTGAAGCCTGATGAGTTTTGAGTAATTTGTCCAACTTGTGGCCAAGGTAGAGTTGAGTCAAGGTCACAGGGAGGCCAGGTGCAGCTCAGTGGGAGGGTTTTCACTGTTGGAACCTTGCAACTGTTGGAGGAGCTGCTTCCACCAGTAGTGAGCACTCTGTCCCTGGAGGTGTGTAAGCTGGGCTAGCTGTTGAGCATGTCCCAGGGGGAGCCGGGCAGTGTGATCCCTGAGGTATCTTTCTAGTGCTGTTAGGACACACAAGAACTGAAGTGTCCCTGGGCACCAGCAACTCAGAGTCAGAACGAGGGGACATCACCGAGGGTTTGGCAAGGACTCCTTGCCCCCAGTGAGCTCCGAGCTTGGGATCAGGGAGCCTGAACTTATGACAGGGTGAGGCCCTGGGGTTGGGCTGACCGCAGGTCTGGGGTCCCTCGGCCTGGGCCTGCTGCCTGGGCATTTCTGACTCTCTTTTCCTGACTTTGCAGCCCGAGGAGACGCAGAGAGTGCAGATGCAGACACCAGCCCAGGCCTTGGGGCTGGCCGAAGCCCAGCCTGTGGCAGTGGTCCAGTCAGTGCCTGGGGCACACCCTGTGCCAATGTATGCCTTCTCTATCAAAGATTCCTCCTACAGAGAGGTAAGGTTCTGGCCGGACCCTGCCTCCCCTCGCCAAGGCCCAGATTCCACCGAGCAGTGAGGGGCACTGGGGTGAGAATCCAGGCCTTCATCTGCTCCTCACAGAAAGTGTCCGCTCTGCACCGTCTCTGCTCCTCCTGTGCTCTTGGCTGCATGGCCAGGACATTGCCCCTGGGCTGGAAGAGATTCATGCTTGAGCCACTCCCAGCCCAGTGGGGACCCTGAGACGCCCAGGGCTGTCAGAGATCAGCAGGGATTGGTGCTTGGCAGCTGGGCCCAGGCTGGGAGGGCTTCTGGTCTGAAGAGAGGCATGATCTGCGTGGCCAAGAGCAGAGGAGAGGGTGTGCTGGCAGAGGGGCCAATAGGAACAAAGGGGCCGTGGGCTCTGCCCACCAACCCCTGGAGGCACCTGACCTGGCCCTGTGACTCCCCTATGTGCAGGAGGTCTCCGACACAGCCACACCCCAGAAGAGGAAGTCCTGCCAGACCCAGTGCCCCAGGAAGCTCATCAAGATGGAGTCTGAGGAGGAGAAGGAGGCAAGGTTGGCCCTGAGCTCCCCTGAGCAGCCCCGGCCCAGCACCTCCAAGGCAGTCTCGCCACCCCGCCTGGATGGGCTGCCCAACCCCAGGAGCCCCCTCAGGGGAACCGATTTCAACCTGCCCAACAGCAACCATGCGACCAGCAGCCCCGGGGAGGCAGGTAGGGAGGTGGGTAGCGCAGCAGCCTGTGAGCTACCCTCTGGGGTCTGGGCGCGGGGGCCCTCTTCTGCACTCTGACCTCACCTAAGAACGCTGAAGCCAGCAGGAGGCCCTTGTGTGTCCTGCTCGGAGCTACCACTGAATGGGGCAGGGACAGCCCTCAGTTTGCCTAGGGGTGAGATTTTGATACAGCCGCCTTGTGCTCTGCCATGATTGCAATGCCGGGAGCCTGAGGGGCTCACCTGCCCAATTAATTGCATGAGTCATTGCCCCAAAACATTAACCTTACAGTGCCCAGCACCACACCTCTGTGCAGGGTGGGTCTCCCCAAGAGATGCCTGTTGGTGGATGCCTAGCACTTTCCCAGAGTCCACACCCATCCTTTCCCCACATTTTTGTGCAAAGGCCACGCACCTGAGGATCTCACTTGTCTGAGTATCTCTTGTGGACAGACACCGCCAGACAGGGAGTCAGAGTCCTTGGGCAGGCGCTGAGGTCAACCCAAAGAATTCTGGATCGAGAGAGTTCTTCCTAGATCTGCTTCACCCCGAGTACAGCCCTGTTCTCCTTTGATGTCCTAGACTGAGCTCCAGCCACAGTCACACACTGAGCCCTGATGCTCCTTACCCGCAAACACTGTTGGCAATCACAGGGTTTTGAACAACTGGGTGAAGTGTCTTTTAACTCCACACATCCCAGCTCACAGGGCTGAGAATCGGGACAAACCGGTGTGCAAAAAGTCCCAAACCAGGTGGCGGTTAAGCTCCTGTGCAGGGAGGAAACTCGGAATTCAGAGCCAATAGCTTAATTAATTATGCACAGGTGAGGCATGACAAGGGATGATGGAAACCCGTTTATGGATAAGTCAAACCCAAACACAGAGCAGATCGACCCTGGCACACATGGTGAATGTTCACGTCCCCGCAGAACACCCACCAGCCCCCAGCCCCCAGCCCCCTAGCCTGCAAGGACCACACGCAGCCGAGCACCACCCCCTCCCACGTGCACCGTGGGCCGCGCCTAACCCTTCTCCCTGCCCCGTTTCAGAGGAGCGCGTCGTGGTGATCAGCAGCTCGGAAGACTCGGATGCTGAACACTCGGTGAGTGGCCCAGAAGTTCTGCCCAGGACTCCTGCCTGCCCCCATTCTAGGTCCCAGGGGTCACAGCCACAGCAGGTGACTCTCAGACTCACCTTGCACTTGGGGAATTTCCCAGCAAGGCAATGAGTGCTAAGCTGTCCTGAGGACAGTCTCCAAATGCCGGCCGCATGCCTGGACCGCCCCAGTATGCCAGGGCAGGAGCCTTCAGTAGCCATACGTATTCTTCTATAGCATGCTTCCTTTCAGAGCACTGTCTCTTTTCTGCAATGCCAAGGCCTTTGTCTGGAGCTTCCTTACGCATTTTCTGTCCTCTAAGTTCTCCCTGAAGAGGGCTGGACACGAATCCATTCTCTGGTTAAATGTAGCCAGCAGGGGCCACTGCTTGGATAGGACACTGTGGGACAGCCCTGGATCGGGGCCAAACAAACGAGCTTTGACTCCATGTAAGAAAGAACTTTAAAGTCATCCCACAGTGACACAAGTGTCCCCAAGGGTAGTGACCCTTCTGTCCCTGGAGGTTTGTTACTAGAGGCTGGACTTTACCTGTCCTGGGGAGCAGGGGATCTGAATAGAGTGAAAGGTTGGACTGGGTGGCCCCCAAGGTCCCTTCCAGCCCTCAGTCTGAGGTTCTGTATTGGAAAGTGCACGGAGCCTACGGAGAATGCCCAGCCACCACCGTCCTTGCCAGCCCAGTCCCTGCTGAGAGCACGAGGAGCCTCCTGCCCCCGCCGGGCCCGCCGGGCCTCCCGCCTGCCCCGCGGCACACGCCGCCCCCCAGCTTGGCTTCCCCAAGCTGCCATCTCTGATGCCGCATCTCCCAGCCAGCCTGCGGAGCACCAGGAGCACGCCGCTGCCCACCGCGGGATCAGCCACCTGTTGCACAGAGCTCAAAGAGCCATCCGTCTTCGCCACATCCACCACTTACCCCTCCGATTGCATCATGGCCCCAAGTGGCCCTGGTCTTCCCAGGTGGTCCAGGCTACCACTCCTGCCCCCACAGGGCCCCCCAGCCATCTCTCCCAGGAGCAACCTGCCCACCTGTACAATGCCATCCGCCTGCGCCTCCGGGTGCGAGGGGTGCGGGGGGCCAGGCGGTCTTGTAGCCGCTCCCTCCGGGGCTCCTACTTGTCCCAGTGGCTCAGCCGCTTTTTTGCTCTCCCTCTCTCCTCCGTGGCGTCCCAGCTTGGTGCCTCTTCCCTAGAGGAGTCAAGGGGAGGCAGAGCACCCCAGGTTCTTGTGGCAGGAGTTCCCCTTGGGGATTCTGACAGAGCCCCTGTGGAGAGTCCCCAGGTCCCACCGGAAGCCTCTCCAGTTACATTCCCACCTGCCACCCTGGGCCCAGGCCCCGCTGAGGCAGGCCTCTGAGCGCCCCGAGTGCCTCTCTCCTCTTGCTGTCCTGCAGCCAGACGCCCCTGCCCCAGTTGCTGAGCTGCCTCCAGCCCATGCACTTAAAGCCCTGGGCGTAGTAAGCATTCATTAACTCTTGGCCAAGGAATGAACCAAAGAATGAATGGCTACGTGGACCTCTGGGCTGGGAGAACTGGGTCCTCTCCAGCTACGAGGGGAAAGCTGAGGGCCTGGCCAAGATCCAGGCCGCCCTTACAGGCCACTTTGCCCAAGAAGGAAGCTTCCCTCTGACTGTGCGCCCTCCTGTGTTCCACCGGTAGCATAGCCTTCCACACCCCGTCCCTCTCCCCAAGTCTCTGGGCCTCTGCCAGGATCTGAGCCCATGATCACAGGGACTGCCCAGCCCGAGACCCGGCAGACGTGGCTGCTCAATAAATGCGTGTTGAACGATCACCCTTGCGAACCCTTCTTCCATGACCATCCAGCTCCCTGATGGATTGAGCCCTTCCCTGCAGGTGGGTTTGTGTCCTCCCTACACTGGAACTTGGTTCTTCTCTGGGGAGAACCTCAGAGGCCCTCAGGGTTTCCCTCCATGTCCCCTCTTCCTCCCACACTCATGAACATCAGAGGTGGGAGGTGGGGTCCAGGCCCCCACATGCCTCCTGGACTGGTCTAGCCCCCGCCATCTGGTACGACCCCCCACCCCGTGCCCTTGAGGTTCCAGCTGTCCGGATGGTCACCACTCTCTCTCGCTCATCTCAGACACCCTCCTGCCTCCCTCACGGAGGGAAGACTGAAGCCCTGCATCCTAGGTGACTTCTCCCCACCCAGGCCCTGCCTTCCCCTGGCGACTTCTGCGTCCACCGCCCTGACCCCCACTCCCTAACCTCTCAAGAATCTTCCCCCCATTCCGCTTCAGCCGCCAGCCCTGTGGCCACACCCTGTTCCTCGCGGTCACCAAGCACTATCCATCTCTCAGCTGTGCCCTCGGACTCTGACCACAGCCCCCGTCCTTAGGCTCTCAGCCCCCTGCATTCACCTCCCTGCAGCCAGCGCAGCCCCCATTTCAGCCAGTCTTTTGCCAGGATCTCAGCTCCCTGCCCCACAGAAAATCCTGGAAGCATTCAGTCGCTGGCCGCCCCTGTGCTGCCACCAGGAGGCTGAGATCTGTTGGAGAAAAGCCACACTGCTGGGAAACTATAAAGGATTGCCCCTAACCACTGGGGGCTCCTCCGTACCCCTGCGAGCTCGCCCTCCACCCTCCTTGCTCCGGCCACATCCCGACCCTCACTACAGCTGGTGGCTGCACCTTCTGCCCCAGGGAGAAGACAGGAGCCCTCTGATGGCATGGGGACAGGTGTCATCTTGCCCCTTATTACAGATTTGCCTGTCACCGTCACACCCCTTCCCTGTCCCTTCCGTTAGGGTGGAAGGGACGTCCACTTCCCTCCAGGACTCACCCCTGTGGTCCTGGCCCCAGCCCCCCACCCCCTTGAGAACCTCGCTCTATCTGCCATCCATAGCTCCTGCATCCTCTATCTGCCATCCATAGCTCCTGCATCCTCTATCTGCCATCCATAGCTCCTGCATCCGCTAATGCCGCCACTTCATCTGAACGCAACACCCTGAGGCCTCACTCCTCTTGCACTTCAGCACCTTCCTCGCCCCTGCTTCTCCCGACTCCCCTGTGCTCCCAGCACCAGGGGGCGTCCCCATGCCTCTAAGTCCAGGGTCCCATTTAGTCATTACTCTTGACCAGCGTGGGACCCGCCTGCTGGAAAGATTGCTTCCCTCGAGGTCAGGGGTTTCCTTTGCAACTCTGGGCACCCCTCACTCTCCTCTCAGGTCTCTGTTCCCTGAGATGGTGGTGTGCCTCCAGCCTGGGCTCTGGGCCCTCTTCTCTCTTTAGTCTGTGTAGTCTCGGGGTGATCTCAGCCACACCCCCACTTTAGTTACTGCCCAGGGGCTGCCGACGCCCAGCACTGGCACCCCCCTGCCAGTGTAGACAGTGGCCTTCCGACAGCTCTCCCTGGATGCCCTGTAGGTCCCTTAGACTCACCATCTCTTCCTCTCCTCTCAGCAGATTACTCCCCTGTCTACCCAGTTACACGACCCCAGAGCCACCCAGGACACTGACCCTCTCGACTGTTCCTCACGTCCAGCCAGCTCTAGAGTCTTGGCTTCCTCTGAAATCTGGGCACTTCTTTCTCAGAATCTTGGTAAAATTAAAGCTACCACTGGCCCTGGGTGCAGGTAGAAGCCTGGGAAGGGAGGGTGGAGGGAGCATTAGAGTGCCAGTCATCCCACTGGATATCACGGAGAATCAAGTGGAGGAACCTAAATCAGCCCTGTTTAGGGGGGAGGGATGGGGAGTGTGGAATCTCAGCGGTCGGCAGGGGAGGTCTGAGGCTAAGTGAGGAGGAGGTATACACACGTTTCAAGTTTTGAAGAATTAAACAGCTAGGAGCCATTGCTTACTTTAGAGAACAGCCCTGGGGACATGGGGGAAAGAGCCAGGAGACCACAACTTTTGTGTATATATTCTTTAGACACATGTTTTAAAAATTAACCATTACGGGAGTCCCAGACTGTCAAAAATATATTTAAAAAACCTCAACAAATTAGGTCTCCATCGTGCATTTTTTGCCCACCTTCCAGGTCCCTTCCAGACTCCTGGTGTCCCTAGAGCGCTCTCAGCACCCCCACTGCAAATTGCTGCTCCGTGGGTTGGAGGGAGGGGGCAGGGTGATATTCACCAGGTGCCACCAGCTGGCATACCCCATCCTACCCCGCTCTGTGCCCTTGGGCACCTCACAGTGAGTGAAGGTTGTAGACAGAACGCTGGCCTGCTAGAATGTCACACCTCCCAAGCACACCAGGGCACGCAGGGGCCCCACCCTTGGGCTCCAGCTGTGTCTCTCTGGGGGTTTGGTGGGAGACCGGTTGCACCAGGAGCAGTGAGAGGCAGTAGGGCGCAGTTGTGGGGTGGAGGGGCAAGTCCCAGGCCTGGTTGTGGAGGACGTGGAGTGAGGACTTCTTAAAAACCGCAGATGTGGGTCAGCAACGCCCCTGCCGTGGGGCCCTGCTTTAGGACACAAGGCAGAGAAGATACGTGTTCTCACCCATTTTTGTGATAGGTGACTGGCTCCGGTGCCTCAGTGGCAGCAGCAGCAGAACCAATTGGAAGCAGGAGGGGGCCCAGGCGAGGGGCAGCCTGAGGCAGACCAGATGTGGGGGCGGAGGAGGGGAGGCCTGCGGGGAGCGGCTGGTGCGTGCGAGTCTGGGAGGAAGACACTGGGGTGCTGGCTGAGGCGCTGCGGCAGTAGGCAGAAGGGCAGCAGAGGCCACAGGCTAGCTGGCGGCGTGGTCTAGTTTACTGATCCCTGTGTGGTATCCCCAGGGCCTTTAAGACTTTGCAAGAGCTGGGTTTCGTATCTGCCAAAAGGAGCAATGCATGTGTCTTGCCAAACTGGTCCCAGCGGTGGCAGAAGCTTGGGTGCTCAGGAAGTCCATCAGGAGCTGGGGGCTCCTGATAAGCACTAATGCCAGATACTAGATAGCTTCAGCAGGCCAGGTGCTGACTGTCAGCGTTTGGCTTGTGTCTGTTGGGCTGATGAGCAAACGTGGAGTGAGTCGGTGATTAGGAAAATCGTTCTCAAGCTGGCTGTACACTGGGGCGTTTCTTTTTTATTTTTGTTTTTCTTTTCACTTGCTCAGACACATTGGCATATACACTGGGGAGTTTGAACAACTACAGATTCCTGGATGCCACCCCCAGAGATTCTACATGAATCAGCCTGGGGTGCAGCCTGGGCTTCCAGAGATTTTGAAAGCTACTAATGCCTAGCCGAAGTCAGGGACCCCTGAACTGGGGGTTCAGCTGCACATCTGCGTCAGAGGAACACTGCTCGTCTGTCTGTGCAGCAGCCTCGAACAGAGGTGACATTTAGATACTGGAATATGATACGGCAGGAGAGAGGAGAGGTCGCGTCTTCCCAGACGAACCTCCTAGACTTTTGGAAGGTGATCAGAACGTCAAGCCAGCTGCTTCCTATGAACACCGGTGGTGCAGCTGTTAGACCTGCCGTGCTGAGCTGGAATGCAGTTGGGCTGCTGAGGCTGTGAGATCGGTGATGGCGAGAAGTGAGACAGGTGTACTTGCGAACAGATTGCACGTGGATCCTAGCTGCATGTGTATCCCCAAAAAAATCCTGGCTCCCACGAGGCTCAGTGTGAGCACAGCTTTGCATTCAAAGAAACACAGTCCATTAACCAAGTATAATAAAGAAATTCCAGCATTTGCTTGCATTTTTCAATGCAAGGAATTTCCTTTCCCTATGAAAGGGAATCTGGCTCATAACCACCAGCAGCGGGTCTTCAGTCCCTCTTCCCCTTTCCCTTGGCACCGGCGTGTCCCACTCCACGGTATGCAGAGCTTTCCCCCTTCGTTCCCTGTCCTCCCACACGGGTCGCGTCTCTGCTGCCCACTCATTTCCTTTTGCCCCCGTTGCTTTTCTCTTCCAAGCAAATCCCAGCCTTTTCTGATGACTGTCCTTCTCTGTGCTCCCCCTCGCTCCCGCCGCCTCCTTATCCTGATGTGTGGAAGAAAGCTGAGGAATGGGGGCTGGGGCAGAACAGAGGATTGTCCCCTGGTGAGCGGGGAGGGAAGATGCCCTGCGCCGACCCTCTGAGTCTGATTGCCCTGCTGGCAAACCAAGTCTTTAGAAAAGTCTTGTTGAAATGCCCCAGTACTCCCCAGCTGTGCTGCTGGGGTTTCCGGTGGGGCAGGGGAGAGTTGTGAGTTCTCCATGGAGTCGTCATACTTTATGCAAGTTCCCAAGGGCAACAGGACTCTTAGAGGAAGAGGAGTCAGGGCTGAAAGATCCAGCCTTTCCTCCACTGATACACTCAGTGGAAAGAGGGTGTCCTTTTGCTAAGAGAGCCAGCAGGGCTTCTGAAGGCAGCTTCAGTAAGTTCAGGACAAAGGACATTTCCCTGGCCCCAGAACAATGGAAGCCTCTAAAAACGAGGTCCTGGTGGCTGCCATAATGACCCTGCTGTAAAGATGGGAGAGGCAGCCCAAACAGACAGCTGCATGGCTCTCCGGGGAGCTCTACTCTTGGAAGCACAGATCTGGAGGGGACAAGACTGGCTCTAAGCCCTGAGGGACATTGCCACAAGGAGACAGACGGAGGCACTTGGGGCCACAAAGGAGCTTTTGCAGTTATGTTTGGAGCAAAAAGCAGAAGGAAGAAGAGAAAGTCCAGTGTGCTCTGTCAGCGGGTGGCAGCAAGGACCCAGCAAGGACACCGCTCTTCAGCTGTTGGCAAGAGGGAGCCCGGCCCCTCCCAGCAGCCCACGTGGGAACACTGCTCCCTGGGGACGCCTGGAGGGAGAAAACACTGGATTCTCCCAAAGTGGGAGAAGGTGGAGACTGCGGTCCCCCAGCTGGCAACTTGGAGGACGACTCCTTGTGGAAGGCTCCCAGAGCAGGGTGGGGTCACTCTGAGCAAGACGCGTGAAGCCAGCTTTTGACAGCACGGCCGACTCCAGAGTCTGGAGGTGCAAGACGCTGGGCACACTCTTATTACATGATCCTTGCACACAAGAGGCAGAAGCAGCTCTGCCGGAGTCACAGCGGGTGTTTCTGGCAGTGGCTGGGAGGAAGCTGTGGACTGGACCAGGCTACGGGATGCAGGTCAAGTCGCGCTCGACCATTCCTAGGAAAATCCACCGCAGTTAACTCACCTGTGGGCAGTAAAGCCTTTCTCTCGGCTAAAGCTTTGTTAAAAACAAATATTTCACCTGGACAGTGGAAGGGTTTAGGGCAGGGGAATATGCTAATTGTCTCCCAGGTCAGGGACGTTAGCCAGAGGCCAGAACTCACAGAGGCTTCAGTCTCAGGTGACACCAACTCCACTGACAAGCCAGAGGCAGTCCATAAGGAAGACCTAGCACAGGCCTGCCCTGGACTCTGTCCCAACTGGCCCTGTGACACTAGCCATGTCCCTTTCTCCTGGTCTCTGGCTAAAGTCCGCGGGTGGCATTCACAGGAGGTTCTGAGCTGGTCACCAAAGACTGAACACCTGGGGGTGGCCGCTGAGCAGATGATGAGCATCTGACTCTGCTTACTACCACCAGAGGCTCGACCTCCCTCTGCAGTCCCAGCCCCGGGGAAGGTCTCAGAGATGGAGCTGCTGCCCCTCCTCCGGCCCTCAGTGCTCCTGCCAGGACCTGAGTGTGGGAGAGAACTGAGGCTCAGGTGCCTGGCCTGGGGGAGCCCGGGACTCCCAGGCGTCTCTAGGCAGTCTGCTCCGTGCTAAATGACAGGAGGGCTCCAGGCTCCGAGCTTCTGCTCTCTGGCTGCCACGGACCTGCGTGTCCACCTATATGGTGGCCTTCAGGAGACCGAATAGCCCTCCCCTCCCCTCTGTGCAGGGACTTCAGCTGGCTTTGGAGACAAGAAAGACCAGGCTCCTGGCCCCTTCCAAAGAATCATCTGGGATTCAAGATGAGGCCCCTTCCTCCTGTCCCAAGTTTGTGGTCCTTTTTCTGAATCTGCTCAGAGAGATGAAATTAGGAGAGGCCTCTCAGGCCCTGCCCACCGTAGCAGTCAGCCCTTCCCTGAGCCCCCACAAGCAGCACCCCTCCCCATGCACACACTCACTCGCCTACACTCTCACACTTGCACAGGCCTGACACTCACGTTCGTTCCCCCACGTGCACGTCCACCAACGCCCTCTCTCCCCTGCTCACTACGGTGTGTGCCCTGATTCACACACGCGACCCTCACATGTGACACACCCAGTCCACGCCCGTTCATGCACACACACATTCTTTTTCCCAATGACATACCCTCCCTCTGTACAGGCAGATGAGGCCACCCCAGCGTGCTCGTGTGCCCCTACACTCACACACATGTGCACACTTGCTCCTGGCCCGTGCTCCCCTTGCCAGTGTGCGCCCTTGGCCCTCGGAACCCCTGACCTGTGGGTTTTTCTGTGTTGCAGTCCTCCCGAGAGCAGGATGACAGCAGCAGCGAGTCCAGTGACCTCCAGCTGGAGGGCTCCTCCCTCAGGGTCCTGGATGCGAACCTCGACGATCTCCAAGCGGAAGACAGGCCCCTGGTTTTCTTTGACCTCAAGATTGACAATGAAAGTGGGTTCTCTCAGGGCCACCCCCACCCCTCTCTAGCTTAGTCCCTGAGTCGCCAAAAGAAGTGCAGGCAGAGCCATCTGTGAGGCCCAGGAGAGCTCCGAGCTCTGGCCAAGGACGGCAGCCAGACTGGGCAGAGCGCTCCGGCTCACCTGGGCTCCCAGGGGCCTCGCTGGGTGGTTTGAACAAGGACATATGCCTTGACCAGCACCTGAAGTCGGGGGGTGGGGGGGAGCAGGTGCCTCCACAAGTTTCCCTCTGACCTGTCCTTCTCGTAGACAGAGAGCCTTGGGGGCACCAGGCAGAAACACAACATGTGAGCCCATGGCTCTGACACCAGTCATCCAGGCAAGGCCTTTGGCTGTGCCTGCACGTTTCTGAGTACAGGGCCCATCCCACAGGTGACTGCACATGGCCACCAACAGAGCCAAGGTTACAGAGAGAGACGACCCCTTGTCTCAGAAGCCCCTGACTCCCTCCAGTGTTTGCCCTGGTCCTACATTGCCCTTCCCTGAGCCGGAGCCCTGGCCCATGCCCTGTGGCGTGGACTCAACACTGGGGCTAGCCCAGCCAGACAGAAGCAGCAAGTGTTTTCATAGCACAGGAAAGTCATTTGCAGACCTCAGCAGAAGGATCTGGGCCGTGCTCTGAGTGCGGTAGACTGGGCAGGCCTGCCGTGTGCCTCCCAGGTCTCTGACAGGCTGGGCTCCTCAGCTAAGTGACCCAGGCGCATGGAGTAGAGGGCGAGGTGGAGGGGCCTGGGATCTCTGGTGCAGGGGGTGGAGTCGTAGAAGACAGGAGGGACCTGAAGGGTTTGGCAAACTCTGGGCCGGTGGTGGGGTAGGGAGAGCCGGATCCCAGGCAGGTGAGCAAGGCGTCTGCGGGGCAGCCCAACCTCCCTTCCAACCCCTGTCCCAGCAGAGCCAGGGGCAGAGCTGCGTTGAGAGGCTGGTGTTTGGCTCCCCCCAGCAGGCCCCTTGGTGGGATCTCTAGATGGTGGGTCGGCTGCCCTGGGGGTGCCCCCTACTTCCACCCCAGCAGCTCCCATGACCCCAGGGCCTCACCCTGCCGTTCTCTTCTGCCCAGCCCAGAAGATTAGCCAGCTGGCGGCTGTGAATCGGGAAAGCAAGTTCCGTGTGGTCATCGAGCCAGAGGCCTTCTTCAGCATCTACTCCAAGGCTGTCTCCCTGGAGGTGGGGTTGCAGCACTTCATCTGCTTCCTGAGCTCCATGCGCCGCCCCATCCTGGTCTGCTACAAGCTGTGGGGGCCTGACCTCCTGAGCTTCTTCTGGGCCCTGGAGGACATTAACAGGCTGTGGGAATTCCAGGAGGCCATCTCAGGCTTCCTGGCTGCCCTGCCCCTCATCCAGAAGTGCGTGCCCGGGGCCAGCAGCTTCAAACTCAAGAACCTGGCCAAGACCTACCTGGCAAGAAACATGAGCGAGCGCAGTGCCATGGCCACCGTGCTGGCCATGCGTGACCTGTGCCACCTCCTCGAGGTCTCCCCGGGGCCCCAGCTGGCCCAGCACATCTACCCCTTCAGTAACCTGCAGTGCTTCGTCTCCTTGCAGCCCCTGGTGCAGGCGTCCATGCTGACCCGGGCCGAGGCCCGCCTCCTGGCCCTGCACAACGTGAGCTTCCTGGAGCTGCTGCGTGCATACCGCCAAGACCCGCAGGGGGGCCTGAAGAGGTACAGCTGCTACCTGAGCCTGCAGTCCACTGAGTCGTCCCCCACCCAGCCTGATCTCAAACTGCAGGCTCTGAGCTCCTACTTTGAAAGCCTACTGAAGGGGCCGGCCTCCGCACGGGCAGGAGGCATCTCCTCTCCTCTCCCTGGCCCCAGCTTGGCAGAAGGGGCCTCCCAGAAGAGCTGAAAGGAGGGGATGACTGGCTTGGGGTCTCTGGTGGCCAGAGAGGAATGGGGTTTTCCTGAGCCAGGCCCCACCCATCACAGCATTCCTAGGTCCCGGTACCCAGTATTCAGTTGTTATTTGGTCCAGAATCAGATCCCTTTCTCTGGGATCAAATTCCTCTTCTCTAAAAAATCCTACAGAGAAGGTTCCAAGTACAAGCACCCACCACCCTAGGGGCAGACCAGACCCCCCAGCCCCTCCCTCCAGGAGCCAGAACCAGGGAGGTCCTGAGTGAGGAAGGCATAACCTCTGGGCTCCCTAAGTGGCCCCAGTCTTGCCCCAGCCCCCGCCCCCCACCTGCCACCACCATGGGTGTCCTTGCAGCTCCTCCCAGACCCCAGCCACTGCCTCAGGGCACCTGCTGACAGCTCCCACAGAGAGCAGTCTGAGGTCTGACTGCAGCCTCAGCAGCAACCCCCACCCCCCGGGGACCCAAAGTGCCTTTCAAACCAAACTGCACCTCCCGAGTTTGGGTTCTCCCAGCCTCTGCTTGCCCAGAGGCCAGCTCTGTTCACTTCCCATTTCCTCCTCACGACATCCAAGATGGAAGCTGTTGCCGTGCATGAGCCCACTTCCAAAGTCTGACCCTTCAAAGCTTGCTTCCTTCCTCCTGGCCACACAATGTCTCTGCCTAGTCCGGCTTTCTCTTTGGTCATCAGGCCACCAGCATGGCCCTTCACAGCCCCCACCCTCAGTCCTCCCAAGGAATGTTCCGCACCACTCAGCTTGTAGTCCAGGGATCTGCAGCATTGGCGTCCCCTGAGAGCTTCGTAAAAATGCAGACCATGGGCTCTTCCTTAGACCTCTGGAGTCAGAATCTTTGGGGGTGGGACCCAGCGATCTGTGTTTTAACAGGTCTCCAGATCATTCTGACGCATGTGCAAGTTTGAGAACCTCTGCTCTATTAGACCGCACCTCTGAGGGGAAGCAGTGTGCAACAGCAGAGAAAGTTCTGTCCCTGTTCCTGACTGTGTGCATTGAGTGTGACCTAGGAAAAGGCCCCTTCCTGAGCTCCAGCGTCCCCATCTGTAAAATGGGTTGATCGGGCTGCCTGGTCTCAGAGCTCCCATCCAGCTGTGCCATCCTAGGTTTTTGGGAACGGACAACAGGCCTCTGAGGCAGTGGACAAAAAGATTTCTCATCCTTGAACCTTAGCTCCCATTCCACACCCTCAGTCCCGAACCTTGTGGGCAAACCAGAGGTCAGCAGCAGAACACAGGCAGGTCAGGGCTGTCCCTCTCGTTAGCAGAACCACTGTCCCATCCTCCTCCCTCTCTTCTCTGATCCTGGGATGCTTCCCAGACAGCCCAGGCCTCCAGCCTCAATGGCTGATGGCCTCAGCTTTCACGTCAGTGAAATCTGTGTGCCCTGCCTCAGCCCCATCCAGGGGGTGCCCTGAAGATCCACTAAGGAATTCTGTAGGAACTTGTTCCCCCAGTGGGAGTGCTGGCTTTAACAGGGAATTCAGATGCATTTAAAATAAGATTCTGATGCCAGATTGTTAAAGCCAGTGCTGGCTCTGAGGATCCTATAGAAACAGGCTGATGGATGGAGGGGAGGAAGGAGTCTGGGACCCCAGCCTGGCTGTGCTGACGGTCTCAGCAGCCGGCAAGGCAGCACTTGGTAGCACTTGGCAGCTCCTCCTGTCACTGATTTCCAGTTGCATCATGCTTGCTAGCTTCAGATGTGGTTGAGGGGCGCTCTGCCCTGTCTCCACTGTCTCAGCCTTTAATAAAGATGTGAATCTTGAATGCCTGACACTCCAATTACAGACTGCTTGGACCACCCCAGAGGAGCCATTGAGCAGCCTCTTGCCTGGAGAGGAGGAGGCTCTCCCAGGCACCAGTCAGTGGGTGCTTGCCCAGTGCAACTGTGCTTTGTGGGGGCTTTTCAGGACTTAGCAGAGCTGAGAGCCCCTCATTGCTCAGTGCCGGGGACCTCAAGGATGTGAACCCCCCATTCCAAATGGGGAGACCCAGGGGTGGGCTAGCCTCGGAGTCATCTCCAAGGGGGAGACCCACATGGAGGGAAAGAAGCTTCAACATCAAGAATTGCCTGCTAGAGAGAGCCAGGAACCAGAGGCAGGGTCTGGAGGAACTTTGCCACTGGCCTTTTGGATAATCTTGTACTCTTGTCTGTGTCCCTAGAGCAACAGATGGCAAAACCCTAAAAAAGGGAGGTGGGGGAGGCCCAGGACATTGGCAATGTGTGAGTCATGTGCTGTCTTGGATGTCACGGATGGAACTTTCATTAGTACCTGCAGGAATTCCCATGGCACAAGCATTATAGGAATTGCCCTCACCTGGCCAAGTGAGCAGCCAGGTAACGGGAATGGATCAGTGCCACCACCCTGAACCCTATCCGACTGTCCCAGTGCCCACATTCCAGTCCTGGAGTTCATTCTCTAAGCTTGACCCTTTGACCAAAAGACCAAGTCCAACTACGTGCCTGTGTTTCCTGTTTGAGTTACATCTGAGGTTTTTACATGTTGAGTAATCACGAGCTTTCTGGCCGAGAGGTCAGGACACAGTTCCAATTCTCACTTAGTGGCCTGTGGCCTGGTCTGGAACGTTTAATTCTCTCGGATCCTCGGGGCCTTCCTGGGGAAGATGGGATAATGCGGGTCATTTTTTACTTCACAGGATCTTTGTGTGAATCAGGGAGAAAATATTTGTGAAGACAGTTTTTTAATATATAAAGAACCACACAGATTTAAGATCTTATTTCATACACAACCAAGATAACAGTGTTATAAATTTATAAATTATGGGAAAATAAACATCTTAGATCTTAGCAAAAAAGCACATGGGCTTGTCTTCAAGGGAGTGAAGAGCAAGACCTGGGACGGGCAGACAGCTCTGCCCGCGGGCGCTGGGGCCACAGGGAGCCGGGAGGGTCAGGGGACCCGCCTTGAGCGTCCGGGCAGCAGGTGGCGCTGTGCCCCGCCACACCCAGTGGCGGTTTCGGCGCAGGCCGTGGGCACAGAACATGGGGACAGTCCCGCTCCAGCGACTCCCTCCGAGGCCCGAGGGCTCAGTCACTTAAAAAAATCTGCTTTGACTCCAACCCTGATGTGGCTGTCGCTTCCACCTGCACCACGCCCAGCTGCCTGGCCCGGCGCAGCGGTTGTCGCGCCCTGCGCCCTCTCCTCGTCCTCCCCGCCCAGGCTCACCGCGAGGCCGCCCGCCCGGCCTCCCCAGGCCTGGGTCTAACTCCCGCCCACGCTCCAGCGAGCCGTCTCCTGCACTGACCTCGGGCTGTCCCCACCCCACACCCCATGTCGCGGCTCCTGGCCCAGAGTAGGAGCGTCCTTTCTCACCTCTCTTCGCGCTCACAATTAAGAAAACTCCGCAGCGTGAGCGTGCGCCTCGGGCGAAGGTGCACCAAATGTCAAGGCAGAGAGGGTGGCACACCGGGGACCCTGCCCGGCGGGGGGTGGCACACCAGGGACCCTGCCTGGCCGCGAGGGGAGCGAGCTGGGGCTGCTTCCAGGCCCTGCCGGCAGAGGGCGCTGCAGCCCCACCGGGCCTGGCGGGAGGCGGCTGCCCCCGCAACGCGGGTGTGCAACGCGGGTGTGTAACACGGGTGCGGGCGGTCTAGGCTCCGGCAGCTCAGCCCTTTCTAAAGCGTCGCGCATACTTCCGGTGCATAGGAGATAACTTTAGGCAGGTGGCACATGGAGAAACATTTTTAAAACATTAAACCTTTTATATTTAACATCTATTAGAAACAATGTAACCAACCTATCAAAACTGTGATTTCTGGGGTAGCGTTACTCAGAATGACAAGAAAGTGGGATTCTTTAAAGGTCCACTCAGGACAAATATTAATTAACTACAAACTCAGAAGAGACACAGGTATAGCAAAACTGTGACTGTGATGTGAATGACCTAACTTGGGGAAATACTGGGTTACCCCTGGAGTCAGGGCGTTGGGGGTGAGGGCTGGAGTTAAGGTTAGGGCCCAGGTTAGGATCGGGGTCAGGATGGGGTGGGGTCAGGAGTCGGGGTGAGGGCTTAAAATCCAGGTGAGGCCTGAGGTTAGGCTTTGGGGTTAGACCCGATGGAGGGTCACATTTGGTGCTTAAGGAATGGAGTTAAAATTGAGTCGAGTCAGGAATTTAGTTAGGAATGGAGTTAGTCTCTTCATGCCACGGGTCTTTGTGACTTCAACAACTGAAAAGTCCATGCAACTGTGAACAGACGGGCAGGGGCTCCCGAGGAGGCCCCCTAATGTGGCACCCCAGGTGCAGTCTGCCTTCTCCCCAGGGTCCTCTTCCAAAGGCACCTGACAGGGGCTGTGCCCAAGCTCCTTTGAAGCCCAGTAGGGCCAATGGAGGGACTGAGGAGTGGGCAGACCTCACCAGGAGTGACAGCCACTACCACAACTGGGTGATAGTGCCCCCAGCTAACAGGACAGAAAGGTAACTGTGTGCCACACAGTACTTAACCCTCTAGCACAGGTAACCTCATTAATCTCAACCACCCTATGTGGTTACATCCGCAGCCTCATTCTGCAGACGAACACAGGGGGGCAGCAAGGCTGAGGACCTGTCAAGGTCATTAAACTTGTATGCGGCAGAGCTGGGACTTGCCCAAAGGGAGCCTGTGTCTAGACTGGCACCATCTGTGGCCCACACCGCAGGGTGCGTGGCCGTGTGTTGGGAACAGGTTTCCTGTTCTCTCCTTCCTGTGCCCTCCTAGTCTGTGAGTCCCAGGTGATGTGAAAGGCAGGTCCCCGAAAGCTACCCGCCTACGCTTAAATTTATCCTAATTCTAATTTTTTCTTTAGGGCAGTGTTTCTCAACCTTTTTTT
Source organism: Eulemur rufifrons (assembly GCF_041146395.1). Lineage (NCBI taxonomy): Eukaryota > Metazoa > Chordata > Mammalia > Primates > Lemuridae > Eulemur > Eulemur rufifrons. The sequence continues at coordinate 22,778,525 of NC_090984.1, read as the reverse complement.
TTTTTTCATTATTTTCCTCCTAAGGAGCCATTTTAGACAATTCTTTCCCCTAACTGAGCCTCCCCCCAGTGAAATTTTAATACCATAGATACACTGTAGATTCCTTAGGATTTTCTAGATACAAGAACATAACATCTGCAAATAGGGATCGTTTTACTTCCTCCTTACACAGACGTACTTATGGACTGGGTCCTCTGGAGGGTCAGAAACCAATGTAATACCTAAGACTGTTAGCTGCTCTCCCCTCCCTGCCCAGAAATTTCCACCCTCTGTAGGGTGGTATTACCTCTGTTGAGGATGCGTGATTAAGAGTAAGGTCCCAGACCCAGTTACAATGCAGGTAAGAAGTGGTCGTGGGTGGTGCCAGCCCCGGTGTAGGGGTAGAGGTGGGGCTGGGGGGGGGGGGCGTCAGGCTGGAGGAAGATGGAGGGAGTGTGGGCAGGATCTCTGAGGACAAGCCCCCCTGTGGTGACTTTGGTCCTTGTCCTGGTCCCAGGCAGGGGCCCCCGCTGAGCTGGGGCTTGGGGAAGGATGGGGCCAGTACCATCATTTATTTTTGTCTCTGAATCCAAGTGTCAGATCCGGGCCCATTGGACCTGAATAAAGCAGATGTTTATGGAGATTCTGTTTAGAGAAGGATCTAGAATTTTGACTGACTCTCTCCATACTAAAAACGAAAACAAAAACAAAAAAACCCCAACCAACCAACCAACCAAGAACAAAAAACAGGAAGTTTAGAAGTCTGTCTGCCCTTTCACAATGCATCTGCCGTCAAGTGAGGGAAAAATTCCTTCATTCTTGGCTCAAGGAACTTCCTTAAATTCAGACCAGCTGCCTGGACTATGCTACAGTCCGTTTATAAATATTATAAATATCCCAAACTTGATAGCCAGGCAGATGACAAAAGCTAGCTAGCTAACCACAGACATTTTCCAAAAAGCTAGCCAGTCAGACGAGTATAGTAGGAGGTATTGTGAAATCCTGTGCTGCTTGTCTGGTTGTCCAGAGCTGCGTGATTGCACAGGCTGAGTGCAGACAGCCTGGGTGGATGTACTCAGAGCTGACTCTCTCCTGTAGCTCTACAGCCTTACAGCCCTGGCTGGCCCCAGGGTGGACCCATTGTACAATAAGTCAGTCCAGCCAACAAGGAGACGGAGGCTGGGCCCATGGTGGTGCACCTGGAGAGTCAGTCTGGAGCAGGGAGCTGTGTGTGTGGTAGTTAGAACATGGGCTTTGGAGAGACCTGGGTTCAAATCCCACCTCTGCTGTATGATCTTGGACAAACTGCTTAGCTTCTGTGATCTCATATGCAAATTGGGGGTGCAATGCATATTTCAAAAAGTGTGAGGATTAAATGACATCACATATAGAAAGTACTAAATTTAGCAAATCAGCAACACAATAAAAAATACATCCAGCACTCTGGAGAAGGCATTGCGCTGACTCCCAGAATGCACCATAAGCACTGTCTGCCTCTCCCCTCCCCTCCCCTCCTTTCTCTTTCCCCCTCTCACTCTCTCACTCTCCTCTCTCTCCTGGTTCATTTAGGATCTGGGTGACTCTATCCCCAACTCCTTCTCCTGGTGCCTACACCCCCATCCCTCCAAGCCACCTCAACTGTCTCCTCTACCCAGACAGGGTCACCCTGCTGGCTGCAGGCTGGAGGGATTTATAGCAGTCCCCTCCCTCCTCATCCCCACCTGGCTACCAGACGGTGGCAGAGATGTGGGTTGGACAGAGGAGGCCCTGGGAGAAGCAAATAAATACATCAAGTTCCCAGCTGGGTCTGGAGATAAGGACTCGGGGAGATGAGGCTGCAGCGTTCTTCGCAGACACTGTGCTGCGAGGGTTCACCCTTCCCAGCCCGATTCCACTGGCGTCCCTGGGACAGCCTGTTTGGGGCACTTCAAAGAGGACTGAGCCCAGAGGTTGTCCTTCCTGGGAAGCACTGCGCTGAGGCACCCTTCCTCAGTTTGGATGTCGTAGGGACAGGTCTGAGGAGTGAAAATGTGACAGACCCCAGCCCAAGATGAGGCAGGCAGGTAGGAGGAATGTTTAGCCACACAGTGCAGGAGGGGAAACTGAGGCCAAGAAGGGAGAGAGATTTTTCCAAAGTCTCACAGAAAGCCAGTGGAAAAGTAGGGACAGCCCCGTAACCCCTGATCTCCTGCTCTGGACCCCCTTACACTGAATTGTGCCTGGCTGTCCCCAAGATGTGGCCATTAGAACTGGCCTTACATGGATATAGAATTGCAGGTGCCTCTGCAACATGCCAAGATCCGCATCAGGGAGGGCTGTCCTCCCTCCAAATCTCTGCCCCAGCCAGCTGCCCGGCTGGAGATGCTCTCTCTGTGAGGCCTGATTTGGGCTCAGCATCCTGTTACAGATAACTCCAGGCCAAGGGCACAACCTCAGTCTCTGCCCCACATGGGAAGGACTCTGATTCTGGTGCCCATAAGGACTGGAGGGTGGTGCAGGGGGTAGTTAGTACAGGAGACCCTGAATTAAGGGCATTTGTCCCACCCCAGAAACAGCTGTCCTCACCATTGGCAAGGCCACATCTGCCCGAGAGTCTCAAGGGCCTCCTGACCAGCAAGCCTACCCATGGCCACCAACTCTGCACGTCCTTGACCCAGACTTCCAGGGAGGGGATCTCAGAGAAGCTACCTGCTGGGGGCATTTCCCAGCCCCACCTGCTCTGTGACCTCTCTTTTGGCCTCCGTCTCCCCTCCCTCTAGTACAGTGGAGGGGTGAGGATAAGGGACCTCCCGGCCTCAAGCTCTGATGCACCAGGTCTGGGACTCCTTAAGGCTGTCATCACAGCTCCCTGTCTGTCCCTCCTCTAGGTGGGTACAAGCCTCACAGAGTCTTTTCAGGCTAGTAGAGCCAATGGCCCACAGGCACAGAGAGAGGGAAATGCCTGGGGGTCCCGTCTCCCAGGGGCAGCCCTTAGCCAGTGTCTGACTGCCTGGAACCAGGACAAATCTGTGGTGTCACTTTTGCACGAGAGCTCTCTGGGCTCAGGCCGAGGCTGAGACTAAGCCTGAAATCACACCCTTGCTTGGCTTCTTCCTCTTCCTCTCTTGCTTCCCCTCTCCCTTACTGGCTTTTGCAGGGAATTACCTTAATCAACCGCTTGTGTGCAAAACCTTGTCTCAGGTAGGCTTCTGGAAAATCATTTCCAAAAACAAATGAAAAGAGCCTATTGATAGGGAGAGACTGAAGGTCCAAGAAAGGAAATTCAGTTTCATTTCATCCTGCCATGTGCTGTTCTGGGCTTTGATGGGGACAGTGGAGGGGAAGGCCCTGGGCAGCCCTGCAGGAGCTTTGAGTCCGGGGGGCGGGGGTGGGGGATGGAGGAAGAGGAGTAGACCCTGGGCCCTGCCCTCCTGGGCTCTGCTGGGGGCCACACAAGATGGAGGGAGTCTCTAAATATGCGTTATGGTGGCTTCTCTCTATGTCCTTTGATGGCACCAGGCAATGGAGAACTGAGCGTCACAGAGCAGAGAGGATTGGCAGCCTTGTTCTTCCTTGGTCAACGCACCAGGCTCCTGAAATATTTGGTGACCAGATTTTAATCTCTAACAATATTACTCTCGTTGCCTCTGAATCCTGTGAAGCAAAGGGCCTTTGGGAAGTGTTTTGAAGCAGGACGCCCCTGCCCACAGAGCAACGCACTGCAGTTTGGGGAGGAGGTTTCAGCTCCTGGGGCCCAGAGTGCTGGTGGCCTCCAGAGATGAGACTGGTCACAGTGTGACAGGAGGGGAAACACAGGCACTGCCAAGGGGCATGAGGAGGAAGGGACGCAACGGTCCCAGACTTTCTGAGGACATCTCCCTGCAGGAAGCCCCATCAGATGGAAGCCTGCCCCCCCCCCCCCGGAAACCTCAGCTCAACCTGCAAACAGGCTTCTTCTAAAGCCACAGCACCCCAAGAACCAGGGTCTCAGAGAACAGCAGGCCTGGAAGGGCCCCAGGGCACACCTAGTCCATTCTCTGCCACTGCATGAGTGGAAATTTGGAAGGAGAGAGGGCAAGGAGCTGCTGAAGATCACACAGCAAGTCCGGGAAGCCGGAGGAAGCTTTCAGGTGGCAGAGCCCCAAGCCCAGCGTGGGCTCTCCGCTCTGGCCTGCCCCCACACTCCTCCGAAGACCAGGGAGAATTCTCCATCCTGTTTCCCACCTCGACAGCAAAGTGCCTGTCTTCTCTGCCATGGGACTGGGATACATGTTCAGGATTCGAAGTCATGTAGGGACATCCTTGAGTTCATAAACATCTCCTGTTCATAAATATCCAGCTAAAGACTGAAGCTTCCACTGCTCCCAAAATAGCTTTGGATCCCAACACAGGCATTTCCAAGAACAGATTTTTATCCTTTTAAGAATTCCGTGAAAGAGCCGGGTGCAGTGGTGCGCGCCTCTAGGCCCAGCTACTTGGGAGGCTGAGGCGAGAGGATGAGAGGATCACTGGAACCCAGGAGTTCAAGGCCAGCCTGGGCAACATAGCAAGAGCCCATCTCTTAAACATTTTTTTTAATTTAAATAAATAAATAAAGAGTTCTGTGAAAGCAGAGGATCCTCTGGTTTGCACATCTACCAAAGAGAGTTTTCTGAACCTGGTCACACACACTCCCCTGACACTGACCCTGGTCACAGACTGTGGACATAAATTGGAGTAAGTTCCAGGTAAGGAAGTATCCAATATGGTTCCTTATAATTATGGTCACTCTCATTTCAATTCATTCTGACACGGTGTTAGCTCACTCTGAACATGCAACCCCAGCCCTTCTATTTACAGGGGATTTCTTGCTCGTGGTGAATGTTGGGGTCGACTCCTCAATATCCATTTTTGGGCTAGATGATCACTCTGAGCCAATCAATTCCATCTCCTTCGCCAGTAACTGGTTCAGAGACGGGTAGTCCTACACCGGTATGTGTCAAGACCCAAGGAAAGGCTGTTTTGTGAAAGAGAATGCAGTCTCTCCATCCCACTGGTCTGTTAACTGTAAGGATATTATCCCAGCTGCTGCTGAAGTCCTCCAGTGGCACCAAGGGACTCAAGCTGTAGGCTGAAGCCCTGTTAAGGGTGGCAGAGGAGAGAGACGAAAGAACCCCAGGACTGCTGATGGTACTAAGCCGCCGAATCCACGGCCTGAAGCCAGTCTTGCTTCCTGGTTTGTGAGATGATACGCTTAATGGTTTCCATCCTTTGAGGTGGGAATCTTGTTATTTGCAAACGGAAACATCATACCTAATCCCAAGTGTCACCCTGTCCCAGCCGTTAGCACAGTAAGTCCTGCTATGAAAGGGCTGGCTGCCTTGGGACTCTTCTGGGGGGGGGGGAGCCAGTCCTGCCTGGGCTGGGGTAGGATTGCTAAGCACCTGCCCCCTGCGTGCAGGAGCGCTGCCTCTCCCAGGCAGGGGTCGCCCCTCTTCAGGGAGACAAGCCCAGACCCGGATAATTACACGAGCTGCCACTGGAAGAGCTGTTGTTAATTCTGATGGCAATAAAAGGCCTTGCCAGCATGTTAAGCTAATTTTGTGAAAGCGCTGGGAGGAAGGTCGTGGGCTGGATCCCAGATTCTTAATAATGTAGAGCTTCATTTGAGCCATTCAGGAAACTCCTCCTGGTGGCCTCCAGCAAACTGCCACAGGTTGCTCCTTTCCTCTGAAAGCAACAGTCTTCCTGTAGGCAAATGTGGATTTTTGTGTTTCCCTAGAAAATAATTAAAGTCACATTGCCCAATAAATACTTAAACAGAATGTGATTTTAATTAAAAACCTTCCACCACGTCTGCAGCTGCAGGTCTCTCTTCTCAAACAGGCATGCTGGGGACAGCCACAAGCATCAGAGTTTGGGTTTAAGTATCTGAAACTAGAAACCTTTACAAATAACAATAGTCATTCTGAGTACTACCTAGACCCATGGGGGGTGTGTGTGTGTGTGTGTGTGTATGGGGTGGTGGTGAAGAGAGAGGTCTGGGGCCAGAGCCAGGGTCCTCCCCCTGGGGGGAAGGTAGGACACAACCCAGTAGGGGTGTGTGCAGTAGAACATCTTATCATGCCTGTACTGAACTCTACAAGGCAATAATAATGGCTAATTCTATTCAGCTATTGTTGAAAAAAGTAATAGTTCATTTACTGAGCACCAAATGCCAAGTTCTAAGTGCTTTGTAAACATTGACTTCATTAATCCTCCCAGTGACCCCAAAACATAGGTACTCTTTTTTCCCTGAGGCACAGAAAGGTTAAGTAACTTGGCCAAGGCCACACAGCTAGTACCTGGAGTCTGATGCTAGAACCTGTACTCTTAACCACCGCATAGAGTGCATGAGAAGGAGAGCTGGAAGCCGGGGGAGCATAAACAGGGCCTGGCTCCCCCGAGGAGTGATCTTTTGGCTGGAAATTAGAAAAGGAAAGCAACTTCCGGGGGTGGGGGGAGCCGTGTGTGTGTGTGTGTGTGTGTGTGTGTGTGTACACGCGCGCTGTGTGTGCTGCAGAAGCTGAGAGTGGGAAGTAGCGAGTTTTTCAAGAGCTTCTGGCTGGAGGGCAGCGGTGGGGAAGGTCTCCGGCGCAGGCTGCTATGCTGGGGATGTTTGACGCCCACCTGGGCCCTGGCTTTCTTGTTCTCAAAGGCAAGTCCATTAAATCATCCACGTGCCACATTAAAATACATAGATACATATAACTCTGAATGCAGTTGCAACCTCACAATGTTACATGTCCTAAACATTCTGTCAAACATCTGTTATTCCCAATGTTTCAGTTTTCTTTGCCCCTCGCTCTCAGCGGTTTCCAGGACCCTCGGGGAGGCGCTCGGCCCACGGCACGCGGAGGTGGCGAGGTGCACGGGAACCCTGGTCCCGGCAGCGCAGAGCTCAGGGTCCGTGCCAGGATTCAGTCCCTCGTGGAGGCGCTGGGAGCACTGTGGGACGCGAAGCAGGGGCCGCACCTGAGCTGGGGAGGGGAAGGTGCCTGGGACGCAGGCTGGATGGGCACGGGAAGGCAGGCCTCCGGGCCTTGGTTAAGGCGCGACCACTGGAACTCGGCGCCGCGCTACTGCAGAGCCCGGCTGCGCTCGCCCCTCACCCGCCGCCCTTGCCCGCCTCTGTGCCGGCGGGCGGTGTCCAGCAGGGGGCGCGCGCGGACCAGCCCGGCCCGGACCCGAACGGGCTGCGGGGGGAGCAAGTCCCGGGATCCGGCGGGGTTCAATCCCTCCCACGCCCCCCACACCCCAGTCCGCGATGTTGAAGTTAGAGTTCGGTCCCCAGAAAGCGGCCAGGGGCTCCAGCTCTCGGCTCCCGGGTCTGCCTGGGGTCTAGACCGCAGCCTGGTAAAAAGCCTTGGTTCGGGTTCGACAGGTTCTGAACGTGGGGCCCTCCGCGCTCGCGGCTTGGAACCCTGTGTCCCTTCCCGCCCGGACCCTACTTCCACACACGTGATTAGTGCCTGTTTCTTTAAAGATCAAAGACGTGGGCGGCGGGGGTGGAACGCTCCGAGTTCCCAGCTCTCCAGTAATTGTGTCGTTATTAACATTATGAACACGAGACCGGCCTTGCGCGCCAGGCAGCTCCGACGCGGCGCGCTCAGTCTTCCAGCTGAGCTCGCGCCCCAGGCCTCCGCGGACTCTGCCCTGAGCGACTCGGGCACTGGGGCTCCGGGTCGAAGGCGGGGCAAGGGGCGTCTTTCCCCCAGAGTAGGCTCGGGGAACAAAAACGTTTGCTGGAGAGTGGGCGAGAGCCGCCGGGGCCGCAGGAGTCAGCGCCCGCACGGAGGTAGCCACCGCGCCCTCAGCTGCCCTCCAGGCACCTGGAGCCCTGTCTCTTGGCCGAATCCCCGGGCTTCTGCGACGCCGTCAAGAAAGCAAGGAAAAGGGGTCTTTCTTGGTCCGCGGGCCCTAGGGGTTACGGGGTGGCTTGCAGAGAGGGTCCCTGCAGTCCAGGGACACTCTGGGCAGTTAGCTAGCGGGCCCATTCTCCCTTAGACCCAGTCCCTCGTCCCTTCCCAGTTGTCCCCCCATCCCCCAGGCCTGCCGGCCCTTCCGAGCGGAAGGCAAAAAGAACTGGAAAAGAGGTGAAAACGGAGGGGAGGGTCCACAAGCCTTGAGCCTCCACGCCGGAAGCTCTGTCTACCTCCATTCCTGGAGCCCCTCCTGCAGCCCCAAAAAGTCTCTGGACCTGCCATCCAGGATTGGACTCTCTAAGTCCCCGCTACTGGGCCCCCACTTTCTCGGATCCCTCTTTCCAGGCCAACGCTCCCAGCACCACCCCCTCAGGGTTCCTGAGACGCGGGCGGCCTGCCCAGGACGCCCCCCACCCTTTGCTCGGTAGACAAAGAAAGCCGTCCCAGTCAAGCCGCCTGCGTCACTCCAGGGCCCAGAAAGGCCTAAAGACCTCAGAGACCCGCTCTCAGCTGTCCCACGCAGGGTCCCCGGTGGGAACGGGTCACAGTGCTCTTACCCTACGGCCCTTCTCAAAGTCACCTTTCCCCAAAGGGCACCCTCCCCCTGGGTCGGCTGGGGGCACCCCAGACCCGAGCAGGCAGAGTGAAGTTCTGGGTTGGAACTCCGCTGAGCCGCCTGTAGTGACGGCAGAGTAGTCGCCGCGTGTGCCTGCACCAGTCTGTTCATATTTAATTTACAAAGGAGCCTCGGAACCCCGGCCGGGTGGTCTCTTCAGATGCTGCGCTCTTCGCCAGTCTCCCTCTCTTCCCCACCCCCTCCCCAGCTCATTAAAATGCTCAGCACTCAAATAGGGGTATTGATCTCCGCAAAAGCCCCAAACCTGCGCCATCGACCCACCGTGAGAGATCCCCACAGCCCGGGGTGAGCGCTGGGGGCCCACGTGCGCCCAGGGAGCTCAGTGTCTACAGAAAGGACAGGAGGCATGAGAGTTCTGCGTGTCTCCCAGGACCCGCACCCCTTTTCGGGTTCTGGCCAGCAGCTCTTTCTCCTGGGCTGCGGTAGGCAGCGCAGAGGGGCGGAAATTGGGTTTTAGCCAAATGCCTCGACATCCCCCCCCCCCGCCTCCACCCCCTTGTCACTAAAAGAAATGTCGGGGTTTCGTCAGAGATAGGGAGCGAGAGTCGCGAGCAGCGAGTCTGCTGCGGCCGGCTGTTGTGCGAGGGTGTGAGACGGCGGGGCGGTGGCGGGCCACCACGGCTTTGAGGGATAGTGTGTGTGTTGGGGGGGGGGGGCGTTGATGGTGTGTTTGCAAGGCTGTAAAGATATTGAGTGGATGGGAGGAATGCTCTGGCCTTAAGTCCCCCAGCCTGTGGTGCTCAAGCTCAAGAGGAGTAGCCGATTGTAACCATCCCTGTCCGTGCCCCTGTCCGCTGCAGCCTCGGTGCCCCATTCGCCCGGAGCTGACAAGACCTGAGAGTGAGGAGCTTGGGTACGCTCGGGCCAGCTTCCCCCGCCCCACCCCACTCCGCGGTGCGCACAGGCCAGCGCATTAGGGAGTGGGCTTCTGGCCCTGGTTTAGCCACAAAAGACGAGACATAAAGAGTTCCAGCTCAAGAGGCCGGGCAGGGGCGGCGGTGGGGTGGGGCGGGGGGCGTCCCTTCCCCGCGCTCCCTGCAGGGCCGCGCGTTCTTGTTGCCGGGTTAGACTGGCGGGGGGCGGGGGAGAACAGGGCTTGTATTAGCCCGGATCCAGGCAAAAATGGCAGGGAGGGTGAGGCGCTCTGCTAACACTATCAATTATGCATCGTGTTGAACGTGGCTTCGGGGAGGAGGCGCTAGCAGGGGGGTGCGGGAGGGAAGGGTCGGCGAGAGCCAGGCTGCGCGCAGCTCCGGCGAGTCCCGCTCGAGTCTGTCTGCGCCACCGCCTGCATTTGCAAAAAGAGTTTAAAGGCAAAGACACGCCTTCCCCCCCCCCCCATCAGCCGTGCGCCTTTCCTTCCCCCAAATTCCTCAAAGATGGTTTGTCTCACGTGTTGCGGGGCGTAAGAGCGGCTCGCATTCAATTAGCAGCGAAGCTCACAGGCGCTGGCGGGACGGGCGCGTGAGGGTGAGTGCGCGTGAATGTGTGTGCATGCAAGAGGGGAGAACGGCGAGTGTCCCGAGTGAAGGTGTGCCTGTGAAAATGTGTGTGAATGTGGCGAGCGCACAGCACATTGGCGTTATTAGTACATGACGAGGGGATAATTCTAACCTGTGAAGGTCGACTGTGGAGGGTCTGTGTGTGCGAATGTGTTTGAACGGGGAGGGGGGGCCAGTGTGATGTGGGATAGTGACAATGCCAGCGGGTGTGTAAATATGGGGGGACGTGGGTTATGGGGGTGCAGTAGTCTGGGAAGAGCCCAGGCAAGGACACTGGATGTGGGACCGATTGCCCTTGTGACCGACGTGTCTGGACCTCAGGGAGGGTCTCTATGGCTTTAACAAATGTAGAGGATGCAGGAGGTGGGAGAGGCTGTGCGCGTCTCCGCCAAGCCCGGGAACGCGTGAGGACTCTCTCCAACCTGCAGCCATAGAGCTGGGAGGCGGACGGGGGGTGCGGAACAGAGGCAAAAGGAAAAACTGAAGTGGGACTTTGGGACCAGCGAGTCCCCAAACTCACCTGTTCGTTTCTCTGCCCCTTCTCCGCTTTCCCCACAGCCGTAGCAACAGATGCTGGAAGCTTCCTTGGACTGTGGTCCCTGCTCCCGCACACTGAGTCTGGACAAGGCATTGCAGCGCAAGGGCAGCCTGCTGGGAGTCAGCGAACAGCGGGTAAGCCGTAGGAAACGCCCCACAACCTCGACCCTAGTGGGGGTAGGTCCAGCCTAGGGCGCCAGCCCCCGAGGGTGCCATCTGGGAGGAACCCGGATGGGAGGGGTCCTCCCACCGGAGCAGGGGCGGACGGTGGGGGGGGGGAACGGGCTCCCAAAGATAGGGTGTGGGAGGGGCTCTGCCAAACCTGACAGGCACCCCAGGTGGAGGTGGGGAGTCTGTGTAAGTGCGTTTGTGTGACTGGGGATAAGGTTTCATGGGGGGGGGGGGGGCCTCCGGCATCATGGAGCTGTGGAGAAAGGCACAAAGATCTTGAATCTTCTCCAGCCTCATTAGCTAGTAGCAACCCCCATGACTTGTTGGTTGGGGGCTCCTCTACCCAACCCCACCCCCCACCCAGCCGCCTGGGCGCTCTGACCGGAACTGGAAGCTTTAGTGACAGTTGTTTGAATGCACCTGGCCAAGACATGGAGGAGGACCTCTCTCCCCATACAGAAGGCTGGCCAAGCAGCCTAGGGCAGGCGACCTAGGGTATAGCCAGAGAAGGGCATGGAGGTCAGCTTCTCCAGATCCCACCTCAAGCCACTGGGGCAAGTTCTCGGTATTGCTTATCTTCCGTTTCGGTCCCAGTGGAGGGCTGTGTGCAGGTATAAGTGCGCTCCTGTGTTCCTGTGTGTGGATCAGTTCGTGTGAGAACTTGTGTCTTTCAATTCTCACAATGGAGAGGAAAGTGCTTTGTACCAGGGTGAAAAACACGTTACAAATGCTGGGTTTCAGTTGAGAGAACAATGAGGTCTCCAGGGTATCTTGCATCCGTGTCTGGGGGACTATGTGTTTGTGTGTCTACAAAATGTGTAGTGAACCCCCTGATAGAGAATCAGGTCCTCTAAACCCCTGCAGAAGTTGGCAGTTTGATGGCGAAGCCCCAGCGTCTGTTTGCATTGTTGTGTGCCTGCACGGGCATGTGTGTGAGTGCTGTGCGTGGGACAAAGGGTTCCAGGGAGGACAGCCAGTCATGGACAAAAATAGCCTTTCTGTGTGTCCATTTCACCGGGTTAAACCAAGGTTTGGAAACACCAAGAGGGGTTCAGTGCCGAGCGCTGGTAGACCAGCGAGCAGTGGAGTCTATGGAGGGGCCAGCTCCCTGGTGAGGGAATAGGTGGGGGGAAAAGAGCGATGTAACCCGACGCTGGCAAAAAGTCAGGGCCCTGAGAAGGAGCATCTATTGAACTTCGAGACTGTTATTGACCTCCACTCCTGCCCAAGAGAGGATCCTGGCATAGAGGAGGTTACTGGGCACACAGGAGCCCTGGGACCTGTGCTAGATGGGTTTGCAGAGGCCGACCTTGACAGGGGAAGGAAGCTGGGGTTCGATGAGTCACCTTCTCCCCTCTTCCCCCGGCTTCCATCTGCAGGAGCCGCGATGGCGCCACTTCAGGCCCTGTGGTTGGCCTGGGCGCTGCTAGGAGTGGCCGGAGCATGCCCGGAGCCGTGCACCTGCGTGGACAAGTACGTTCACCAGTTCGCCGACTGCGCCTACAAGGAGTTGCGCGAGGTGCCCGAAGGACTGCCGGCCAATGTGACCACGCTTAGTCTGTCGGCCAACAAGATCACCGTGCTAAGGCGCGGGGCCTTCACAGACGTCACGCAGGTCACATCACTTTGGCTGGCGCACAGTGAAGTGCGCACCGTGGAGTCAGGTGCACTGGCCGTGCTGAGCCAGCTTAAGAACCTCGACCTGAGCCACAACCTCATATCCAGCTTCCCGTGGAGCGACCTGCGTAACCTGAGCGCGCTGCAGCTGCTCAAAATGAACCACAACCGCCTGGGCTCCCTGCCCCGGGACGCCCTCGGCGCGCTGTCCGACTTGCGCTCCCTGCGCATCAACAACAACCGGCTTCGTACTCTGGAGCCCGGCACCTTCGACGCGCTAAGCGCGCTGTCACACCTGCAACTCTATCACAATCCCTTCCACTGCGGATGTGGCCTTGTGTGGCTGCAGGCCTGGGCCGCGAGCACCCGGGTCTCCCTACCGGAGCCGGACTCCATTGCGTGCGCCTCGCCTCCCGCGCTGCAGGGGGTGCTGGTGCTCCGCTTGCCCGCCCTGCCCTGCGCACCGCCCAGCGTGCGTCTGAGCGCGGAGCCGCAGCCCGAGACGCCCGGCACCCCCCTGCGCGCGGGCCTGGCCTTCGCGTTGCACTGCTTAGCCGATGGCCATCCCACTCCTCGCTTGCAGTGGCAACTTCAGATTCCGGGTGGCACCGTAGTCTTACAGCCGCCGGTCCCAAGCGGGGAAGACGATGGGGACAGGGCGGACGAGGGGGAAGGGAAAGGAGATGGGGACGTGATGACGCAGACCGAAGCGCCAACCCCGACTCCCGCACCCGTTTGGCCGGCGCCCCCAGCCACCCCGCGCTTCCTGGCCCTCGCAAATGGCTCCCTGTTGGTTCCCCTCTTAAGCGCCAAGGAGGCAGGCGTCTACACATGCCGTGCACACAATGAGCTGGGCGCCAACTCCACATCAGTACGCGTAGCGGTGGCAGCAGCCGGACCCCCAAAGCATGCGCTTGGCGCCGGGGGAGACCCTGATGGGCAGGTCTCGACCTCTGAGCGCAAGTCCATAGCCAAGGGCCGGGGCAACAGCGTCCTGCCCTCCAAACCCGAAGGCAAAATCAAAGGCCAAGGCCTGGCCAGGGTCAGCGTCCTCGGAGAGCCGGAGGCGGAGCCGGAGGAGGAGGCAGGTGAGGGAGAGGAGGCCGAAGACCAGATTCCTGCGGACCCGGCGGAGAAGCAGCACTGTGGCCACGGGGACCCCTCTCAGTACGTGTCCAACCACGCATTCAACCAGAGCACAGAGCTGAAGCCGCACGTCTTCGAGCTGGGTGTCATCGCGCTGGACGTAGCGGAGCGCGAGGCACGGGTGCAGCTGACGCCGCTCGCTACACGCTGGGGCCCCGGGCCCGGCGGGGCTGGGGGACCGGGGCGACCTGGGCGCCGGCCCCTGCGCCTGCTGTATCTGTGCCCCGCGGGGGGCGGGGCGGCAGTGCAGTGGTCCCGCGTGGAGGAGGGCGTCAACGCCTACTGGTTCCGGGGCTTGCGGCCAGGCACCAACTACTCCGTGTGCCTGGCGCTGGCAGGCGAGGCCTGCCACGTGCAAGTGGTGTTTGCCACCAAGAAGGAGCTGCCATCGCTGCTGGTCATCGTGGCGGTGAGCGTATTCCTATTGGTGCTGGCCACCGTGCCCCTGCTGGGCGCCGCCTGCTGTCACCTGCTGGCCAAGCACCCGGGCAAGCCATACCGGCTCATCCTACGGCCTCAGGCCCCCGACCCCATGGAGAAGCGCATCGCGGCCGACTTTGACCCGCGTGCCTCGTACCTTGAGTCGGAGAAAAGCTACCCGGCAGGCGGCGAGGCGGGCGGCGAGGAGCCAGAGGAGACCCCCGAGGAGGGCCTTGACGAGGACGCGGAGCAGGGGGCCCCAAGTGGAGGCCTGCAGAGGGAGGAGAGCCTGGCAGCCTGCTCGCTGGTGGAGTCCCAGTCTAAGGCCAACCAGGAGGAGTTCGAGGCGGGTTCCGAGTACAGCGATCGGCTGCCCCTGGGCGCGGAGGCGGTCAACATCGCCCAGGAGATTAACGGCAACTACAGGCAGACGGCAGGCTGACCCTCCTGCCCCCGCCCCCAGCCAGCCCATTCCCAACCCCCCCAGGGCCTGAGAGCAGAAGCCTAGCCCGACAGGACTTATGCCCCCCGACTCACTCACTCTGCCCCCTTACCACTCCCCAATCTTAACTACTAGGGACTTCTAGCAGGGAGGAGGCCCGACTTTACCTCCCACCACACACTGCTGTCATTTTCCCTGCCGGCAGAATCCTCCCCTCCAGCAGTGCCCCCGCCCCCGAGCCACAGAGGACGCCCCCTGCGGTGGGACGGAACCCGTGCTCTCCACTCCTATCGCGATTGTCTGCGAAGCCCGCGTCGCAGCCTCCCCGCGGTGGGCTCTGGAGCCAGGGGTAACGGGGGAAGACATTGGGAACCTCTGGGCGGAGGGCCCAGGAACCGCCGGTGGATGTCCCTGGAGTGGAGCGCTGTGGGGTCCGGCCTCGACCCCTACTCCGCCCTTTCAGGGCTGCATGTCCCAGAAGCCGGCAACCCCTAGTTTTTAGTTCCAAAGCCCGCCTCCCGCAGGGAACCAAATCCTTCTGTCCCCCCACCCCCGTCCGCTTCGGTCCAGCTGGAGCCGAGCCGGGTGCCTGGGGCGCCTTTCAGCTCCGCGCCCAGATTTTCACATTTTCGTTGTTTTCAAAGACAGCGACACTCTGGGTCTGGTGCTAACACCTCCTTCCCAGCCTGTGGGAAAAAGGGGCGTGTGTCGGAGGGCCGGGAGGGCACCGATTTTCTTCCTCTCTCCCCTAACTTAAAGCGCCACAGGGCCGCGCGCCCCTTTTCTGCGGAGGGCTCCGTTTGGTCCCGGGCCAATTTCGTTGTCAGCGTGCCAGGGTTTCCGGAGATCGCCCGCTCGACAGCGCCGGCTCCCCCGGCCCGGACCCCAGCGGGAAAGCGCCGGGCGTAGGAGGCCAACTTGGGCCCGGGCTGCGTGTTCCGAGGGCTGCGCGGTTGGCACAAAGCCTGCGCGGGACTGTGCAGGGGATCCGGACGGAGCGAAGCCCCTCGGTCCTCGCGTCTCCCCGCCCCTCCTTCCGCCAGACAGTGTTTGCTGGCGTGTAGTCCTAGACGAGCGTGCTGTGTAGGAGAAAAGTCTGTGTTCTGTAAAGTGTGACCGTGTAGTGTCGGGGGCGGGCGGGCAGGGGGGCGGGGAGGGTGGGGAAAGGGGGATGCGGCGCGGCGACGCGGGCCGGGGTCCTTTCTTCGTTTTTGAAGGGAAGCGTCGGGGTTGGGTAGGGGGAGTTTCGGTCCTCTGGACCAGCCCTCTGGCGGAGCGCAGCACAAGCGCGGCCCGGGGCGGAGTAGTCCCTCCCCGGAACCCGCGCCCTTTTCTAAACTCGTCTGTATGTAAACAGTCAATAAAGCATCGATTTCAACCGGGCTCGGTGGCTTTTTGTCAGAGGACAGAGAGAGGGGCCCAAGGGGCGAAGGAGGAAACCACAGACGGAAGGAGCCCCTGGGAGCCTCCTGTCGGGATCCTTTGTGTGATTCCGTGTTTGTCTGACTGTCCTGCCATTTCGTCAGGTGTTTGCACCAAGCCCTGCTCTTGGGGCCTCCAACTTCCGGGGTGGGGCGAGGAATCCACATGGGGTGGGGGCTGGAAGTCAGTGGGGAGAGGTCATAAGAAGGGAGGGGTGGGTGGGTGTGTTCGCACATTTGCACTTGAGTGTGTAACCATCCTCTTGAGTGTGTACACCATCCTCTTCGGTTGGGACTGTCACGGTGATGGGGATGTGTGTGGTGTCAGAACTGCCTAGTTTCTGAGTCTCCACATCAGCCTCTGAGCGCTCTCAGAAGCCAGTGGGGCGGGGAGTCATAGGAACAAGGCTGCTGTGGCTTGCACAAAAGAAGTCACAAATAACACAAGCTACAGGGCAGCAAATGACGTGGAGCAGAACAGGGGGGACCTGGCAAAGTGGATTCTACAGAACAAGCTGGCACCTTTACCCCAGGAGCCAAGCATGTGTGTCTCGGGGGTGGGCAGCTGTTGGGGTGTGCCAGGGTGGGTGCACATGCGGAATCAGGGTTGAAAGCACACTCATTTCAGTCCTTGAAATGGGGCCTCTTGGGGGGGGAACAGGAGAGGAGGGGACCGAGAGCAGGTGCTGTGCTCTGGACTAGCTGAAGTGCGCGGCCAGGCGCCTGTGTGTTTCTGCGGAATCTCCCCATGTGGGATGGGAAGAAGGGGGTGGAAGAGGAAAGGAACCGGGAGGAGCAGACAGTATCCAGAGTCCAGCCCTCCCGGCCCTTCTTCCTGCTTCCAACCTCTTCTCTTTCACCTTCTATGGGTATCAGGTCTCCCTAAGCAGACCAGTCCAGATTGGGGAACAGACCCAAGTCCAGAAGCCCAGGGTTCTATCTTAGCCCCAGGCCTGTCTCTTGGCACAGGTGGTGGCTGTGACACTTCCAGGGGCCTGAGCCCAGGTTCCTTTCCCAAACCAGCCAAGCTCTTGCAGAGAAAAATTCCCTTCTCAGGGCCACAGCCTGAGAGCCCTGCTCCTGGCCACCATTCAAGCCCTGCTGCTGCATCCCACCCCACTGCCTGGGACACAACTCAGGAGTATCATCTGTTAGGAAGAGGGCTGCTTCGTTCTACCTGCAAACCCTGCTTTTGAGCAGGGGGCAGGGACTGGCTCAATTCCTAGGGCTAGTTCAGAAATCCACCCACATGACTGCATCTGGGAATAGACCTGGCTGGGCCACTGAGTGCTCACAGTTTTGGTCCAACCCAATCCTCTAGTCATGGGTCTCCAGTGCAGAAAAGTGCTCCTTCCTGTCCCTCCCTGTCCTAAGGATTGGGGGCCCTCCTGGAGACCTCCTAAGGTACAGAATGCCCACTAGGGAAGGTGCAGAGGAGCTGAGAATTCCGCCCCTTCTTTGTCCAGGGCCAAGCTTCCTAATGCATGAACAAATACCGCTCAGCTAGACCTTGTGCTCCCCGGGCAAAGCCAGGCCTACAAACTCAGCCCACAGGACAGGAATGAGTAGGTGCTGGAGGCCAAGGACCAGAGTGTTGGGACACTGCTGACTGACCACTGAGATACCAGCCCTCTCAGGAGCACTCTAGTTTCTGTCCAAATGTTTGGAATGGTCCCCAGCCTCTGGCCTTCCTTCCTATCTCCTTTTAAATTTTATTATTTCATTTCCTCCCCTGCGTTCCTCTCTGTTCTCTTTTCAGTTGTTGCAATTCAACTACCCATTTGAGGTTTAATTTCTTTTTATGGTGTCCCTATCAGGTGGTCCTGCAACCTTGGCTTGGACCTATCCAGGGATGGGGAGCTCACCATTCACTCCCTCTGCCCGAGGAACCATTGTTGAGCAGTTTAAAATGCAACTCTCCCTCACTTCCACCCTCAGGTCTGACTGCCGCTGGCAGCGCTCTGTGAGAACCAGCAGAGGTGTGGAGGTGTGACCCTGACCTCCGTCCCTCGTCCCTCGCTCAGGAACCCCAAGCTTTTCACTCAATGGTCTGTGAGCCTTGACGGCACGCTTCAGGTCTGTGCTGGCCTAGCTCTCTCTGGTGTGTTTGCCGTGAAACTCATTTGGATACTATGTGGGAATGGAGTCCAACAAGGTGTGTGCGTGTGTGTGTGTGTGTGTGTGTCTAAATGTGTACTGGGGAACCTGGGATATGGCCAGAGAATGCAATATGACAGCAGTAGCCTCAGAACTCAGAGCAATTTATCAGGGGCAGTAATTCTGTGAGCTACAGAAACCAGATGCCCAGGACGTGCCCTTGAATCAGATCAGAAACCTGTCTTTGGAGCGGTGATTTGAAGCGTGCCTCCCCCACCTCTAAGTATTTCCTAAAGATCAGCTGGAATGAGAACCGTCTGGAAGATGACTGCAAAAAGTCCATTAATAAGAAAGAGCAAAGGAAGGTGGGGCTTCTTCGGGAAAGAAGCAGCGGGGGTAGGGTCCTCTGCTTCCAGATCTCTTGTCCAGAATGCAGCCCACTACCCATAACATCCGAATAACACCACAACTAAAGCTAACATTACCAAAGATTAGCTTAGTCAATACATGTTTGGACTGTTACTCCCCGGTGGTGGTATAATCTCAGTTTTCCCTCCAGGATCTCGGGAAAATACATTTTGGTAGGTAAAGGGAAGGGAACGGCACCTTGCTAAGACTGCCTTACCTCAGATTTGCTAAAATCAGGGCCCCAGTTATGGGACACTCAGACTTGCTGTCCGTACAACAAGAGGCATCACTTGCAGAGAAAGGACCGTGACTGCGTGAGCATGGAGCGAGGGAAACTGGGAGACCTGTCCTTTCAGGGATGAGGTGCATACTCCGCAAAACGCCAAGCCCAGGTACCGGGAGATAAGAAAGGCGCCTTGTCTCAGCCATGAATTGTCGAATCTGACCTAACAAACACCTTTACCTTGTAAATCTCCAACATAAAGATATCGATATGAGACATTCTGCCGGGCAGCTGGGGTTGGAGCAAACAGAGCTATTTCAGTTGTAATGTGTCAAATAACTGAGTGCATTTGAAGCACACCCACTCACACCTATGTGTTCAATGACAAGATTTTGCCCTGGGACTCAATAGAGAATAACAGTATATTGAGAATGAAAGATCCTCTGTGGCTGGCTTAGAGAAAAGATTAAATTTTTAAATGTCTTGCAATATTAGCATTTCCTTCAAAATAGGACCAATGCTGCTGAGACTTTATATGAATTTTTTTAAAAAGCCATCCAAAGACCCCATGATGGATAGAAAATGAAACCAACTTGTTGGCTTAAATGAGTTGGAAATTTGTATTATCCTGGGATTGAATAAGTAATTTAAGTAATTTGAAGATGGTATGGTTTTTAAAATTGTGCTAATTTTGTGTGCTTTGTTTGGACATGTAAATGTAAGTTTAATAATTAAGTTTAAGTCCACATGGGACAAGGAGAATAAAAGTGTTTATATTTTTATTAACTGTTTACTGCTTAACATAGCCCCATGTGTATTAGGAGTTAATTTGGTTTTGGCAAATTAGATGCATTTTCTCTTAGCAACACTCTTGCAAACTGGTTCTTAAATTGAGTCTAAAAGCCATTCAAAGCGTCCAACCACTTGAGAGGAAAAAGTGCCATGATCATAGAAATTAGAGAGGAACTTCATAAGAATTGATTAGTGTGGAAATGGGGAGAGAATGGGAATGGGAAATTAATTATCAAATGCTTCTTAATAAAAGTGGCTTATCACATATCTAGACCAAGAATACTAATGGTCACCACCTAATAGTGGTATAATGTTATTAATGTTATAAATGTTAGAGCTAACATTTATTTATTCAGTAAATAGTGGCTAATATTTATTGAACTCTTATCATAGTCCAGGCATATACTATGGATTTTATAAGCATTATTTTATTAATCCTTGCAATAATCCTGTGAGGTGATGATATTATTCTAATTTGCAGGCAAAACTTGCTTGGAGGAATAGCATGTAGTCAAAGGACAGAGGAGGTTAGTAATTTGTTGAAGGTCACACAACCGGCGATTTGCAGGGTTGAGGTTTGTTCTTTGGTTGTCTGACTCCAATGCCAGAGCTCTTAGCCACCAAACCAAACCTCCTCCCAATACCTCTATAAATCAGATTAAGTGAGGAATAATATATTTTATATATTGTTAAATTTGCTGCTAATTTTAGTTTGTCTATAAAAAGGGTTTCTCCTGCTGTCTCTCTTATTTCTCAAAGTAGCATTTTTTCCCTGATTATAAAAGTAATGCATGCTTCAACCAGAACTCTCTTGTGTTGCTGTTGGGAATGTAGATGGCTATAACCACTTAGGAAAAGGTTTGGCAATATACTAAAGTTAAAGATACATATACCTGATGACTTAGCGTTTCATCCTGACTATATACCCAGTAGAAACGAGTGCTTAAGTCAATCAAAAGACAGAAGAGTCTTTTGGTGGATACAAGTGCAAGGATGTTCATGGTGGCTTTATTTGTAAAACTCCCAAATTGGAAACAACCCAAATATCCACCAGCAGTAGAATGGGGGAAATGACCTGTGCTATACTCAGACCATGGAATACTACACAAGGAAGAACAAACTGCAACTACATACAACAACACGTATGTCATGCTGAGTGCAAGAAGCCAGACACAAAAGAATATGTAATGCCTGATTTCATTTATAAGAAGCTCAAATATAGGGAAGACTAATTTTTGGTGAAAGAAGTCAGAATAATGTTGGAAGTTACTAACTAGGATTAGGAGAAGGGCTCAAAGGAGCTACCTCAGATGGCAGAAAGGTTCTATACCTTGACCTGGGCGGTGTTTACTTGGGTGTGTACCTATGTAAAAATTCATCAAGCTATACGCTTAAGACGTGTGTACTTTATTGTATTTGTTATACCTGAATTTTTTTTTTTTTTTTTTGAGACAGAGTCTCACTTTGTTGCCCGGGCTAGAGTGAGTGCCGTGGCATCAGCTTAGCTCACAGCAACCTCAGACTCCTGGGCTTAAGTGATCCTACTGCCTCAGCCTCCCGAGTAGCTGGGACTACAGGCATGCGCCACCATGCCCGGCTAATTTTTTTTTTTGTATATATATATTTTAGTTGGCCAGATAATTTCTTTCTATTTTTTTAGTAGAGACGGGGTCTCACTCTTGCTCAGGCTGGTCTCGAACTCCTGACCTTGAGCGATCCACCCGCCTCGGCCTCCCAGAGTGCTAGGATTACAGGCGTGAGCCACCGCGCCCGGCCTATACCTGAATTTTTAAAAATGGAAAAATAACCCTTGGAAATAAGGCAACAAAGTAATATGTGGTCATTATAGAACAGCACTGTCCAATACAGTAGCCACTGGCCACGTGTGGTTATTTAAATTTATAATTTAGTTAAAGTGAAATAAAATTAAAAACTCAGGTCCTCAATCCCACTAGCCACACTTCAAGTGTGCAATAGCCACACATTGCTAGAGGCTGCTGTTTGTTCGGACGGCAGAGCTGGGGAACGTTTGCAGCATCACAGAAAGCTCTATTGTTAGTGCTGTTACAGGAATTGAAAAACATAGACATTTTGTAGAAAAAATAATTTATTATTTATAATTCCCTCGGCCAACAGAAACCATAGTTAACATTTTATATTCCTTCAAGTCTCTTTCTAAAATGATTTTTGATCGAATTACACATAGCATGTGAATGTGTTCTTGTACTAACATATTGATAAACTGAAGCTCCCTTTGACCATAGCCTGCAACCCCAAAGCTCTCCCCAGTGGTAGCCGTTCTTACCAGGGTAGTATGTATCTTTTCAGACCCTTTTCGGCATGCACATATAAACATGCATGTATCCGCATGGAAATATACGGCAGTGACATTAATACCACCCCAACTTAGGGACCTTCCACCTGGTTCAGTTCAGTCTGTCCAAGTGCATGCGAAGAGTGTTATCACTACCGTTCACATCCCCCCAGGTGTCTCCTCCCCTTCATCTTGAGTTGCTGTGGTCCTGAGATATTGTGAGAGGGGAAGTCACCTGGGGCAAGTCAGATGGGCACCAGGCACAGTCTCAGCACAGAGCTGGCAGGTGCCACTCCTATCGGGTATTCCCAGAGCCAGGTGTTACCTGTAAATCAAGTGGAGTCTTCACTCCGTACTGACTGTGGAGAGCTGGCCTGTGGCCGGGAGCCAGCCTGAACGTGGTGCTTGTGAAGGTGGAGTCTGGGAGGTCCACAGGCATGACTCAGCACCCACTGGGTGCTCTCACGGAGGTCCTTTGCTGCTTTCATGAACACCACACAGGAGTGTGGGACTCTTTTGTGAGGCTGCCCAGGATCCCCTTGGCACCAACATCATAATTTTCTCTCTGGTGGCACGTCAGGGACATAAGGCACAGGCTCCCTCAGACCACACCAATGCACCTCTCAGTGTTTACCTTCTGAGTTCAGTTCTGAATTCATGAATTTTTAAACTTTCTTTATTTTAATATATAAATTTAAAGCCATTAATGTCCCCCTAAGTACCATTTTAATAGCCTCCTCCAAGTTTTGATAGTATTTGCTTTGTCATTTAGTTTTAAATATTTTATTTGCACGAGATTTGTTCTTTGGCTCATGAATTATTTTAGACACATGCCTTTAAGTTTTCAAATGTATGTGTTTTTTTCCCGACGCTTTTGTTTTTGATACTAATTTCATTGTATTGTTGTCAGAATGTGGACTGGATGATATTATTTGGTAATTATTAAAACTTGCTTGGAAGAATAGCAATTTTTATAAATGTTCATACAAGTTTGAAAAGAGTGTTTATTTTTGAAGTTTTGGATTCACAATTTTTATATTTTCATTAGATCAGGCTTGTTCATTTTGTTGATTACAAATTCTCTATTTCCTCACTTAATTTTTGGTTTTCTTGCTCTATTACTTTCTGAGGGAAGTGTGTGAAAATTCCCTTTATGATTGTGTATTTGTCAAGTTTTCTTGTAATTTTACTCCTATTACATTGCATATTTTTGAAGCCATGTCATAAGGTGTATACTTTTTTGGTTAAAGTTTTATTGAAGTATGACATGTGTACAGAAAACTATTTTCACAAAGAAAAAACACTTGTTATAGCCAGCACCCGGATCAACAAAATAAAATTACCAGCACCCAGCAGTCTCTTCCTGCTCCCTTGGAGTCACACCCCCCATACCCACCATCCTGACTTCTAACATCATAAATTAGTTTTCCCTGTATTTGAACTTCACATAAACGGACTTATACAGTATGTACTTAGTGTCTGCCTTCTGTTGTTCAGTGTTGTGTTTGTGAGCTTCCTCCATGCTGTTACATACGGGGGCATTTCCAAAAGTTCATGGAAAAGTGGAATTAAAAGATAAAAATGAAAAATATCAACTTTATTTCTCAACATAAGCTCCATCAATTTCAAGACTCTTTTGTAAGCAATGATACCAGCCATTTAGTCTACCCCTAAAGAACTGACTATCCTAGCAGCCTAACTGTGTCAACACAGTCTCTTTGACATTATTAATGGAAGAGAAATGGGTGCCATTTAAAGACTTTTTAAGACTAGGAAACAGAAAGAAGTCAGAAGGAGCGAAATCAAGACGATAAGGTGGATGCCTGATGATTTTCCATGGAAACTCTTGCAAAATTGCCCGTGTCTGATGAGAGGAATAAGCAGGAGCACTGTCATGGTGGGAAGGACTCTCTGGTGAAGCTTTCTTTTCCAGGCATTTTCTGCTAAAGCTTTGGCTAACTTTTTTAAAACACTCTCAAAATAAACAGATGTATCGTTCTTTGACCCTCCAGAAAGTCAACGAGCAAAACGCCTTGAGCATCCAAAAAAACACAGTTGCTGTGACCTTTTGGCAGGTCTGCTTGTGCTGTGACTGGACACGTCCACCCCTTGGTGGCCACTGCTCTGATTATGCTTTGTCTTCAGGATCATGCTGATAAAGCCGTGTTTCGCCTCCTGTTTCAGTTCTTCAAAGAAATTCTTTAGGATCTTGATCTCACTTGTTTAAAATCTCCACTGAGAGCTCTTCCCTTATCGGCAGCTGATCTGGGCACAACGGTTCTGGCACCCATCGAGTGGGAAGCTTGCTCAGCTTTAGTTGTTCAGTCAGAATTGTGTGAGCTGGACCAACTGATATGTCTGTGGTGTTGGCTAATGTCTGTGCTGTTAGTTCTCGGTCCTCTTCAATAGGGCACGAACAAAACTGATTTTTCCCTCACAAATTGACAAGGATGGCCTGCTGCTGCAGGCTTCATCTCCAACACTGTCTCCTCCCTTCTTAGAACGAGTTATCCACTTGTAAACTGCTGATTTCTTGGAGGCATTGTCCTCATAAACTTTTCATAAAGCATCAGTGATTTCACCATTCTTCCACCCAAGCTTCATCGTACATTTGATGTTTGTTCTTGCTTCAATTTTAGCAGAATTCGTGTTGCTCTGATAGGGGCTCTTTTCAAACCGATGCCTTATCCTTCTCAGTGCCTCAAACTAGATCCTGTTGAGATATGTTACAACAAGTTAGTACGGGCTTACTTTAGTACAAAAATATTTTGAAATCCATGCATAGTTTTTTCATAATGTGCATTTTCATGAAGTTTTTGAAGACCCCTCATATAGATCATTCATTTTCACTATTGCATAGTGTTCCATTATATGAATACACCACAATTCATTTATTCATACTACTGTTGATGGACATTTGTGCTGTTTCCAGTTTGGGACTATTACAAATAATGCTGTTATAAATATTCTTCTGTATGACTTTTGGAGATTTTATATGTTTTCGTAGGAATGGAATTGCAAAGCCATACAAAATGCATACAATCAGCTTGGGTAGATATTGCCAAACAGCTTTCCAATATTATCAATGTACGCTCATACCAGCAGTGAGAGTCTTCATCAACACTCAGTATTGCCTGCTTTTGGTCTTAGACACTCTATTGGGTGTGTAGTGGTATTGCATTGTGGTTTTAATTGGCATTACCCTAATGATTAATAAAGTTTAACACTGTTGTTTGCTGTCACTTTGGATATCCTCTTGCGTAAAGTATCTTTTCCCCTTTTTTCAATTGTCTATCTTTTTCTCATTGATTTGTAGGAATTCTTTACATTTTCTGGGTCTGAGTCCTTTGTATTAAATATCTTCTCCCTCTCTCGGGCTTCTCTTTTGATTAATGGTGGCTTTTTATGAAGAGCTGTTAATTTTAATATGTTCCAACTTATCGATTTTTTCTCTATGGTTAGTACTTTTTTGACCACATTTAAGAAATCTGCTCATTCCAAGGTCATGAAGATATTCTCCTACCATTTCTTCTAAAACATTATTTTACCTTTTACAGTTAGATCTACAGTACATCTGGAAGTTATTTTTGTGCATGGAGACAGGTGGAGTCAAGATTCATTTTTTTCCCAGATGGATATCCACTTGACTCAACACCTTTTGTTGCAAAGATTCCCTTTCCCCCCACTATCAGGCATTGCCACCCTTGTCATCAGCTAGGTAACCACATAGTTGTGCGTTGTTTCTCACAGGACTTTCTGACCCTGCTCCTGTCGTCACTTCTCTTCCTCTGACCCTTTGCTGTGTCCCTCTTCTACTTTTAACGATCCTTGTGATTACATTGTGTCCACCCAGATAATCCAGGATACTTTTCCTATTTTAAAGTTAACAGATTAACAACTTTAATTCTATCTGCAACCCTAATTCCACTTTTCCAGGTAATCTAACATCTTCACAGGTTTTAGGGATTTTTACTGTTGAATTTTGAGCATTTTTCATATATCCTAGATACTAGCCCTTTGTTGGATATGTGGTTTGCAAATGTCTCCTCCCATTCCGTAGCTTGTCTTTTTGTCCTCTTATCTGGCTATTTCATAGAGCAAGCCTGTGTAATTTTGATGAGGTCAAATTTATCAAATTTTCCTTTTATGGAGCATATGTTTGGTGTTAAGTCTAAGAATTCTTTGCCTAGTCCTGAATCCTGAAAATTGTCCCCTATTTTTCCTAAAAGTTTTATAGTTACGGGTTTTTACATTTACATTCATGTTCTGTTTTCAGTTAACTCTTGTGTAAGGTGTGAGGTGCAGGTGGAGAATCCCATTGTTTGTGAATGTCCAATTGCTCCAGCACTATTTGTTGAAAAGGCTGTCCTTCCTCCATTGAATTGCCTTTGTTAAAAATTCAGTTAGGCATATTTGGGTGGGCCTATTTCTGGGCTCTCTATTCAGTTCCACTGATCTATGTATCTATCCCTCCACCAATACCACACCGTATTGATTATTGTAGCTACATAGTAGTACTTAATATCAGATAGTGATTCCTCTCACTTTATTTTTCCTTATAAGATGATTTTAGTTATTCTAGGGGCTGGAACTTTTCCATATAAATTTTAGAAGAGGCTGGTCTATGTTTACAAAAGACTTTGCTGGGATTTTCATAGGAATTGCATATAACCTATAACCCTGTTAAGTCTTTTAATCCGTGAACATAATATTGTCTCTCCATTTATTTAAGTCATCTTTGATTGCTTTTATCTGCATTTTATAATTTTCAGCATGCAGATCCTGTACAAATATTGCTATGTTTATACATAAATATTTCATTTTGACAGTGATTGTAAAAGGTATTGTGTTTTTAATTTTGGTTTCCACATGTTCATTATCAGTATATAAAAATGTAATGATTTTTGTGTGTTGATCTTATATCCTGCAGCCTTGCTGGACTCACTATTAGTCCTAAGAATTTTTTTATTTTCCTAGGGATTTTTTAGGTAGATATTTCTGAAGTTATTTTTATAGCCAGTTCGTATTTTTATTTATCCACTTGGTCATGGCCTCGTTATCCCCCCTAATGCTGTTTATTTCTATCTCCTCTCTCTTTTGCTGACAAGATTCCTAAGTTGTGGACTTTTCAAAAAACCCAGCTTTCATTTTTGTTGATCTATTTCTTTTCCTGTCTAGTCCATTAATTTCTGATTTTTATTTTATTGATTTTTTTTCTTTCTACTTTCTCTGGATTTATTTATTTATTTTTCTCTTTTTTCTAGCTCCTTTTATTGCCTTTGAATAAATTCATGAATGTTATAGATCCTCTGCATGTTGGTTTTTGATAAATCCTATGAGTTTTACTATGTAATGCTTTAAATGTTCTTTTAAAGTTTGTATTTCAGTATGCAATGATGATAATGTTCTGGAGATACACAATGATAGGGGTGAATTTAATGCCACTGAATTGTACACTTAAAAGTGATTAAAATTTTATGCTCTATGTATTTTACCTCAATAAAAAAGTTTGCAATTCTAGTTTGAATTTCCTCTTTAACCAAAGAATTTTTACAAGCTTATTTTAAATTTTTCAGGTGTATGGTTTTGTGGTGGTTGTTGCCATTGCTTCATTTAGCTATTCCTTATTTTTTAATCCTAATTTTATTCCATGTGCTTTGTGAAGGTGTCATGTGTGACTTCTGTTTTTTGAATTTTATTGATTGTTTTGCAGACTAGTCGATGTTTAATTTTTTTTTTTTTGAAAGCTCTGTATGTGCTTGAAGAGAATATGTACTTTCCAATTATTAAGTAAAGTGCTTTGGATTACTTTTAAGATCAGGCTACTTAATTGTTATCAAACCATTCATAGCCTTACTTATTTCCTATCTAATCTGTAGACTTCTGAGATGCGTTAAAAATCTCCCACTTGGACTGTAGACTTGTTTTCTCTTTATATTTCTGTCGAAGCTGTATCAGCAGATGCACGAATGTCTGTGCCTGTCGTCTCTTCTTGTTGGGCTATGCTATCTATGAATATGAAATGGCCTCCCTGTTCTTTTTAATGTGCTTTGCCTTGAATTTATTTTTTCTGATGTTAATATTGCAACTCTCACTTTTTCTTTTTTAAAATATATGCCTAATATATCTTTTTCTATTATTAAAATTTACGTTTGATCAATAATTCTCTAAGGTTTATAACGAAAAAGCAGTCCCATACTTTACTCTCTGTTCCAGTTCCCTAGGGCTTTCACTCCTGTTTTCAACTTTTTTGATTTTTTCTATTTCCTACCATATTAAAAAATAACTTGCTTCCTTGTTATATTTTCTCATTTTATATATTATCTGTTGACTTCCTATGGAGGTTGAAGCATTAGCTCTCTCACAGACACACACACACACACTGAACTCTCCTTCCTCCATCTTTCCAACATGATGAAATTGCAATTTTTGCTGAAATCGATGTTCAATGTTTACATTATGATAATTACACAAACACTGCTCACAGCTGGTCCATGTACTGAATTATGCTTCTATTAATATTTCTTTCCTTGTACGACCTTTTGTTCTCCCTGGAGTTGATAATTACCTTTTTTTTTTTTATTATTTGCTTATTTTCTTTGTTTCTATTACTATACCCCAAAACTTATTCCAGAAGTATACATTTCCTCTCGATATATTTTAAAAATTAGATATATGATCAGCTTCTTTCCCTTCCTTGGAGACACCCCAACAGCCCTCCATCCTTCTGCTTCCATCTGGGCGGGCTGCTGTCCAGCCCTGCACGGTTGTCATCTTGGGACCTCCCCGCGCCGTCATCCCTGTTTCCTGGATCCTCTTCACGGTTTGGTCCCTCTTTTTGATGGAGCACATTTCTCTAAAGAAGCAGGAGAGGATCCTGATTCTGTGGGGCCAAAATGCACACAATTGTACGAAATTACAAATAGAAAATTACACATCCCAGAAAATACTTCTTTAGAGCCAGAAAAGAAATCACAACAAATTGCAATTTTTGAAAACGGTAACAATCACCGCAAACCACACAATCTAGGAAATTAGTCTAACATTAAACTCCATGACACCCCTTTATAATAATTTTCTCCTGAACGTTTAGTTGTATCTCTGATGGCCTCTGTATCAGTCAAGGTTCAATCAGAAGCAGATCCCACTAGAAGGAAACATTTCTCACTCTCTCTCTTTCTCTAAAGGGATCTGTTACAGGGCTTTGACCTTACACGACTGTGGATACCGGTTGCCCATACTTTGTAAGGTTTAGTTACCTGCCTTTGCATCTGACGCTGGAGCTGGCAGTTCACAGGGCAGGCAGGGTGGGAAGGAAACTGGATATAAAAATGGAGGACACATGTTGTCAAATGTCTGGATTTTCAAATAGAATAGTGAAAAACAACAACAAAAATGAGGGACAGTGAGGACAAGTTGGAATCCAAGAGCGTGAGCTGGGACCTACGAGGACAGACCAGAACGGTCTTCGACCTCGATGATGTGGGTGTCTGGTGGAGGAGCTGGTGCCTTACCTCACGGAGCTCAATACACCTGGCCCAGGAGTTGGAGAAGCGAGGGAGGAAGGGAGGGCGGAGCAGGCGGAGGCCCACTGCTGCCCCACCTGGGAGGGAGCCAGCAGGCAAGGGCCGGATGGCTGCTGCTTCTCCACGCTCCAAACTGCCATCAGAAATGTCTCTTGTGGCCACCCTACCTGAAACCATTTCAGAAAAGGAATTCTGAGAAACACAGTTTAGAAACCATGTTGACACATTACAAAGCCGCCATGCTGCTTCTTAATGGTAATGGTTTTGTAATAATTTCCATAGGGATAATAAAAAGATAATTCAGTCTTTTCTTGAGCATGTTTGATCTAAACTTGCTTTTTATTATCGGTAGTTGAGATTCACAAAACACCTGACTTCACACAAGTGGTCTTGAAGTTGCAGTTTTGTGTCCCATAGACAGAGGGATTCTGATAAATTCTATTTTGTGTGAGTCCCAATCAAAAATGTAAAAAAGTGCCCTCACAATTAATAACTTTGCTGGGCATGGAATTCTAGGTTCGAGACTATTTTTCCCTTAGTATTTTGAAGGGATTTGTCTATTTTGCAATATTGAATATATTCTTGACAGGAGAGACTGTTGGCTTTGACGAAGCTTCCATGAGAACTCTTCTTACAAATTTCTATATCTGATGATGGGAAGAATTTTCCACAGACTACCTTCTGGCTCTATGCATCTCAAACCTTGTGTTTTCTCCACTACCCACATACTTAATTGCCAAATGCCTTAGAACAAGTTCATATTATGATACAGCATTTGGCCCTGTCCCTTAAAGTCACAATGCCCATGACCTGGCCCACTGGGCAGTGGGAATATTCCCAAATGTCATTTTTATTAACACAATAGACAACTACCACATTAGAGAGAACTTCCAGGCCCCAGCCCACAGCCATCACCAACTGCCAGACGTGTAGTGGGGACATCCTGGACTCCCCAGCCCCGGTTGAGCCGTCAGCTGACAGCAGCCACGTGAGTGATTGTGGCAAGACCAGCAGAGGAACTGCCCAGATCACCAACCGACAGGATTATGAGAAATGATAAATCGTTTTTGTCTTAAACCACTACGTTTTGGAGTGGTTTGTCGTGTAGGATAGATAACACCTGCAAATCATCTAACTGGGTTTTCAAAAAACCCTGTCTGAATGCCTTTCTTCTAATTGATAATAACTTATCACAATTTATTATACTTAATGATATGTTTGGTCGATTCCTAACACTGAGTTTTCTATTGATCGTGCTTTTTTGTCCCCTCCCCACCCCCCACAATTTTGCTTTTTGTTAGATAGGTCAAGTTTTATTTATGGTATTTTTCCTCTCATGGGTCTGGAAGTTATAAATCCTATTTCCATTCTCCTGGCTTTTCTATTCACAAAACAAAGGAATATATCTGAACCTGTTTCCTCATTTCTCTTTGACGACTGGGTGTGCTTGGAGTTTAATTAGGTTGAATTTTACCCATCAGAAGGGACGCTACTGTTTGTGGCCTAGAAAACTATAAAACATAGAGTAAAGCAATCAAAATCACCGCAGGAAAGGAGCCCTGTGGGTCTGTCTGTGTGTGGGTGTGGAGTGGCTGGTGATTGGGAAACGGCTGAGGAATGCAGTGTGGCACAGAGGCTCTGCATGCATCCGTCACCCATCTGCCACCCAGCAAAAGCGTCGCTTCCTGGAGGTTGACCCTCCGTCCACAGTGCCTGACTCCTGCCCTCTGCTTTGCCCTGACCAGACCTTAGGCAGGCTTCTCTCTTTCCTGCAGGCCCCTGAAGTCTGCTGTCCTCCGAGCCCGTCCACAGTGCCTGACTCCTGCCCTCTGCTTTGCCCTGACCAGACCTTAGGCAGGCTTCTCTCTTTCCTGCAGGCCCCTGAAGTCTGCTGTCCTCCGAGCCTGCCAAGCATGAAAAAATGTGGAACGTGACCCCTTATCAGCTCCTCCTGGGAACTGGCTGACCACAGCAGGCACTTTCCTCTGTCACCCCGCCGGTCACGTCCTCTTGCTTGTTCAGCTCCCCTCCAGAGATTTGGCTTATCTCTGCTGCTTGCCCCTCCTTTACCCTGTAAAACAAAGATGTTTTTCTGTTTGATTTTGTTTTCTGGAGACAGGGTCTTGCTGTGTCACCCAGGCTGGAGTGCAGTGGTGCAATCATAGCTCACTGCAGCCTCCAACTCCTGGGCTCCAGCGATCCTCCTGCCTCAGCCTCCAGAGTAGCTGGGACTACAGGCGTGTGCTGCCACTCCCAGCTAATTTTTCTTATTTTTTGTAGAGATGGGGTCTCACTATGTTGCTCAGGCTGGTCTCGAACTCCTGGCCTCAAGTGATCCTCCTACCTTGGCCTCCCAAAGTGCTGGGATTACAGGCATGGGCCACCACAGGCAGCCTTCTGTTTGATTTTAAGACACTTACAGATTTCTGAGATGGGAGCATTCTCCATATTGCAATAGTTTTTCTAATTAAAGTATCTCCCTGTTTAATTCTGGATTTGTTTTTATTTGACAAAATTTAGTCTCCATTTTCTCGGGATACCTTGGATAACATCAGAAACCTGGAGGGTATACTCTCCCCAGCCAGGAATAGAGCTTACTCACCTTCCTTCCCTAGAACTGAGACTGCCTGAGGCGTAGCAGGTACTTAACATGAGAAGGAAGCTGGGAGATGGGTGCTCCTCCTTGCCCCAGGAGCTAAGTTCTCCCTGTTCACAGCTGTAGCTGCCAGCGATTCTGGAAACACATTCTGCTGCCATGGAAATGAATGCAGTCACAGAGTGGGAAACTTTAAGTTACTTTTCTGAGAGAGTTACATCATTTAGAAGCAGATCTCTAAAAGTCCTTGTTCCTGCAGGAGTCGGTGGCTGGGTGACAGTAATCCAATCCACATGGTTAGCTATGACTGTCACATGAAGCTAAAATGACTGGTTGGAAATGCAAAAATTATTGCCAATTACTCGAGCTTCTTGCTTCCTCCAGCTGGTAACTGGACTTACAGACACATCTCGGCAGCAGCCTGACCCACCCTTAGTGACTGGGGCAAGAAGTTGATCTGTGGGGTCTCAGCTGTTCTTGAGAAAGCTGAGTCGACTAAAAGCTGTTCCCCCTTCCCCTGACACTGCTGCGGAGGCTGGTCCCCACCCGCTGCCGGCCTCCCTGGGCCTGTGTATCTTTTCATCACTCTTGACTGGCTCTGGCCTATTTCTGGATCCCATATCTGTCCTCTGACAAACCCTGCGTCTCCGCCAGCTTCCTGGCGTCTGTCACTCCGAGAGGCATGGGAAAACGACATTGCCCAACAGAACCAGCATCTCACTGTGGCAAAAATAGACTCATCAAAAGCAATTTGGGCATGCACGAATGTCCCCAGCACTGAACATCCCCAATCACTGATTCTGCCGTCTGAGTGATTTATTCCCCGTGGGGATGTTTTGCGAACATTCATGCACCTTTAGGAGTTTTAATGGCCTGATTTTCTTAATTTTGATGGCTTTTTCTTTTTCCCTTTACTTAAAAAAATTATTTAAATCCGTTTAAAGCTGATGATTCCTTTTCTCTGTTTGTAGGAGCAAGAAGCTAAAAATAATGTAATTATCAAACAATAAAAGACATTTCCTGTACACCTGGTTGCTTCTTGGTGCTCAGGCTGTAGGCCGAGGGTTACTTATCCCCTCCCGCTGGCCTTGCTCGCAGCGGGGCTAACCCATGGCCTGGTAGCCTCGGCCTCTGTCTTTCCTAGGAATCTGTTCCAGCCAGCTGACCTCTGCCTGGTCCCTCCCAATCTGCCAGGATACCTGCTCATTCCCGGGGTGCTGAACGGCGCACAGTCCTGCCCACGGGCAACTGATGACAAAAGTGCATCTAATCTCTGCACCCAATTTGCTCCCTCTCCCATAAATGCAGGCTGCATCTAGGAGCTGCGTCTGCTCCCTCTCCGTGCCCCTGCCCAGCGCAGACGATTGAGGACATTATGTTAGTGAAATCCTCGGATCACTCACAGTGCACAACACTCCCCCACTTCTCTCAGTCACATGTCAGGCCCAGAAGCAGTTATGATGATTACAGCATCACCTCCCTCCTTTCCATCTACACAGTTGAACAGCTGCGCTTCAGTCTAGAAAAGTCACCCTGAAAACCGGCTCTAGTTTGAGGAGGTGACATATTCTTGCTTTGTCCCCAGAGATGTTCTTCTGCTGTCCTCGCAGTGGGGGGAGTACCTCCTGGGCTGGCTGCGGCAGCCCTGCCCGGGGAGGGAGAGATCTGGCCACCAAGACAGAAGCTGAATCTCACCAGTCTGGGATGAGACGGGTACTTCTAATCAATCAACTAATCAACCAAGTTTTTTCATCTTCCAAAAAGACACTAATGCCCAGTTGAAAATAGCAGCCACTGAATTAGCCCGCGCATATCACACAAACAAGCTTCTCATTACCATATTGTTGCCTTGGTGCTCTATGAAACTGACTAAAGTTACATTTCCTGATTCAGAGGTTGCAACTGAAATGGCTCAAGCGGGAACAAAAGGGGAAATTTTGATAACATATGGGTTGACCCTTTACAGTCTGGAGCCGATTCTGTGAGCTATTCCAACAAGCATGAATTCTATATTACATCAAGCAATGTGTTGAATCATGCAACCAAAACATGTTCTCCATAGCTCTTAGGTATTTTTATTTGAGAATGGAGTTTCAAGTTGTTTTCCTGATTTCTATGAAGACCGTGATGAAATCACACAATATATAAAACAAAAGATTATTTACATTGTGTCCAAATGCAAACTAGACTCTACTTATCTATCTGCATGTTTGGAAAATGGTGAAAATGTAAATTTTGGAAAATTCCACTGAGTCCATAGACAACTTTTTCTTTTTCTTTTTTTTTTTTTGAGACAGGGCCTTGCTCTGTCCCCCAGGCTGGAGTGCAGTGGCATCATCACAGCTCACTGCAACCTCCAACTCCTGGGCTTAAGCTATCCTCCTGCCTTAGCCTCCTGAGCAGGTGGGACTACATAGCAAAGAAAAATTTTTAAAATCTTACCTGCTAAGCACCTTTTACATAACACCTCTCAAAAGAAGTATGATTTGCTTACCAATAATATTGACACTATCATAATGAAATTTTTGGCTACTTTTCAGTTTTCTCAAAGCATGCAGAAGCACTTTATGGGATTTTTGATTTATGGAAGTGGAAGGAGATAGCCTTCTTAGACATCTATAAGATGTCTAAAGAAAAGATGTTAAAATGTTGGCCTACTATAAAACCGTATTTTCTAAGTGTGGAATAAGAACAATGTCCTCTGATTTAGAAATACATTGAGGATAAGAATGGAGAAAAGAGATACTGTAAAATGAAAATGTATATGCTGTTTCTCTAAAACTGTTTCATAATCTTTGAAGAAGCTACAGAAAAGGATGAACTAAGTGCATCTGACTTGTTCCATTTAGGTGTAGGTTGTGACAAAAACTCATCCAGTGAAAAAAAATGACTCATTTCTTGGAAGAAGATTGCTTTGAAACTCAAAAAATTATCAGCAGGAAAAGATAGCCAAGTTAAACAGGACTTCCTCAATTTTTTTACTTAAACTGTAATTTAATTGGAAGCCAATTACCTCTGTGCTTTAAAACCAATTTTTTCCCCTGAGAAAAGAGGTTTAACTTAGGATGACATCCCATGTGCTTTGAAGTGTTTTAGAATGAGGGACATTTTAGACAGGGCTCGCCTGTATGATGACTTTGTGGACGCAATAGACCTTATTGACAAACAGCTGGGCTAGCAAAGGCTCATCTAAAACGAGCCTATAGATAAAAAGAAGATGGATATTTATAGAGAGGTGGAAATTTATTCCTCCAAGTCTAAAAACCCGCTGTCACTAGTAAGTAAAGTCCCGAGGATTCCATGTCATCACCTCGGACGCGTGCTAGGGATCAGTGCACTGGGGGCTTGAGAAGAGCAGAGCTGTAAGTCAAGTGCATTTTACACTTGTCTCTGGTCGCAGCACTATATAAAAAGAAAAGATGGATGTCCTAAATGCCACAGGCAATTCGGAGAAGTATTATTAGCAAAGGAAGCTGAAAGAATAAAAATACCCTACTGTAGCAATGGGACAAAAGGCATGTCATTGTTATTTTTATTAAATATATATAATATCTATTTCATTAATCCTATTATATTTATGTTTTCCTTTTTAGAAGTCTTACATTTATGTATCTTAAGAATATATAATAATTAGCCTATAAAACTTA
This sequence comes from Eulemur rufifrons, assembly GCF_041146395.1. Classification (NCBI taxonomy): domain Eukaryota; kingdom Metazoa; phylum Chordata; class Mammalia; order Primates; family Lemuridae; genus Eulemur; species Eulemur rufifrons. The sequence continues at coordinate 22,743,128 of NC_090984.1, read as the reverse complement.
AATATCTAATAAGGAATTTTGAAAAGTTAAAATAAACTGTTGTATCAGAGGATAGAGACGGTATAAAAATGTTGTTATATTTTTCTCACACATGTTAATTAGTCTTGGTATTCATTACTACCAATTGCCACTAACTGGTCCTATTGTTGTTTTGTTTAAACAGCATTTATGTAACAGAAAAGTAAATAATAAAGAATATATTTCAAAGAAACACATATTTTTTAATATTTTTTACAGTACTATTCAAGAAGTAATAACATATGTGTGTATAATTATTTGTTACATATTGTATTACTGTGGCTTTTTTATTGGTCTGGCATGGCAGGACTGTGCGTGGGCTGTCTTTTTAAAAAGCTGGTGATCCTGTCCGTCACTCAGCATCCTTGTGGGATTCATTCGTGGTGTTGTGTAGATCAGTTGTTCAGTCCTGTTGGTTGCTGGTGGTGTTCCATTCCGGAGGGGGGCGGGGGGGGAGGGGGTGACACACCCCTGCTGCTGTCGTTGTTGTTTTTATCTGTTCACGAGCTGATGGGCATTTGTGTTGTTTCTAGTTTGGGGTGATTATGAATAATGCTATTATAAACATATGCATGCAGGTTGGTTTTATTAAATTTATCTTTTATTTCAAAATATTAAGAGGGTACAAATGTTTTCGTTATGTGGATACCTTTTATAATGCTTAAGTCAGGGCTTTTAGTGTGCCCACACTCCAGTAGTGTTCATTGTACCCGATAGGTCAGTTTTTACCCCTCCCCCGTCTTGATTTCCAATGACCTTTCCATCTCTTTGTGCCCCTGTGTGCCCATCAATTAGCTCCCGATCATTAGAGAGTACGTGTGGTGCTTGCTTTTCCATTCCTGAGATACTTCACTTAGGATAATGGTCTCCAGTTCCACATACAGGTTTTTATATGAACGTATTTTTATTTTTCTTGGGTAACTACCTAAGAGTGGAATGAATAGGTTGTACGGTAAGTGTGTGTTTTGCTTTGTGAGAAACCCCCAAATTATTTTCCAAAGTGGCTGAACCATTTTGCATTCCCGCCAGCAATGTCTGAACTGCTCTGCACCCTAGCTAGCGCTTGAGAATTTCAGAGTTAATTTTCAGCTATTCTAATAGATGTAGAGCGGTATTTCGTTATTTTGAAATTTCACAGCAGTCATTTTGATGGACATGCACAACTGCTTCCAATGGAACTGAGACAAAAAGGAAACATAAGGAAAGAAAATTTCCTCCTGTGAAATGGAAGAATGGGAACAGGTGTGGAAAGGGTCCAGGAATGTGCGTGACAGCATATGTTTTGGGTAAGAATCAGCTTTGGCTGAGGAAGAGTGCCCCGGGGAGGGGGTGTCAACCACACTCCCTCTCCCCCCAGAAGCTCAGCCCCAGAGCCCTGAGGGTTCTCAGGTCGTGTGCCTCAAGGGGAAAGAAAGAATGGCGAGGAGAGGGGAGATTCTCGCTCAGAAAGCACGTTTTGGCAGTGGTGTCTGTGTCACTCGGCTGTGAGCTCCACGAAGGCAGCCCACGGTCACTCTCGTCCCCTGCTCTGCCCCCAGACCTGGCTCACTGCCTGCCTCGTAACAGAAGCCCGAGAGGTACGCAGGGAACGAATGGAATAGTGAGTGTCTCCAGACTGTAAGCTGCTCTAGTGACCGTCACCCAGAACAGTGACTGCATGCTTTCGGCCAGTCTGGGGAAAGTCCCCTTTGCTCACCCCAGGCCCAACTCCTGGCCCCTCTGGTCATTTCTTTTCCTCCTCTCACACCCGCCCATTCCACTGCCCCTTCCTTTGCCACCGCTTCTCCCCTGGGCTGTTGGCACAGCCTCCTCCTAACAACGCTCCCTGCCTCCCCCATCCCCGTCTCTCTCCCACTTTCCAATGTGCCTCATCTACGCGAGATGCTGAATTCACACGTCCCAGCTCTTACCCTGTAGCTGCCACATCCAAGGCTGTACTGGCTCCAAGATGACCACAGGAGAAGAGCCAATGGGCAGTCTGGCCCGGCTCCCTTCCTGCACCCCAGCTCCCACTGGCCCTCTGGCAGGCTCAGGCTTTGCTAAATTCTACCGGCACGTCTTTGATCCTGCCCTTTGCTGCTGCTGCCTGTCCTGTCCAGTCTGCATGGCCCTCAACAGAAGGCAGAACTAGGGCTTGAGCATCAGAGATGTGGGTTTGAACTCTGGTCCCCTAGTTCCTACCAGTGGGGACGCTGACAAATTCCTTAACCTGAGCCTCAATGTTCTTTTCTCTAAAACAGGCAATAAAAGTACCTACCTGTGTCTTTGTGTGTCTGTAAGGAGACAGTATGTGCAAAGGGCCTGGCACATGGTACAGCTTTAAAGAATGGTAGATATGACATTTGGTAAATCTTGCAAGTATAAAAAGAAAAAATAGGCTAAAAATGAGGGTATAGTTTTTTTTTTTCCCCAGTCCTCTCCAGCCCAAACACTGGAGGACACTTCCCTAAGCCCGCTGGAGGAACTGCTTGGGTGGAGATAGGGTTTCAAGTGCGGGTGCTGCCGCCCCAGCCTAGTGGGTCTCATACCCCGAAGAGAAGCTGGTTAGTTCAGACGCTCCCCCAACTCCCCACTACCTCGGGAGAGAGGCCTCCTGGGTTGAAAGGCCAAGTGCACAACAATAGGAAATAAGAGGGAAGACAGGCGGTGAAGCAGAACGCTTCCATGCTCAATGCAGACATTTGGGACTGGCCCATGTGTGAGCACTATGGAGAAGGAAGATACAGACAGACAAACGGAATGTGGTCCCCTTGACTGGGAGCTCTCTGAGGACAGAGTCAGGAGCCTAAAGATGGTTCGAATAATGGTGTCTCCAAATTCATGTTGAAACATAATCCCCAATGCAGCAGTACTAAGAGGCCTCTCGGCGGTGATTGAGTCATCAGGGCTCTGTCCTTGTAAAGGAATGGGAGTAGGTGCCCTTCTGAAAAGGTTGGATGGGGGAGTGCACCCTTTTCCACCCCTTCTGTCCTTCTACCATGTGACGACACAGCATCCCTCCCTCCCCTCCGGAGGACGCAGCAACAAGGCGCCATCTTGCAAGTGGAGAGCAGCCCTCACAAGACAACCGAACCTGCTGGTGCCTTGATCTTCCACTTCCCAGCCTCCGGAGCTGTGAGAAATAAATTTCTGTTCTTTATAAATTACCCAGTCTCAGGTATTTTGTTGTAGCAGCCCAAACAAACTAAGACAAAGTTGTTCCAAGAAGAGGACACTCAAAACGTCTCAGAAGTGGAATGGCCTCCTTGGAGTAGAAAGTTCCCCAGCCTGGGTGGGATCCCGGAAGGAACGTTACGATCCCATAGCAAATGTAACCAGTACCAGGGGAGAGAGGGACGCTGCAGATGGGCTCTGTCATTCAATGACCCTCGAAAGCCCAGCCTCCAAGAAGGCCCTGGGGTTTCAATGGGCTTCCAGTTGCTGGAAAAGCAAAAACACAGGGAAGGAGCCCATCTGTCAATCAGACAAGTAATTAAGGAAAGTAGGTGCTTTTAACACGAGGTAATGTCAGCACCAGGGGCGGTACACAAAGGCGGGTTATTTTTAGTATTTGGTGAAGGCCCATTCTTCTTTTGACAATAAGAATAAAGAAAGCAATTAGAACCTCCAGGAAAATGAAAAGCTGCAGCCCCAATGTAAAGCAATGAAACACGGCATGCCTTGGAGCAACTGATGGGGCATGGAAAATTGCACACATTTGACCTTGGCGCTACGAACCCCTTCTGAGTGGCCTGGGCGTCACCACGTGGGATCATCAAGGAGGCAAACGTAATCCTTGGATCTTCCATGGCTCAGCAGTGACAGTAGCCTCTGCTCACACAGGCATGAGAATGTAACGTCGGTTTACTGACTTTTTGTTTAACTTCTAGAGTCAGTCTACCGACAAAACACAACCGTTGTGATTATGACTTCAGAACAGTATCTAAATATTGCCATCTTTTAAAATGTAAGACCATGAAAGACTTAAGTTGAAAGGGAGAGGATTGAGGAGGGGAAAAGGAGAGACGGGAGTGAAAAGTTTCTCCTTTTATATAGTGGGTGGTCATTAGATTGTATCTCCACTCTGTGGAGTAGGAAGTCAGGTTTATTAGTTAGAGCTCCTATGTAATCAGTAGGAGAACCAAGAATATTTTCACCAGGAAAAACCAGGAGGAGTAGGGAGGGATGAAAGGGAGCCGCATAAGTGAACTAAACCCCTATTTTTCATAGGCGAGTGGATTTGTTTCCTAGGGCTGCCATAACGAATTATGAGAAACCGGGCGACTTAGACGACAGGCATTTAGCATCTCACCGTTCTGGAGGCTGAGTGTGAAGTCAGGTGTTGGCAGTGTTGGCTTCTGCGGGCTGTGAGGGAGGACCTGCCCGGGCCTCTCCCCCGAGTCTGCTGGCTTGCTGGTAACCTTCGCCGGGTCTCGGCTTGTAGAAGCATCACCGCGACAGCTGCCTTCGTCTCTAACTGATGTTCTCCCTGTGACTTCACACTGTCTTCCCTCTGCGTCCAAATTTCCCCTTTGTATAAAGATAGCAAGAATTCTACATCTGAATTTGCCCCTCCTGTTGGTTATGAAGATACAGTTGTCAAGGCAGGAGAATAGGACATATTAAATAGTTTGTAGGATTTGTAACTTTGACATATTTAAACACATGGTACATGGGCCTCCAACTGTACTTGCCCCAGGCCCTGCAAATGTCATGGGCGGGCCTGACGGGTGTGACCACAGCAGAAGGAGAAAGGAAACCACCAGTTGCTGCCTCTGGAGAGTGGACAGGGAGGGAAGGCTGGGAGACAACAGTGGCACTTTGTTGTAAGCCTCTCGGTCAACGTGATTTTCTGTTTTGCCACTTGCATGCTTCCCTTTGATAAAACTCGGGAAAACTATTTAAGTCCCCACCTCTCCTTCGAATCTTCCTGATCCCCAGCTCTCACCTCCCTTCTCTGAACGCCTACAACCCTCAGCAGCTGTGCAGCCTTCTCTCTGCCCCCACCTGCGCTCCCAGAGGCCTCTGCTGCCAACACCAGCTGCCCAGGCCGGCTGGCTGCACGCTTTCTAAGGGGTCACCCTGGGCTGAAGTCAACACGCCTCTTCACCGGGCCTCCCGTGGTCTGCAGTCTCAGCCGAGCCCCCCCTCCACCCATCTCCGGCCTGGTGCTCCCACCTGTCCCTCCCCATGTCCCCTCGGGGCTGGGAGAAGCCCGAGCCTTGTCTGTCTGGTGGGTGGGGGCAGTGGCCGTGCGAGGAACAGCACTCAGCCGCCTGGCCTGTCAATGAGGCGCAGGCTTCTGCTGTGCCAAAGGGTCTTCCCTGTCACTGTTCTCTGTATGTTTCCGTCTCACCACCTTCCCCTTCCCTCCCCTGTGCTCTCCCCGCTCTCTGGCCCTCCAACCGCTGCCTCGATTCCACTGTCCCTGTGGGCAAAGGGACTATTGCTGTTCCCCCATTCCAGCCCCCAGACGCTGCTCCGTCTGCAGGGTTTCGCTACCCCTGCCGCACCCACTAAAGCTTGGCCAGTTCCTAGTCCCCCACAGCTGACACAGGGACCGGATCCTGACCCTATAACATGTGTCCCAGTCTAGAACCTTAATCTAAACGCTTCCTCCCATTCACAGCACTCCCTAGTCCCACGCTTAGGCTTTGGGAGTGGCTGAGGCTCAAAACGGGAGATCTGCTATGTGCCCTGGGTGTGTGGCCAAGGTCTGCATTTCTGGAAATTGTGGGGCTGGCGTGGGTAAGAACAAAAATAATTCCTGTGAAATATGCGCAGTTAGTGCTGCTGCCAAGCCGGCCCCCGAGGGCTGAGGAAAAGGCCAGGAGAGGGCAGTGAGGGTGGTGCTGGCGTGGGGGCAGAGTGTGGCTGAGAGGCCCTGGGAGGGGCAGTGAGGCTGAGCAGGGCCGGGCTGAGGAGGCCCTGGGCAGGTGGGGGCTGGGGCAAAGGCTCCCTGCTGGAAGGCCAGAGGTCATTCTCCATTCATTCATTCAGGAGCTACCTACTGGGCGCCTACGAAGTGGCAGGCCCTTTGCTGGGCACTGGGGGGGGGGTGGCAGTGAGCAGAACCAAGTCCCCACCTGCATGGGGCTCACATTCAGATGGGGAGACGGGCCAGAAACACTAACAGACACATCAGGGGGATGGGACAGAGAGCACCAGAGGCCTGGGAAAGCCTTTCTGGGGAGCTGGCATTTGAACAAATATCAAAGACAAGAGGAACTGAGCCCTGCAAAGATGGCGGACAGTGTCCAGGTGGAGAAAAATCCAAGGCGGCAGCCCAGGGTAGAGCAGGTGGCATGTGAAGCTGGACACGGTAAACAAGGGCAGAGAGTGGCGGGGGTTGGGGGAGGCCAGAGAAGTAGCCAGACCGGCGTGGAGGCTCAGCCTGGTTTCCAAGGTCAGAGGTCCTGAGAGGGGAGAGGACCTCACACCCGAGGAGGTGGGAAGGGGTGCAGGAGAGTGGGAGAGGAGAGAGCAGAGAGGCTGCCCCGTGTAGGGTCAAGGCTTGGCTGGGCCTCTGGGCCGAGGGGGACGCAGGAGAGAAGCAGGGCCAGCAGCGCACCAGTCCACGGCCTCAGGCTCACGCGATGCGCTTATGCTCACTCCACGTCCTGTCCCCACACGCGGGCACGAGCCAACAAACACGTGCGGGAAATAAGCACAGGCCCACCTTTCACAGGCGTGCAAGTGGAATTGTGCCTGAACACACGCGTGTGCACAGGCTCCTCGTGTAAATGTGGACATCCGTGAGAAATTCTGGAATGGCAGAACACTGGGCTGAGGCACTTCAGACCAACTCTCACGTGTGACAGAGGAACGGAGGCCTGGGAAAAGGGAGTCCCATAATTTGGCGGTCTGGGCAGATCTCAGTGTGTCCTTCCCTGTGCGTGCACACGAGCTCCCGCGTGCTGGCCAGTTTCTTCCAGAACCCTCTCTCGTCAAGGGCCCAGGCCAGACTCTCCGTCCCAGGACACCCACAGGCTTGACCCGGTCTCTCCAGGAGCGAGCAGGGCTGCCTCCCGGCCACTCCAGCAAGCTGTGGTGGGCACCTGGGGCGGGGACCCAGACCGACTCTGGCCCCCTTGGCGGGACGGCAACGGCGCACACCCGGCCTGGCCTGGCCTCGCAGCTGCGCCCGCCGCGTGTCCCTCTCACGGCCTGTGTCAGGGCCCGGCAGACCTTGCTCTGTCTCTCTCCCTTCCTTTCTCTACGTCTGGCTCTGACCCTGCTGTCTGCAATTCTCTGTTTATCTCTCTTCCTCCGGTGTCTCTCTCATTCCTCTGTTTCTCTCCAGTTCTCTCTCTGCCGGGCTCCGTCCCTCTCCATTTTCTCATCAGTATATTTTTTTGCCTTCCAGGAAAAGCTGACGTGGCACCACCAGCAGCCCCTGGTCAGCGGAGCGAGGCCCCTTGGGGTGGGGGTGTCTGTGCAGCAGCTGGAGTGGGGCCGGCCTAGGCCGGGAGGGAGGGGAGGAAAGGGAGGGGAGAGGGCCGGGCCTCTGCGGGGCAGGAAAGGGAGGGGAAGGAAACACTGTGGGAGGAAGTGAGCCCCACCTCCCCTGCTAGGGTGGCCAACTGTCCCGGTTTGCCTGGGACTGTCGGGGTTTTAGCACTGAAAGTCTCATGTCCCAGAAAACCCACCAGTCCCAGGCAAACCAGGACGGTTGGTTGGTCACCCTATAAGCCGCCCGAGGCCCACAGGAGCCAGGGCCAGGGCTGGCAGGAGGGCTCCCAAACGGGGCCCCCTCACTGCGCACCTCGCAGCTGGTGGTGCAGGGGTTGGAGGGTCTGGGAAGGGCTCTCCAGTCCTGGGCCTCTGGGCTCCTTTCGTGAGCTGGGGACAGTCAAGGTCCCACATACTCACTGCGAGTCCCCATCTTCAGGCCTGAGCAGCTCAGAGGAGGTCAGGAGAGGGAAGATGGCAGCCCAGAGAGCTCCCAGGAAGCTCCCAGGCTGGGAGGACAAGAGGGAAGACTTCTGCCTTGTCTCCTCACCCCCTGGCATTATCTCTTGTGGGGCAGGTTCTGCAGGACAACTGTAAGGGGAGAGTAGGGACCACCCAGGAGGTAACAGGCCGCCATCCTTGGGGCTGTGCACAACTGCTCCTTGGCTCTGCAGGGGCAAGGGGGCACCTGTCCCACTGTGAAACACCTTGGAGGGTCGGAGGGTCCTTAGTTGAGGTCCACTCAGCCCTGATGGGGTGGGGCACGGCTGCACCTTGCAGGCAGGGTAGGACCTGGGCAGATGGGGACGAGCTGTCAGTGACGGTGTCATTTCTGCCCGAGTGGGCTGGCACTTCTTGCATCTCCTGCCCTCAACCCACAACAGACTTCCAAAGTGGGAGTCTAAGCCTAGTGCTTGGCTGTCATCAAGGTCTTCAATGACAGGGAGGGAGGGGCTAAGAGTCCCTGCCCCCAGGAGGTCTGGTACCAACAGTGCGGGTCTCCTACAGTGTATGGAATATTCTCTAAAATGTCTTTATTGTAAGGAACTAAATAACCTTGGGCACGTTCCTTTCCCAAACTGGGCCCAAAGTCCCTACATGTACAACAAGAAGGTGGAGTTGGTGATCTCTAGTACTTCTGCTTCTAGCATCCAATGGCCATCCTCCTTGTCCACAGCTCAATCGGGGGGATTTACTGAGACCTTCTCTGTACCAGGGGTCAGCAGCAACTACGGGGTAAGGCTTCTGTCCTTGACATGCTTCCTCTCTAGTAGTGGGTCAAGCATTAAACACGTGTGAATAAACGATCGCGGATTACAGCAAGAGCTACGAAGAAAACCCAGGACATTTGTGAGAATAATTAATGAGAACTGAGGGCTGGGAGACGGTTGCACTCTGACCCTGGTGCGGTTTGGAGGAGGGAGGCGGGGTGTGCTCTGTGAGCACCTCAGAGCACCTGGAGGTGAAGCTGGTGGTGTGGCCTTTGTGCAGGTGCGGGTGTGTGTATGGGCTGTACAAGACACAGTGAGGCCCTGTCCACCGGGAAGCCCTCCCTGACTGACAGTGAGGTCCCTGGTTCTCCTTGACGTTTATCAACCCCTGGATGTGTATACTTCCGGCCTCTGCTTGACCCACCAAACTTAGGACTTTCACAGAAATTCTATGGCACAGCAAGGATGATACAAGAGAGAGCTTCCTCCCCAGGGGGAGGTTCTAGATCAGACTATGATAATACCCTCAGCGCTGGACTCGGGGCGTCTCGCAGGCAGCCTGCTGTGGGCCTCTGCGGCCTTGCGTGCTGACAGGGAATGGGGTATGAAGAGCTGGGACAGGCTCCCTGGGGATGCTTCCAGCCAAAGATGCTAGCTGTCTGTCCTTGGCCCTGCCAAGAGGGTAAGTTGAGTCATGAGCAGAATTCAGCCAGTTAACAGATGGAAGGAAAAGGAAGCTTGGGTGAGGGCTACTGAGGGGATACAGCAGGCTTATTTTGTGAAAGGCAAAATTATTCAGTCTACAAAGTTCTTTTCTGGGGCTCCCTCATCTTTCGTTTTCTTTTCCAGCTCTCTTGTTTTGGACCACTTTTATCTGATTCGTTCTCTCTCTCTCTCACTCTCTCTTTTTTTTTTTTTAGAGAAAGTCTTGCTCTGTCACCCAGGCTGAGTGCAGTGGCACAATCATAGCTCACTGCAGCCTTGAACTCCTGGGCTCAAGCGATCCTCCTGCCTCAGCCTCCCAAGTAGCTGGGACTACAGGTGTGTGCACCACCACACCTGGCTTTTGGGCCTCTTTGGGACCCATTCCCACTCCCCTGGGTCGTCATGTTTGGGGGAAAAGGGCCAAATACCCTCCCCTTGGAGGTGTGTGCCCCTTCCACACAGCTCTGGGGCAGCGGAGCCCAGAGAGGGCAATGCTGACTGCATAGACACCGGCACCTGGGGTGGGATTTCAGGCCCTGTGGGGGCCATGGAGAGAACGTTCCAGGAGTGAGGCCTCCTCCCCTCTGTGCTCCAGGTGGGCAGTCCTGGGTGACAGAGCCTCTCTGTGAGTCTGGGTGTCTCAGAATCCCAGCCAGGGACACCAAAGCCCAGCTGGTTCCCTCCCTGAGCTTTCTGTTACGGAGTTCTGAGCCAGGCGTCCCTGTCCCCTCCCCAGCCAGTGGGGAGCCCAGTGTGGGGGTGGGAGGGGGTGGGCCTGGAGCCTTGGGAGCTCCCTGTAGGGCGGCTCAGCCTCAGAGCCCGTGGGATGTGTTTTCTTAAAAGAGCAGCCTAGCCTAACACTTCCGCAGCTCACTGAGGGGCTGGAGCCTGTTTCCTACTGCTGTGGCCTTCTCAGCTTTTCACTGGGACACACACCCCCCCCCCCCACACACACACTCACACACCAAGGCAGGCACAGAGCGTCACACCCCACAAACACACACAAAGACATACATTCACAGTCACACACAGACACACACATCCACATACAGACACACACACTCGAACATTCTTAAGCACACACAGATACACACACACACAGTCTCATACCCACATCGACGCAAGCACAGACGAACTCATCCATACACAGAGATATACTTCTCACACCCACAGACTTGTACGTGCACACACGTAGGCCCACACAGACACCCCTGTGGCCCCTGCTTGGGAAAAGGAGCCCCACTTTTTTTCTTGTTTGAAGTGAGATTAGAAGTCTCCCACCTTCCATGAGATTCAATTTCTCACCCTGGCCCCCCTAAAAACCTCCTGGCCCCATCTTTTCTTGGGTCCCTTCCAGACAGTGCTGTGTCTTTAAGGAAGTTGAAGCTGCTAAAAGTGAGAGAGAGAGAGAGAGAAAAAACACAACCCAAAAAAATTTGGCATCTTTTCCCCCTCAAGTTTCTGGTGTCACTTATGAAACACGGGTCCTTGTTGTTGTAGAGAAGCAGTTGTTTTGCTGGAAGGAGGGAGCTTGCGGCTGGCCCGGCCCCTCCCTGCAGCCCCCTCTCAGCAGAAGTTCCCGGTCCCAGGCAGCCTGTCTGCGACAGGGTGGGCACAGGCGTGCAAACTGAAGGTGGGGAGGGACGCAGCGGGCCCTTCCTCCAGCATCTCAGCCCTCCCGTGGCGCCCTTGGCCCTGCAGACTCCAGGGCTCACTTGGTCCTCTGCTGTGTGTGACTCCATCTCAGACGAGGCTTGGCTGGACTACGAAGTGCAGTTTGCAGGTAAGCTGACAGGAGAGAGGCTGCAAGGGGGGTGGGGGGTCGGGGGGAGGCCTGTTGGACACACAAGCTGGTTCCCTCTTGGCACTTCCCTGTTGGTTCGTAGTGCCTGGGACAATCCCTAGCTTGGAGCTGTTCAGGGGGCCTCTGCTTCTTCAACAACAGACAACTGAGGCCCAGGAAATCCCAGCTGCGTTTGGGCTGAGCTCCTGGCCTCACCCATGTCAGCTGAGAGGTCCTGGCAGGGGTTTATTTAGGCAGCTGCCTGGCGTAGTTTGAACAGAACAGGCCATGGGTGTGATTCTGCAGAAAGGGCCTGGTGTCTGCTGTGGTCACGGCCGGGGGGGAGCGGGAAAGGGCGGGTGGGGTGGATGGGGGTGGTGTGCACTGCACAAGGGGCCTTGTCTGGGCCGGGGCAGAGCATACCTATGGGGGGCTCCAGGGGGAGGGACTGCAGCCAGGATGTGGGAGGGCAGGGGGAGGTTCTGTGCAGTGCTGGGGGAGGGGGTGACTGGAAAACAGATTTCAAGTCATAAAGTTGGCTAAGAACAGGCTGGAAGAGCTGTCTACTCGGAGGAGGAGCTGGGGTCCTCTCCCATCCTGTCTTCCTCTGCCTGACTGCGTGACCTCGGGCAAGTCCTGGCCCTTCTCTGGGCCTCAGTTTCTCCTTCTGTAGAATGGGGGTGGTGGGCTCGGTGGTGTTGGGCCTTAGCTGGGTTACGTGGGGCAGGGCCCCCTGATGGGTCCTGAGAGTGACGAGTCCCTTTGGCAGGTCCTCTGATCGATCGATCGATCGCCTGGGTGACACGCCCGTCTCTGCAGGAGGCGTGATGCAGGAGCTGCGTCTGCTCTGCTGGGTGGCTCTCCTGGGCCTGGTGCAGGCCTGTCCCGAGCCCTGCGACTGCGGGGAGAAGTATGGCTTCCAGATCGCTGACTGCGCCTACCGTGACCTGGAGGCCGTGCCCCCTGGCTTCCCCGCCAATGTGACTACGTTGAGCCTGTCGGCCAACCGGCTGCCAGGTTTGCCAGAGGGCGCCTTCAGGGAGGTGCCCCTGCTGCAGTCGCTGTGGCTGGCGCACAATGAGATCCGCACGGTGGCCGCCGGTGCCCTGGCGCCTCTGGGCCATCTCAAGAGCCTGGACCTCAGCCACAACCTCATCTCTGACTTTGCCTGGAGCGACCTGCACAACCTCAGTGCCCTCCAGTTGCTCAAGATGGACAGCAACGAGCTGAGCTTCATCCCCCGAGACGCCTTCCGTAGCCTCCAGGCCCTGCGCTCGCTGCAGCTCAACCACAACCGCCTGCACACGCTGGCCGAGGGCACCTTCGCCCCGCTCACTGCGCTGTCCCACCTGCAGATCAACGACAACCCCTTCGACTGCACCTGCGGTATCGTGTGGCTGAAGACGTGGGCCTTGTCCACGGCTGTGTCCATCCCCGAGCAGGACAACATCGCCTGCACTTCGCCCCACGTGCTCAAGGGCACACCGCTGAGCCGCCTGCCACCCCTGCCCTGCTCGGCACCCTCGGTGCAGCTCAGCTACCAGCCCAGCCAGGACGGTGCCGAGCTGCGGCCCGGCTTCGTGCTGGCGCTACACTGTGACGTGGACGGGCAGCCGGCCCCCCAACTCCACTGGCACATCCAGACGCCCGGTGGCACCGTGGAGATTGCCAGCCCCAATGTGGGCACTGACGGGCGTGCCCTGCCTGGCACCCTGGCGGCCAGCAGCCGGCCACGCTTCCAGGCCTTTGCCAACGGCAGCCTGCTCATCCCCGACTTTGGCAAGCTGGAGGAAGGCACCTACAGCTGCCTGGCCACCAACGAGCTGGGCAGTGCCGAGAGCTCAGTGGACGTGGCGCTGGCCACACCTGGAGAGGGCGGTGAGGACACACTGGGGCGCAGATTCCACGGCAAAGCCGCTGAGGGCAAGGGCTGCTATACCGTTGACAATGAGGTGCAGCCGTCAGGGCCGGAGGACAATGTGGTTATCATCTACCTCAGCCGGGCTGGGAGCCCTGAGGCTGCAGTAGTGGGAGAAGGGGCCCCTGGGCAGCGGCTCCCAGGCCTGCTCCTGCTGGGCCAGAGTCTTCTCCTCCTCCTCTTCCTCACCTCCCCCTAGCCTCACCCTGACCCGCTGGGCTGGAGCAGCCCCAGGGCTTCCCTAACTCCACCTCGACCCTGCCCTGGCCCCAGAGAGCCCTGCGGGGGTCTGGGCTTGGCAACTCCTGAGGCCTGCCGGGGTGACTTTGCATTTTCCTACCTCCCCTCTAATCTCTTCCAGAACACCCACCACCCCCAACTTCTAGGCCTGCTCCAAGCTAGTGACTAGGATAGAATCTGATCCCCTAACTGGCCGTCCGTGGGGCTGCTGCAGCTAACAGCATTGCCCGTGCTCCCCGCCAGGGCAGCATGCTCACAGGGCCATGCCCCTGCCCGAGCCTAGCGGTGGGGGTCCAGGCTCTGCCACAACAAGCCCGGCGAGGGCCAGGCGAGGTGGGGCTGGGCTGGGCTGGGCTGGGAGGCAGCCCGAAGGAGGGGAGGAGGACGGGATGTAGGGCAGTGGCTGGCGTGGCCCTGAGTCTCTCCAGGACCTGCTCACGCTCCTCCTGCCCTCCTGCCCCTTGGGGGGCTCTGGAATCTGTCTGTCTTCATCTCAGACGGAGCTGGAGGATCGAGGATGGGCCTTCCCCTCAAACTGCCTTCTTCAGCCTGGGCATCTGCCCTTCCTTTCTCCCCCAGTGTGCCTCTGCAGCCTGCCTGTCCAGAGAAGCCGGCGGCCTGGGGGTGGCAGAGAAATAAACAGCATTTCTGATGCTCCCCCGTGTCCGCCTGGAGTTTTGTCTGGATCTAGGAGCCCCCATTGGGGATAGGCTCTGGAGATGGAGGGTCAGGGCAGCCAGCCTGCCTGCCCACATGTGGCGGGGACTCATGAGACCTACGCAGACCATGTGGCCGGCCAGGAGCTGGGCCTCCAGGGAACAGAGCTGCAGATGTTCCTTCCCCTGACACTAGCCCACAGGAGGCCAGAGCCAGACAACTGTCACAGAGGCTTCCCTGGGGTTGCTGGTGAATCTGAGTGGGGAATCTTTCCCCACGAAGCAGGGGGTCAGTAATGCCCGGGGTGGTAGGTGCAAGGAGGGGGTGCTGACAGTGACCTCTGGGTTGCTCAGAATGGGGGGCACACGGGTGGGTCTGAACCTGGAGACTGTGCAGAACCCCAGATCTGTGCGGGTCAGAGATGTGTCTCTCTACTTCCTCCATCCTGCCCCTTTCAAGATTGAGGGAGCTGCACACAGGGACGATGACCCAGAGCCCCCAGAACTGCTGAGCTCAGCAAAGTGGAGGCAGGAGGCCAAGGAGTCTGGGGTAGCAGCTGGGAGCCCTGGCGGCCGGCCAGCCCCTCCCCCGTCCGCATACAGCGCCTCCCACCCCCTCGCCCCTCACCAGCTTCCCGCTCTGGCTGAGCTGATGTCATCAGCAGTGAGTGTCAAGAATGACTCCACATCTGGTGGAAAGCAGCAGGATAGAGCCGAATCCCATGTGCTGTGCCACCTTGGGTAAGTCACTGCCCATCTCTGAGCTTCGGTTGCCTCGGAAGTCAAATGATACCACAGGACAGGGTACTGCTTAAGGGTCCAATCAACTCTGATTATCTAAGGCTTGATAATCCTAGCCTAAGCTGGGTCCCCAATGTCCCTGGCTCTATTCACAGGGATGGATTCTTGGAGCAGGACCTGGACCTAAGACCAGGGTCAGGGCAGCAGGGGGAACAGCCGTGCTGAGTGAACTAGCTACTTCCCTGCTGTAAAGTCTTCCGTGGCCCCAGTGCCCTCCAGGTGAAGCTGAATTCCCAGCCACCATCATAGCCCTCTGACTGGCTCCTCCATGATATTCAGCCCCGTCTCTGCTTCTTCTTGCAACTGCTAATTAATTGTTCCCATAATGCTCCATGGCATGTCATCCACTGCACCTCTGCTTACGCTGTTCTTTGACCTGGGCACCCTTTCCCTGTTCTTCATTTGGCTAAGTCAGTCTTTAAGACTTGGCTCAGGCACCACCTCCTCCAGAAAGCCTTCCTGGATGTTCCCCCTCCCCCAGTGTGGACCAGGTCCCCTCCTCTGGTGCCCACAGTCCCGGGCTCCAGTGACCCAGTTTGATCACATTCTTTTGTCACTCTGTTTCCTTGTCAAAGCAGAGACCGAATCCGGGTTCTCCGCTGTGACCCTGGTAGTCGCTGACACAGGGCTAAGAAGACAATTTTCCAGTAGGCTGCAGTGGGATCGGAGCTTGTCCTCTTTGGGCTCCTCAGGGCAGCCTCAAACATGGGTTTGAGGTCCCTGGCCCCAAGCTGGCCCCACAGGTGTTTAAGGTTTAGTGAGGGCAGGAACCTGGGTGTAGGGTAGGGGGTTGTTGGGCTCCACTAATTGTGCAGATGTTTCTCAAGGCCCCACTGGCCCCGCTGTGGGGTGGCCACATCTTCCCACCCTCTGTAGCCCCCAGCCTCTCGGTGGACCCCACACCCAGGGCATCTTCCTCATTAGCACATCCCCCATCTCTACCAAGCCCCCAGCAGGGGAAGGGACTCCAATCTGTCTCAGCCTCCTCTTCTCCTCTGCACCCTCGGTCTGCTCCCATTAGGACATCCACGCCGCTCAGGGTGGCATCATAGGACCCTCAGTCTCTTCTCCACCCAGAGGGATGCAGCTGTGGGTTCTCTGCCCTCCACCCCGTGCCCGGCCCAGCATGTGACCGGAATACCCCGAGCTCACCCGGGCCCCACGAACGCACAGTGTTGGCTTGCTGACTGTGCGGTGGGGGTCCCCTGCGTACCCCTCCCCTATAAGGAGGACTGTTTGTCAGGAACAAGTTTATTACAGGGAACACACTAACCTCTTTCATAATAGCTACAGGCACAAAAACTACAAAAATATCTGGCTCTCAAGTGTGGGCAGCTCGGTGTGGGGCCTGGCTTGAGTCATGGCTTGGGCTGCCTTGCGGGCCAGAGTTCCAGGAGCCTCCCAGCCCCATCCCAGAGAAGACGGGGAGCTCAGGGAGAGAGGAAGTGGCACGGCTGGCTCCCCGGCACGAAGGCCAAGGCTGAGCTGGGGCTGAGCCGGAACGCAAGGTGGCCCTGCCCGGAATCACCAACCCTGTCCAATCCAGAGAAGGCTTCAGAGAGGCTCTGCGAGGCTGGTGGCAGAGCCAGGGTGGGGAAGGGCCTGGATGTGGCGGCCCCAGCTCCATTGCCTCCTGCCCCAAGGGCCTAGCATCCCCGTTGCTTTTTCCTAGGCTCTGGCAGGCTCTCCCACAGCCAAGGGGGCAGAGCAGAGGCCCCTGAGGCTCAGAGAGTAGACAGACGTCCACCCACCCGTAGCGATCCCGGGGGACCTGCGGCAGAACTGTGCTCGGTGGAGGGGCTGCTGTGGCTGGGGCGGTGCTGGGAGAGCCAGGGAGGAAGTGGGGTGGTGAACAGGACTGTGCCACGGCACAGAAGGGCAGGTGGGCTGGCCTCCCTGCCCTCAGACCTGGGTGCCATTGGCCTGGGCACCTGGCCGGGCTGTCTTCCGGAAGGCCTGCAGGGCGGGGTTGTGCAGCAGTGTGTAGGCCAGGCCCCAGCGGGCCCTGCCGCAGCTGGCCCTGGGCCCTGCTCCCTTGGCTATGGGGTCCTTTGTCTGCAGGAGCTGCATCCCTGAGAGGAAGAGACCTTCTGTGAGTCACTCAACAAACACCCAGCCAAGCCTTGCCAGCCCGCAGCCCTGAGCAAAGGGTCTAAAAATCCCATGCACAGTGAGGGTGTTTAGCCTGGGATTCCAGGTGCCGGCTCAGAGTGGGAAGTTGGGAGACTCCCCTGTGGGGTGCAGCGGGCTGTTTGTAAAGGCTTGGGATGTCACCTTGCAGGTGGCAGGCAGAAGAGGCAGGGATGAGGTCTATGACGGGACTGGAAGCTGGCCTTCAGCTGGCTTAGTGTCCCTGCCTACTATACACTTCCCAGGCAGCAGAGAAGGAGGTCATACTCCCCGCAGGGAGAGGTGAGGGTTGCGGTGTTGGCCTGGGGCGGCGGTGGGCATGCCAGAGCCCCTTAGCAAGGCAGCCGTTTCACTCCGTGTGTGTGCACACATACGGCATGTGCTCCTACCATGGAAAACATTACCCAGAGACTGGACTGGGAGGGCGACCACAGGCCGCCAAGGGAGAGAGGCAGTGAGAATTTTCCTGGCGCTCACTCTGAGTTGGGGGTGATGCCTCCTTCCTGGGAGAGGCTGGGTGGGCTCGGTTCCCCCCATCCCCAGAAGGAGGGCACACCTTCTTCCTCCCCTGGCCTGAGGCCGTCCTGGGGCGCTGGCGGGGTCCAGGGCCGGGGGCTCCGTGCTCGCAGGAGCAGGGTGCAGAAGGCTGTCACGGCTGGGTGCGACTGGCTGACTTCAATCTTCAAGAAGTTGCGGTATGTGTGGTAGCCTGGGGTGCGGTGGGGGATGGCAGCGCTGAGGGCAGGGGGGCCACCAGCAGACCAGAGGCACCCAGACACCCCCCAACACACACACACAGGGAGTGTGCGGGCACACCCTGCAGCCAATCGTGTGGACACGCTGGGCACGCGGTACACACACTGCCCACGGGCACACGTGGACCTGCTGGCACACACCACACCTGTGCACACACTGCAGAGCCACACGAAGCACAGTGCAGGAGTGCAAGGTGGCACGTGGTCACAGACATCTTCGTGAACTAGTCGGCACATGGGCCTGGGCAGGGCAGACCCCTCCCTCACCACTAGGGCAGCACGAGCTACCCCTCAGCCCCCAGCCCTGCTCAGGGACCTTACCAGGGTCAAAAGTGGCGGCTCGCGGGGGCAGCAGGCTGAGGTCTGCCTGGCCGAGGTGGACAGCGTTGTAGAGGGCAGAGAGGAACACTCGCCAGGCGGCCACCACGGCGCCCACCAGCACATTGATGGGGAAGAGAAGAAAAGTGGCTGCGTAGAGTGCGTGCCTGGGGTGGGGACAGAAGAAAGCCTGAGGCAGGTCCTCCCACCCCATCCCCCTCCCTAGGGTCAGGGTCAGGCCCAGATGCCCAGAGCTGCTGCGCATTTACTGAGTGCCTACTGTTTATCGGGTATGCCTTCCGTGCACCCCAACCTGTGCTGGCCAGGACTTCTCTCTCTCAACCCACCACCCTGGGAGACAGGCAGTGTGACCCCTTTCTACAGAAGGGAAACTGAGGCTCAGAAAGATTGGGTGACTTGGCCAAGGCTGTCTAGCTACTCAGGAGCAGATTTGGGATTTAAGTCCAAGTCCACTTGGGTCTTTCTGTGAGCCAGGTATCTCCCACCTCCCTCCTCGGGTCCCCTGTCCACTAACTCCAAGTCTCTCCCAGGGACAAAGTTCTCCCAGAGCCTTGCCATCTGTGGGAACCTCCTTCCCACAAAGCAAAGAGGCACGAGGTTTGGAGGGGACTGAGGATCCAGGGAGAGCAGCGCCAATTCCCAAAGCAAGAAAGGCTCATAGGGGTATTTCTGGCCCCATGACAGGTATATAGAGAGGTATTTGGAGTAGGCTGGGCCATTGTCCCTCTTCTCTGGGGGTAAGGCAAGCTTTCTATGGTCTTCTGGGATCCCTGATAGACAAAGGGGAGAGATGGTAATGGAGGAGGAAGGGCACAGAAAGGGAGAGACACGGAAGGAGAGGAGGCTGAGGGCCCGAGGGAGCCACAAGCCCAGGGGAACCTCACCGGTTGGTCAGCTCTGGGCGTCCGTGATGAGTCTCCAGGAAGACCCAGTGGGCTGCCATATTCTGCAGGGCCACAGCCAGGGCCAAAGTCAGCCAGAAGGGCCTGCGGGTGGGGTGGGGTGGTGGTCTCTGTTAGCAGCCCTCCGGGAAGGGGCCCCAGAGCCCTCCTTGCCTCACTCACCACGAGGACTCCAGGAATCGCAGAAGCAGGAGGTTCCTGCCGTGGAGCACAGGCACGAACACCAGGAAGGCGAGGGCTGTGGTCCCCAGGAAGAAGATGATCTGCTGCACCAGGAGCCCTGCCAGGGGGTGGAGAGGCAGAGGGACAGACGTCAGGTCCTGTGGGAGCCATGGCCCACCCCTGCCACCCCCAGGAATTCAAGGGCTTTGGAATTGGGCAGATCTGGTTTCAGATCCCTGCTCTGCCACTGCCTAGCTGTGCCGCCTTCAGCAAGTTACTTTACCTCTCTGAGCCTCGGTCTCTTCTGTAAAATGGGGATAGTAGTCCCTACCTCAGAGGGCTACTATGAGGATCTCATAAGAAAGTGTCTGTGGGAACTCTTTGAAAACCACAAAGTGCTTTACAAATGTTATTAATATTTTGCCCCAGTTGCTCCAGCGTTCTTGGGGATAAGACCACATTTTAGACAAACGTTTGCATTCCTACGATCCAGAGCCTAGCGTATGGTAGGTGCCCAGGGTTGTCTACTGCAATAATCTGGCCAATTGATTATACGGGATCATGTGTACAAAGGGGCTTGGGAGGCACACTATACACAGAGTCTACCAAGAAGAGAAACTGTGACTTTCAGTCCTAGTAATTCCTCCACTCCTTTATCATCCTTCTCCACCAGCAAGGTTTGAACCGAAGGGACTGAAGCGGGGGCGGACGGGGAGCAGTCAAGCCCTTGGATTTGCAACCCTGGCCCAGCCCCTGCAGCGTCAGAGTGCTTTGTCCCCACAGTGCCCAACTCGGGATTTGAAACTCAGGGTGGCGAGGGGTCCTAGAAGGTTATCTGGTTCAGCTTTCTCAGGGCAGGACCCCTTTGCAGATGCCAACAATGTCCGAAGAACTCTGCTTGCATACCCCCAGCGAAAGGGATCTGATCACCTTTTGAGGTGGCCCATTGTGGCACAGCCCTTCCTTACATGAGTAGGAATGGGCCACCAGAACTTGCCACTTCCAGACCTGGGTCCACCCATCATGTAAGTAGTTGGTGGCACCCAGGGTTCATCTTCATGTGAAGGGTACCCACTTCCTGAGGGGCTTCTGCACCCCCCGCCCCAACCCGAGCAGCTTGCTGAGGGCGGGGAAGGCAGGGTGGGCTCTTCCTCTTGCTCTTGCCCCAGAGCCTGCCCAGCACAGGCAAACACTCAGGGGCAGCCAGGACCTGCTGAGTGCCCTTCCCCTCCCCCACCGGGCCCAGCAGGATGTGGGGACAGGGGGTCTCACCAAGGCAGGTGAAGGCAGTCTGGTAGGCGCTAAAGCTCATCCAACAGAATATGGCTTGGCGGGAGGGGTGGGGGCTCTGGGGTGGAGAACCCAGGTCCAGGGCAGCCCCTCGGTGCAGAGCTCGAAGGTTGGCCCTGGGGTGGGAGCAAGGGAGGCAGGGAACTCAGGGAGAAATACACACTCCCTAAATTCCTGCTCTGGGCCAGCCTCAAGCCGGACTTCCTATTTAATTACATGCCATGGCCATCGACAGGGAAGCCAGAGCTGTGGAGCCCAGAGGAGGCCACTAACCCAACCTTGGAGTCAGGGAAGACTTCCTGGAAGAGGCAATGTCTGGGCAGAGTCTGAAAGGGTGAGTAAGGGAGACACAACCAGGCAGAAGGCTCAACCTGAGCCAAGTCAGGAAAGTGGGAGACCACAGTGAGGGTGGAAGTGACGAGAAGCTCGGCCACAGGGTGGGCAGCAAGGCAGGCAGGGGCTGGGGGCCTTGGATGCCAGGACAGGTAGTGCTGGCCCTGTGGGAAAAGGTCCCTGGACAGGTGGTCTGAGGCCTGGCGAAGGCACAGGGCATATGGGCCCGTTCTCCGGCACTGGTGAGTGCCCAGACCTCCCCTCCCACCCACCCGCTCCGTCTGCCCGGAATCCCCCACAAAAGGGCAAGCGAGGCGGCATGGCATTTGACACCCACCAATGCCCTCTAGTGCCCCATGGCTGCCTCTGACCCCTCTCGCACGAGGCCCACGCCAGCCTCCGCTCTCGCCCACGTGTCCCATCTCCTGCCTCTTCTTCCCTTCCCAGGCACACACAGGCTGCCTTCCTGCCCCTTCTCAGAGGGCAGGCTCCACATGCTGCCCCAGGTCACCTGTGCCCTGTGTGGCTCACGCTCACAGACAGGAAGACCCGAGGGCAGCCCCAGCCCCACCTTCTCCTTCCACCACAGGACAGCCAAACTCAGGGGTCTTCAGTGGCAGTCTGCCCTCCCTCCAGCCCCAGGCTTCCCCACAGGCACTGCTAGTCGGGGGTCCTGCAGGCCGTCCCCCACTCTGCACTGGTGAGTCAGAGCCTGCCACTAACCTGTGTGCCGCCAGCGAGCGGACCAGGACCAGGATGGTGAGTGAGCAGGACAAGACCAAGGCTGAGATGTAGCAAACTGGAGGGCAGAGGGAACAAAGGGGAAGGTCAGGCCTTGAGGGTCTCCCGGGGTCCTCTGAGCCGGTGCCAGGGTGGTGCCTCTGGGGCAGTGACCCCTGTGCCACACCCACTCTGAGTGGCGCCGTCTTGGCCACACCCCCAGTTCTCAGATCCAGTGTAAGTTGATGACTTTGGCCACCCCATCCTTCCCAGTGACATATGGTGGCCAAGATGGAAGAGGTCAGCTCTGAGTCTGCAGACCTGGCCCTCACTCTGGCGCTGAAGCTTCCACTGCTGTGGGCCCCAGCGGGAGACCCCGCCCGACCTGGCGTCTGCGCCAGCTCCATCGCCCCTTGGCCACATGGCCTTCAGGAGGGCACTCCAGCTCCCCTTTGCTCGTGAGCATACCGCAGGGCACGCTGCTGTGTTGCCATCTCCCAGGGTAACAGGAGACTCAGAGACAGGGCTTTCCCCAGCCAGCCACACTGCCAGGAGTGACGCAGTGGGTGTGCGGCCATTTCCCAGCAGATCCAGAAGGAGCCCGGCGCCTGCACCCTGGTCTGGTCCCTCAGCCCAGGGAAGTGTCCCTGGTGCCTGCGTTCCGCCAAGAACTCGGAAGGGGAGAGAACAAACACACAGGGGCAAGGCAAGCTCTCGGGCGCTAGAGCAGGATCACCTGGAGCTGCTAAAACTGCCCATCACACCCCCACAGTTACATCAGAATCTCTGTGGGCGGCACCCAGCCCTGGTTTGCAAAAGCAAGGCCACGATTCCAGCCTGCACCCAGGGCCGAGAACACTGCTCAGGGGCTTTCCGAAGGCAGAAACTTCATGACTTATTTCCGTCAGCAACAGATTGAAATTAATCTGTCAACAACACTGAGTGGAGGTGCTCAAACTGCCCGCAGCGGAGTCACCGGGGGACTGTGCAGCCGTAGGTGCCGGGCCCCACCCTCGGAGTTTCCGATTTGGTAGGTCTGGCATGGGGCTTGAACGCTAGGAATTTCAAGGTTCCCAGGTGGTTCCCAGGTGCAGCCAGGGCTGAGAACAGCCTGCAGAAACCTGGGGCCTCCCTGCCTGTCCTGGCTCCCTCCTCCAGCGCCCTCGCAGGGACACGTCTATGGAAAGTAGGGTTGGGAGAAAGCACTGCACAGGCGTGGCCCCAGCCTGCTGCATTGCCCCTTCTGGAGCCAGCTCGGCTACAGCGAAGGTGCATTCTGGGCCATTTGCCGTCAGGAGGAGCCTGCTGGCTGAGCCGGGCCAGGGGAGTGACAGGCTAACACAGGGTGAAGGGTTAGCAAGCACCCCTGGCATTTGATCTCCATCTGTCCACCTCTTGCCTCTCTCTCCCTCCATTGGCTCCAAACATGGATCCCTCCAAACCCTGGTACCATACCATCTCCTTTCTTTGCTGCATTGGGATCCTGCACATGCCCCTTCTGGGCCCTGCTTTGGGGATTGATCTGTCTCTCCTCTCCTGCTTGAGGGCCTCAAGGACAAGGGTGCCTTTTTCACTTACAGCACCCATCTTGCAAGTAGGAAAATTGAGGTCAGGAAAGGTGAAGTGGCTTGCCTAAGGCCACTCAGCTTGCAAGTGATGAAGCGGAGGCTCTAATCTAGCCTGCCTGACTCAGAGTCTGAGCTTTCTGTGAATCATGCCAAGCTTATGGTCCAGTGCCAGGTGGCAGCCCTAAAGGAAGCTGTCAGAGCTCAGAAGACACTAGCTCCCTAGGCTAAGAACAGACCAAAGGACTCCCAGACCCCAGGCCTAGACTGCTGAGTGGCTTTGGGCAGATCTCTAACCCTCTTGGGCCTCAGTTTTCTCATTGCAAACCAGGAGAGTAAAACGCTGCTCTGTTTGGCCCCTGCATCCAGGAAGATCCAAAGCAGGAGAATTTTGAGCTGGAAACTGCACGGTGTGATCACAAACATAAGGTGAGATGCGTAGAAGCAGTGTGTCCATTGCCCTGGACATGTCACTTCTTGCCCCTGAGCTTCAATTTTCTGCTGTGTGAGGTGGGCTCAGTGATGCTGACCTAACAAGGCTGCCGTGAGGGTCCGAGCTTGGATTGTGCTGACCTGGGCCATGTCTGCTCCTGCCTATGACCCAGGTGGCAGCCAGCTTAGAAAATCTCCCCGGAGACGTCATTTTCAGCCCACCTAGAACTTGTCAGCTGCCAGCAGCAGGTCCAGGGCAGCCTCCAGTGTGAGAGCTGAGGTGCTCAGGAAGGTGAGGGAAGGAGGCCGACACCCCACTCCCTGCCCCCCTCCCACATTGCCAGCATTCCCAGGTCTGCAGGACGAGGATGATGTTATTGGTCAGCAAGAGCTGTAGAGCAGCCACACCTCCACCTGCAATGCAGGCTGCCTGAGCGCCGACCTTCACATGTTACTCCTCAGAAGCCAGGGTGCCCATACCAGCCTGGGCCCCCAAGTCAGCCGAGCGTGCAGCCCCAGAACTGACCACCAGGCTTCGTCTCAAGGTGGTGGAGAGAGCCCAGCCCAGGCTTCAGGAGTCCAGCGTCCTCTTGTCTCCACTCAGCCCTGCTGGATGGCCTCAGGCAGACCCTCCCCACCTGTCAAGTAGGGGCACTTCTCGGTACCCTCTACAGGGCTGACGGGAGGGCCTGGGAGGTGGGGTAGGTAGGTGGCTGCAGAAGGCATCAGACCCCAGATGGCAAGGCGGGGTGGTTGCCTGGCCTGGAGGCTCATCCACAGGAGAGAAGGAGCAAGGAGACGCATGAAAGACAGGGACAGGCAAGGGAAAGCATGCCCCCCGCCCACCCCAGCCCCTGCTCTGAGGATCAGCTCAGAGAGGCTGGCCCACTGCCTCCTTTGCTCCTTCCCCCCACCCCCGCTCCCCCACCCCATGGCCTTCGTCGTCTCCACACCTGGAGAGCTGGGAGAAGGCACTGGGGGTGGAGGTGGGAGATGCACAAGAACACAAGGAGCAGGGGCCACTGAGGTGGTCCCTTTGGGTTTCACGGAAGCTCCAGCTGCCCCTATTTGGAGATGAGGCCATCAAGACCCAGAGAAGGGAAGAATGTGTCCCACGGCCCCAGCGTGTCGGTGCAGGCGGGGGCGCAGCGCTGGGGTCTCCTGGCTTGTGTCCCCACTGTGGCCCTCAGGGGCTCCCGGGAGGCCTCACCT
This sequence comes from Eulemur rufifrons, assembly GCF_041146395.1. Classification (NCBI taxonomy): domain Eukaryota; kingdom Metazoa; phylum Chordata; class Mammalia; order Primates; family Lemuridae; genus Eulemur; species Eulemur rufifrons. The sequence continues at coordinate 22,718,525 of NC_090984.1, read as the reverse complement.
TCCAGAGCCCACAGATAGTGCTTCACCAGCTCCACCACCTCCTGCCTGTCCTCTGAGAGCACGATCCCAAAGCCGGCCAGCAGGTAGGAGACGTCCGTGGTGACCCCCGCCCTCACCTTCTGGATGGTGGGGACCACGCCCACCAGCAGCAGCAGGGCCACCTGGAAGAGCCCCACAGTGAGGGTGCCAGGGCCTGGCCGTGCTCACACCGGGCACTCCCACCCCAGGAGAAGTGTCTTCTGTGCTAACCGGGGAGACCTCAGGGGACAATCTGGCCACACGTGGGCTGCAGCCACATGCCCACTGCCCACCCGGGGGTCCTCACACCTCCAAACAGCCCATCACAGACAGGTGCAACGATGGCCTAATAGGCCACACATAGACCTTCAAGCACTGCGACTGTATACAGTTGTCCCTGTATAAAGTGGAAAAAACCCACAATAAAAGTAACAATACAGAATAATTCAAATTTAAACAATACAGCATAACAACTATTTACATGGGCTGGGCGCGGTGGCTCACGCCTATAATCCTAGCACTCTGGGAGGCCGAGGTGGGAGGATCGCTCGAGGTCAGGAGTTTGAGACCAGCCTGAGCAAGAGCAAGACCCCGTCTCTACTAAAAAATAGAAAGAAATTAACTGTACAACTAAAAATATAGAAAAAATTAGTTGGGCATGGTGGCACATGCCTGTAGTCCCAGCTACTCGGGAGGCTGAGGCAGGAGGATCGCTTGAGCCCAGGAGTTGGAGGTTGCTGTGAGCTAGGCTGACGCCACGGCACTCTAGCCCGGGCAACAGAGTGAGACTCTGTCTCAAAAAATAAATAAATAAAATAAAAAAAATCCATATGTATGTGGATTCCAAAACTCTCACTCTGAGTCACTATGAGTCCAACAGGAGCTGACATCGCCTGCCCATGGGGGCAGGCCGGCATTCCCCCCGACGGCCAGAGCAGCTGGCCAGGGTTGTGCGCGGGCCATTTGGAGAGCTGAGTTGGGCCTGAGCTGCAGGCTTGGGGACTGAGGGCAGGGGTCCAGAGCCAGATGGCACTGCACGTGCAGGACATACCTGGTAAATGGCCGTCCCTGTCAGAGTGGCAGAAAGCACCAGCTTCAGGGGGAGGCGGAACCCTGCAGTCGCCAAAAGAAGGGGCGTGGAGAACAGCACAGCACCAGCCAGGCCCAGGAGTCCCCATCCCTCCCGAGGGGCCTGGGAAGAGGGCCAGGGCTCACAGGACGCTGGAGCACCAAGGCCAGGCCAGGGTCTTCCCCTTGTCCTGAGCTGGCAGTTGTCCCTCCCAATGACAAGGATTCTGGGGAGCAGGAGCCAGCCCTCCACTGCAGCTGTTCTGTGCAAGGGAGCGTGAGGTCACCTGTCACTCTTGGCCTCGGCGCCCCACCCTTACCTCTCTGTGGAGTGTAGACGCACTGTCGGAGGCAGGCCCAGGCCCGGGACAGGAAGCCATGCTTGGGGGAGTGGGAGCTGTAGAAAGACCCAGGCGGGTGGAGGGGCCCTCAGGCCCACTGCTGCCCACTGCCGGCCTCCCACACACACCTGCTACCCAGCCCTGTGCCCCGGCGCGCCCAGGCCGTGCCTGGGACCTCACCTGCTCTCCAGCGTCTTCCGGCGAAGGAGGGTCCTCAGGTACTCCTCAGAGTCGCCGCTCCGCAGCCCCTGTGAGACCGGCCATGGGACAGCACATGAGACCTGCTCGAGCCGTCCCTGGGGCTCTGGCTCAGGGTCCTGGAGTGTCCCCCAAGTAGGTGCCCTGTAAAATCCTCTTGGCTGCAGTGGTGGCGGTGGGCGTGAGGCGGCTGACCTGTGGGGATGAGGTCCGCGCCCCTCGAAGCCGCCCTTTTCTCTTCCACAAATACAAGGCCAGTCAGTCTCCTATGGAAGGACCCTCAGTGCCGGGAAGTTCTTCCTAAAACCTATCTCCAAGTCTCTCCTGCTTTGCCTAGTCACATCCCGTCACTGCTTTTTCTTCCATCCCTCAGGCCCCTGCTAGCTGAGAATGGGGTGAAGGGGAACCTACGTCCCATGGGCACATCCCTGACTAGGACACAGGATGGGGTCATTCCAGGTCAGACCCCCCCAGGCCTCTCCTCCTGCTGCTACTCAAGGGAGATCACAAGGTGGCCGGATTTGCCTAAGCCACATTCCAGGCCTTAAGCTGCCCACAAAGTGGCAGAGGCCCATGGGAGGATGGGGTGAGCCCCTGACTAGTGTCACCTGTTGCCACGGCAACCCTGGGATCCAGGGCAGGAGTGGGTCAGCTCAAAGCGTGATGGGGTCTTTGAGGCTTAAACCTCTTTGACCGAAGTCCAAAGAGGATTTTGTTCCCCTAGAGACTCAGGAGGAGAGGCGTGCGCGGCGGGAGGGTGAGGCAGGGGAAGTCCTGGAAGGGAAGTAACGGGACTCAGCGAGGTACTGCGTGTCCCTGGGGAGCCGCGCCCCTCCTCTGGGCCAGCCATAAACATGAGGCGACCATGACTCCCCAGGAGGACTGTGAGCATCAGGGCAGGAGGGACAAGGCCCCAGAAGCCTACTGCCTACCACGTGAGAGCCACACCAAGAGTCGGTGTCCTCCTCAGTGCGTAGGGGCCTGTCGGGGACCCAGGGCTGCCCCTTGGGAACCTGAGCACCCCGGCCTCTCCTCTCCTCACTCTCCATCCCCCGCGGGCTGCGGAGCTAAGACCCAGTCCCAGCCCGAGGGGCGCACACCCATGCCGGGCATCGCCTTGGGAGCACCCCGCTTCCCTGCTGTCGGCCTAGGTGCCTCCCATCGGCCCTGCCCTCACCCCCGTCTGGAGAGGAACTCAGCCCTTTGACCTCCGCATCCTCAGCCTTTCCTGAGTCTGTTCCCCTCCCCGCTGAGAGCCCCGGGCAGTTTTCCTCCCCTCCAGCCTGGGCCTGTGCTCCTGGGGCATTCAGAGGAGCCCGCTGTGTTTACATTGCGCTGTCTGCATTTGTTGCTGCGTCCTTGTCCCCCACCTCCCCCGGACCTCCTGCAGGTCACACCCAGGTCAGTCAGCTCTGAGTCCACAGCACCTGGCACCGAGCCCAGGGCCTGACACAGCGTAGGTGCATGGAAGGCTTTGTAATACGATCGAGGTGTCTTTTAAGAATTCTCTCTTACTATGATGTATCAGTCTGTCCATCCATCCATCCATTCCTCCATCCATCCATCTATCCCAAAATTCAAAAACATTTGCCAAGTATTATTGTGGGCTAAGACCTGCCCAATGCTGCAAACACAAATAGGAACAAAGCACAGACCCACCTCTGCCCTTTCCTCACGCTCCTTCCTGTGCCCACACTGTCTTCTCCTAGTCCCTCCCCACCCCAGACCCTCCCTGGCCTCCAGGCCTCTCTGAAGTCTACCTCCTCCAGGAAGCCTTCCCAGACCTCCCCTTTATTTGACGTTACCCAACCGTATCCAACCCAGAGTTGACTCATGATGCAGTTCTGCCCTGGGTGCTCCCTGCATCTCAGCATGTGCAGAGCTCTGACTAGGCACAAGGTTCCAGGCCCGTCTCATTTCTCTGTCTGGATCCTCTGAAGAACAGAGCTCTGATGTTCCTGTCTCCTGACCCGGTTCTCCTTTCAGTCCCTGCTGTTCGTATGACCCAGTGCCTCAGGTGTCCTGGGAGCAAGTCAAGGGCCCAGTCCAGCCTCTGCCTGGGGAGGGAGGACTGAGCAGTCACTCAGTGACTCAGCAAACATTTTCTGAGCACCTGTTACGTGCTGGGCCCTACACCAAGCGTGGCCGTGGACACAGGACCACAGACAGAGTGAATTCAGGGTGTCGTGTGTGTGAGCAGGGGCCGCCCCAGCCCTGTGCCCCTTTACCTCGAAGCCTGTCCTATGGCTGAAGCTTCTCACCAGCTGCGCCGGGTACCAAAGGCTCAGGAATCCGAGGCCCAGAAGGAGAGGCAGGGAGGCCAGCAGGGAGTAGTACTTGTAGATCTGGACAGACAGATGGACAGACAGACCTACCTTCTGCCTTCCCCTCCCGACAGAGAACCCATCCATTTCCCTTCCCACCTCTCGCTGGGGCTCTGAGGATGGTCTCGGCGGGCCATGAGAAGGCTTCTGATCTACGGCCCCCCAATCTGCCACCCTGCTCACCTCCCCTTCTCAGGCCCTGCAGAGGTGCTCACCCCTCCCCCAGGCTCTTGGACTCCCTGGGGCCTGACAGGAGCCAAAGAGAGGAGGTCTCCTGACCCCCTCCTGCCCACCCCTAGGGGCTGGAATGAGGCCAAAAAACGGAGGACACCACTTTCTATGTTCCTGGAGCGCTAGGACACAGGCTCCTGAAAATCAGACAAAAGCCTAATTTTGTCCACATACAGTTTGCAACCTGGGCATCAGGGAAGTACATCCCCTCCCTCCCAGGACTGAGCCCTTCCTGGAGTCGGGCCCCTTATATAGTCATTCATTTATTTGTTAATTCAGCATGCTTTTAGTGAGAGCTTAGTACGTGCCAGGTCCTAGGTGGTGACAAAGACCCACCAAGTCCTCCATCTCAGAGCAACCTCCTAACCTTCACCTCCACCCTGAGGGACTGGCGGGTGTTATCACCTCCATTCACGGGTGGGGAAACTGAGTCTCAGAAAGGTGGCATTGTTTCCTCAAGGCACTTAGCACCACCTGGCATTATTTTGATTGTTTATTGTGTTTCCCCTTCGGAACGGCAGCTCTCGGGAGGCCAGGGACTGCGTTTGTCTGTTTCACAACAGTAGTCCAGTGCCCGGAAATGTCCCTGGTACAAAGCATGTGCTTCAAATATGTTTGTTGAATGAATGAATGGGTCAGTGAATGAATGAAGTAGCAGAGCTGCTTTCAAACTCAGGTTGTCTGGCTCCAAAGTCTCCTGGGGTTCTAGACTGGGCGGCTTCACCGCCGGTAAACTGGTCCTGAGGTTCTGGAATTCTCCTTTTAGCCCTCGGAGACCATCCCCCAACTCGGCACTGGCGGGCCTCCAGCCCACTCCGGCCTGAGTGAGGAGGGAAGTCTGGGGAAATTCTAACGGGGTGTTTGGGCTGCTTCCTCCTGCTCTGCCCACATCCCCCTCCCTGGTCCCTCCTAGACTAGAAGCTCCTGAGGGCAGGGCCCAGCTGCCTTGCCCCCTGTTGCTCCCAGAGAAGCTGGGCTTGCAGCTGGTGCCCTGCACGTGCGTGCCGGAAGGCGCAGGGAAGCCTGCACCGGAACAGACGAAAGGAGCACACTGGTTTCTCTCTGCGCCCCTCTGCCCTAGGCCATGGTGAGTCAGCAGTTACCTGGGGTGCCTGGGGACACTCCGCCCTCTGCCAGACCTGGACCCCAAGGTGGGCCCAGGACAGTGCGCTGCCGAGCAGGTGTGCGGCTCTGTGGCCAGCCGTGGCACAGGCGGCCAGCGGGTAGTAGAGGGCCGCGTAATAGAGCAGGCCCAGCATCTTCCAGGGCCCTGGAAGGCGAAACAGGCAGAGACCCGTGCTGGGAGGACACACGTGGGGCCTGGGATGAGCCCATCCCGGTCTTTCTCCCGTCTCCAGCTTCCAATCCCCTCGGCAAGTTCAGCGGGCAAGAGCCCCGGGTTCAAATCCAGTCAAATCCAGACGCTGACTAGCATCAGCTCTGTGATCTTGGGCAAGTTACCTCTCGGAGTCTCAGTTTCCCCATCTGTAAAATGGAAATAATCATAGCACGTTAGCAAGGCCAAAATGAAAAGCACACAGTGCTTAGCACGGTGCCTGAGTAAGTACTTAATAGATTAAACTACTACTTATCATTGTTCCCTTCTCTGACCTCAGGTCCCTCCACTATAAAATGGGGCTAACACGTGTGCTTTGTAGAGTCATCGTGAAGCCTGGGTGACCTAAAGAGGTCATGCTGCCCAGCAGCGGCCCCTCCCATCGACAGCCTTTCTTGTTACCGTCACCTCCTTGAGCCAAGCTTAATACCCCAGGACCCCACCCCACTGGTCCCATCGAGCGAGCTGCAAGGCCTGGGCTGCACTGGGTACCTGGGCTGGGTGGCAAGGCGAGGCTCAGGAAGGGCAGCGGGTCCTTGTCAGGGAGCAGCAAACACAGGGAACTGAAGAGGACCACGAAGACAGCAGCAGGCACTGTCCGGGGCCTGTCCCCAGCCAAGAAATCCACAGGGCTGGACAGAAGCAGGGGCAGGGCAGGAGGGAGTTGCTCAGCCCTGCACCCTCATTACCCAGGCTGTGTTCCATAAACCAAGGGGTACAATCAGCCCCACTTTCCAGACGGGGAAACTGAGGCTCCTTCGTTGATTCATTCATTCGTTCCATAGATACTGTGGAGTGCCTCCTATCTCTGGGCCCTGTGGCAAATGGACTCAGGACACACACAGTGGGAACAAGCCCTGGAAGCTCCAGGAAACAGCTGCCTCCACACTAATCAGTCTGTCTGTCTGGGCTGGCAAAACTTCAGAGAGCTCAGCGAGTCACAACATCCTTGTGCAACGGCCGCCGCCCTGGGCGGGGTGTGGACTCGGGGCAGAGGGTAGACAGCGGTCACGGCTGTCCCAGGCATCACCCCTCTAGGCTCAGGGCAGGCCACTCAGACCCTCTGCTTCTGCACTCCAGCTTGGGCTTGTGCTCTGAGAGCTCCCTCCCGCTTCATCCTCCCCCAAGCAGCCCCTCACAAGCATGGCAAGCTCTTTCCTGGGCCAACCAGAGACCCCAGGCTGGTGCCCCATAAAACCAGCATGGCAGGACCCGCCTGGGTGCACAGCCCGGGTCTGGGGTGTGAGGCTGTCTATCCAGGGGTTCCCCACCACCTCCCCCAACTCTTTGGTCTCTACCCCACCAGCCTGCCCAGTCCCATCTCCTCAGGGTCACACCTGTCCCAGGCTTTGGTTCCAGCCGTAGGGACCAGAGGTGAGTCCTCATAAATCTGCCTTTAAGCATCAGGGTCAGATGACACCCTCAGGGAAAGGAGGGTGAGGATGGCATCGAGGTGGCCATGGTCAGTCCAGACACTGAGGGCTGCCTGAGAGTCTCAGCCTGGAGCTGGGTCCTGCTGGGCTGTTTCCTGGGGGTCTGGGCTGGAACCCTGTCTCCCCATGTCCTGCGCCACAGGAGCAGGTGGCCCGAGTGCATCCCTCCCCCGCCCTCTGCGGGTCCTGAACTGAACCTGGAGACGTGGGGGCAGTGGAGACAGCCCCCGGGCCGAGAGAGGTACGGGTGTCCCTGAGGCCAGACCTGGCTTTTAGGTACCTAATGAATCACCCGAGTGGCCCTGTCAGTGGGGCCCTGTCAGTAGGGTACCCACGCCACGGCACCAACCTGGGCAGGCCCAGCCTGCCGTGTCCACAGTCAGGCCGGAGCCGGCGGTGCCTCCCCAGCATGGCCAGCAGCAGCAGCACGAGGATCTGGGGGCAGAACACAGAAGAGGGCTTGGGTGCCCAGGCCTTCCCTGAGGGTCTGAGTCTGAGGGCTTGGACTCAGACGCAGGACGAGCCCCACCTGCCCAGTGCACACTCATGTGGCATCTTGGGGATGGTCAAGAGGTGACAGATGTCTGAGAGGTTGCACTTGGCCTGCATCTTGGTTTGCATCCCCACCCTGGGAGTACTCCCAGATTCCTTCTCCCGGGGGCTCCCAGGGTCCCCTGTCACCAGGCCTAGTAAGAAATGCAAGACCCTCCGCCCAGGCTGGCAGCAGGTTGCAAGCCAGGCTGGGCTCAGGGTAGACTCACCGACAGCGAGGCAAGGCAGGCGTGGGGCAGGCCGGGTGGCACACTGGGGTGGCAGGAGGGCACTGCCCTGTAGAGCAAGCAAAGGCCAGCTCAGGCCTAGGTAGGGCCCCCCTGGGTGAGCAGGTGGGTCTGGGGTCCAAGGCTGGCTACAGTGAGGCTCTACCTAACACCTCCTCAACCCCCTGATCCCTCCTACCCAAGCCTGCCCAGTTCCACGTTCTCAGTCATTCATTCTGGGGCCTTTGTTTCCTTACAGTGTGCCAGCCCCATGCCAAGCTCTGGGGTTACAGGGCGAAGGAGACAGGAGGCCCCCAGGGGAAGCAGAGTGGGCCAGCTCGCTCGGCCTAAATACCTCTTTTTGCTCACCTAGATACTTCCCATCCTCTAGGATCCACTTCATTCCTCCCCCTCCAGGAAGACTACCTGACTGATCTGGCCTCACAGACCCCTTCTCAGAACTGTGGTCGAGCATATACCTGGGTCAAGCAATCAAGTGATTGGTATCTGAGACTGGTCTGTGACTGAAATGATCTTCCCTGGTCCCCCTCTTTTCCTATTTCCCTCTCATGAAGAGCCTCCATGTACAGGTGGGCAGGTTGCACACTGCGCAAGGATGAACCACCAAGGGAATGAATATGGTGTGACATTCAGGCCACGCTGTTCACCAAGCCCTACGCAGCTGAATGTACCTAAATGGGGGTCCTTTTCTAATTCTACAGAGGCTCCCTATGGCCTGGCAGAGATCCTGTTCTTGCCTTGGCTGAGCACAGAAGAAGGCCCATTGTGGAGATTAGTGAGGACAATGAAGGCCTCAGTTTCCCCAGCTGGGTCATGTGACAGAGAAAGAGGTTGGGCAGGAGCCCTGAGCTCAGGGCCATACCTGGACCTGGGCGAGAAAGCAGGACTGGATCCCCAGGGGGGAGTAGACCCTCAGATTTGCCCAGCTTGGCCTGGGAGTGCCAGAGGGAGGGTGGCAGTGTGATCAAGGCCAGTGAGGTCTGGTGACAAGGGCCTAAGACAGAGCCCCAAGCTGCAGCCAGGCCCTGCTTGCCCGGGAGGCTCAGTTGACCCACGTGCGCACCTTCCCACTATGCGGAAAAGAGGAACCACGGCTGCATCTTCCCCGTGAGCTCGGAGCCCTGGGACCTTCTGCTGGGCCAGCCCCGTCTCTCCTGCTTGCTCTCTCTCAGGAAATCCCAGAGGGTGAGCAGTGGGAAAGAAACCAGTCGCCTGGGCTTGTCCTTGGGGTGGAGGGGCAGAGTAAGTCTATTCTGTGGCGCTCCATGGCCAGGGCAGAGCTGGCCTCACCTAGAGCAGATCTGGGCTCACAGGTAGAGCAGGTGCCACACCGGGGGTCAGGTTCTCATTGTCTGGGCGGGCCTCACACTCCCCACTTCCAACTCTGAGGCCCCTCAGCCCCACGTGTGCGGCCGGGTTTGGGCGCCTGCTGGGCCCTCTCAGCCTGCATCTCACATGACTGTCCTGCTCCGCCCTGTAGCCCTGGCCCAGCCAGGGCAGGGACTCAGCAAACTGTCCCTGGAGCAGCTTGACCATTTTTCTGGGGGCCTCACCCCAAACTAGGGGCTACCTCCACCCCTGGAGATGCCCTCCACGGCCCTGTCTGGGGGAAGCTCTGGCCCTTTCTGTACCACTTGAGGTCCCCACCCGACCCTCAGCTCAGTGTGTCCCTTTCATGAGCAGATGTTTGGTTGGACCTGTGTTTTGTGCTGTGGGACAGGCAGGATGGCACAGACACAAAGCACGACATGGGGGACAGTGGCTCGATCGCAGGACAGGCACAAGCAGGTGCTCAAGGACTCAGAGAAGGGAGAGGAACTTTGGGTAGGAGAAGGTGGCATCTGATTTGTGCATCTCTTTAGACAGAAAAGGGGACAGGCAGCCCCGTGGACAGGGAAGAGCGAGAGGAATCAGGCAGCCGGGCAGCCGCAGACAGCAGGAGGGGCCCGGCAAGGCTCCCAGCATCAGTGCAGCCCGGAGCTCGGGGAGACCAGATTTCAGCAGGCGTGGGGTGGGGGGCCCTGGGAGGCCATTGAGTGTTCTGGATTTGAGGAAATTTCTGCGGCTGCGTCCATCCTGGCCACTGTCGTCAGCGCCCACCCACCCCAACTCCAGCCCGGGGATGCAGGAGCGTGCTCAGGCACAGCGGGGAGCTTCAAACTCCTCAAAGCTTTTGCGCACCATGTCCCTCAGGTGTCTGACTCACAGAGGGAGAGGTGAGCCCAAGTTCAGCTCCTTGGGATTCCCCTGAACTCCCCGCTTTCCACTCCCACCTTTGGGGCAGGGGGCTGGCAGGCAGCTCGCCTGGGTTTGGCTAAGTAAGTAGATTCAAACGAATCTCTTCATCCTTACAGGTGCCATGCCCTGCAGTGGGAGAGGGGAGCTGCAGATTCTAGGTGCCACCCACGTGAGGGACAGCATTCCCCATCACACGTCCCTGCCATGCACGCAGCTTCATTCTGAGACCGTATCTAAACAGCCCAGCCACAGAGCTGGCTGCCGGCACCTGGCCCCCAGCCAGAGTGCAGGCCCTGAGGCTCCCAAGGTCACAGCTTCAGATCGGGGCTTTAGCCCAGGTTAGGTCTCCGTCCTCATGGGGTTCCTGGCCCCTCCCCCTCTGCTCCCTCCCAGCCTGTACATACACGGAGGGGACCCAGGAGCCCACGGGCTCTCAAGGTCAGCCAGGGATGAGCGGGGCGCACACCCTTGCAGATAGCAGGCTGTTTTCCGGGGGTCAGAACCCTGAGTCCTCCAAACAACAGCTCCTTCCCGAGGGCCTGGGTGGGGCCTCCATCCCTGCTGGGTGACCCAAGCCCCAGCCCCTGGGGAGGCACGCGAGAATTTTCCCTTCTCCGGTTTCGGGTTTTGATGGAGAACAGATGTGCACACATCTGGCTTGGCAACCCCCCCAGCCTCACCTTTCCAGTTCCCCAAACCCTCAGACAGAGCAGGGAGGCAGGGGATGGGGCCTGGGCCAGGATTGACGGGGGAGAACTGAGCCCTGGGTCCCACACAGGCAAGGTGAATCGGCAGCAGGTCGGGGGCACAGAAAGGCCCGGCACCCCTGCCAGCGGGCCCAGACTAAACAAAGGTAGGAAGGGCCTGGGCGAAGCAGCTGTGGCCGGTCCTCGGGTCCCCACCCTCCCCTGGGCCGGCCCCAGCACACTTGCTAGAGAACAGGCCCTCCTCGTTCTCCCGGAGACTGTGAGACCGTCCAAAGACAACGAGGCGCATGTTTGCTCTCTGCCTTCTCCCCAGGCCTCCTCCAGTTCTCTCCCCTCCCGCACACCCGCAGGCCGCCCAGAGAACCCCACGCCCCAGATGGTCACCACGGAGACCAGCAGCCCCTAGAAGGCAGGCCCCCTTCCCCCAACTCCCCCAGCCTTCCCCATCCTGGCTACGGGCCAGGATCACCCAGGCTACGGCACCTCAGACCTTCTGGACCAAATCTGCAAGGATAAGGCCCAGGAATCTGTATCTTCAACACACCACACAGGTGCATTGTAAGTGACCAGCCTGGGCCATGTTCCCCTCCTCAAGCACCTTAACAGCAGGGCAAGGGGTCTTGTTCTCATGGAACAGATGTGGAGACTAAAGCCCAGAGAGGCTGTGACTTGCCCAGGGTCACACAGCAAATGAGTGGCAGAGCCTGTCTCAGCAGCTCTGCCCAAGATCTCCTTCCCCCCGCATTGGTAACCCCTGCCACACCTCACCCTGGTGGCGACAGAGCAGGCCCTCCACACTCACCCCTCCGGCTGGAGCTCCTCGCCCCCTGGGGCCTCGTCAATGTACCAGGAGTCATCTGCCGCCCCCAAGGAGCTCTGGTTCCCCACGGCCTGGGACGACATTCTCGGTCCTTCTCCTTTGACCCCCAGATGAGAGGGAAAAAAGCCACTACAGATGTGAAAAGAGGCTTAAGAGAGAAAAAAAGAAAGAAAACCCAAACAAAGAGACATTTTTTCTTTAATCCTAAAGGTTACTTTCTTGCCTTTAGCTCTCTGGGAAAAGCCCGTCTGGGATTGCGGTCCTGGGCAGGCTGGCACGGGAGGAGGGGAAGGGCCTCTTCTGTCCCCTCCTGTCCCGTCCTGCCCAATCTCGCCTGGTCCTGCAGGGGTAGTTATCCTCTGCCTCGGGGTCCTGGGGTCTTGCTGGAGCTTCTGTCTGTCTGACCGCCACCAGCAGGCCTTTGTTCAAGGACCGTTTTCAAAGGTTTGTCCAGTTCGAGCTGTCCACAGAGACCCCCCTTCCTTTCCCCTCCCCAAGCCCACCTCCACGACGACCCACAGGCACACCAGGAGCGAGGACCAGAGAGGAAGGAGCCGCAGAGATGAAAGGGTGGGCGGGCCGTGGGCAGCTCCACATGGCCCGCTGGCCCTCCCAGCTGGGCTCCCCGCCCCTCCCGCTCTCAGGGTCCTGTCCAAGCCCCCACTTTGCTCAGGCTCCCTTGAGCCCCTCCCCCAGCCTCAGCCTACCTCTCTCTGGCCCCTTTGGGCCTCAGTGATGGGAACACACCATAATCCTTGACAAATCCCCCCTCCTGGGGGAGGAGGCCCCGGCTCCATTGGCAGCCGAGCCCCGGAGGGGTGTGGCCAGGAGGGGCCAGCACCTGACTTCACGCACATACCTGCCTTCAGCGCCTGCCCCAGAGCTCCCACGCCTCTGCCCGCCGCGTCTGCAGTGGCCCACGTGTGAGCCCAGCCTCGCGGCAACCCAAGGAGACGGACCACTGGGGCTGGGCCGGGGGTGGAGGCAGGGACAGGGAGTCTGTCCATTCCTTCTCCTGGGGTTTCCACGAAGGAGGCAACATGTGTCTCACTAGTAAACCCGTTTTGTTCCTGCGACTTGATTTCACAAGGAGATAACTCACCCCCATGGGGCGGATGTTCTTTAAACACAACCAGACCCATGGGCAAGCTAGAAGAGCCCCGCCTGCCTCCTCCTCCTGCCGGCGTGTGGGGGAGGGGAGGAGAGGGCTCCTCCTCATCCTCCCTCCCCCAGGGACCCCGACCCCTGGCCCACTCCCTCCCCTCTCCCTGAGCCCGGCCCCGAGGGAGGGGCAAGGTGCAGAAGAGGGCAGAGAGAAGTTCTCAGGCTGCCAGCCCTGGGGGGAGGCTCAGGCCCCCTGAAACTTTGAGGGTCCCTACCCTTCCAGCTTCACAAGGGGCTTGGGTCGTGGCTGTACCCAGCTAAGGCATTTCATTCAACAGCTTTTTTGAAAAGGCATTCATTCCGTTGTTCTTTTAACATAAATTAACACCTACTATGTGCCAGCACTGTTCTGGGCCCTGGGATGTGAGATTCCAGTGCTGGGGGGGTGGACAGAGAAAATAAGTAAGTGGCCTCCTCGGTGGCCTGAGGGTTACAAAGGGAAGGCACAGGGTGACCCGGCCCTACCATGGGAACCGCATGTGGACGGAACTGGTTGAGCTGGGGGATTCCTGGAGAAAATAACCTTTCAGTGGAGGAGGTCTGCAGCGGGGAGATGTCAGCTGAGCAGAGGGGCGGGCTGATGGCGGGGTGGGAGGGGGGAAGTGTGTGCCCGGTGGAGGGAACAGCGCAAGGAGTAGACAGGGCTAGAGCTCCCCACTCCGTCTACACTCCCTAGCCAGGCCCGCGGGGCAGGATTAGGGCCTGAGTGCTCAATCAGCCTTGGTCCCTCCCCTCCTTCCGAAACGGCCCCTCTTCCAGGAAGAGGGCTCTGGCTCGCCTCCCCCGTCCCACAGAGATACCAGTGTCTGCTGACTCAGAGCTGAACCTGAACTTTACTTGATACAAGGCAGGAACCTACACTGGTCCCTCTGATCCCTGGGATTGGAGTGAACCTCGTCCCCCAGGCCTGGGTGTGAGCTCGGAGGGCAGAACGCTGGCCCTTCCTCCCCTCCCGCCTCCATCCCCTGATGCACAGCACCTGGCCCTGGGGTCAGAGGGGCTCTGGAAATTGAATCTGGCAAAGCCATTGCTTGTTCTGGCAACCATCGTTCATCTGTGTGCTTGTCCCTGTCCCACACGGGCTGCTGTGTGCCCTGGGGTTCACCCGCTGGGCTTCCAGAGCCCCGGCTCCAACACCAGAGCCCTTCACTGCTCGGGGGAGCCCATGCAGACCTTTACCTGCGGGAGCAACCAACTCCTATCTGATTTCAAATCTCGTGACCCTGCCAACGGTCCCAGTCCTGTTCCAGACAGGGAGCTCACCCCCTCTACAAAGCAGGATGTCCCTGGCGTGTCTCTCTGCCTATCAGAAACCATGTGCTTGCTTGGAAGGAGCTTAACTCTGCCTCCCTCAGCCCGTCGTGTTCATTCATTCATTTAGCAAACGTGTCTTGCGTGCTGTGTGCCACGCATGGCGTGGCAGAGGCAGGCTCCGCACCGCATGCAACTTAACATTCAGGGGGCGCGGGGAGACAAACGTGCGTCTGGAGTGCAGAGAGCGAAGATGACACTGCGGAAGACAGGATAGACAGGAGTGGGCTGTGTTAGACATAGTCAGGGAGGCCTCACTGAGGAGGGCTATTTGGCTCACACCTGCGGAGGGTGGGGTGGGTGCCCGACGAGCCACTGAGGAAAGAAGTCAGGCTGCCCAGGCAGCACAAGGGGACCCGGCCAGGCCCAGGCACAGAGCCTCCCCCACAGCAACCTCCCTGACCAAACCCCGCCCTGCCCCCAAGGGACTTCCAGCGGATCCCCCCATCCCCCAGGGATGGCCCAGGCCCGGCAACACCCCCTCTCTCCTCTGGGGGGGGGGGATGCAGAGGCCACCTTCAGGGACGCCCTAAGCAGAGGCAAGGAGAGCTTTGTCCCTCTCCCCGAGCGTGGGCACAGCAGGCAGAGGGCAGCCTTGGCCAGGGAGCAGGTCCAGACGATGCGGTCCGGGTTTCCACGAGGCAGTGGGGTTGGGAAGGCAGCCTAGCTGGGTTTGAGCCCCCGGGCTGGAGTGTGGCCTTGAGTGAGTCCCTTCCCCTCTCTGGGTCTCACCCCACCTCTGTCCAGCCTGGAGATTCTTCAACTGTGGGCTCTCCCTCGACGGCCCCCACTCCCTGCCCTCAGTGCTGTCATGGCCCAAGAATGTGGGGCCAGCACACCAGTCACTGGCTGTAACAAGGTCAAAGCCAGAGAGAGCTGGCTGTGACTTCCCAGACACTCCCATTGCCTTCTGCCCACCCACCCTCCTGGGCCCCCAGCTCTCCCACCCACCCTGGCGGGGGCAGGGGCAGGCTGGGTTGAAGCTCCATGGATCCTCGAGCTGAAGGCTGACCCCACTTCTTGGAGCCCAAGTACCTCCTGGGCTTGGGGCTCCCGTGTGCACAACGGGAAGGGGAGGACGGCCTGCGAGGAAGGGTGCCACGGTGGGCCAGACTGCAGGCCGGCAAAGAGAAGTATTTCTCCAAAGGCCTGGGTGGCAGAGTCCAGGGCCTGCCCTCCGGAGCTGGCCTTACGGGGACACTCACACCCAGAGGAGTCCAGCCCCCACCATGGGGAGAGGAGGCTGGAGAGTGGTATCTGGGAGACAGAACTGCAAAAGCTGGGGAGTGGGGGAGTGAGGAGATGGCTTGGGCAGGCTTGCAGGCTTCCCAGAGGAGGGGGCCCAGGGAAGATCGGGAATGGTAGCAAGAATGAAATATAAGCGTCTCAGCAGGGCTGAGAAGGGGAGTGTGAGAGGCGAGGAGAGAGCACGGTGGGGTCAGGGCAGGGCTGTCTCGCGGTGACCTGCCGGTGCCCATGTGCCACACTCAGATGAGGCTGATGCCAGTGTTCCAGGAGCAGCCCAGGCCAGCAGGACTCCCAGCTGGGCACAGATGGGGGTTGGCCAAGCCCTGCTCGCTGTGGGATGAGGTCCTAAAAAGCTTCTAGAAATCAGAGCCAATGGAGGCCATCTGCCATCTGGGCCTGGCACAGAGCTGCCCTGTCCCTCAGGCTGGAGCTGGCCTACGAAGGCTTGGGACACAGCTTCCTTCCTCCCCGTGTTTTTGTTCAAGTTGATTAAACCTGAGGAATTTTAGCATCCAGGAACGGAGGCCCACGTGCGTGCCTTTGGCAGCCCGTGGCCATCAACATCCTCAAAGGGCAAAGTGCTACGCTCAGAGGGAGCTGATGGCAAGACAGAAGGAACAGGGAAGGCCAGCACCCCAGAAACACCCCAAGGACCCCCAGATCTCTCAGAGCCCCTCCAGCATCTCAGCGACATTTCCAGAATTTCAGTTATGCCGCAAGAACCCCCAGAGTCTCAGTGTTGCCCCCAGGGCCCCCAGAACGTCGGAAACACATCAGGGGCACTGCGGCACCTCAGCACCCTCACACTCCGGCGAATCTAGTGCAGGCTGGAGCGGGACGCCCACATGCCAAAGCCTGTGAGTGGCTGCAGGAAGCCCAGGGACCCCTGTCACTCTCCACCCCTCCCTTCTCCCCCTTGGCTCTGAGCCAGCAGCACACCCAAAAGTTCTACAGCACACAGCCCCAGCAACACCCCGTAGCCTCGGCAACACCCTCATTCCCACAGCACAGCAGAGAACACCCAAGGGGGCGCTTCCGTCCAGGAGTGGGGGATGGCCGGTGTGCCTGCCTGTGCAGCTTGGCCCCTGAGAGCAGAGTCAACCCCATGCAGACCAGCGAGCTCAGGGTCTGTCCTCAGCTTTACAGCACACACGCGTGCGCGCATACACACACACACACACACACACACACACACTAAACTGTCCCCCTCGCACAGAGGAGCTTACCTCTGGCCCCAGACCAAGCCTGACTCCACGCAGGGGGCTGGGCAGCAGTGTGATTGGCTGCCAAGCTCGCGAGGGGAAGCGTGTAGGTGGCTCTCTTCCTCCTGCCGCTCTACCTCCTCCCTCCCCTTCCCCGTGGGAGGGTCAGAGCACATCTGATGCACCCTTCCTGGAATTCTCTTCCCCCACTCCTGGAGCCTTCTCTCCATGGCCCCCACAGGGCCTGAAATCCCACCGCAGGTGCCGGTGTCTATGCAGTCAGCATTGCCCTCTCTGGGCTCCGCTGCCCCAGAGCTGTGTGGAAGGGGCACACACCTCCAAGGGGAGGGTATTTGGCCCTTTTCCCCCAAACGTGAGGGCCCAGGGGAGTGGGGATGGGGAGACAAAAGAGGTCCGAAAGCCGGGCATGGTGGAGCACAGCTATAGTCCCAGCTACTCCAGAGGCTGAGGCAGGAGGATCACTTGAGCCCAGGAGCTCAAGGCTGCAGTGAGCTATGATCATGCCACTGGAATTCTCATGCCCCTTTCCCCAACAGCATCGTCATAGCACGAGGGATTGGGCCAGGCTGCTCTGGAATGTGGGTGGACACTGGTGAGGAGGAGAGTAGCTGGCTGTTCCAGGGGACCAGTGTGTTCTTCCCCTCCCAGTGGGCAAGGCTAGAACAGACTTGGAGGAGGGAAGGCAGATTTCAGCTCAGGACAAGGGAGACTTCTTACTCTAACAGAGTAGTGAGCCCTCCATCAAGGGAGGCAATCAAGAAGAGACTATTGCCATCAAGATCCTACAGAGGGTTTCCTGCCTTCAGAGGAGGACTTGCCGAAAGGCCACAAAGATTCCCAGCTATAAGAGCCCTGGATTCCCTTTTCCCAGCACGTCCTCCCTGGGGTGGTGCCACCATGGTCTGGCCTTGAGATGTAAGCTTTGTACTGCCCTCTTTCCTCATTCAGGACACTGACTGCTGGGCAGATACCCTGACTTCTCTCTCTTTGTTCCCCTGGTGACCATAGGATGAGGTTCTCCAATCAACGTGTTGCCCACAGGCAGTCAGACCTGGCTCAGACATGACTCTTACTCTCTCGGGCCTGGACCTGGGCGAGCCCCCCAGTGTCCCCCAAGGGCAACCATCCCCAGATCTCCAACCTTATCCATCAGAATTGCTCAACCGCACCATTCCCGCCCTCTTCCTGCCTCCAAGCCTTGGATCACGCTCTATTGTCCACCCCCACCCCATGTGCCTTCCCCTTGCTTCCACCGTGTTCCAACCCTCCGGGCATGGCTCCAGCCCCACCTCCCCGGCACCCTCCTGACCTCTACCTTCTGTGTCTCTTCCTTTTCCTTTATTGATCACTCCAGGCAGGCAGCGTGCTCCCCCAAACTGGGCCGCCTCCACTGAGCCCCCTAGGCTGGGATCCCGGAGGGATGGCTGCTTGTGTGGTCTCAGCAGTTGGCCCTGAGCAGTGTCGCCAGCACCTGCTTTAAAAGGTGTTTCATCTCCTCCTGCCAGAAGGCAGCTCCCTCCTTCCCTAGTCTGGCCCTGCCCCTCCTCCTACCCCCACCCCCAGGCCTCCTGCCTGTGATTCCAGGATCTGAGAAGCCCACCCCACCCCCATCTCCCCAGCTCGGGGCCCAGAGCAGGGGCTGGGGCCCCACACAGCACACTGGGCCGCCTGTGTGCAGGCGCACAGCCTCTCCCCGCAAACCATTTGCCCGAAACTTGATCTCCTTGGCCCTCCGAGTCACCTCGGTAGAGAAGCCTGCACAGGGCTTTGATGGCTGAGTTTCCCCAGCTGTGGCCATGGATGGGCTCAGGAACCCCCTATGTACCCTCATTTGTCACCATCCGTCACTCCCAGACGGCAATTGCCTGAATTGCACTGGGCCGGAGGGAACCACCAGCTCAGCGTTTGATAACCGGATCAGCATCTTGCCGCTGTCCCCGCTTGGGGGGTGGGGGGAGCCTGACCTCGCAGGGGGTCTCTCGAACCTTCACGGGGCTTGGGGGCTGGAGCTCCAGGTGTGAGCCCTTCCGGGGGAGTCAAAAAGGCCCCCAGGGAGCTTTCTCTCCCATCCCTCACAGAGAGGCTGGGACTCCGGGGTCCTGCTCTTCACCCCAGGCACGGTCCTACAACCCCCAAGGCTGCGGGACAGTGGGGCCTGACCCCCCAGCACCTGAGCACCAGCTCACCATGTTCCCTAGAAGGTGCTCACACCTGGTGCCGTGGCAGGCAGGGAGGGCAGGACAAGAAGGGGACCCTAAATCCTCAGGAGAAGGGAGCCGGACAGGTATCTTCTTGTTCCTTGAAAGAAAAAGGGGGTGCCTCAATAAAAGGGTGGGGGGGCCCAGGAGCACAAGCTTTCAGATGTGAGATTGGCTTTTGGTGACAGTGATGGTGACAGTGAAGACCACAGGAGGGAGGGCTAAAGGTGGGGACCGGGCCAGGGCTGTGCCTGCCGGGCAGGGAAAAGGATGGGGAGCGTCGCCCAAGCAGAGACCGGGAAGTGGTCAGCCAGCTGTGATCTGACCACCCTCTGGCCGTGGAGAAGGACTTTTGGGTAGAAAGGGTTAAACCCACACAAAGAGAGAATGAACCTTTGGCTCATTTCTGAGAACTCATCCTCAAAGAAAGCTTGCATATACATGTAGAGAAGATGCCCAGGGCTGCTTGTCATGCCAAAAAATTGGCAACATGCCCAACACCCATCAATAAGCTTTGGTAAGTCTATACGGTGAAGTACTATTTCTCTGTTAAAAAGAATGAGCTACCTCCCTGCGGACTGACATGGTGGAACCTCTAAGAAATATTGCCAAGCAACAGTAACCAAAAAAGCAAATTGCCGAACAATACATAAATCGTGATCCATCTGATGCTTCTTTAACTAGGTAGACATATGTGTGTGTATGTGTATATATATAAAAAGTGAATCTGGCAGACACACAGCAAACTGTTCACAGTGGTCACACTTAGGGGAGGGATGAGTTTAGAAAAAAGAAGGAGGGTTTTCACTTGTTTGAAATGTATATTTAAAAACTTAAATTGCATGTGTAATTTTTTTTTAATATGCCTGCTGTGAGTAAGGAGCTGTGAAGGCATCCCTGAGCTGTGTGAAATGGATTCTGTCCCCAGCCCAGTACTGCACATTCCCCAGCCTCCCAGGAAGCTAGAGGCAGCCCTCAGACCAAGTATTGGTCAGTGAAAAAGTAGTGTTGAGCATAACTCCAGAGATGTGTTTTCAAAAGAGAGATGTTTTCTTTACCCCTTCCTCCTTCTGGCAACAATGCAGCTGTGATGGCCGGATCTCAAGCAGCCACACTGGACTGCAAGGTCGAGGTCATGAGTTAAGTAGGATAGAGAGGTAAGTTAGCTGCAAAGACAGAGCCTGAGCTAAGGCCAGACTGTAAGGCTGAAGGAGACCTCAGAGACCCCTGCTCTACCCAATACTCCACCACATCCAAAAGAAACAGGTCCAGAGAGGCCATACGATGTGCCAGGGTCAGTGACTGAGCTAGGGGAAGATTTACCAGAGATTGCCCCCACTCTACACACCCAGCTCACCGCTCTTTCCCCAGAAACCTTCCTTCCTAGAGCTTGCACTCCTTTCCATTCTGTGGCTGGAAGACCCTCTCTGGGATTGGGGGAAGGCCCCCAGTTAATTAAGTCAAATGGCAGGACTGGGATGTATCTCTCAGCATTCCACCCGATGAGAATACAGCAGAACCCCTGCCCGCTGGGGCCCGCTGGGGGCTGTCCATCACTATCTCCTGTTCGGCTTCTTTCACCCTTTCTGTCTTGTTCTTCTGTCTGCCTTTCTGTCCCTGTCCATCAGTCTCTGTCCACCCCTGTTATTAGCACTCTTTGTCTCACCCTCTCTCTGTATGACTCAGTCTGTCTCCTCTCTTTCTGTCTCTCCTTCTAACTCTCTGCCTCATTCTTTCTCGGTCTAACTCTGTGTGTGTCTCTATCACTCTCTGTCTTTTTCTATTTGGTTGTTTTTTTGTTTTTTTGTTTGTTTGTTTGTTTTGAGACAGGGTCTCACTCGGTCGCCCAGGCTGGAGAGCAGTGGCATCACTGTAGCTCACTGCAACCTCGAACTCCCGGGCTCAAGTGATCCTCCTACCTCAGCCTCCTGAGTAGCTGGGACTACAGGTGCACACCACTGCACACGGCTAATTTTTCTATTTTTAGTAGAGACGGGGGTCTCACTCTTGCTCAGGGTGGTCTCAAACTCCTGACATCAAGCCTCCCAGAGTGCTGGGATTACAGGCGTGAGCCACCGCTCCTGGACTGTCTTTCTGTTTTGTTTCTCTCTCCTGCTCTTTGTTCTGCCCCATGCCCACCACCACCCCTGCCCGGCTGTAAAGTTTGTATCTCTCCGCCAAACTGTTTTAGGTGGTACCTTTTCCAAGCTGGCCCTCCCCTGCCTAAATCTCTGATCTTGGGCCCCGTCCTGGGCTGACTCAGTGCTATCCCCACCAGCTCCTGCCCTCTTTTCCCCACTTACCTGTTCTATCCGTCCCTGGTGCTGGTCTCAGAGCCCCCCGAGCCGGCTGGACACCGTCTCAGGGGTTTGTGCCCTCAGAGCCTGGTGGAGCAGCTGGGTGACTGGGCACACAAAGGCAAAGGTCAGTGCTGCTGACGTGGCCAGCGAGGCTCCCCTCTCCCGCCTGCCAGGCAGGAACTTTAGCCCCTCCAAGGCAAGGCTGGCAGAGGGGGGCTGCTGGGGCAAGCCCAGGGATCACTGGCACAGCCCTGGCTCCCTCCTCCAGCTTCTGCTCAGCTGAAGGCCAGAGCAAGAGGGCTTCAGGGATGGCCTAAGACTCCCCTGACAGTGCTCAGGGCAGAGCCCGGAGCAGGAGGCCAGGAGGGGAAAGGACTGCAACCTGAGGGGGCTGGAGGCGTAGGGGACAGGATCGCAGTTACCGCTCTTGGGCGACAGATTCAAGGTAGCCAGGCCCCTCCGTGGAGGGACAAGACCAGGCTTCTAATTTTGTCTTTACTACGTACCAGCTGAGTGACCACAATGCAGCCTGTTGAGACTCAGAAAACAATACCCCAAACGCAGGCCTCAGAACCAACAGTTTTCCTCTGCCCTCCTCCTGCCCTCCTGTCTCTCAGTCCCACTTTCCCCCGGGACTAGCCAGAGAAACTAGAATCCCTTTTCCCAAAGTGGGTCACAGAAACCAGAACCCCTTTTCCCCAAAGCCAGGCATGGAGCCTAAAATGATTACTCTAGTTTTTCCTCCGCCTTTCTGTGTAAAAACCCGTCATTAAAAAAATTATCTATCTACCTCGTTTGACTGCAGGTCAAAAGACCCCCATTCCAGAAAGGGCCCCGCCCCACACCCACAAGGAGGAAACACATCCCCAGGGAGGCCACGAAGAGTCCAGACTGGCAGGCCTGGCTGGGTGTCCCCACTCAGCCTAGTAGCTCTAGATCAGACCCTCTGTGTCCAGTCATCTTTCCACGCGGCTGTCCGCGCTTCGCTGGACCTAAGCGTGGGAGTGGGCGCTTTCCCCGTCCCTCTGGGCCTTCATCCTGAAGGTGCCCGTGTGCACGCTCATTATCCTATGCCTCTTCTCCTGCCAGTCTGCCTCTCACCAGGCGTTTCCAGTGAACCTTGAGCGGGTGAAGGGGGACTTTTCCCTTGGCCTCTACGGTCCCGTCCTTGATTTTGCCAACTGTGCGGTGGGGAGAGCCTGCGATCCTGTGGTCCTGCGAGCCCCAGGCACCGTGGCTGAAGGGCGTGGGCGGTGGGCCTGGGACGGTTCCCTGCAGGGGAGGGAGGCTGCTGAGGGGCCCCTGGGGAAGGCCCCGTGTGAAGCAGTGACGACCACACGATCACACTGGCCCAGAAGGCAGGAGGCCTGAGGTCCGGCCCTTTGCCACCTACCTGATCTCTCTGAGCCTCTGTTTCCTCATCTGTGGACCCAGGCCTCACAGATGTCCCTGCTTGCCGGGAGGATTCAGCTCTAAGCAGTGGTGTGAGTGGGGAGAGGGTGGGGAGGGAGTTGGCGATGGGTCCTTGGGGACAGGGACAAGAGCCCTCAGGAGCCATGGGGAGGCTGAAAGGAGCCGTTGTGAGAAGCAGGAAGGGGCCCTCTGGGGTGGGCTAATTACAGGCCCAGGCTCCTGCAGACAAAGCCAGCGGCCTCTGAGTGGCCATTCTTCCGGGGAAGAAAGAAGACTCAGGGCCCCATTGAGGTCTTTCAGGCCGGGCTGCGGAAGGCGGCTCAGAAGTCAGCCTGCCAAGACTGCACCCGCCCACCTCACCTCCCACCACCTGCCCACACCCCACCCCACCTTCCCTTCTCGGCTCCTCTGGGGGAGCCAGGCCTCCCACCAGGGACAGCCTCACCTGGAGTTTAAGTCTTTTGAAAACAGTAGGAAGGAAGCTGAATCAGGGAGGCAGCTATACGTAGAACCCTGGGAAAGGAGTAAGGATCTGGTCCTGCTACGCGCCCTGGGCTCAGTTTCTCCATCTGTGAAATGGGAGCACCACCCAGCCCTGACTTGCTGAAGTCCATTGAGGTTTCCAGACTCTCTCCACAGAACTGAGGCCAGGCCCAGAGAAGTCCGAGCATCAGGAGCCCCTGCTGCTTACCACACTGCTCCCCTCCCCCCGGGCACCAGCTGGCCCACTGAGGCACCAGGCTGTATCTCTGAGTCCAAGTTTGACTCAAAAGCCTGAAATGACAGCTCCCTGGTGGTCTAGTGGCTAGGATTCGGCGCTTTCAAAAGCCTGAAATGGTCTTTGCCTCTCACATATGGAATCCATATAAAATAGCCAAAATTATTAAGTATGGAATGTCCGATTTCCTAAGTACTAAGTCTGACAGTTGTTATCTCTGACATTTCACTTTGACACTTCTTTTTTATTTTTATTGTGAAGGAACATCCTCATTCTTTCAAACGCATGGTTTGGCTTGTGATTATCTTTCAATTTTTTTTAGAGCAATTTTTGTGAAACCATGGGTAAGTTAAAAATTCAGGTTATTTTTGATTATGAGTTCCGTCATGGAACCAATGCAGTGCAGACAGCTCGAAATATCAACAACGTGTTTGGGAAAGATGTGGCTCATGAATACACAGTATGTTGATGGTTTGAGAAGTTCCATTCTAGTGATTGTAATCTTGAAAATAAGCCACGTGGACAACCTGAGACCAAGGTGGATAATGATGAGCTGAAAGTTGTAGTGGAAGCCAATCCATCTCCACCTACATGTGAATTAGCAGCAAGGTTTGACATTACTGTTCCAACAATATTGGACCATTTGAAACAAATGGGCAGGTAAAGAAGCTGGATAGATGGGTTCTGCATGAATTAAATGAGCATCAGAAGAGAAATCGTCTCAAAGTTTGCCTTTCTTTGCTGTCGCGACATAAAGGTGAAACATTTCTATACCGTATTGGGACGTGTGATGAAAAATGGATTGTTTTTGACAATCGCAAGCATTAGGCACAATGGTTGGATAAAGATGAAGTGCCGAAACACAGTCCAAAACTGAATATTCATCAAAAAAAGTTAATGGTGTCTGCTTGGTGGTCCAGCGCTGGTATTATCCACTACAGCTTCATGAAACCTGGTCAATCCATTACAGCGGATGTCTCCTGCAACCAACTGGACGAAATGATGAGGATGCTTGTGATTAAGCAGCCGAGATTGGTCAATGGAGACAGGCCAATCCTCTTGCAAGAAAACACTCTGACCACATGTCTCACAAGCAACACTGCTCAAATTACAGAAGCTGGACTTGGAAACTCTCTGTCATCCACTATATTCACCAGACCTTGTGCCAACTGACTACCACTTCTTCCAGGCTTTGGACCACTTCTTGCAAGGAAAAGTATTGAATTCTCAACACACTGTGGAAAATGCCTTTCACGATTTCATTGCCACTTGCTCTCCAGGCTTCTTTGCTGCTGGTGTAAATGAGCTACCGTTAAGATGGCAAAACTGTGTCCATAGTTCAGGTGCATACTTTGATTAATTGTACTGCTTCTTGTTTGAGATATAATAAACTAAACCTTTGATTTGAAAATGGACATTTCATATTTAATGACCTAATATTTCTTATTCCTTTCTGCACAAACAGAAGCTAGGTCAGGTTTGTTCATCAATTCATTTGTCCTTCCTTCCATCCATCCATTCATTCATCCCACATTGCTTTAAACCATCCCCCAGGCAGCTATTCCTTGGCCAGCCCTGTCCTGGACACAGAAACATGATCCCTGAAGGAATGTTCTGTCAAATGTGGGCAAGTCGTCATTTGAGACAGATGAGTCCAGTGCAAAATGAGGTGCGGAGGTTGTCCCTGCCTGGCAGAAGGCTTTTAGCCAGTCTGACGATGAGTAGGGTTGCGTAGGTGGAGCTGGGAAGTTTGGCAGAGAGGTGAGAAAGGGCAGGCCTGGCCTGGAGCAAAAGTGAGCGGTACCCAGGACAATTATGCTAAGTGAAATAAGCCAGTCACAAAAAGACAAAGGCCAGTAGGATTCCAATTCTGTGAGGTGCTGAGAGGAGTCAGATTCATAGAGACAGAAAGTAGAGTGGTAGTTGCCAGGCACTGGGGAGGAAGTGGAAGGGGGAGTTGTTGTTTCATGGGTATAGAGTTTCAGTTTTGCAAGATGAAAAGAGGGCTGGAGATTGGCTGTGCAACAGCGTAAATGTGCTTAACACCACCAAACTGCACATTTAAAAGTAGTTAGGATAGTAAATTTTATGTTATGTATATTTTACCACAATTTTTTTTAAAAAACAACCATACACATAAAGTAAGCCTTCCCCAAGATGGAGTGGGGGAGGGGAGGCCAGCAATGGGAGTGGGTGGGGATGTCAGGTGGTGGAGGGCCCTAAAACCGTGCTAAGGCCAACAGAGCCACCTGGGATCTTTTGCAGAAAGTCGGAGGGAGGGACAGAAGACAGGAAGCAGGGGAGAGGGAAGTGTTGAAGGGACTCAGATGAACAGGCCAGGAGAAGATGCGATTGTGTGCGTGGGCCCTGCTTGCAGGGGCACGGGGCTGGGCTGAGTGCGCAGGGGTTGGCTCCAAGGCAGAAGCAGCTCACTCCCGTCCTGTAGCATCTCTGGGGGTTGCTCCAAACATGCAAGAGAAGACAGACAGCTGCTCTTACTGAGTCACTATGCTCCAGGACCTTAGAGCTGACAGAAACAAACCATGGCCACCAGACCCAGGCTGGGTGGGCCACGCCCAGCTGTTGAGACAAGGTTTCCAGGTAGCCTCTGCCACCCACCCTCTCCCCAAAATGGCTATGCTGTGGCCTTTCCCAATCTGATTATAAAGTTCAGACCAACTGAGATGAGGGATGATTTATCTACCCCACCCCCCTCATCATACCGACAGGGCACTGACACCCAGAGAGAAGGGACCTGGGAAACTTCACCTACAAGTCAGGTGACTGGAACTCTTTGCCTCAGTTTCTCCTTGGGGAACCTGAAGAAACTGAATTTTAATCATTGCAGAAGAAGCCTGCCACATACATCAGGACCCTTGGCTGGGTACTTCTATAGTTTTAAGGCACAGAATTCCCTAATATAAAGCATTTCAGTCTCCGAGCCAGTCCCAGGACATGTTTAGTAGGAGAAAGTGTAGACCTAAAACCTTGGGTTCAGATCTTAGCTCTTACATAGTAGCCATGTGATCTTGGGTGAGGTTCCTGACACTCTCTCAGCCTCAGATTCTCATCTGTACAAGGGGAAATAATCACATCTACCTCACAGAGCCACATAGAGTGCCTGGTATCCAGTAGCTTCTCAACGAAGAGTATCATAAGTGATGATGATGATGAGGTTGAAAAATGATGACAGTGATGATGGTCATGGAAGTGATGATAGTGATGCTGGTGATGCTGCTGGTGGCAGTGATGGTGGTGTTAGTGATAGTGGTGATGGTGGTGGTGGTGGTGGTGGTGGTGATGGTGGTGGGGGTGGTGGGGGTGGTGATGGTGGTGGTGGTGGTGGTGGTGGTGATGGTGGTGCTGATGGTGGTGATGGTGGTGGCGGTGGTGGTGATGGTGGTAGTGATGGTGGTGGTGGTGCTGACGGTGGTGGTGGTGGTGGTGCTGATGGTGGTGGTGGTGCTGATGGTGGCAGTAGTGGTGATGGTGGTAGCGATGGTGGTGGTGGTGACGGTGGTGGTGATGCTGCTGGTGGTGATGATGGTGGTGTTAGTGATAGCAGTGATGGTGGTAGTGATGATGGTGATGGTGGTGGTGATGCTGCTGGTGATGCTGATGGTGGTGATGGTGGTGGTGGTGGTGATGGTGGTAGTGATGATGGTGGTGCTGATGGTGGTGATGGTGATGGCGGTGGTGGCGGCGATGGTGGTGGTGGTGGTGGTGATGGTGGTGGTGATGGTGATGGTGGTGGTGGTGGCAATGGTGGTGGTGGTGTTAATGACAGTGGTGATGATAGAGACAGGTATTACTGAGGTGTGTCCAGAATCTCCCATCTCCCACTGGGTCACAACAAGACCCAGGATCGGGGAGAATGGATTCTAGGTTGACAATGCTTTGCTGTGAGAGGCTCTGAGCTCTCTGCAAAGTGAAGCTGTGTCCCATATTGTGAATCCTGATTAAGAAGATAAATTAAGAGCATGCTCCCAAGGAACAAATACTATTTCCCTTCCCTTGAGAAACTCCCACACCCAAGTCAAGAACCCTTGGGAAGGCACAGGCACATGGAGACGGGCTCTCCCGGCAACGGGAGGTTCTGAATACCACATACCTATGTTCTCCCCACACCACAGTCTTTGTCCCTGACCCATTCTAATTTTTTCCATAGAACTTACCATCTTCTAGCATACATTATAGTTTACTTATTTTCAATATTTAGTGTTTATGTTTGTCTGTCTCCACTCGCCTCCCCCTCTGGACCATAAACTTCAGAGGGCAGGAACTTTTGCTTGGTTCACTGCTGTATTCCAAATGCCTAAAATAGTATCTGACACACAGTAGGTGCTCAGTAAATATTTGTTGAAGGAATAAATGCTAAAAGGGAGGGACCAATGGCTGCCTTTGTTCCTGAGTCAGGCCCAGCTTCCTGGCTTGTTACCCGGTTTCTCCTCAAACAAACAGAGAGGGATGGGGAGTGGCCCCGAGCTCCCAGCCTGCAGGCTTTCAGACTGGGCCCAGGTAGGGACTGTGGGCGGGAAGGGGCATGCTCAGCGCGGAGGTCAGTCCCTGACAGTGGCCATGGCCTTCAGGGGGCCCGAGCCCTGGGCCCCTGCTGCATCCCTGATGAGCCAGAGGCTGAAGGTGGAGGAGCAGACACTGGAGCTGGAGTTCGAGGTCTTGCGTGTGGGGTTTAACGAGGGGGGCAGATACGCCCTGCGGCTGTCAGCTGAGAACCCCCTGCAGGCAGGCTCTGGGGCTGGGGTGCAGCTGCGGGTGAATGACGGGGACCCCCTCCCCGCCTGCTCTGCTGTCACTGGTGTCATCGAGCAGCGGGATCCTGGCCAGAGCCTCGCCCTCACCAGGAACAAGTTTATCTTTACTTTGCCCAAAGGTATGAAGTAGGGGTGGGGGTGGGGGGAGAGAAGGGCCCTGGAACTCCTGCCCCAGCCCTGTCAGGGACCCCAGGGAGCCTCAGGGCAACTGCAAGGGGGCAGGGGCAGAGCTCCAGACCGCACCCCAAAGCTCTGCCTATGTGACCTTGGGCAAATGGTGGCCCTCTGTGAGCCCCTGCCTCCTTCAGTGTGACATGGGGACACTGACACTGGTCACATGAGGTAGGGTGAGAAGGAAATGGAAGGCAGATAAGAAAGGGCTTTGTAAATGTAAAAGGCTAAGCACACAGCAGGTTGGGGCCAGTCCTGGGCAGTGGATGTTCCACTGAGTGACATTACACCGAGTGCTTGGCCCTGAGCACCACCTGACTGTGGGTATGGGGGTGGACAGAAACAAGGAGACCTGGCCCTGCCTTCTGGGAGCTTCCATACCAGCTGCAGAGGCAGGGATCCCAAGCAGATAGTAGTTAAGTGAGCTGAAGGGAGCAGAAGACCCATGCCTAGACTGTAAGGCCATCCAGGCAGGCTGCCTGGCGGAGGAGGACATGAAGAACTGAGGAAACCAAATCCTAGGCCTCGGGTGGGCAGAAATCAGGGAAGACTGAATTCATCCCTTGTCTTGGGTGGTGGCAGGACCCCAGACCATGCCACAGGCTAAAAGCCCTCCTCTCCTCAGCCCCTCCCCCTCGGCCCCTCCCCCACCCCACCCCCCACTGTAGGCTTGGACTGGGCCTTGGTAAAGGGAGAGAGTCATGGGTGGGGGCCTGACGGGGGTCACCCACCAGGGAAATCCTAGCCAAGCCTGCCTGGCTTCAACTCAAAGGCCGGGCAGCCCAGGTGTCCCCAGAGCCCTGACTATCCTTGTTTTCCCCCTGGGCAGAGACAGGGAGACCCCAGAGGCCATCTCTGAGCCCCATGTTCCCTCACGCAGGGTTCTGCAAGAACGACGGGCAGCATGACGCTCAGCTGCGGGTGGAGGCGCTGAGGCTGGACGGAGCCTCGGCGCGGACGGTCCAGCGGGTGGGCGAGGCCATCTTCCCCATCTTCCCACGGCCAGACCAACCCCGCACGAACCTCGAGGCGCGAGAGCACGAGGACCTGTACCGCTACTGCGGCAACCTGGCTCTGCTCCGGCCCAGCACGGACCCCACTGCCCGCCACTGCGGGGCCCTGGCCTACAGCGTGGCTTTCCACGTGCACCGGGCCCCTCGGCCTCCCGCCTCTGACTGCCTTCCCGGGGCCGGCCAGCCAGAACTGACGTCATCATTCCCAGAGCCCCAGCTCCCCAGGCTGCAGGTGGGTGCTCTCTGGGTCCCAGCTCAGGTTCTTGGGTCTCCCACGTGACCAGGAGACAGAAGTCTCCTCTATGTGCCCATCTGGCTCCCACCGTGACCAGGAGGGGCTCAGCCTGAGCTCAGGCCCAGGTGCGGGCCCTTATCCGAGGGTCCCCTGCTGTGGCCATGTTCTGCAGTGAGGCAGCATGTCTAGTGGGCCCCACAGCCTGCACAGGTAGAAACTGATAGAACAAGTAGTAGCCTGTGTCACGGGTGGAGAAACTGAGGCCCAAGGATGCTTGATTCCATTTAATGTCAACAGCATTTCCTGGGGACCTAAGTGCATATTAGTGCATAGAATCCAAAGCTAGATCAGACCCTAAGCCCAGGGTATCACATGGCTTGAAGACAGTTGGATACAACATGGGCGTCACCCCACGGTTCTGCAAGGCACTGCTGGAAGGAGAGCTGTGGTGAGGGAGTGTGCTTGTCCTTTTGGTGCCTAGGAATGGCTTCTTGGAAAAGGTGTCATCTGAGATGCATCTTTCCTGCACTCCTTCATTCACTCACTCATCCATTCATCCATCCAGCAGCCCCATGCTAGGTGGGGCTGGTGACCCTGGGCTCTGGGGAGGGTGTTCCGGGACAAGGGTTCACACCAAGCTGGCTGTGGGGAAGGGAAGGTTTGACTGGCAGCAGGAGGACCGGCGAGGCTGGAAGCAGAAGTTTATGACCAAAGGTGGCTGGCCCTCCTGCAGCACCTCTCTGCCACGGTGCACTGGTCTGGCATTGATGTGGAGCCCAGGGGCGCAAGGTGGACTCAGCTGGGCTGGGAGAGGGACCATGGATGGAGAAAGTCAAGGGCATAGTGGCAGAAGAGTGGGGAGGGGTTTGATTCAGGAGGCGATGGGGAAGTGCTGGAGGGGTTTGTGTGGGAGAGACAGCATCCGAGCTGTGCTTCGGGCTGAGCAACGGGGCAGCATGTGCCAGCAGAACCAGAAGGATGACCAGGGACCCAGGGACCGGCTTCTCTTGCCCAGGTCGCTTAGCCTGTTAACATGGCCCACTGTGGCCCCTGTTCATTCATTCATTCATCAGTGGATCAACACGTACCTCTGACCACCTTCTGCACGCCCAGCTCTGTGCTGGGTGCTGAGCTTGTACAATGAGATAGATGTCACCTGGGTTCCTAGGTGACATTCTGTTCCCTCAGACTGCAAGCTCCCTGACTTCAGAGCCTGGGTCCTGGCCTCTCTGCCCTACAGTTTATCCTGGGACTGGCATGCGGGAGGCTAAGGGCTCAGGAGAAGCTGTCCCCTGCTCTCCAGGTCCCAGCATGCCCTGGCTGCCAGAGCCACAGGCCGTGTGGACCGTGCTCTTCAGGCTGCAGTTCTAAATGGGGGTGAGCAGGGGCAGGGCTGCTGGGGGGAGGGGGATTGACGAGATGTCCTCAGCAGCTCTAATTCCTGTTATTTAAAGCCATCATCTCCCCGCCATGCTCCCTCTTAAAGTGTCAGATGTCTGCTTCTAGCAAGACAAGAAAATGACTTTCAAGGGAGAGGAAAATCGCTTCCCTCCTGGCGGGTCAGCAATCACGGCCCTGACAACAGGGCGGAAGTGCAGGGAGCAGACAATGGAGGGGCCTGCAAAGAACACACTGCTCTGCTTCTGCTGCTTCTTCCCTCGGGGAACTCAGTCCTCCCGTGTGGCCTAAGGAAGGCGGGCGCCTTTCCGTGCTGCCACTTGGAGGCTCAAAGACACAGCCGGAAGGACAGCAGCAAGACCAGGCCCTCGGGGAGCAATATTCAGTTCAAGGCCAGGAATGGATTTCTGGGTTCCAGACACAAATGTCTAGGTTCAAGGCCACTTCCTCCAGGAAGCCTCCCCAGCATTGATTTCCTGCCTTCTAAGTTATTCTTGGTCCTGTCTGCACCTGGCATTTCAATAACTGAATCTATGCAATTTAGAATTTTACTGCAGGCTCACAAGTTGTTCTCCAATATGTGGAGGGCGGGTCTCCTTTTTGGTAACCAGAATTGACAATGGTGGAGGTGGGGGCGGTGGGGCCGCAGGGGTAGGGGTGGGTTGGGAGTGTATCCAGAGGCTCAAGAATGAGGAGGGAGCGGGGGCAGGGCTCAGTGTGAGACCAGTCAGGGCTCAGAGCCAACTGCCCTGTGGCCAACTTCAAATCTTAATCACCTTGCTTCTTGGCCATGGCCACCGTGACACAGCCTTAAATGGCCGTGCTAGTGCTGCTCACAGCATTTCCTGAGTCCTGGAGACCCAGGGACTGGAACAATCAAACCTCCTGAGCTAATGTTATTGTAGACAGTGGACACCTTCCCTTCTCCAGCCCTCCAGCTTCCTCCTCGGGGTGCGTGTGGAGAGGCATGTGGAAGGGACTGTCCCCATGAATGTTTCCAGCACGTACAGTTGCAGCCTCCAGGATAGAGTCACTCCCTGGGCCCCCAGCCCATGAATGGGGACACTGGAGTGTGCAGGCAAGGGCTGCAGAGGGAGTGTCCTGTATGGAGGGTAACCGGCGGTGGGCGGCGCCCTTTCCCAGGCACAGCGTGCTTCCTTTCCAGGTAGAGCTTCACCAGACTCATCCTACCCCGACACCGCCTCCTGTCGCCTCCCGGCAGGTTTGAGACCATATGGCTATACCACCCCAGCACCCCAAGCCCCTTCTCCCTCCAGGGTAAGGGGGAGCTCGGCAGACCAGAATGAGAGTGGCCTGTCCAGTGCTGGGCAGAGTGGGTCCCTGAGGGTGAGGAAAGCAGGAAGGGGTGGCCCAAAGTCTGGATGAAAGGCTGGACTCTTTTAAGGGCACCTGATGCCTCCTGGAGGGATTGGGGAGGGCAGGGGAGGCCACAACAGCTCTGGGCCTAGGCCAGGACCCTCCAGCCCTGCAGACACCTCACCCCCTCTCCAAGAGATCCCTGAAGATTTAACGGTGACGACCTCCCACAGGCAGAGGGAAACTTTGGGCTGGAAATTCCCAGGGATAAAATTTCTGGAAACATAAATTTAAAAATTCATTACTTGCAGCTCTGGGAGTCATCCCGGGGGCTCCCTCACTAGAGGGGCTGGAGGCCCCTCCAGCTTGGCTCAGAGCTCTGGGCTCCAGGTGGAGCCTGGAGGAGGAGGAGGAGCGGGAGGAGGGAGAGGAGGGGGAGGAACATGGTGGGCCCCCTCCCCCAGCACTTACCTCTTCCAACAATCACAGTTTTGTTTCATGGAAATTGTTCCGTTTCCCAGGAGCTTTTTAAATGATGCTTTCAAGGTTTTTTTTTTTTTTTTTCTCTATTCCTTCCGTTTAAAACACCTTTTTTTTTTCTTGCCCTGAAGGGGGAAAAAAAAGAGAAGAAAAAGCTAATAAAGCAATCACCAAATGCTGAGCACCTGGCTCCAGGCCTGTGGATTCTGACTGTGGATTTGGCTCCAACAGGCTGGGGGCTTTCATTAAGGAGAAGTAGGGGGGGAAGGAGAGCAGTGGGCCGCGGAGCTGCTCTTAGTGGCTTGCCCAGCATCCCCTCTGCCCCTTCCCTAACCCCTGTCTCCACGTCCCTCTCACTCTGCCCCTCCCCCTCCCCGTGTGTCTCTGGTCCCGGTTCTGGCTGGAGCTCTGGGCCCTCACTCTCCCAGCCCCAGGCATCCTCCTGCCCTTGGGCCCAGGCTCTGAGTCCTCACTCCCCCGCCCTCGCCCTGCTTTTAAATTCATTACGCCTTTTATTGCTGGCTATTGCGTATGCTGTTTCTATTGCCCTGGAGACTGGAGTGGTTCAAGCGGGAAAGGCACGCAATGTGGATTTCATTAACTTTACTCTTTACTGCCCATTTCATCTTGGGGGGATACGTGAGGGAGGGCTGGCCTGGCTGGGGGAGCGGGGCTCTCTTTGTCCATGCCCCTTCAGCTCAGTGCCAGACCCTGAGGTCGGCTGGCTTCCCCTGTCCTGGGAAGCTCCCCCTCTGCTGCTCCGCCCACTCTCCTGGGGGAGGGGGATGTCACCGGCCCATTTTACAGGTGGAGAAACAGAGGATCTGGAAGGCAACGCTTGGGCTGCTACCGATAATGTGGTAGGAGATGGGGATGCTGAGAACAGCTTAGACCAGGACCGCCAGACCCCTCCCGGGCTGATGTCCCAGTCCCTTAGCGCTGGGACCCCAGCGTCGCCCCTCCTCCTCCTTTCCTGCGCTCCATCAAATACGGAGGACTGGAGGCAGGTCAGCTCCTCCTTGCAAATGAGGCAGTTTTATGGGCTTTAGAAAAACACTGCAATTGTTCCCTCAATTACCCTGGAGCGGATTGAATATATTAATCTCTCTCTTAACTCCAGTTAGAGACTCGCCGCCACCCCTCCCCCAGCCACCAGCGCCCCCTCCACAGGCACGTGCCAGGGATTGACTCCCAGCCCCCACCCTCCAGGCCGGGGCCCTGAGTGGGTCCGTCCAGGCAGCATGCTTCTGCTGAGGCTGTGCCTACCGTGCATGCACGCACACACATGCACGCACACACATGCACACACTCTCGCTCTGCAGACGGCTGCTGTACATTTCTCTATCAATGTTCATTGATTTCCTCCTTTGCCACTATTTGGAAGAGACTTTTCCTCGAGTAAACGCAATCATGGGGCTCCCCTCCCCAAATAGAGGGCAGGAGGGGTGGGAGGGGGACTGGGTGGCTCCCCCTTCTGCTCCTGTGACAACTGCCTCCAGCTTAAACACACTCTGCCCCGGGCAGCTGAGCCCCGTTAAAAGCTACCTGAGGTTTCCCTTTGTAGCTCAGTTTTCTTTTATTCCAGAGAACAAAGGCACTGTCAAGGCGTTCTCCGTTCTCTGAGAGAGCGCTGTCACCCACGCAGGGAGGGGCGCAGAC
This sequence comes from Eulemur rufifrons, assembly GCF_041146395.1. Classification (NCBI taxonomy): domain Eukaryota; kingdom Metazoa; phylum Chordata; class Mammalia; order Primates; family Lemuridae; genus Eulemur; species Eulemur rufifrons. Next base: position 22,684,412 of record NC_090984.1, on the reverse strand, counting down.
CGTCACAATGGAGGAGAGCAGAGGTGCGGCAGGCAGGTGCTGGCCCTGGGGAGGGTGGGGTGGAGGGCGCCCCTCCCCCACCCTGTCAGGAAGAGAGGACGGGGCTAAATGCACCACAGTTGCCCTGCAGGGCCCCCGCTGGCTCCTCATCCTCGTCCTCCGTGGAGTGCACTGAAACGCTTTCTGCCCACCAGGCCCTGGGCATCATGGATGGTACCCAAAGAAACACATCTGGGGAGTCCCATGCTTATGTCCTTGCCCAAGCCTATCCCTCCACTCCCACCCTGCCTGACTTCCAAGTCATCCGTATGTGCCTTTGGAGACCTATTGACATAGATGCCTGGAACTCAGCGGGTGGAGTATGGAGAGAATTGGGATTCAGCCAGTTCAGGATGAGAGGCGGGCTGGGCTCTGGCATTTATTTAGAAGCTATTTGACCTTGCGCAGGTTTTATAACGTCCCTTCGCCTCTACTTCTGCATCTATGAAATGGGGAAGAGAAATTCCTGTGTCCTTTGTTGCTGGGAAGATTAAATGAGCTAGTGTACAGTTAGCCCTGCCCTGCAGGAAGTGCTTGGTAAATTCTCGCTGTTCCAGCAGTGAGTTGGGATGTCTGTGTTGGGCAAGGAGGCTGCGTCTGAGCCTCAGTTTCTGCACCTGGAGAATCGGGCTGCTCCTTCTCGCCCAGCCGGTCTCTCAGGGGAAGGGTGTTAGGAACTTGTGAGTCTCCCTGTCTCTGGGCCCAGATACCAGGTTGCAGTGGGGAGAAGGCTGGCCCAGCCTGGGTGCTAGTCTGGGAAGAGGCTCCATTAGCAGATTGTTGTAACCGAACACACCAGATGGCCCTGCTGCCCTCCCCCAGCTCTGCCTTCCCCCACCCCAGCCAGGGGCTGCCGCTGACTCACACCTCCCGGAGGCTTGTGTGTGTGTGTGTGTGTGTGTGTGTGTGATATGTGCGTGGTGTGGGGGGAGATGGGGGGAAGGGGGTGTCTGTCTCTGTTGTCCTTCCAGCCAGCCGAGGCCCAGCCCCAATGAGATGAGCGGCTGATGGGCTCAAGGGCGGGGACATGTGGTGGCCTTCTCATCTCCAGAAATGACCTTTGCGGTGAAAGAAGTGGGGACGAGGTGCAAGAGGTCCCAGTTATGGTGGCCGTTTCTGGTCCTTACAGCCCTGGAGGGGGGAAGGGGGCGTGCCCCCATCCTGAGCACAGCTGCCCTCATGGACACGCAGACACACGGGAACACACATGCATGCACACACACGGACACAGAGCACACATCGCAAAGACGTGTTCACAGGGAGGAGCACACCTGCCAGCACGCGTCACCCGACAGACCCCCACCACCTTGGGACCCTTCATCGCTGTACAGACCCCCCCAAGGGCAGCCTCCACCAGGTGAGAAAGAGGCTTGGGCACACAGCCTGTGCGAGGTATGCGGTGAGAGTAAAACCCCATCTTTTCACACATTAACTGCCGTGTGAGTTGTATTTAATTCACACAGTTTTGAGCCCGCGGCCTTGTGAAGCATATGTAACTCACACGTCTCTTCACCTTGGGAGCTGCAAGAACTATTTTTCAAGTTGCATGTAACTCACACACAGAAAACAATAGAAAAAAAACACAAATTTCCCATTAAATTAGAAAGGATCCTTTCGTTTTCAAAGTTTTTATTCTATTTTCATAATAAAACACCATGGTCCCAAGGAAAAAAAATTTTTTTCTAGTGTGGCAGTCAATGTGTTAATATAAGCCAAAAAGCAGGGGGCAGGGCAGGAAGGCCCAGGGATGGTGGCCTGTCGGGGTCCCAGGGCTGGTTCTGAGGAGTCCTGGGGCCAGCAGGGACCAGCCCTCCCCGACAGATGGAAGATGGCGGGTGGGAAGTCCTTCCTCCGTCTGGACCTGATGGCTCGCCTTGGGCGCCAGTGGTCTGACCTCCCCCAGCCTAGAGTGGCTATCATTCATTCAGTTTCCTAAGCAGTACACTAGGTTGCTGTGTGCCCAGCCCTCTGGGAGCTGCCAGGCTGGGCAGGGAGAGGAAGCAGGAGGAGTCGGGGAACTTGACTTTGCAAGCTGACTGTGGAGGAAGTGGCGGGCACAAGCTGGGTGGCCATGAAGCACTCAGCCTGCTGGAGGGAAACAGCTCTGGCCGGCAGTCAGCAGTCGACAGTCGGAAGACTTTGGTTTAGAATCTCATTTCCCAGTTGCACGGAGAGAGTCTCTTACCCCCTGGGCCCCAAATTCCTCATCTGTATATTGGGCAGAGTGGTACCTCCCGACAGGGGAGTTATGAGGCTCAGGTGAGGAAGGGGTGGGAAACCGCCTGGTGCTTAAAATCTACAAATGTCAGGGAGAGCGCTGATCCCTGCCTGGAAGGCGGGGTGGGATGCCAACGGAGATCAGCGGGAGGGGGTTTCAAGTGCAGAGGACAGTGTGAGCAAGATGTGGAAGCCAGAACGTGGAGGGTGCGAGGGACAAGCAAGGGGGGGAAAGCAGGAGTGGAGAGAGGAGGAGGTTTGTGGGACGGGGGAGCTGCAGGGGGTGCCGAGAGGACAGGCTGCCAGCTTCATCTTGGCAGCCCCCGAGCTCTCAGCTACCCCCTCTTTAGCTGAGGCTGCTGTGGGCCAGGTTGGCAAAGGCAGAGGTCGTAGCACACTCGGCAGCCTGCAAAGCCCACAGGGGCATCACACTGGTCTTGGGAGGTGGGCGGGGTAGGCTCGATAGAGTCCGTTTTCTGGAGCGGGAAACTGATCCCTGAGAGGAGGTGGATGACTGGCCCCGGACGGTCGACAGCAAATCTGCTGGAGCCCGGGTCTCCGCTGTACGCTCTGGTCTTTCTGATCCAGCAGTCGGCACACAGGGGACATGACTGGCACCGCCCTTCCCCAGGGAGCCCCACACTCTGCAAGCTGTTCTTAGCCCATCTGAATACAGCACTAATGCCGGGCTTCTGGGCACGGTGACAGGATCGTGGGGAAGCAACTTGGGGGAGCAGATTTCTTCCTGGTGGCCCCATGTCACATGAAGTCTAGCCAAGCCAGGTTACTTGGTATTAAGCTGACCCCAGCGAAGAGTGCTCACCGCACTGGGTGTTTTGGGAGCAAGGCTGGGGCTGGGCTTGGGGCTGGGCTTGGGGCTGGGGTTGGGACTGTCAATGGCTGAGTCCCAGGGCAAACCCCTGGCCCACTGTAGATGGCTGATGACACTTGGGAAAAAGTGTTCTACAAATATCCCCAGCCCAGAATTAAACCCTTTCCTACCCTATCTGAGGAGCGACAGTGAGTTAGTTGCAGCCAAGGAGATTCGGTCGACAAACTTTGGAACTCAGGCTTGAATTCAGATTCCCACTTTGCCTCGTAGCAGGTGTTCCTGAGCAAGTCATTTTACTTCTCTGACCCTCTGTTTTCTTATTTGTATGAGAGGGATAATGATGCCTACTTTGCAAGGTGGTTGCGAGTGATTAAAAAACATGCTACCCTCACTGCAGTCCAGGAGGCCTTCTTGCAGGAGATGGGATTCCAAAGGTTTCTGGAACATAGGCAGCCTGGAAGGCACCCTGATTCAGCCTTGGAGGCAGGAGTGGGCCACACGTACCCGCTCCAAACACGTTACCTCTCTGGGGAGGGGTTAGCGATTCTCCTGTGCAAGAAACGTTTGCTGAGCCCCGATTCTGTGCCAGGCCTGGCCTCCCAGAGCTCCCCACAGGGACACCCCTGCAGCCAGTGGGCACAGAAGGGGAGCAGCTGGGCCCACCTTGGGGAGGCTGAAGGCGCAGAGGAGGGGTGGAAGTACTCGGGTTAAGACAGGAATGCAGCAGGGAAAGCAGTTAACAAGTTCTAGTTTAAATCCTGCTCTGCCCCCTCCAGCGGTGGGACTTCACCTGTCGGTGCCTCCTTCCCCCATCTATAAAATGGGGATGACCCTCCCCCAGCAGGACTGTTGAATGGAATAAGTAGCAAATTTGGAGAATATAGCAAGTGTTCATAAAACATTAGCCATGATCGTGATGCCCGGTGAATGGCAGCTTGCTAGGTAGGCAGGGGTTGGAGGGCCACTTCTGGGCAGACGAACAGCTTGGGCAAAGACCCCCAGGCTTGGGGGAGTGTGGCTTCTTTGGGGAGCTTGAGGCTCTCTGGGAAGGTAGTGAGAGTGGGGGCAGGTGAGGGGCCAGGCCATGGGCCCCCGCCACCCCTCTCCTCTCACTCCAGCAGGAAGTTTGCCCTTGAGTGAGCACAGGAGGGGAGGGTGTAGACATTATTTTAATCTTCCTCTGAAAGCATAATTGCTTTTTGTCGGTGGCGTTCCTAGAGACGCCTCCCCGTGAGATTGCTTTCCGGACTCCTCTCTGCCAGGAGACAGGCAGGGGCCGGGCCAGCTCCACGCTGCATTAATATGCTGCAAATGCGATTTCATGGCCTCAAATGAGATTAGGGCCAGAGGCTCTGCTCCGTGGTAGAGACGGCAGGCGGTGTGGGTGAAGGGTGGCCGGAGCTGAGCAGGGAATCTGAGACGGAGGGATCCCAGCCCGGCTGGGCCTGAATAGGCAGTTTCCTGTAACCAGATCCCATTGCAGAGCCGGCCCTGAGGCCCTGGGTGCAGTGTGGTGCTCAGGGTCAGCCCCAACCCCAGACTCCCCACCGGCACCTAATAAGGAGAACACTGAGATTAAGAACACAGGTTCTGCAGCCAGACAGCGTGGGTCTAAAGCTGGTCTCTTCTGCTCCTGGTTCTGCCTCAGTTTTCTCATCTTTAAAATGGGGACCACGGTAGTACTTAACCTCGTATGTAGCTGTGAGGACTGAGTGCACACGTGTAAAACGCATGGAACGGTGCCTGGCACATCTTAAGCGCTCACTCATCGTTAGCTATTATTATGAGGTTCACACATGCCAGATAGTCACGCCCTAGCAGGGGGAGAAGGCACGAAGGGCCTGGACTCTGGAGGAGGAATGTTTTGGGGAACAGACGTCACTGTCCCCGGCTGGAGTAGCAGGGAGCAGGAAGGCACCACACAACTCCCTCACTCACTCACCAAGCACCTGCCTGGGACCAGCTCTGTGCCAGGCAACATGCTGGGGCCCGGGGACACGACAACCACCAGGCACAGTCCCTGCCCTCAGGGCAGACAGACCCTGTCCCAGAAAAGTCAATAGTGGGTCATGAGTCAGGGTAGAGGCCCACGGGCTGTGGGTCTGCTGTCCCTGGGGTGGGGGTGGAGGCAGGGAGGGAAGGTTCCAGGGGAGAGTTGTGTCTTGAAGAAGCACCGTGAATTATTCAGGGTGGCTGGGGAAGGACAACCTGGGCCTACGGAGCAGTGTATGCAGCACATGTGAAGGCATGATGTTGGAGAGACCACCGCCCGCTCAGGGGACACAGGCGTGCCGTGAGGCTGGAGCAGGGTGTAAGGCAGGGGCCCTGGGCTGGGATCGAGGGCCCGGGTGAGCAGACCATGAGGCCTGCAGGCATCTCTGGGAGCCATGGGGCCTCAGGAAGTGTTCACGGAAGCAAGGGAGGGACTTGGTCAGATTCTCGGGGTTGGAAAAGTGGGGTCAGGGGACCCAGATTTGCTGGAAAGTGGTTGAGCCTAGTTCCCCCCAGGCCTCTGCCCTCTGAGTGGACACCCTCCCCCCCCGCCAGCCTTGGCTGGGTACCGCTCTGCCCGCCTCCTGGAAGGGGTGGCGGAAGGCTTCAGTGCCTACCCCTTTATTCAGGGCCTTGTTAACGAGTTATTGATTTCTCAAAAGAAAAATGCCCAAAAGGCAGGTTGCATCTTTAGCAAAGTGATTTATGACATGACGGTGGGACCCCGGCTGCCCCAAATGGGAGCTCTGGTTACCAAAGGCTGAGAGGAACCCTTCAGTGCAGCAATCAATGGACGCGTCCGCGAAGCAAATGGGAGCCGTGTTACGCAGCAGTGAGACCACCACACTCCACCAACCGCCCCCGGCCTCCTATTGTCAGAGCCAGGGCCACGGGGGCTCCATGCTGGCACAAGCTGGTGTGAGCGTGAGGGAAGGCTCACTTCGGGGCCTTAAGGGCCACCTGCCGTGTGCCAGACATCCGTCCTCTTGTCTAATCCTTGCCGCGACTCTGCGAGGAGCCTGCTTGCAGGTCTGCTCTGCAGATCAGGAATTTGAGGCTCCAAGATCAGGTGGCTTTGCCCAAATCCTCGCTGCAGTGCCCGGCAGGCCCAGAGTTAAAGCCAGGCCTGTTGGATTCCAGGCTGTCATGCTCTTTGCTGCCCAAATCTCTTTTGCCTACTTGGTGGTGCTAGACCAGGCTGTCCCAGGGGACCGGAACCCACAGAACAGGTGCAGCAAGGCAGGGTCAGGACTATCACAGAGTCTGCTCTGTAACAAAACATGGCTGCACATGGATTTGGCCCAGTGGCCATTCACCGAGCTGATAAAGGTCACCTCTGTGCAGTAAGGAAGCAGGAGAAAGCAGAAGAGCAGCCCCCAGGGCCTCCAGGATCCACCCTGGCCCACGTGGCCAGCAGGCCCCAACACTCAGCCTGCACCCCAGGGGCTCAGTTGGAACTGGGAGCAAGCTAGCCCTAGCGATGTGAGCCATGGCCCAGAGTGTCGTGACCACACCAGCCTTTGGGGGACAAACAACCCCCCAGCCCGTTTGTGCTGGATAGAAGTGGCATCCTCCTGACTCTCCCTGCTTCTGCCCTTGCTGACAGGGGCCTGGCCCTGCGCCCCCAGGGTGTGCCCCCTCACTCTCCCTGGCCACCAGTGCCCATGGGCTGCACTGTCACAGAGCCATCTGTCTGGCCTCATTCAAAAGGCCAGGTGTTTTTGACTTGAACTTCTTCATGCTGCCCCAGTCTCGGGAGAGAAGGAAGGAAAGGCGTGACTCCTTTCCCTGGGACGAAAGGAAGAGGCAGCACGGTTTGGTGGCTGGTCACAGACTAGAGCCAGCAGGACTGGATTCAAATCCCAGCCCTGCCAAATCCCAGCCCTGCCCACCTTGGGCAAATCCTTTCCTCAGACCGTCTGTGCTCTTATCGTAGAAGGGACTAACAGCAGTCACTCCCAGGGGCAGGAATGTGAGGGTCAGATGAGACGGTGCAGTGAACGCTTAGCACAGCACCTGGCATGTAGTAAGTGCTCACTAAACATCGAGGGCGGGGTGTGAAGGTGCTGGTGGTGACAATGATGGCAGTGATACAGGACATCAGGCGAGAGCTCAGGCTCACAGAGAGGGGCTCGTATATCAGGTGCGTCAGTCAGGGTCCTGCCAAGAGAAAGAAGGCGCTCAAATTTGTGGACGTGAGGGGAGTTTAATAAAGGCACTATTCGCAACGTTGAGGGTGGGGTTTAGGAGAAACAAGAGGGAGAGTGCAGTGCCCTGGGGGCTGGGAACTCTGAGGACCCTTCACTGCTCCCAGTTTGGGAAGGGGAAGAGGAGGGAATGGTGGCCTTGACCCAGAGGGGCAGCTGTGGTATGGAGGGAGCTGCCAGGCAGGGTGGCAGTCCCAAGGAAGTGTGTCTCTCCCAGAGCCAGCGAGCGTGGCCTTCCCTTCCCCCTCAGCCCTGTCCCACCCCCATTCCTCCCCCCATCACTCTCTCTCCATGTCTTTTGGGCGGCTGAGTTGGATGAGGTGGGAAATGTAGGCAGTGTGATTTTGCAGCAAATGGCAGCTCATAGCTGTGTGATCTTGGGCAAAATGTTAACCCTCTCTGAGCTTTAGTTCCCCTCCTTATCCAGTGGGGCATCAGGGTTGCTCTGAGGACTGAAGGAGACAGTGCAGGGAAAGCACTGGACGCCGATAGTTAAAAGTCTGCCCGTCTCCACCACTGCTTGACCCCACACACCCACCCAGATATCCCAGCCCCCACTCCCTCTCCTGCCATTCTGCTCTGTTTCCGCTTCCAGGCCCATTCCTGTGGCCACACCTTTCTCCAGGCAGCCCCCTCACCAAAAGTGTCCCCTCCTTTCCTACCTAAATCCAGTTTATCCTCGGGGTCCTGCTCAAGACCCTCCATCCAGGAGACCCTCTCATCTCCTGTTCTGGACGACGCAGTCCTCTTTGTCCGTAGCAACGCCTGCGGTGTCTGTACCGCTCTGCGATGGCTGTCACCTCCAGCACTGTGCGTTCGCTCCCGATATTTGATAAGCACGAGGCAGGGGGCTGGGACCTGGGCACGTTCCTGCCTCTCCCTCGCTTTTTATTTGGACAGTTGTCAACTGGCCGTTCGTTTAGCAGGTCTTTGTGCTCCAACCACCACTCGCCCTCAGCCCCAGCAGTGTATACAGCAGGTGCTCACTTGCTGGCTAAAGGATGGAAGTCTCTGAGAGGATCTCAGCCTCTGACTATGGCCGTGAACCCACAGCCTGCCTGGCCAGGCGCTGCAGGGGCTGCGCTGACCTCACATCGGCTGTGAGGCTCAGCCTTGGAAGTTTCTGCAGAGATGTGAGGGGCTGGCTTTGCCTATGCTTAAATCATGGCTCCAACCGGGCCCCTGGAGGCTCCTTCACATCCTACCCCTTAAGGTGCCGGGATGGGTTTAGGCTTGAGTCACTGCAGCCGGAGCTGTGCTGGGGAGAACTTGCCAAGTCCAAGGCTGGTTAGCAGGGAAAGAGCGAGCATGTCTGGGGCACTTAACCGTCAGCGTCCAGTGCTTTCCCTGCGCTGTCTCCTTAGTCCTCAGAGCAACCCTGAGGCCCCACTGGATAAGGAAGGGAACTAAAGCTCAGAGGGGGTTAACATTTTGCCCAAGATCACACAGCTATGAGCTGCCATTTGCTGCAGAAATCACACTGCCTACATTTCCCACCTCATCCATCTCAGCTGCCCAAAAGAAATGAGAGAGAGTGATGGGTGGGGGAGAGAGAAATGGGGGTGGGACAGGGCCAAGGAAGAAGGGAAGGTTACGTTTGCTGGCTCTGGGGAGAGACACACTTCCCTGGGACTTGCTGCATGGGTTGTTAGTGCCAAAGGGCTGCCCCCTCAGAACGCAGGCCCTGGACATGGCACAAGGGCATGGCTGACTCTGAACCGCATATGTCCGCCCAGACTCTTCTTCCTGCCCAGCAAGGCCGGTGCAAAGCTAGGGCAGCAGGACCCCTCCCTCCGTAAGAGCCAGCCTCAGACCCAGCCACAGGGCTTGCCCCTCCCGGGGCTGTGGGCTCCCCAGTGGCTGTGTTTAACCCTGGTCCTGCCTAATGACGCGGCTCCAAGTGCTCTCTCATTGCCGGGCAGGGGGTGCAGGGTTACCTATTAGCTGTGAGATTAATCATTGTCTGCTTCCCCTCACACTGGAATCTCCCTGAATCATCAAAGCTTGAGGCCGGCCCCTGGGCAGGGGAGCAGAAGTTTCCTCTGGACATCTAGGGAGCAGACGCATTTCCTTGGGCTGGGGAGGTGGAGCCCCCCTTACAGGGGAAAAGGGAAGAGCAGGCAGAGCAGCTGGGCCCATGCTGTTGTAAGGCCTTCTCACCGGCCAGGAGGAAGCAGTTCTGGGGAGGAGGTTATGGTAGGTACAGGAGCCAGCGTCCCAGGGGCCCTTGGTCCAGGGAGATACACAAGTGAGGTGGTGGGAGGGCCCTCCTTCCCGTGTCTGCTGAGTGCGCAGAGCCGGCTCTCGCTCTGGAGCCAGACGGCCTGGAACCAGTGTCCAATTGCATTATCTTCTTCCCGGGCAGGAAGACCACAGGGGTGGGGCTGCAGGGGCAGAAGGCTCAGATGCTAGGTAGGGCAGCTGGGCGACAGCCTAGCAGGGCGGGACCGGGACCGCAGTGAGGCAAGCTTGGTGGCTGGAGCACAAAACGTAAAGAGGCACTTGTGCAGGAGGGGAGCACCCACACAGCCCCGGGAGCGAGTGCCCCCTTAGGTGTGCTTCCTAAGCACCCCGCTTGCCCCTCCAGGCCCTGCTGCAGGAGATGCAGCCATGCCCCCCTCCAGCCTCCTGGACCAAGCAGGCCTGAGAAGGGGGAGAGGCACCCTAGGCAGACTAGGGAGCCAGCTGCTGAGACCCTCTCCCGACATACACGCGTGTCGTGTCGTGACAGTGCTGGCCCAGCAGGGACATAAAGCGCAGTGCTCCCAGCCAGCCCGTTCCTGGTCAGGGCAGGCCCCAGCCCCAGAGCCCCAGGGTGCCACCCTGCGCAGGCCCGGAGGGGGAGAAAACGAGGAGTGGCATTCCTGGCTTCCAGCCCCAACCATCCGGGTGACCTTGGCTGGTCTTTTCAGTCCTAATCAAAGGCGGAAGCTCAGTTTTTCTGTCTCTAAACTGGGGAGAACCACGTCTTCCCTGCCTCTCTCCCTGGAGTAGGGTGGAGGGGGAGGCAAGAGGCTACCAGGGTGGTCCTGCTCTTGGGCCCCAGGCCAAAGAAGATGAAAAGAATCCCCAATGCAGGGCCTAAAACAGCTGGCTGAATAGTGAGGAAGGCCACCAGGCCTCCCAAACACTCCAGCCAGCACCCAGATCCCTTCTTTTCCAGCCCAGGATGCCTGATTGTCCTGCAAGGCCCAGCTCAGACCTCCCCTCTCCATGGGGCAGCCCCCACCCCAGGCCAAGGACGTGCCATAGGTCATTCTGCCATCGTGCCCCATGGCAAGCACTTAGAACCACGCCTGGTTGCAGGAAGTGCTCCGTAAAAAGATTTGTTATCCTCATAATAGTTTCCTGTGGAGCTCGGAACCGGATTCATCATAATCTTTGGTTCATACTCTAGTATCATCATTGGCCCATATATGGCCCTCTTTAGTTGTTTAATTATAATTTATTTTCAAAATAGAGTGGACTCCCATTAACTGCCCACCCAATCTAAAAACCAGAATGTTACCAATAACAAATCTACTTATGTTTTCCCATCTTCCCACCCACCCTCAAGAAGAAACTGTCCTCTTGAAGTCTGTGTTTACTATTATCAAACAAATGGAAAACTGGAGGTACCCAAACAGGATGGCTGCAGATTCCAGCCAGAAGCCATGAGCCTCCAGCTATTTCTTGGGCCTGTGTGACTTCAGTCCTGCCCTGTGACGTCACACAGCGTTGCCCAGGTGACCCAGCTAGGTGGGAAAGCTCACTTGTTTGCCAGGTCTGGGCAGAGAGAGGCCCACCCCTCTCTTCACCTTCCTGGGGGTGCCAGGAGTCAATTGCCCGGCTGCTGATCCCTGCCCGGGCCATGGCCCAACCCCCCCAAGGCACCTCCACGCACAGAACGTCTTGCTGCTGAGGAAGATCCAGGCCCCTCCCCCCACCTGCCTGCCCCCCCATCCAGGCCCCAGAGCTGGTGTGTGGTACCCCTGAGACCACACTGACCTTCATACTGTTCACCACCCCCAAAGACTCCAAGGTGCCCAGGCCAGCTGTCTGGGTAGGACTGATGCCTGATCACCCACCAATTCCTGGTACTGGTCCCCAAGATTGTTAAACAAGGCCAAACACTCCTGCCCCCCAAGATGATGGGACGGAAAAAGAAAAAGGTGAGGCTAGGGGCATGAGCCACATACCTGGGTGAACTCATCCCTTCTTCCAAGTCTCTTGTTTTGTTTGCTCTGAAATCGTAACAAAAGCTTCCTTCCTCTGGGCTTCAGTTCTTGCAGCTGTGAAGTGGGGAGTGAGGTGGTCTCTGTGGCTCCCCCAGGTTAGACACCCTGTACTCTCGGGCCACGTGGGAGCAGAAGTGCAGTGGGCTTGCAGGTGTGGTTGGCTCTGACTGCCCTCAGTTTCTGCTCTCTGTTGCTGCGGGCACGCAGGCTCAGAGAGCCCACTGAGATGGCTCATCATCCCCGCTTGGAGATCTCCCAGGGGATTCCCAGGCTGCTACCTGGCAGCCCTGACGCCCCAATGCCCCACTGCCCCCATGATCTCCCAGCCCTGGCCTTGACCTTCCCGGGCCCATGCCCCCTGCTCCAGGATGCAGATGCATCCTGTTTGTATGTTCTGTTCTCTGCTGTATCCCCAATGCCTGGCATATACCAGGTGCTTAATAAAAAGCTGTGGCTAGCCGGGCATGGTGGGTCATGCCTGTAATCTCAGCACTTTGGGAGGCCAAAGTGAGAGGATTGCTTGGGCTCAGGAGTTTGAGACCAGCCTGGACAACACAGTAAGACCCTGTCTCTAAAAAAAAAAAAAAAAAAATTTTTTTTTAATTAGCTGGGTGTGGCGGTGCTCACCTGGAGTCCCGGCTACTCAGGAGGCTGAGGCAGGAGGATTGCTGGAGCTTGGGAATTCAAGGCTGCAATGAGCTATGATGATGGGTAACAGAATGAGACCCTGTCTCAAAAAAGAAAAAAGAAAGCTGTGGCCAAGCTGCGGAGCCCTGCCAGGAGAGGACTAGAGTCTCAGTAGATGACATGCAAACAGTTCAATGTTCCCCTTACTGGCCACTAACTGGCAGGGCTGAGCCTGTGCCCTCGACTGTGTCACCCACAGGGCTGGCAGAAGGCACACAGGTACTTGCTAACTGGGAACACCCTTTTGGCAGTTACACTCTTAGGTCAAATAAGCCAAATAGCTGGGGGTTCCCAGGCCCCAGTGTGGGTTCCATGTCACTGCCCTTGATTTTGATGTCTCTGGTTCCTGGTGTCCTATGCCCACAGCCAGCCCCTCCCCGGACTCCACCCTCCTTATTAACCCTCTTTCTAGAATGCCACACCCTCAGGACCAGGCACCAGGCTGGCCTGGGCCGTAAGCTGCCAGCCGATTCCCCCTGCCCCAGCAAGCTGGACTCAGGGATGCAGGGAGTGTGCACGGGAGCCCTGAGGAGCAGCCAGAGTTGTGCTTGATTCATAGCTTTCGGAAGCATTTTCAATAGCTGGGTAGAATCCCCCGTAAGGATGTTCATACGTATTTATAGTATTATATATTCGTGTTTCTTCTTTTGTGATGCCCAGTTTACATCTTTTTTATTGGGGTGATGTTTATAGATTTCAGTACTCTCTGTGTAATAGGGATATTAATACTTTTATATTTATTGCAAATATCTTCTCCCATTTGTCTTTCCTTTGTACAATGGTGAATCTTGGACCGTTATAGAAGTTGACGTAGGAGATATATTTTTTAAAATGTAATCAAATCTATCAGTCCTTTTCTTTATTCTTTCTGACTTCTGTGTCATCTTCTGGAAAGTCTCTCTCCTCCAAATACAACTCTCTTGCTGCTACAAATGAATACTCAGGTTATGAGTCCAAGGGGGTACATCGAGGCCCAGAGAAGGACCCCACATCCAGAGGAGTATGGTTGGAGCAGAGCAGGGACCGCGAGGTCGTGGAGTCAGAGAGACCCTGGCTCCAGCCCCGGCTCTGGCCCCGCTAGCTAAGCTGTGTGCTTTCGGGCTTTCGGGTGAGAAGTTTAGTCTCTCCAAGTGTGTTTCCTCACCTGTAGAAAAGCCTCCCCTAGCCACCGTAACTCCCAGGCGAGTTTAGATGCCGAAACTAGAAGGAGCATGAGGGCCCATTTCTAACTCAAGGCCTCCCAGCCTCTAGCACAGCCTCCCCAGCTCTGAGGCTCTCAGATGCAGGCCCTTCTCGGGGCAAAACTGGGCTTCTTAGCTCCCCTGGCCTCCCAGACTGCTGGGGGTGGAGGAGTGGGCCGGGAGGAGGAGTGGGCCGGGAGGAGGAGTGGGCCGGGAGGAGGGAGAAGGGTGTGGGGGTGGAAGGGTCGGGCTCCTTCCATCCCTCTCCCCACCAGAGCCAATGTAAGCCCCCCACCCCCACCCATGGGAGCCAAATTGAGTGAGCTATTAACTCCTTCCCTGCCGGTCCTATCCTCCCACTCCCACCCCTCTCCCTCCCCCCACTACACACATCCAAAAACGCCCCAGGTGATGGGCAGTCCCAGGGCCCCTGGGCCATCTGCCTACCGAGGGCAAGGCTGCTGGCCCGTGCAGATGGGTAAGGCACTGGGATTAGCCGCTCCCGAGCTGGCTCGACACCAGGCCCCGTGGAGAAGCAGACAGTGCCACACTCTGGCACCAGGCCGGCTTCAGTGCTCACACCCCAGCCTGCCACCCCCTGCTGTGTGGCCCTGGGTGGCAGGGAAGCTGGCCAAGCCCCTGCCTGGCAAAGCTGCCTACTGAGGTCTGCACCCTAGCAGCACTGCGTGGGCTAACCGAGAGTAAGCCTCAGAGGCCGAGAGGGGACACTCAGGGGAGGGAAGTCCCTCTAGGGCTTGTCACACCCCAATAGGTGAGTTCGTGGGACCTGAGAATTAGGGGGATTTCACCATCACCCACAGTTCGAACCCCTCATGCAACCCAGCACGTGCATCCCCTACTCCCTCACACATCCTCTAGTGCAGGCCGGGGCAGGGATGGGGACGTTGAGGCAGGACATCTCTGAGGAAGCCTGCAGCTCCCCAGATTTCCATCCAGACTTGGGAAGGAAGGAGGGGAAGGCAGAAGGCCGGTGGCCCTGGCCCATGATCCCTGCTCCAGGCCTCACCTTGGCCCCAGGACTCCCTGGCCCTGGGCCGGCCTGCCCGGTGGGCACATGCCTGCAGGCCTCGCCAGGAGGCGCCAGCCTGGCAGCTGGCCTCACGCCCAGAGCTGAAGCATGAGCAGTACTTGCCAAACCCTTTGCAAGCTTTATTTCCCAGACGGCTGTCCCCAAGGGGAGGCCCAGAGAAGGTGTAGAAGGAGGGTACAACTCCTGGCCTGGTCTGCAGACGCCTAGCGGGGCTCCAGGGCTGCCAGGGAATCAGTGAGAACCCCTGGACAGCGGTCCTGCTTCTAGCCCCTCACTTCTCTGGCCCTAGAGAGCTCATGACAAGCCCTGTGCCCTCACAGCGACAGGGGGATCAAGCGAGTACCGGGAGGGACATTACTCACCTCTCCCAGCCTCACTGCAGGAACTTCAGGCACACTGAGCACTGGAAAGGCATCAGAAACCGCTCCCGACATTCCCACTGGCCAGATGGGAAAACTGAGGCTCGGATGGGTGGCACAAACTTGGAGACGGAGCTGGACTGAAACCTAGTCCTTGCTCCTGGGCTGCTAGTCTCGCTGCTACACCACCGAAGCCAGGGGGCAAAGCTGCCGGGCTTGGGTGGGCTAGGGGTGGGCAGCGAGGCTGGTCCTGGGAAGAGGCTGTCCAACCCATGGGGGAGGGGATGCAGGGGGCTGAGGATGCTGCCCCTCCTGCTGGCAGCCGTTTTCTCCCCTCCCCCATTCTTGCCTGGCAGCAGAATACAGGAGATGGGGAGCTGCAGCTCTCATCAACACCTTCACAGATGGTGACAGGCCCTGCTGGGTCCTGGGGGTGGGGGTGACCTCCTCATTGGGGGGGGGAGGGGAGGGGTCTCTGTAGGGCTGGCACTTCTGCCTTCTGGGGGGTTCTCACCTCCTAACTAATTAGTCACCAGGAAGTGAGGGAGGGAGCAAGCCACAGGGATGACTGTCCAGGCAGAGGGGACAGCCAGGGCAAAGGCTGGGAGGCAGGGAGCAGTTGGCCGAGGTGAGAAACAGCTAGGAGGCCTATGTGGCTGGATGGAGTGAGCCTCGGGACAGATGATGAGGTCAGTTTCCCGGCCAGTGTAAGGCTCTGAGAGAAACGGGGAGCTACTGCAGGATTCTGAGCAGAGGAGAGAGTTGGTCCCATTTGAATTTGTAAAGGATCACTCTGGTGGCTGTGTGACATGGGATGGGGTAGAGGGAGAGCCAGAAAGGAAACAGAGGAAGCAATCATGAGGACAGTGTGGGCCCCAGTGTTTGAAGTGGGGATGGTGAGAAGGGGTCGGAGTCTAGATGTCCTTTGAAGGTGGAGCTGACACCATCTGCTAACGGGTTGGGTGAGGGGTGTGAGATTTAGGAATTACAGGCAAGGGAACCTTCAAAAGCAAAGGCTTAGAGGTAGGACTGGGCTTGAGAGATGAGGTGGCCTCTCTCATTCTGCAGGACAGGAAGGATCCAGGACTAGGGGAGGGGCGGAGAGGCACTGAGAGAGGTGCGGGGTGGGGAACAGAGAGGGAGAAAATGGGGCAAGGCGACTGCCTTCCAGAGTGGGTGGAAGGCTGACCGAGGGAGACAGGCACTTGGAGGGGAGCCATGGGGGGGCTAGAGGTTATAGGGTGGCAGTACAGGGAGGTGCCACACTGGAAGGGGCCTCTCAACCCAGGCTCTCCCCACAGCATGGTGATATCCCAGAGGAGCCCCTGGACACCTCCCAGAGCGTGGAGTCTCAGATCAGCCACCTGTCTCCCCCTAATAAGGAGAGCATCATGATCACTCTCCACGGGGCCACCAATCTACCCACCTGCAAGGATGGCTCCAATCCGTGGCCCTTTGTGGTGGTGTAAGTAGCTGGGTGAGAGTGGGGGCAGGGGGTGTGCGGGGGCTGTGAGTGGAAACCAGACGATGGCCATTGGTATATCAGTACACAAAGGTCAAGGACTGGGACCGTGATACCCAGAGGGGAAGTGCCAAGTGTGACTCACACAGGGGTGTAGGCTCTACAGATGGGAGGCCTGGCATCCCCCCTGCTGCATGGGAAGCTGCTCACCAGAGCTGGGGACAGAAGGGTGGCAAAGGGTCCAGAGAGCCACCCCTTGATCCCACACCAACTGGGCAGGGCTTGGCCGCAACTCAACCCCAGGGGGACGGGCCCTTGGATGCAGAGGCCTGGGCCTGGCTCAGTCGGCTCAGTTGAGGTGACGGGTGATGGGCAGAGGAAAGGGAGGCTTGGGGCCTGCCTCTCCTGCCTCTGGGTGCCCCGCCCACCCATGTGCAGCCCTGGGGTAGGGGCCTCACAGCTTCCCTCCCCTGTGGCTCCCACCCCTCCCCCAGTCATTTCCATCATTGGGGCTTCCCACGTTCTGGTCCTTCAGTGCACCCACATACCCCCACCAGCCAGCTGCTGTTGGGGTACACACCTCTCAGCCTGGTCCCCAGGCCTGCCATGCCCCGTCCGATGCCCACCCGGTGAGCCTGGGCAACACAGTCTCCTGCAGCCAACCTTCCGTGTCCAGGCAGACCGGACATTTGCTCAGTCTTTATTGGAAAGCACCATCCTATAGCCCCCTCCAAGGAGCTTGTCGTCCCTTAAATCCCCTCTGTAGACACTGGGAGCCACCACGATTTCCCCCAAGCCGCTCTACACTTCCTTTCCTCCAGCAATGCTAGCATCACCCACTTCCCGCCAACAGTCTGTTTCCCCCTCGTCCTTCAGGGGAGCGCCTGCCCCAGCCCTCTCCCCAGCACCTGCTGAACCCCCTTTCTCGGCCTTGCTCATGATGCCTCCTTCCAAGCAGCCACCAGAGTTGAGCCCTCCTGCCTCTGGAGCCCACAGCGGTGGCAACACTGGTCACTGGTCGGAAACACTTTATGTAAATTATGGTTTATGTGCTCCTCTTCTGGCCCCAAACCGGGGCTGCCTGAGCACGGATCCAGGCAGGTCTCCTCCATTTCCCCAGCAATGCGTCCAACACAGACCTGAGCACAGACTTAGGGGCCCAGGAGTCACTGAGGCAAACACCTGGTCCCTATGACAACAGTCCCCCACCCGCAACACACACACACAGTGAAAGGGGGACAGATGCCCTGCAGGAGACCAACAGGTGAAACGCTCGCCTCCAAAGCCCATTTGCACCAGCCCAGCTCCCCGGCCCTTCCCTCCCCCAACCCCATTTCCGCGGTGAGGGAAGGACAGGTGGCAGGAGCGGGCTTGGCAGGGAGGCTGGTTTCTAGCGGGGAGCTGCTTTCTCCCCTCGGCTATTTCCATAAACCAATTATCGCTGATCATCTTGGGAGATTGAGGCCCTGCCTGTCACCAATCCAGCCGGGGCGGTGGGGCGGGGAGCTGGGTGGCCGCGTTGCTCCTCAGCAGGCACCGCGACCCGCGCCATCACCCCGTTGCCATGGGAACGTGCGGCTGGAGCCTTGGGGGCTGGGGGCTGGGGGTGGAGAGCTGGGCACACCCGGAGTCCGCCTGAGCCCTCCCGGCAGCTGGCACGTGGGGCGGGGCGACAGTGGCAGGGAGAGCGCGGGGAGGGGGAGAAAGGGCTCATCGCCACACCCTTCTCCAATGTCCCAGTGCTCCCGGCAGAGCTGCCACCAGCTCGAGGTGGTGCTAATGAGATGCAAATGAAAGGAGAAGGGAGGGCTTCTGAGAATGCAGGCCCGGCTGTCTGGGCTTTCTGTGCTAGCCCCGGCCCCAGGCAGGAGGCCCAGAGGAAGGACCCAGATCCTGAGAGGCCGCAGACCCGGAAAGAATTTGATGTCCCCGTATGTCTAATTATAAATACACAGTCATGAACATGCACTGGGTGTAAGAAAGTCCACTAGAGTTTTCATTTTGCTCATGATGAAAATTTCAATGCTTTAAATGTTTATTTATTTGTTTGTTTATTTATA
The DNA here is from genome assembly GCF_041146395.1 of Eulemur rufifrons. Classification (NCBI taxonomy): domain Eukaryota; kingdom Metazoa; phylum Chordata; class Mammalia; order Primates; family Lemuridae; genus Eulemur; species Eulemur rufifrons. Next base: position 22,666,108 of record NC_090984.1, on the reverse strand, counting down.
AAGACTCAAAGGTAACACCTAAAACTGTAAAAGTCCTAGAAGAAAACTCAGGTGAAAAGCTCCTTTATATTGGTCTTGAGAACAATTGGGAATAATTTTTTTGGATATGACTCCAAAAGTATAGGCAAACAAAAGCAAAAATAAACAAGTGGGACTGCATCAAACCAGAAATTTTCTGCATAGCAAAGAATCCACAAAATGAAAAGGCAGCCTATGGTATGGGAAAAAATATTTGCAAACCATGTATCTGATCAGGAGTTAATCTCCAAAATACATGAGGAACTCATACAACCCAACCGCAAAAAAACAAGTAACCTGATTTAAAAATGGGCAAAAAGACCCGAATAGCAAATTTTCCAAAGAAGACACACAAATAGCCAACAGGTATATGAAAAGGTGCTCAACATCACAGTCATCAGGGAAATGCAAATCAAAACCACAATGAGATATCATCTCACACCTGTTAGGGTGGCTGTTATCAAAAACACAAGAGAAGGCGGGGCGTGGTGGCTCATGCTTGTAATCCTAGCACTCTGGGAGGCTGAGGCGGGAGGATCGCTCGAGGTCAGGAGTTTAAGATCAGCCTGAGCAAGAGCGAGACCCCATCTCTACTAAAAATAGAAAGAAATTATATGGACAGCTAAAATATGTATATAGAAAAATTAGCCGGGCTTGGTGGTGCATGCCTGTAGTCCCAGCTACTCGGGAGGCTGAGGCAGGAGGATTGCTTGAGCCTAGGAGTTTGAGGTTGCTGTGAGCTAGGCTGATGCCACGGCACTCTAACCCGGGCAACAAAGTGAGACTCTGTCTCAAAAAAAAAAAAAAAAAAAAAAAAATTACAAGAGAAAACAAGTGTTGCCCAGGGTGTGGAGGAAAGGGAACCCTTGTACAATGTTCGTGGGAATGTAAATTGGTATAGCCAATATGAAAAACAATATGGAGGTTCCTCAAAAAATTAAAAATAGAACTACCATATGATTCAGCAATCCCACTGCTGGGAACATGTCCAAAGGAAACAAAATCAGTATCTCAAAGAGATAGCTGTACCGGTATGTTCATTACATTAGCCAAGATATAGAATCAACCCAAGTGTCCACTGACGAATGAGTGGATAAAGAAAACATCACGTATAGGTACAGTTGTATATAGTGTATATATCGTGTGTATAGTATATATACACACACACAAATGAAATATTATTCAGCCATGAAGGAGGAAATCAGGCCATTCGTGGCAACACGGATGGACCTGGATGCTATTGTGTGAAGGGAAACGAGGCAGACACGGAAAGACAAACACGGATGCTCCCACTTACCTGTGGGATCTAAGTGCAACCCGTAGATGCAGAAAGGAGAAAAAGAGAGTAGTAATGGTTGCCAGGGGCCGGGGAGGAGGGACATGAGCAGACGTTGGTCAAAGGGTACAAACTTTCAATTTTAAGATGAGCAAGTCCTGGGGATTCTAATGTGCAGCAGGTGGCTGTAGCTGGTGACACTGTATTGTGTATTTGAAGTTTGGTAGGATGATCTTAATTGTTCTCACCACACACACACACACACACACACACACACACACGGTAACTGCATGAGGTGATGAATGTGTTAATTAACTTGACCGTGGTAATCACTTCATAGTGTGCACATGTCAAATCATCACGTTGTGTACTTTAAATCCATACGATTTTTATTTGTCAATTATACTTCAATAAAGCTGGGAAAATATACATCTATAAAATTTCACATTCTTTCCAGACATTTTTTCTCATCTCCTTGCTGCCCCTGTTTTCTGGTGCCCTAAGCGTGGTCTCCGAGCAAGGTGTCCTGCTCTGCCATCCCATGCTGTCTCACCTCTGACCGGGGCTGGGGACTCTGGGGACCCCTGGTTCCATCGTCCTCTCTGAACTTGCTGCTCCCCAGCAGGCAGGCCCACAGGTGGGGGTACTGAGGCACAGGCCTGAGAGCGCCCCCAAGCCGTCCACTCATTCGCCCCGCTGGTGGGGAGCTGAAGAGGTTCAGGCCCAAAGATGGTGCCCCTTTGTTTGGGGCTTGGCTGCTCCACCTGTTGTGTAGGCACCAGCCTTGAGCCAAGCTGGTACTAGAGCACATCCTCCAGTTGAAACCACTCCAGACTGGCAGGTCCACCCGGCTCACCTTGTGCTTCCGCCCCTCTCCATCTAACCACTGATCTGCTCCCGATCTGACCCCACCTCTCCATCAAAATTGCTTTCTCTACGGCCACCAGCGACCACCATGCCTGACCCTATGTCCAATGCTCATCTCATCTTGCATGATCTCTCAGGGGCATCAGCCTCCCGGGACCACTCAGTCTCTTTGAAGCCCTTCTCCTCTTCCAAGATCCCCTACTCTCTTCCCTTCCTCTGTGGCCACACCTGTCTATCCCCTCTCTCTGGCATTAAATGTTGGCCTGTCCCAGGTTTCAACCCTAGGTCGCTCTTCTTTCCCTACACTGTACTCTCTCTCCATGTGTTCCCATCCCCAACCTGGTATCACAAGAATTGCAGTCTTCACCCCATCCCCTCTGTCACCAAGTCATGTCAGGTCTCTCCTACCTCTCGAAGTCAGCTGCTTATCTCCACCGGCCCCACCCACTCGGGCCACTGCACGATTTCTCCAGCTGCTCTTGGTATATCTCAACTCGCCCCCTGCAAACCCCCTTCAAACCAAAGGAACCCAATGGCTTCCCCTTGTTCCCGGAGTAAAGAGGATTCCAGGCCTAGCACAGGTGGGTCTTCGCTGGCCCTTCTAGCTCCCCCCACTTCCAGCCTCACCAGACATCTCTTGGTTCTCTGAGCAGACTCTGTTCCCTTCCACCCTAGGCCTTGGCACTCTCTCTCCCCCGGAACATCCTCCCTCCCTCTTTTCCAATCTGGGCTCCAGTTCCATTGTCACCTCCTCAAGGAAGCCCTCCTTGGTTTCCCAGACCAAGCCAAGTCCTCCCCATTACATGTTTCGTGGCTGTGTTTCCCCTGTGACGATGCACTGTATGTGATTATGACCTTACTCTTTGTCGGCGCCCCTGCCCCATGGTGCCCCACTAATTCCATGAGCAGTGTAGGTCTGCTTTGGTGTCACGTCCCTGTAATTAAACACAGTATCTGGAACATAGGGAAATAAATGATGTCATCAAATGATGGTTGAATGAATGAATGAATGAATCTGGCCCTGCTTCTAGCTTGCTGTGTGACTTTGGGAAAGTCACTTTGCCTCTTGATGCCTGAACACCTCGCTTAGAAACCTGCCTCAAAGGGTTATAGAGATGGTAGAGCCAGGTCTAAAGCATGGTGGGGGTGAGGGGGTTCCTGAGTGGCGCTCACCGTGGGTGCATGAGACCTATCAGACCGGGGTCAGGAAGACCCAGCGTCCAGCCCACTGCCCCTGACTCCCTGTGTGACCTCAGGCCAGTCCCTGCCCTCTCTGAGCCTCATGGCCAGGCCGTAAGCTTTGGCCTCCACGCTGCTGCATGCCTGCCAGGCTGGCTTGTGCTCTGGCCTGGGAAACAGTCTCAGTGCTTTAGAGGCGACAGGAGCCCCAGCTGTGCTGCCCCAGACAGATTCCACGCCCAGGCCTGCTGGGCCAGTACGCAGGCCCAGGGTCTCCCAGTGCCCAGCACCTGTCACCAGCCTGGCACAGAGAGACCTGCCAGTCAGAGCCCAGCAGGGACCAGGAAGGCAGTGGCACTGACAGGTCGGGGGTGGCCCAGGACAGGATGAGATGAGAAGGGGCCAGCCAGGAGACGGCTTGTGGGATTCTTCCCCCTGGGCAAAGGCTGCCTCGCAGGGCCGCCAGTGTTGGCAGCTGCGTCTTTGGCTGTCTGCTGCCCAGAGCTAGTGAGTGGGGACAGAGCCAGGCCTGGGAGGGAAGGCGCGTCTTCCTCTGGGCACACGGTGCAGGCGTGGGGCGGCACGGGAGAGGTGGCACAGATCAGGGCCGGCTAGAGTCACACTCAGAGGATCTTTGGTTTCCCTGGATAAGCCTGGGCACCCTCACCCTGTCCCCAGACTGAGCCTGACCTTGGTCACAGACTGAGCCCTAACTCTGGAGAACAACTGGAGAAGGTACCGAAAGCAAGAAAGATGTGTGACGTCCTGGTAAGAGGGAGTTTAAAGAAGGTTCTGTTTATCAAGTGCCTGCCATACTCCTGGCACATGTGCTAGGACCGTACGTCTGCGTTTCATGTAACTTAGTTGTCACACATCCCTATGAACTGGGTGTAATATTGTCCCCATTTCACAGATGAGGTTCCTAAGGCTCACAGCATTTCTGTGACTTGCCCAAGGTCATGGAACCACTGAGAACCCCAAGGACGATCTAGGTAGAATCCAGGATTCCAAAATCCAAAAGCTCATTCCACCTCATTTCCTGCCTTGGTCTTTCATCAGCAGTTACCCCTTTTGGAAGGGGGGCTGTTGGCACCAGGACCCTAACCCAAACTCCCAGAGAAGATGCAGTGACCGGTCTGGAGACGCCCCCACCACCCCCAGGATCTGGAGTTTCCCTTCCTCCCGGTCTGGCTGTGGGTGGGCAGGGATCTAGGCAGAGTGGGTGGAGGCCCGGCATGACTCACGGTGACCTATGGGCTTGTCTCAGCAGCCAGAGCGTTGGGCTCGGCAAAAATAACAATAACACAGTGACTGCGATCATGGGACAGTCCCAGGAATAAAGCAGCCCACATGTGCGCGTTATGTCTCACTCTAAGCTCACCAGGAACTGGTTCTCCACACACCCCGGCTCGGTAGGAGTAGCCCTATGAGGCAGGGTGCACGACCCCCAGGTGGTCGCCGTGGAGGCCGAAGCCCAGGGCAGTGGAGGGACTTGTCAGGGGCCACATGGCTGGCCCGTGGGAGGGAGCACATGAAGATGGCTCTTCCCATCTGGCCGCCAGCGCCCGCAGAGGCCAGGCTCCTTTCCTCGCCGCAGGGCGCCCGTGGGAGAGCAGAAGGGGCTGGGGAGCAGGCCCTGGGTGGGGCCTGGGAATCCGGGGTCCTCATCTCCCCGCAGGGCCCCAGCCCGGCGCCTGCTTTCCCACCCACACCTGCTCCCTATAACGCCAGGCCCTGGAGGCTCAGAACCTCAGCATTTTTGTTCGGTGAGAACTCGCCAGTGTCCCAGAGTTATAAACACAGCTGGTGTCGGGGCTAAAGGAGGCTTGGCCTGAGACCCCCGGCCAGATTGAAACCACAGGGATTCTGCCCAGATGTTTCCCCACCACTGCCACCCAGGGCCCCTGAGGTCTTCTCATGCCTGAAATGCTCATTCAGACTCAGACAGCACGATCTGTGCCCCGGGAGCCTGGGGCCCCAGGAGCAGCCTACGAGGGCAATGCTCGCTCAGAAGCAAGTGCTCACGGGGTGACTCCGGGCGGTGTGCCAGGCCGGACGGGGCCTTCCTGGTGTCCTCACGGCATCATACACGGGCTGTCTGCTCTGCTTATCCCTGAGCATGGGCAGAGCCGCTGACAGGCAACTCCTCCCTCCCCAGACACGGCGAGCTGCCAGGGGGCTTGGTCCTCCCTCCAGGCTTTGTGTGGCTGCCCTCTGCCCTGCTGGCCCCCGTGGGCTCCAGGGACAGTGCCAGGTGGTCCAGCATCTAGTGAAGCGAGGGAAACCACTTGGCAAAGGCTGGGGCTCGGGGCCCCAGTTCAGCTCCTCCTGCCCTTGTGTCATCCCTCTCCCTCCATACACACCGGGGCTGCCAGAGTGGCCAATCCAGTTACCTAAGCCCTGAAGGCCCCAGGCGTGTGAGGCAATAGGGAGCAGGAGCAACTGCGGCAAACCCGGGGGCACGCAGCTCCTTCAGAGTAGCAGCCCTGGTCCCTCTGCTGATTTCTGACGGGGAAGAATGAGCTCTCTCGGTTTTCCAATTTTTCTGCAAAACCAGCCATTTTTTCCATGCAGACCAAACAACTCTGGGCAGTTAGCTCCTCTGGGCCCCTCACCCTCTTCCCCACCTGAGCCCTGGCCCCGGCTCAGACTCCACGTCGCATCCAGCTCTGCTGACAGCTCCTCTTCGGTGTCCTCCCCGTGGCTGCGCGTCCTCTACACTTGCATAAGTCGGCATCCCCTCCTTGAAGCCCCTCTGTCCTTGCCTCCAGGACGGCCCCTCCTGATTCCCTCCTCTGCCTCTGGCCACGGCACTGTGGATGCTCCGTGTCCTGTTCCCTGTAAACGTGGGGGCCCCTGGCTCAGGCCTTGCCTCTCATCTGCACCCCAACTCTCCCCAAGAGATCCCTTCGCCCCAAGCATCCCCTTTACCCCCATCCTGAAGGCCCCGGGATGCCTGGGTCCAGCTAGGGCCTCTCTCCTGAGCTCCACCCCCGTGCGCTCACCTGCCGGTGCACATCCCCACCTCGGACTCAGCCTCCCCCAGCTGACATCCTCTTCCTCCTCCTCCCCTTCCTCTTCCTCCTCCTCCCCCTCCTCTTCCTCCTCCTCCCCCTCCTCTTCCTCCTCCTCCCCCTCCTCATCCTCCTCCTCTTCCTCCTCCTCCCCCTCCTCTTCCTCCTCCTCCTCCTCTTCCTCCTCCTCCCCCTCCTCCTCCCCCTCTCCTGCCCCTCCTCTTCCTCCCCCTCCCCCTCCTCTTCCTCCTACTCCTCCTTCTTTTCCTCCTCCTCCTCCCCCTCCTCTTCCTCCTCCTCTCCCTCCTCTTCCTCCTCCTCCCCCTCCTCTTCCTCCTCCTCCCCCTCCTCTTCCTCCTCCTCCGGGGCTCCACTGTCCACCTAAGAACTGTGAGATACAGAGTGCCACCATCGGGGGGGGGGGGGGGTGCTGAGCCCAGTGGTGTCTAAGGGCGGAGGCACACGGCCAGTGGCAGTGGCTCCAGGAGCCAGGACCCAAACCCACGCCCCGCCAGCCCAAGCGTAACCACATCCCTGGCCTTCAGCTGGACTGGCCGGGGAACGCCGGGAGTGCAGGCAGTGGCCTCCCCCTTCTCTGCTCCCACACAAAGGTGGGGACAGAGGAGCAGGTGGCCCTTCCCTGTCACTCTGTCTGACTTCCCAGGCAGCTCTGTGGGCCTGTGGAAAGCGCCGTGTGCACACGGAGGGGCCCTGTGAGTGCCGGAGGAGTGGGGTGGGGACTCGCTTGGGACTGTGGCTGGGGACTCGTAGGTGGCCAGTGTGGCCAGCTGAACCAGACCCAGGGTCCAGCCACAGGGCCCTGGGCTGGGACAGAGAGGTCAGGGGCCTGGCAAGACCAAGGTTCCTGGGGCCTCGGAGCCTTGAAGGAGCCCGATGGCCACAGCTGGGCTCTGCTCCCCCTCTTTGGGAACACGGTCCTGGGACAGAACTTAGGATCTGAACTGTCCTCCCAGCCAAGAGCTGCCTCCAGGTCAGTCCTGAGGAGATGCCGCAGCTTCGGGCAGAGTGCCAGTAGCCGGGCCAGGGGGCCTGGCAGAGCCGGAGGGTTGGGGCTTCCTCTGTCTCCACCCGATGTTCCAGTGGTCTGTCCCCTTTCTGTCTCCTCTTTCTTCATTCAGCAAACACCTGCTGGGCCCACTGTGCCCACGCTGGCAGCTGGGAGCTGAGCTCCCGCAGTGACAGGACAGGTCTGCCCTTGAGGACCCACAGTTTAGTAGCAGCAGTGGCGGAGGGGTGGTAAGCAGGCAACACCGTCCCCACTCACTCACCCTTTGCCCGCAGTCCTCCAAGAAAGCAGCTGAGCGGGCTCCAGGCCCCAGCACCGTGTCAGAACCCCTCGGGGAGGCTGCTGTCTGGGGAAAGGGCAGGAGTCTGTGCTCCAGCCCGCAGAGCTTGGAGCAAACCCCACACGAGTTGGGCTGGGGGTGGGAATCAGAATGACTCAGGAATCGGAAGGATCAGGTGGTTTTCTGAGGTTGGGAAGTTCCCCCGCATGTCTGGCCCACATTCCTCCCGCGCCGAGGCTGCAGTGCTCAGAGGCCGGGCACTGCAGAGTGACTGAGCCATTGAGAGGACCCGAGTCACGGCACGACCTGCCAAAGGCTGTCTCACCCAGGCCCCTACCTTGCCACGGGGACTGTCCCTCCACCCCCACGGGGCTGTGGTGTTGACTGACAGGCGCATCCTCCCGCTGCCCAAGAAGATGGGGACCCTCGCCAGTTGCGCCACCGGGTAGACCGGAGCGTGACACTCCGCAGGCTGCAGACGGTGCAGGCAGGGCCCTTCCTGGCCCCACATTGTCTCCAGCCTCAAACAGAGAACAAAAACGAGGAAACAAGGCAATTCCCTTCCCTGGAGCGGGTAGGAGGTGGGACGACGCCCAGCACAGCTGCGAGCCTGCCTTTGCACGGCCACAAAGCTCTGGTGGCTGTGGTTGTCCCCTGCACCTTACGGAAAGAGCACTCCTGCCTGCCAGCCCCCCAGTGTCACAGGTGGGGACGGGAGGTGCACGCCGACCATGAAAGGTCCCGCAAGGACAGCTGGGGCTCTTTCAGATGAAGTGTGAGCAGGGTGAGAGGGGCAGCATTTGTGTTTTACAGAAAGACTTTTGCCGTTGCCAGAGTGCTCGGCTCAGAGGTCCTTGGCATGTGCCCTTCTTCTTTCCAGAGCAGGCCCCACACTGGCCTCCAGTGTAGACCCTCCTTGAACTGGAGTCAGTTGCTCTGCGAATCGAGGCCCACCTGTCGTGTTGTAGCACCATCAGTAATTAGTGACGGTTCATTAGAGTCCAATTAATAAATGAAACCAGGATGAGAGCCCATCGCTCTGCTGAGAATAACAGCCCTGCTCATGCCTTAAGTGGCAGCCTCCCCAGAGCCCAGAACCCACAAGGACCCGCTGCCCCGCCTTCGCCCTGGGGGCCGGGAGGCAGCATGGAGTGGGGGGCGTCCTCCACGGCTGCCTTCTGGGGAAGCAGGCAGGGGAGGAGGGAGCTTCAGACCTGACTGTCTCTGACTCACATCTCAGCTCCTCCTCTGAGGAGCCCCTGGCACAAGTCCCTGCCCAGCAATCCCAGGGGAGCGTGGCCAAGGCCAGAAGTATGCGGGCGGGGCCTTTCCCCTCCCACCTCCCTGGCCTCAGAGGACACTGCATGTGGCCATGAAGAGAAACGGACTCGAGAGGGAACTCAGTCGGGAGGACCACAGCCTCTTGACTACCCCAACCCGTGCTCCCAACCCACCACACCCTCCCATGACCTGCCTGCGAGCCAGCGCCCACCCCATCCCAAGCCTCAGGCCTTCTCCTGCACGTGGGAAAGTCCTCTCCGTCTACTCAAACCTGCCTCCCCCAGGAACTCTCCCCTCACCTGTCCAGCCCAGGTGGGGTCAGAAGCACAGGAATCAGCTGTGGCCACCCCGTTCAGATGGCTGTCTCTGCAGAGGCCAACTCCCCAACTCCTGTCCCTGTTGCATTAGCTCGGGCTCCTGGACTGGGGAGAGGTCACTGGGTTTTTCAGAGCCTTCTGGCGGGCAGGTAGGCCTACGGCCTGGGAATCTGGCTGCTGCTTGAACTTTTGCAGGATGCGGGCGGCTGATCTCCCTGGCTCAGAGGCTGGCATGGAGGATGCAGGTGGAGGGAAATTGCCCTGACTTCTCAGGACACATTGAGGCCAAACTATGACACCCCAGCAGCTGGTCTGAGGCTCTTTTTTTTGAGACAGAGTCTCACTCTGTTGCCCAGGCTAGAGTGAGTGCCGTGGCGTCAGCCTAGCTCACAGCAACCTCAAACTCCTGGGCTTAAGCGATCCTCCTGCCTCAGCCTCCCGAGTAGCTGGGACTACAGGCATGCCCCACCATGCCTGGCTAATTTTTTCTATATATATTTTTAGTTGGCCAGATAATTTCTTTCTATTTTTAGTAGAGACAGGATCTCTATATTGGCCAGATAATTTCTTTCTATTTTTAGTAGAGATGGGGTCTCGCTCTTGCTCAGGCTGGTCTCGAACTCCTGACCTCAAGCGATCCACCCGCCTCGGCCTCCCAGAGTGCTAGGATTACAGGCGTGAGCCACCGCACCCAGCCCCGAAGGCTCTTAATCTGAACCTGGCCCCCCACCTCCCCCTCAGACTTCCAGGTGAGCCGGCAACCGGGCTGTGATGGACCAGGTCGAAGGGCAGCAACACCTCTTGACCCACCATCCATCCACCTCACGGCCTGACTTGGTCCATCCTTCTCCATGCCTGCCTGCCTGCTTCCTCCCCCAGGGCTTCTGGGACAGCTCTCCAGTCTTTCAGGATCTGGGAGCCTGCCCAGCAGCCAGAACAGACACGAATTGGGGCTCTTCCCTTTCCTTCACTCTCCTGGCGCTGCCCTGGGGTTGGCACTCAGGACAGGCCAGGCGCCCGTGTGCTGGGCTTCTAAAGCCTGCGGGAGGAGGCCACGCTTCGACTGCTGTTCATGTTTTGATGCTTGGAGCGGAGCCGGAGGCCAGAGGACAGGCAGGGCGGTGGGGCAGGTGGACTTAGGTGTGAAGAGAAGACCTCAGAGGCAGCTTGAGGGCTGGCAGCCTGGGGCCGTGGGGCGGGTAGTGAGCATGGGCACAGCATGGCACTCACTCCTCTGTGCGTGTGTGCTCTGGCGACAGGGTGGGGGGTAGCCCCCCCGCTCTCTCCCCGGCAGTGTCCTGTGTTTTTCCGCTGCTCACCTCCGCTCACAGCTGCAGCCCTGGGGAATCAGACAACACATTTTGCCTTAGTCATGACCTTGCAGAAGGAAAGCAAAGTCCTTCTTGTTCCCTCCCACTCACAGCTGCGCTTGGGCCTGGCCTCCCATCGCCTGCTGGGTAGACCCCCCTCCCATGCCTGGCTTAAGACTGGAGTTTGTCAAAGACACACACACACACACACACCCTAGCAGCCTGGGGGTGGGCTGGGTTGGGGGTGGTTCACATTTTCCCCAAAGCTTGGGCCCAGGACTGTAGCACTGTGTCTATGAACCTAACCGCAGTCCCCATCCTGGTGTGGCTGCCCCTGCTGTGGCTGGATTAGATCTGAGCCACCCATGAGCTCCCCCTGGCCCTAACTGCCTAGAGCCAGCTATAGAGCCAGGGCAGGACTTTGGGGACAGGGAGGGAGGACAGATAGCCTGCGGAGAGGCCTGGGGACACAGGCCTTGGAGAGGTCCCCCAGGGCTCTGGGACTGCACCAGCAGGCCTGAGCTCCTCAGGGCCTGGGGGACATAGGACAGCCACATGCCCAGCTGGGGGTGCAGAAAGGGGCTGAGAGCAGGGAGTGAGCTGACCCCCTTCTCCTATTCTGCAGGGAATCAGAGGTTCTTCTTTCTCTCCAGTTTCTAGAATAGTATGAAGGCCCAGAGGAGTCAGCTATGCCAGGAAAAGCCATTATTACCCTGACAGCCTCCCTCCACCTGCTAAAAGCCTCCCCCTTCCCCTGGGGCCTCCCCCCTCCTAGATGCTTCCTCTGTGCTCACCTAGCCTAGACCTCTTTTGGGGGGATGCGGGGGAGGGAAAGAGATAGCCTTGCTTAACCCTTTCTTTGTCGAAGGGAAGCCATCGGCCCAGGCTCCCTTGCCTTGCCCCATGGCCCCTCCCCACACTTTTGCCCCTGGAATTCCTCCCTGACTCCCAGGAGCTTTCCAGAGCAGGGGAGGGACCTGAGGCTGCAGAGGTCAGGAGGGCAGAAGACAGGCTGGCAAGTGCAGGCCACGGGGTCCAGCCTGGATCCTGTCACTATGCTGCTGTGACCTCATGCCCTCAGTGTGTCTTCCCCCTGCACAGGGAGCCACTTGAAGATCCCTGGGAAGCCCCCAGGGGCGAGCCTGTGCAGGAGCAGGTGCTGTGCGATGTTCGACATTGTTCAGGGTGTAGGACTGACGTGCTCCTCACACACCCTCCGTGCTCCCACCTTTCTGCTCCTGTTCTCTGTCCCCTGAATCGCAAGGCCCTGAGGAGGGTGGCAGGCATTGTCGTGCACTAATCCAGGCAAGAGGCAGATCCCCAGCCTGATGGCAGAGGGGGCTGCTGAGAGCTCTGAGGTCTCTGACTTTGGGAGGCAGCTGCGGGAAGGAGAACCAGCCACAGAGTGGCACGAGGAGGGGCTCGGCTTGTGGGAGGAAGGGAGGGGGTGGGGGGGGAGGCTGAGCACCTCTCCAGCCTGGCCGCCTCCCTCACGCCCCTGCGCCCTGTGGGAGCACACTCCACGGGGCCTGCAGGGGCGGATGTGAGAGGGGCTCCCGCTCATCCCAGCTTCCCTTGTGCCCCTGCGAGCTGCCCCGGCTGCTGTGTGTCACAGATGCGGGAATAGCATGAACTGGGGCTTCCTGGGTGCCGGGGCCTTAACACGCTTTCTCTGCAGCCCCTGTAACCACTCTCTGAGGGAGGCATGGTTGGTAGGGGAGGACCCAGGGCTCAGAGGGGAGACGCTCTAGCCTGAACAAATGTGGGCTCAAACCCAGTTCTCAGTGACTCTTCCCAGGAGTCCACACTTTGGCCAGAGCAGCCAGAGACCACCCCCCCAGCCATAGTCCCAGAGTTGGGGGCATAAGGGGGAGAAACCAGGCCAGGGACAAAGAGGCAGGTCAGAGGAGGCCGCCAAGGCTAAGATCTTCAGTGCTGTGGGGTAATAAGAAGGAATTACATCTATTTAATAATTAAAAGTCATGATCGGCCGGGCGCGGTGGCTCACGCCTGTAATCCTAGCACTCTGGGAGGCCGAGGCGGGTGGATCGCTCGAGGTCAGGAGTTCGAGACCAGCCTGAGCAAGAGTGAGACCCCGTTTCTACTAAAAAATAGAAAGAAATTATATGGACAACTAAAATATACATATACAAAAAAAATTAGCCGGGCATGGTGGCTCATGCCTGTAGTCCCAGCTACTCGGGAGGCTGAGGCAGGAGGATCGCTTGAGCCCAGGAGTTTGAGGTTGCTGTGAGCTAGGCTGACGCCACGGCACTCACTCTAGCCCGGGCAACAGAGTGAGACTCTGTCTCAAAAAAAAAAAAAAAAGTCATGATCATTATTAACACTTTATGGCCCTTAATGCGCCAGGCACTACACGTGGGAATGCATTTCATTCCCACGACAGCCTGCAGCTGGGCGCATTATCCGCCCCATTTCACAGGTGAGGAAGGAAGGCACAGGGAGGTTATGCACCTTGCCCAGAGTCACACAGCCAGTAGGGGGTAGAGCAGGCACTTGGAACCCAAGTGGTCTGACTCTATGACAATCATTGCGTCACACTGCCTCTCCGTCGAGGCAGAGTGGGAGTCCTCAGCTGACCCCTGGAGCTTAGAGACGGGTGTCCCACAACAAATGGTTACCACAAGAGCAGGGCTGTGTGAGTGGGAGCAAGGAGCCAGGCCACAGTGTCACTCAAGTCTAAAGGACAGAAGGAGCAGCGAGGAGCAAGCTGGGCTGGGAAGGTGTTGGTGTTGCTCGTGCACGGGTTGGGCCTGAGCTTCTGGGCCAACTATTCTGCCCCATGCTCCATTTGGGGGCTTTGGGGTGGGCCAAGGGCTGGAGAGGATGCCACCTTCACCTCCCCCCTGGGGTACTGTTTGTGCACCAGGCCTGCCCTCCTGGGCTCCCCCTGCTGCTGCAGGGGGTGTAGCAGCACCGTCCCCAGCCCTGACATAGCTGCCTCTTCAGCGCAAGTGTGAACTCTCTCACTGAGCTGGCTCTGGGTCTCAGGAGACTTAGCCCAGATACCGGTGGGGTGCACTGGGATGCAGAAGGTCCCAGGTCCTGCCTCCCCTTGGGCAGCCTGGCTGTGAACAGCTGGAGTGCTCGAAGGCCAGAAAGCCCTCGCCACTGCCCTCTGCCCCCAGCCCCGGGCCCTGCACAAGCTGGGCACCACCAAAGGCCATAGCATGTGTGTGCTCCATTGAAAGGCTTCAGAGCTGGGGGAGCTGGGCCAGAAGCTTGGGGCAATGACGGTCAGGAGGAGAGGACAGCCAGGGGGGCACCCAAGTGGCCACCCTGTCCAGAGGCCCCTCCCACAGAAGGGAGCGTAGAGGAAAGGTTGGCCAGGGAGTCCCTGCACACAGGCGCCTGCTAGGGAGCCCCCCTGCCAGCCCCCCAGGGGGCAAGAAGTCAGACAGGCGAGGCATCCACTTCCACCCCCACCCCGCTCTGATCCTCTGGTCCCTGCGTCTAAGCAAAGGCTTCTGCAGTGGCCAGCGAGACAGTGTGGTCACCCGGCAGGCAGGGCAGCCGAGGGGAGAGGCCTGGCGTCCCCTGGGCCTGGGATGACATGAGTGTCTACTCGTGGGAGGGAGCTCTCCATGTTCCACCCACCTCTTGCTCAGATTTATGGGCAGTGGGATCGGGGAGGTGGCCAGGCAGCAGGCAGGACCCCTGACTCTGACTCTCCCTGCCCTTCCCCTCCCCAGGAAAAGCACATCGGAGGAAGCAAACAACGAGACCTCCAAGGCAGTCACATCTGTGACCTCGAAGCCCACCAGAGACCCCATCTGGGGAGACACCGTGGAAGTGGAGATCCAAGCGGAGGACGTGGGGCGGGAAGGTGAGGCTGGGGGCAGGGGGCGGGTGTGAGCCCCAAGGCAGAAGCGGCCCCCCCCCCCAGCTCAGCTGGCAGCCACCTGAATGTCTCTGTGGGCTCCGTTAAAAGCACTTTTAAAAAATCCTAATACTGTCACGCCTCATCTCCCCGGTCCACTCGAAAAATGAGTTGTTCCACATAAATGAATTTTCCAGACAATGTGAGCTTATCTTTTTTATGTCTGCTGTTATTATTTTCATGGTGGTTATTATCACCGTCTCCCACTGAAACGGCACATTACAGCTTCATGGCACGTCCCCACGCATCGCTCATTGGAGTCACCACCTCCCAGGGGGAACAACGCTGCCCCCATTGCCTAGGAGAGGACGCTGAGGTTCGCGAGATTTAAACAACTGGCTCGCGCTCAAGCACTCAGCAAGCAGAGGACCCAGGCCTGGCATTGCCTGTGCTCGCTGTAGCTCCAGCGTTCTAGCTGCCTCAACTGGAGTATTTTAAAAAATGCTTTTAACATCCCTAGAATGGATCCTTGTCGCTGCCTAGTCGTCCCTGGGTCTCAGCCCAAGCCGCCAGGTCCCCGTGTACACACATGCCTGTGCACACCGGGTTTCCACTCTCACGGGAGAGCTCAGGCGGGCACACGGGAGTACTGGCTGGCTGGTGCCGGGACGGCTGTGGCACCAGCGTCAGGCATGGCCAACACAGACCAGCGGTGCCCAGCAACGTCTCTGGTCTTACCTAGTCAGAAGCTCAGGCTCACTACTTGCCAGTGGTCTCTCCTCAGAGGACAGGCTGCCCTCCCCTTAAAATCTTGCCAGGGACCCAGACTCCTTTGCCTGACAAAGAGCAAAAAGCTGGCTGCTGGGGGCCAGGAGGGGAGAAAGGAAACAAGAGCAGCCTCCACAAAGCGGGTCTCACTGTGGGTCAAGCCGGAGAATGTTTTTTCTGCCTGTAAAGGGATAGGTGGAGCTGTTGGGACAGTTTCAGAAGACGTGAAAGAGGAGGAAAAATTGCCCTAGGATTTCATGCAGAGGCACGTGTGTGGGGGTGTGTGCATGTCTTTGTGAATGCCTGCATGCTGGTTGTGTGTATGTGTGTGTGAGTACATCTTGTGTCTGCACCTGTGGGCATGCATACTTTTGTGTGTGTGTGTCAGTGTGTGCATGGAGGTATCTGGGTGATCGTGTGCACCTTGAAGTGCATAAGTATGTGTAGACTGTGTGTGTGTTCATGCGTGTGCCATGCATGCATTTATGTGGCCAGGGGGAAGTTAGGGGCTGGGGTAAGTGGACCTGAGCTAGGATCTTGCCCTGGGCTCTACACACCTAGGGTGATAGAGGGAACAGTATGTTAGGGTCGTTAGCCCTTGGGCCCATCTGTGCAGCAGAGAGGGGGACAGGGCTAGCTGCAGGGGGATGGGAGGGTGGGAGGCCACCTCACAGGCAGGGAACATTGGCAGGCCCTCTCTGCAGATTGAAGTGGCTGGATGCTTGTTGGAACCTGGTTGGAACCGGTTGCTGTGGTGATGTCTGCCGTGGGGGTGGGGGAGATGGGGGCCAGGCCAAGAGGTGGGGGAGGGTGGGAGGTAGCTCAAGGATGTGTTAATGAAAAGCAAAGGGGAGTTTCAGACCCTGCGTCAGGGCCAAAAGCAGGCAGGCGACAGAAATGGCTTGTTGGCCGCACAAAGAAAGCAGTAGGAGGCCGGAAGGGCACAATGCCCAGAGAGGAAGCTGATGAAGCGTGTTTGTGGCATGGAGACAGGAGCAGGGAGGGTGGCTGTCCATTCCCCCTATTTCAGCTCATCGCTGGCTGCCCGCACAGAGCTCCAGGAACAGGGGTCAGGGGTGGGGGACGCAGGGCACTTGCTCAACCTCTCGCTCAACCTCAGCAAATCCCAACCAGACCTGGGGACCTAGGGTCCATGGGGAGAGGGCCTGAGGGGCTGCAGCCTGCACAGCCTCTCTGGAGCTTTGGCTGGGAGCGCTGGAATCCCCCGGCTGAGTTTCCTCAGTCTCAGAGTGGGGCGCGTGTACGGAGAGCCGCAGATGGTTAACAAGGAAGCAAATAGTGACAGCCACAAGGAGCATTTGCACGGACCTTTATAGCGTGAAAAACACCCCCCCACACACACACACACAGCAATTCAGGGGAGGGGCGAGGTGTTTCTTTTTTAGAGTATTAACATTTTGCAGAGCAGGAACGTGAGGCTCAGAGAGGTTAAGTGACTCGATAAAGGTCCCAGAGCAAGTTAGTGTCTTGATACTAGAACCCGGGCCTGCTAGCTTCAAACCCTTGCTTGGTCTACTTTCTTCAAGCCAGCCTCGACACTGTGGGTGCCCTTGCCTCCTCTTTCCTTTGAGCAGGGATGCCATGTGGCTAGCTCCTGGGAGGCTTTGGCAAGTTTCCCTCTCCGAGTGTTCAGGTTAGCTGTGGGGAAAGGGAGAAAGGAAGAAGAGTTAGAAAATCCCTCGGCTTCCTCCTCCACCCCCACATCCAAATGGCCCCTCCAGCTCCCAGTGACCCAGCTGCTGAGCTCCTCACTGGGCCTCCAGCCTGCTGAGCCTTCTGGGCCAGCAGCTGTCCATGGTGCTGAAATGTCCTCGTCTCAAGCAGAGAGGCGGGGGCTCCCCATGGGGTTCCCTCGGGCACCCCTCTCCATCCCCATCCCCCGATTCTTCCCTAGTTTTTTGTTTTATCGCCTTTCCTCCTCCCTCTCTCTCATTCCTCCCCCACCTTTCTCTTCCCTTCCCCCTTCCCCATATCTCTTCTTCCTCCTCAAATCTTAGATTTCCAGAATGGAAAGATGCCACAAAGGTCACCAAATCCAGCCCCTCCCATCATCCTTTTCCTGGGTTTGTGATGTTAATCAAGTCACACAACCACTCGTAGCCCCATCGTTCATCCTTTAAAAACAGATGGTGACAGTCTACTTGAGGGTGGTGGCAGGGATTTGCTGGAGTAGCGGCTGCGGAGTGCCCGTCCCCATGCCGGGCACGCAGTGAGTGCTCACTAAGCAGGACCACCACAATTACTTCCAGGACACTGGTGTTCTCCTTAAGGTTCATCCCAAAGTTCATGCCATCTTTGGCGCGGTGATCTCTTTGGAGGGCGTTTACTAAGTGGTGCATTATTCTTAGCATTTAATTTTCATTCACTCATAGTAGACTTTTGTTGATAGTAGCACTAAGGAATTTCTTGAACAGGTCAATTTTTATTACTGACACTCGGTTTCCCCACCTGCAACATGTGGAAGATCATCCCCACCCCATCCCTTCCTGCATGTGGAGCTGCTGAGAGTGTTTGTGACCAAGGGAAGGGGCCTTATTCCTGGAAAGGGGCACTATGCCTGCTTGCCTGTGTATCCCTGTGTGTGTCTGTTGCCATGGGGGGCTGGGCTCAGGTCTGTGTGTGTCTATCTCTGGGCTGGAAGTTTCTCTACCACAAGAGAGCATTGCATTTTGGCGTCCTAACAGCACCTGGCATGCAGCTTTGCCCAGTGCAGGGGCTCAGACAGTGCTCGTGGGGCTGTGTGTGCCTGTGTGACCCACACGTGTGCACACGTGTGTTGATTCCCCAGTGTGGCCCTGCTCCCTGCTCTCGGCAATGTCTCTCACCTCCCACTTTCTCGCCTCGCTGGGAGGGAAGGTGGGAAGTTAAGCCCTGTCCTGACCCTGCGCTTATGTTTTCTTTTTCCAGATGTGATCATCAAGGTGGTAGACAACAGAAAGAAAGAGGAGTTGTTGTCCTACAAAATCCCCATCAAGTACCTGCGTGTTTTCCACCCCTACCACTTTGAGCTGGTGACGGTGAGTCAGGGGCCTGGGGCAGGTCGGGGAGAGCTGGTGGGAACCTCCTTGGTGTCCCCAGCTGTTCCTCAGAAGCAGCCCTGGGCATCCCATGTCCACCCATAGCATGACAAATCCAGGACCATGTGGGGCTCGGGAAGGATTTCTCCTGACCCATAGATAGGAATTCTCCAAATTCATCTCTGTAAAACAGCCTAGTTATCATGGAACAACTATATCACATTAAATGAATACACCCATTAAAGATATAGTCTGATTTCATAAATGTTAAAGGAGGGGTGGATCTAAGAAACAATATATCAAAGCATATATTGAAACAATAAATCAAAGAAACAATATTGACAGAGTACCTACTGCTTCCAGTCCTGTGCTAGACACGCCACACGCCGTCTCCAAACCTCAAGGCAAATACATTCTGCAGACATGAAACCGGGTCTCCAGGAAAGGACTCCTCCCGTCGTGGGTGGCAGAGGGCGGGTGAGCGGCAGGGTGGAGGGTGAGCCCAGGTCATGATGTCTTCCAGCCGGTTCTGTCTGTGCTGCCTCCACATGCTGCCCTGGCAGGCGGGCCCAGGAGGGTTGGGAGACGTGGGGGATAAAGCATTCCCGGGAATGCACCCCCCAAGTGGGCAACTGGGCACAAGCCGGAGAGGGGAGCGTCGGGCCCCTCAGTCCACAGCCTGGACCTCCCAAGCCGGGCCCTCTGCCTGCCCTCCTCCCTGGTGCTGAGCGGTAGAGAGCAGAATTCACTTTCTCAGTGCTCAAGTGGTCAGGAAGTACCTAGTACGTGCCAGGCACGGGGCCGGAGATGAGCAGAAGCGTCACTTTCCCCTCCCCCCATGTGCACCCCAGACCCCTGCAGCGGTTGAGAGTACAGAACAGTGTGCAGCCAGCCAGTCTGGGCTCCCACCCCAGGCCAGCCGCCCACTGGCCGGGCACCCTGGGAAGCCTCTTAACCCCTGGGCCTCCGTGCTCATCAGCAAAGCCAAGACAGGTACCCCTGGCGTGGCCATTCAGAGGATGCAGTGCAGTGATGGGCAGGTGCCTGACACATAGTAGGTGCGTGGTTCGGTTAGTTTCCCTCCTCCCTCCCTCCTCCAGGCACTGGCACTGACCTTTTCTCCAAGCACCTATCCAACCATGGCCCCGGGAATGTTTGCCGTCCCTTAGGCCCCAAGGGGGACCCCAATCCTGGAGCTTCAGGATAAGGCACCAGGGCCAGGGAGGGACTCGAAGGCCCGGAGAGATGAGTGACTTGCCCTGGGAGACGCAGCACTGTAATTCTGGGAGTATCACCCAGGTCCCCTGGCTCTCTGTCTACCGACGACCCAGGCCTTGTTATCACATCCTCGCCAGAGAGCAGCAGGCAGTGGTCCCTGCGAGGGCGATGAAATATTCAAATGGAGAAAGGAAGATTTATTCTATCGATCTCCTTGAAGGGCTCACAGGGACCGTGAGCTTTAATTACCAGCTCAGAGCCCCGGTGGAGCAATGCCAAGCGACTGTCTGCAGAGGGCTGGATTTATGGCCAGGGTCTGCCCCTTAGACACTCTCTTTCTCGTGTGTCGTCTTCCCCCACCCTGTCTCCAGCCCGCCCAGTCTGGGAAAGCCGACGAAGACACTGACAAGACCAAACTGTACGCCACAGTCGTTCGGAAGTGTGGCTTCATCCCCCGCTACATCGGCTGCAACCACACAGCTCTGGAGGTACCAGGGCGGGGCCCCCTGGAGTGGCAGGTGGTGTGGGAGGGGGATAAGCTTTGAGCTGACCCTAGGCCCTGCCCTTGGCCCCCTCTGGCTGGCCTGAAGGTGTGGAACAGAGGCGTCAAGAATGGAAAAAGCAACCAGGCTCCTCCAAAATAATCAAAGTAGTTTGTGAAGACAGGCCCTGGTTGGGCGGGAGAGGTGAGGATGAGGATGCCTGGCTTCTTCCCACTCTACCCCTCGAGCACCACCCCTGGGCCGCAGGGAGGACGGGGCTCCCAAAGCCTTGTGTTTCCCTGAGTCTCAGGGAGGGGGAAAAGCCCTGTGTTCCCCAACGTGGCCAGTCCCTGGCTGTTTTCTGTTCTGTTCTCCCCTTTCTGGGGTAGAGATAGTGCCAAGGCCCCCAAGTAAAAGGTTAGGGCCTCCCAAATTCTCCCTTTAGCGTTGCTAAAGAGCTTTGGCTGGTGTGCCGGTTAGGTGTCAGGAGTCCATTTGTCCATTCACCAGCTAGTCACAGAGCTGCTTCCATTAGCCAGGACAGGGCTGGGCCAGCTGGGGCCTGGCGCCATCCCCTCCCACCCCCAGGCCATTCGGCAGCTTCAGGAGGAATCACCGATGCTCAAGGCTGACCTGATGCAGGGAATGGCCCCTGTCCCATTTCCCCCCCAGCCTTCAAACTGCCCATGGGTGGCAGATTCGAATCCAGCTATGGCTTGGGTATGATCAAGGTAGGAGCCATGGAGCCCAAGCTCTGGGCTCCCCCGACAACCTGGCTGATCAGACCCCCACACCCCGTGGGGGGTGAGCCTGGCAGGGCAAGAATTGTTCTTTGGCCCCATTTCACAGCAGGGGACACTGAGACCCAAGGAGGGTCTGGTATGAAGAACTCCTAACCCACGCCTCTGCCCCACAACTTCCCCTGGATGCCAGCATGTGCCACCCCTGCAGGTGCCCTCTGTCCCCACCTCTCCCCTCTCTTCTACCACATCCTTTCCCGAAGACAGCCAGCAGCTCACACATACGCTGAACAAGAAAGAGTGGCAACATCTTGGCCTCGCTGTCCCCAGGCTGCACCCCACATCCCCAAGACGCAGCAGAACCCTGGGGCTGCAGGGGCTGCCGAGGGTCTGCCCGCCCCTCAGCCCTCTGACTTGCCTGATAGAGTTTGGGCCTCCCTGGCCCCCCGCGCCCTGCCCACCCCCTGCCCCAGCACAGATGCCCTCCCTGTCTGTGTGACAGGTATGGCCGCCCACCAGAGAGCACAGCAGGAGCAGAAACTGCTTCTGTTCCTCACCAGGCTGTCATGAGCAGGTGTGTTTGGGCAGCTGTCCCATCCACACCCGACCAGAGTCAGCAAGACAGGTGTAAATTAGCTCTCCCTCCTCCCACAGCCCCCCCACCTTGCACCTGCCCGAGCCCATGGGCAGGGGGCAGGATGGTGCTCCCCTGAGGTCCCGCAGGCCCAGACCCCAGCCCCAGCCAGCGTGGGAAATGCACCATTGGAAATTCAGCCCTTCGACTGTGGGGATTCAGCCCCCGGGGGCCCCAGTGAGAGCTGAAAGGCCCCAAGGACCACTGTAAGCACGTACCAGCTCACGCGTGTGTGGAGTTAGTGGCAACCAGCTGAGATGGGCCCTGGCAGAGGGGCCTGAGGGGAGGGTGCTAAGGGAGAGGAGAAACCAGAGAAGGATCCGGAACAAGCCCACTCCTGGGCCCTCTCCTCCCCTTGAAGGTCAGAGCTGGAAGGACCAAGGAGATTGTGGCCCAACCCTCAGCATCCGAGTGGGAGCACTGAGGCCCAGAGTGAGCAGCACTGGCCAAGGGGGCCTGGCCAGAGTGGGCAGCCGAGCTGGGGTAGTCTGGGGGCTGTGCCTGGGCATGGTCCCACAGCGCCGTCCAGAGTCCCTGCCCTTCCTGCTTCTCTTCCCATCAGCACCGTGTAGTTGGAACCCGTTCATCCGCCAGGACCCACACTGAGGCCGCTGCCCGTCTCCTCCCCTCCCGTCCTGGGGCTCTTCCTCCGCTGCTCTCCCCTGTCTCCCTCGTTAATGGGACATTCATTCATCCCGCAACGTATACTGCGCTCTACTCTGCACCAGACTCTTTTGCTAAAAGTCACTGGGACAATGACAGCAAATGAGACAGACATGGTCCCTTCCTATGTGGAGATTGGGTTCTAGTCAAATAGAAAATAAGCCAGAAGTGAATTAGAGGAGCCAAGGTTAGAACCAAACCTCCTGCCCTCCTGCCTAGGTCCCTACTCATCTCACCACTCCTCCCCAAGGGATGCCGGCGTGAGAGACCTGCCACCGAGTCCCAGGACAGAAAGCCGGAGCAATCGCCTCCCCTAGGCAGAGAAGTCTGCCTGGAAGGCTGCCTGGAGGAGGGGAGCCTGCACAGAGCAAGCACCAAGCAAGGCAGGGGCAGGGAGGAGCAGGTGCAGACTGTGGAACCAGCTGTGTACCCCCAGGAGGGGAGAAAGATGGCAGGCAGGTTGGCCGTGTCTCTGGGAGGTCCCAAGGCCACACGGGGCTCACCTGTCTCCTTTCTTCTCCAGGTCTTTCTCCGGGGAGTCAATGAGCCCCTCGTCAACAACCCCAACCCCATGGTGGTGATTGCCCGGGTGGTTCCCAACTACAAGGAATTTAAGTGAGTGGGGTGCAGGTGGGCATGGGTAAGGAGCGGGGGGCTGTCACTGCCACCACAGGCTGGTTCCAGGAGCTCCCCCCTGGGCGTGAGGTCCCGGGAAGCTTCCCGCAGCACACCAGCCTTTCTTTCCCCAGGGAGAGCTCAGGCTCCTGCAAAGGGCAGCCCAGACCCCTCCTGAGAGCAGGCTGGGGCGGTGGGCGGATGAGCGCCAGTGCGTGGAGGAAGGGGGTCCTGTTCCCTGTGCGGTGCCAGCCCCCCAGCCTGCCTCACGTCTCCCACCCACCCCTCCAGCTCTAGCTCAGGGCCACAGGCTCCAGCTGGTGGTTGGCCCCAAAGGAGGCAGCTGAAGGGACCTCCTGCAACTTCATAACCTTCAGCCCTGCCTGGGAGTCCCCTCCCTCACCCTCCTGGAGGTGTCCCTGGCCCCAGCCCCAGCACATCCCCTCCTCCCCCGGACTTCCTTTTGCATGCGCCGGATTCACAGTCCTCAGGAGGGGTTCGGGCTAGTTTGGCTGCACAGCAGGGGCATGTTCCCCAGTGAGCACGTGCTCTCTGGGACAGCACCATCTCCTGGGAGTCGGGCGCCTGCCTCTAGCCCTTCCACTGGCTCTGATGGCCCAAGAGGACCCGGACTCATCTGCCCCACCTGTTGAGTTTTCATCACCTATGAATCCCCCTTGCTTCTTGGAGGAATGAAAATGTCTGTGACTTCAGCGCGCACACACACACACACACACACACACGTGTACATGCACACACGTGCCCTGAATCCTGCCCCTGCAGGCTCTCCACACCCTCCAAGCCTAAACCAGGATTCCCACCATGGGGTGAGTCATTCTGACTGAGTCTTCCAAAGCCGGGCAGGGAATGTAAGGCCCGTTTTAAAGATGGAGCAGCTGAAGCACTCAGAGGTGGCCAAGGCCACAGACGGTCCCGGACAAGGGAACTGAGCGCTACAGCCCATCTCCTCACCAAGAGGAGCTTTCCCGAATTGGGCCAGCAGCCAGAAGGACCAAGATCTACCATCTAGGTCAGGAGGTCCCGGCCTGAACTCGGCAGGCCACGGCACCCTTCTCTCCCATCGATCCAGAGTCAAATGGGGGCCCTGAGCTGCCCCGTGCGGGCCCAGAGCCGAGGGGGCCAACCCTGTCTCTCTGTGTCCCCAGGGCCAGCCAGGTAAACAGGGACCTGGCCTCCGTGGGGCTGCCCATCACCCCCGTCTCCTTCCCCATCCCGTCCGTGATGAACTTCGACGTGCCTCGGGTCAGCCAGAACGGGTGCCCTCAGGTATGGCTCCTCCTCCCCTCTGGCGCTGGCTCCCACGTCCCCTGACCGCCCTGTCCCCTGGCTCGCTCACTGGGTCAGCTGCTCCCTGGCTACTGAGTATGGCTGCATAGCCAGCCGGGCTCTCTCTCTCGGTGCTACGGAGAAGCCGCCTCGGGGAGCGCGTGCTCTAGTGAAGGCAGGTGTCACCTCGCAGACAGGTTACACAGCGACACGAGGTGATGTATAATCTAGTAAACCAGCAGGGACTCTCAGAGCCATGGAAATCAGAGGAGAAAAGACACAAAAGGACAAATATTCCACTTATGTGGAGCACCAGAATAGGCACATTCGCAGGGACAGAAAGAGGAACGGCGGTTACCAGGGGCTGGGAAAGGGGGACATGGGGAAGTAGGTTTAATGGGAACAGAGTTTCTGTGTGGGGTGATGAGAAAGTTCTGGAAATAGACAGTCGTGATGGTTGCACAACATAATAAAAGTACTTAACATCACTGATCTGTCTATACTTAAAAATGGTTAAAATGGTAAATTTTGTGTTATGTATATTTTACCATAATAAAAAACTTTTTTAGAAAAATCAGGAGAGGGAGGTGATTAGGGAGGGCAGTCTTGATTTTTGACAGAGGGAGGGTTGGTACAGGGCGATTGAGAGCAGCAAGAGCACAGGTGAGGGGACACACCAGTCGTGGTCCCTGTCCGGTGGACAGGAGGGCAGTCGTTTGAGCACAGGGCAGGGTGTGTGTACAGTTCACGGCTGGTCCAGAGGGATGGCCAAATCGATCTCTTCCCACAGTCTACACTTCTGTGCAACCTTGTCCCACATAATGGTCCCAACATTTCCAGGGGCCTTTGAGGCCAGGGGTGGGGGTTCCTGGAAGTCCCTCCTGTTGTCTGCCCACCAGTGTTCATGTCTGGCATGAAAAAACAGAACAAGACACCCCTTCAGAGCCTCTGCCCCCATTTAAAGGCAAAGACATCTGAAGAAGGCTCAGACACGGGCAAGAGTGATGGTGGTGGGGAGGGGTGGGAAGAAGGGAGACCCTGGGGACAGAGGCTTCAAACCCAAACCAATCCGTCCTCTGATTTCCCCAGAGTCATCTCACACATGGCCCTGCATTTGCCCAGGAAATTAAGAACCAATCAGCAGGCTGTCCCAAGGGGCAGGAGGCGCTGCCTGCTTTAATGAGCGGGCCCCCTCCCACCCCGGCCGTCTCTGGCTGCCTTAGCTGCCAACCAGTGTGGGGGTGCCCCTGAACACAAAGACTTGCCTCTAACGCTCCTGCAGGTGTGGCACTTGGAGTCAGAGGTCCAGCAATGGCAGGACACTTGTTGAAGGTCACCCAACACCACAGCCGCTGGGCCAGGTGGAGAGCTTGCGTCAGCTGACAGCAAGGTGCCCAGGTGCAGCAGTGAGAGAACAGGAGGAGGCTGCTGTGGTTGGGGGTGGGGGTGATGCAGGCAGACCCCTACCTGGAGGGGCGCCAGCCAACAGCCCCGGGCTCAGACGCTCACACAGACCCCTGCCCTGCCCTCTCTGAGCTGTCCCCTCTCCAGCAGAGCGGTGGGGTTGGACTAGGCAATTTCTAGGGCCTGCCCTCTCTGACATCGTGGGGGGCTGTGACTTCCCCTCACTGTCACCAGGCAAAAGCGCTGCGGGCAAGGTATGGCGAGTCCAGCAGACCTGGTTTGCCCCCAGCTCTGTGACCTATAGCTGTGTGACCTATAGCTGTGTGACCTTTGGCCAGCTGCTCGCTGCTTCTGCGCCTACCGATTCCTGCCCTACGGGCCGTTGGGAGAACTCAAAGGATAACCTGTGCAAAGCGTCCAAGCTGGGGTCCAGGTTAAAGCGGTTCTGTCCCTTCACGAGCGCACCTCCGCGAGTGCCAAATGTCCCTCTGAGGCCAGCCTCACCACTGCCCTTGTCCCACTTGGCTCCAAGTAACAGAAACCCCAACACGGGTGGGCTTAAACACTAAGGATATTTATTGTCATGCATCACAAGTCCTGACATAGGATGCTGCCTGAAGCGTCCTTGAGCACTCAGGATTTTTCCAACACCTGGAACTGCCATCTTCAGCCGGCTAACAGCTCATAGGGGAAATGTCCCAGGCGCCCCATCCAAATAAGACCAAAGACCAAGGGAAGAGTGAAGCCTTCCCTTCTCATGGGTGGATTTTATGAGGAACTAGAAAGCAGCCCACCCAGCCACCGGTCTCATTGGCCGGGATCACAGGCACTTCCCTGAGCCTGGCGCTGAGGAGGGGCATGGCTCTGCATGGCTGTGGAGGAGGGGCCACCTGGACCACAGGGCCACCTGTCAGGAGGAGGCGGGGAGCAGAGTGGCTGTGGGCTAGGTGGCCATCAGCGGAGCTGGTGATGATGGCAAAACCTGCGCTCTGATGAGTTAGGGGAC
The DNA here is from genome assembly GCF_041146395.1 of Eulemur rufifrons. NCBI lineage: Eukaryota > Metazoa > Chordata > Mammalia > Primates > Lemuridae > Eulemur > Eulemur rufifrons. The sequence continues at coordinate 22,639,843 of NC_090984.1, read as the reverse complement.
AGATGGGCCCAGACTGCTGCAACCAACAGCGGGCGGCGGTGGGAGTTACTCCTGCCCCCGTGCCCACACCTTGGAAAGGGGCCCTGGCCCAACAGGCTGCCCCTGCTGTCACGGCCTCCTACAGAGTTGGGGAGCTCCGAGGAGCTGAAACACAAGCAGAAGTGAAAAAAGCTCAGCCCCACAGCCAGCCAGCCTGTTCCCAAGCTTTCCTGGGGTTCCCTTTCACCCGGCAGATCCTGCCCCGGTGCTGGCACACTCTCTAGCCTGGACCCTCCCATCATCCCCTGCCCAGGGCTAGGCCCCTCCCCGGACCCCTGGTCTGAGACTCAGCCAGGTCCACAAGGCCCTGTGCCCTCCAGCCCTCTGGTGACACAGGCGTTCCCCAGCCCCACGGAGGCTCGCCGCTCTCCACAGCCATGCCGCCCTCGCTCTCCTCCAGCCCTCGCCTTTGCAGGACCCTCAGCCTGGAGTGGCCTTCCTCCTCGTGGCCTGCTGCCCTCATCCCTCCCGTCCGCTCTTCCCGGGTCAGAGCCATGGCGCTCTCAGACATCCCGCCCCAACGGTCACAGCGGGCTCAGGCCCCTCATGGATCCCGCATGTGTGTGTGTCCTATCACCTTGCAAGACAGCTCGCTCCTGGGGGTGTGGTCTGGCTCCGGCTCCCACGTATGCCCCGCAGCACTCCACAGGTGTCTGGCATGGAGAAGTCCCCCGGCCGACATTTGCTGAGTTCTGTCGAATTGAATTTTTGCCTTACTAGCAAAATATCCATTTGTCTCCTTCAACCACTTCAATGTGTAGACACAAAGCATTTTCCTGTTGGATGATGAGAAAACCTGGTCCCAGAGAGGGGAGAGAACTTGCCAAAGGTCACACAGCGAGGTTGAGGCAGACCCAGGCCCACAGCCAAGGCGTCCTGGCTCCCTGGGGGCCCCACCGCGGCCTCAGCTGCCCGCAGCTGTCCTTCCCAGCATGGCAGCCTGGGCAGAGCGGGCAGCCGTAGGTGTGGATGTGGGTGGGCCCGGGAGCAGTGGGTGAATGAAGGCTGTAGAATGAAGGCTTTGTCCCCGGGGAAGGCGGGTCTGCCTCAGTGGCTGGGGGTTAATGGCTTTTCTGAAGATCATAGCTGAGGGTTAATCACATTCCTAATTCCACAGCCTGCCATGGCCTTTCCCATTAGCAGCTGCGGGCAGTGTCGGCCCCCTCACCCCCCACCCCCCACCCCTGCACACACATCAGCCACCAGCACCTTCACCGGGGCCCTGGCATCAGACGCTGCAGGTCATTTAACCTTGAGTCCACCCTCCCCCCGGCCCCCCCTCCCCCGGACAAACACACACAAGAGAGAATGGCCAAGACCCTCCCTCCCCTATTCTAGGTCTGACGGGACCTTGCCTGGGGGACTTAGCCTGGGGAACTGCCCAGGGAGGGCTGTCCCTCACTGGGCACTCACCACCTCTTGCTTTGTAGATTCCATTTAGACACGTTAATGGGTCCCAGAGAGGACAGCTAGCATCCATTAAATAACCCTCCCAGCGTGGGAGCAAGGCAGCAGGGGACCAAGTCACACATCTTCCCTGAGTGCCCCAGTGCCTGGCAGATGGTCCAGGCCATTTGGACGCTTGAGCACCCAGGAGAAGGGGTGGCTCTGGGAGGAGCACGGTTTGAGGATCAATGCTGAACGATCACTTTCAAGTCCCACAGAAGCCAGAACCAACTTCTCTGGCCTGACATCGCGGCCAAGTGGCTGTCCCTGAGCGCCCACCAGGAGTGTCTCAGGGACTCTCCCATCAGCCCAGCTCTTGTCCCGGTGTTCAGGCCCCCCTGGCCCTGCAGGGACTGCAACCTGTCTCCCCAGGCACAAGGGCAGACACAGCTGAGCCTTGGGGCTGGGCCTGGGAAAACCAGGCACATTCATGTGACAGACATCAGGGCCCTGCCACCACGGGGACAGCAGAGCCACACTGCTATTTCACGATCCTGCATCGATAACTCCCGGAGCCAGCGGTGTATGTGCGCTGACCTTTCCGAGCAGTGACCGATTCCCGCGGGGGAGCGGGCGCGGGGAGCGGCGGCCACTGTTGCTGACAGCCCCTCACTGGGGGCAGAGGCGAGGCACCCCCTCTCTGTGCTGGGACCCTGCAGGGCTGCCTGCTGGGAGTTACAGGCGATGCCCACCTTCTAGCCTTCGCAGGTGCTGGGCCTCGCCCTGGAGTCTCTCTTCATGCCAGGCGTGCTCTGAGCATGCCATGCCTGGTGCCACCCCCACATTCCTGCTCTGCCCCCAGAAGACCTTCCTCCCTCCCTTCACCTACTCAGACCCTCCTTCAGAGCCTTCCTCTGGTTCTGCTTCCTCCAGAGCGGCTTCTGACCGGCCCCAGGAGTGTCTCATAGAGGTCCCTTATCTGGGGCTTTGGCTAACGCTGCCTTGTTTCCTTGCTTAGATCGTACCCTCATGAGTGCCTTCGCTGCTGGCTTAGGGTGCCATCAGTCCCCAAGTGCCCGATGGCCCTCCCTGCTGACACACGGAGGCTCCAGAGCCTGAAGACCTGTCCTAGCCTTCCGCGAGGGGCTGGGAGCCTGTGTGGAGCAGAGAGGGGGTGTAACGAGGGTAGAAGTCATGTCTAATTTGGCATCCGTGACAAGCCATGAGTATGAACATTGGTGCAACAGTTTAGGAAAACAGTCTACCAATAATGAATCAAGCGCCTTAAAATACACATGTCCTTTAACTCAGCGATTCTGGTTCAGGAAATTGTACTAAGGCAATAATTTGAGATCGGAGGTGTATGGCAAAGAACATTCAATGCAATGTTATTCCGGGGAAAAATTGGAAGGGAGAAACCAGGGCACTTGGACACAACAGAATGTCCTGAAGTCACTAAAGTCATGGGCAACAGGAGTTTTTGTGACTCTGGATGGCTTAGGCTTTGATGGCGAATGAAAAATGCAGGGTGTAGAATGACAATTATATACAAAACATGCATGGAAAAAACTGGAAAGAAGCACACAGTTTTACGAACTGTTGCCTTTAGTGTGAGAACACAGGAGTTTGTTTCTTCTTTCTACTTTTCTGTATTTTCCAAAATGTATTCATCAAAAATTGTGTGTTGCTTTGGTAATTGGGACAAACGTTTGTGACATAGATAGACACACACCACACACAGCCAAATATCTGCACATGCTTTGATTTGGGAGGAGCTGCAGCCCCACCAGCTACTCTCACCCTCTCCCTCCAGCTGTCCAAGCCTGGGGGACCCCCAGAGCTGCCCCTGTGGAATCAGTCCTTCCTCTTCCAAGGCCGAGATGGAGCCACCAGCTTCTCAGAAGACACAGCCCTGGTGCTGGAGTACTACCCCTCCACTTCAAGTAAGTGCCCACGCACGGCACCTCGCCAGGGCAGCCACGCATCAGGAGCTTTGTGCGAAAGGGTGTTTGGACCATCCCGCCTCTGCCTCCCACCGGGATGGTTTAAGGGCTGCCAGGTGCCAAGGCAGCCTCCCAGTGAGGGCAGAGGAGAGCCTGGCTGCATTCCTTGTCCAAGTGGCAGTTGCGGGGTGCCAGCCAGGACACCCAGGCCTGTTCCCATCCTAGGGCCTGTTCGCATGCTACGTTTTCATTGCACCTATCTGTGATGGGGAGGGCGGAGCCCTCAGAGCTCACAGGGATGGGTGGGGCAGACAGGATTTACTTCCACTCTATGGGATTGAAGCCCCCAAAGGGCAGAGATGAGGGTGACCCCTATAAATACCCAGGGATGCAGAGTATGTTTAGAGTTGGCTTTGAACTCCCAAAGGCCTGAAGATGGGTGGAGGAGGGTGTGCAGGGGAAGGTCAGGAGGCAGAAGCAGGCAGGGAGGTGGGAGATGGGAGGGCTGGATGTGGGGTATGGGGCCCGGGGCCGGGGCCGGGGCCGGGGTGGGGGCTTTTGTGGGACCCGGCTGCTCCTCCCCCCTCAGTGAAAGGCAGCCAGCCGTGGACCCTCACCCATCCCCTGGGCATCTCTGTGTTGCCGCTAAAGAGTCGTTTGTACCGGAAGATGCTGACAGGGAAAGGCTTGGACGGGCTACGCGTGGCACAGCTCCCCATCCTGGTGAGCCCCTGCCCTGCACCGGGCCCCCACCTGGTCACACCCCACCCCACCCCGCTCCACCTCGCCTCACTTCCATGGAGAACTTGGCTTCTGCGAAAGCTCCTACCAGGGCACTCGCTGTAGGTGCGGGAGCTTCCCCAGCACCAGAAAACATCTCACCTCTGGGCTGTGATGAACCGAGCCCGGGACGTTGCCTCTGAGCAAAGTGGGGGAGAAGCACAGGGAGGCCCTGCGGGATAGTGCCAGAGCTCAGGCCTTCAGCCGGCCAGACCTGGGTTCGAATCCTGTCTTGCCCCCATCATCCCCGTGGAACATGGGTAAATTACTTACCCTCTCGGAACCTCAGAGCAAATGGGAGCGACGTGCCCAGGATGCAATTTGTGTGTGTAACAAGAGAGTTAAGAGCTCAGGCTCCAGAGCCAGACTGTCTAAGCCCAATTCTGGTTCCTGCTCACGGTTACCTGCTTACGAGACCGTGGGAAATTAAAGTCTCAGTGCCACAGTGTCCTGGTCTGTAAAACAGGTGCACAGTCACCGTGCTTTTCTCATAGGGCTGCTGCGAGGTTTTGTGAGGGAATACATGTAAACGCTTAGAATGAGTTCTCGATAAGAATTAATACCATTATCATTATCATCTATTTCTATGCCACTTTTCCCCCTAAAATGCTTCTGGCCATCCTGACATATAGACCTCAACAAATGGGAGCTTCCCTCTGCCAGGCAGTGAGCCCGCAGGTGCCACCCAGGTGCCCAGTGGAGCTGAGAAGTGGGGTGTGGGGGTGATGACAGGGGCAGAGGCAGAAGGCCAGCTCCCGGCTCCCTCCCACCCTCCTGGGTGCAGCCCCTGGCAGGCACCTTCCGGGGGAATCTGGAACAGCGGGTGGAACAGAGGCCAAAGCCGCCCTGGCCAGTGTGGCCTGAGTCCCCCTTCTCCTCTCAGGACACCAACCTGAAAACCATAAACGGTGAGGCCCCCACAGTGGATCTCTCCTTCCACCTGATCTCCTCCGAGGTAAGGCTGTGGCCGGCGGGGGACCGGGAGGCGGTGCAAGGCTGGCAGACACGTGCCAGTGCCTGTCACCCCTCAGTGAGGCATGGCCTTGTTCATGGCCGGGAGCCAGGGGCTTCTGGGCGGAGGGGACTGCTGCTTTGGATGGACAAGTCTGAGGGTGATTTGAGGCTCCAGAAGACCAGAGAGAAAGGTGAAATTAGGAAGAGGAGAGCTGAGAGCAGAGGGCCACCCAGACCTGAGAATCAGCCTCTGACCCAACCCAAGCCAAGCCTGGCTCACTGGGATCAAAGTTCTACAAGGGTGAACTAGGACAGCAGTTTTCTATTACTGCATAACTAACTTAGCAGCTTAAAACAATTCCCATCTATTAGCTGACACGTGTGTAGGTAGGTAGTCCAACACAGCGTGTCTGAAATCAAGACGTTGGCAGGGTCCCGTTCCCTTCTGGAGGTTTCCAAGCTTATTCAGGTTGCCGGCACCATCAGTTCCCTGCAGTTAGGACTGACATCCCAGTGTCCTTGCTGGCCACCTGCCAGGCCACTCCCAGCCCCCCGAAGGCTGCCCACATCCCAGCACCATGGAGAGGAAAGTGGGAAAAGCCCAGCAGGTGCCTGCCAGGTGCCCTGGAGCCAAACGGCCAGGGGCCAAGCGGACGCAGCGCTCAGGTGCCGCTGGCGGGGGAAGAGAGGCGTCCGTCAGGCAGGTCCGGCCCTGGGCATCTTTCCATTCTGACCAACCAGACTGTGGCAGACAGAATTCCAAAAATGGGCCCCCAAAATTCCACACCCTAAATACTGGAACCTGTGAATACTACGTGCTCCCACTCCCATGACGTTGTTGTGTTATTGGCACCATTGACCTCACGATGGGGAGATGAGATGAACTAGGAAACACTGATGAAATTTAGGGGCTGATGTGTGGCCCAGCCCGCTCCTGCCAGCTTCCCACGGGGGAAGACCACCCACCAGCTCTGGGGCAGTACTTGGCCCTGTGACCTCACCCATGAAGAACACAGAGAGTCCTATGGTGTGGGGTGTGAGGGGTATGTCTGGGCAGGTTCCAGCCTGAACGTGTCTTCACAAGGCCTCCGGTGAGGGCCCGAGACCTCCCATTAGCACCCCCTGTCAGGGCGTTCAGCACTGCCCTCTCGAGGGTCCCCTGATACCTGGGTGGGAGAGAGCTAGCTACTCCCTGGCAGCCCCCGCCCCCACCACCAAACCAGGAACAAGAAGATATTGAAAGGGGGGGGGCACAGAAGAAACAAAAGACCCCAAGAGAAGGGCAGCGGGATCTTGGAGAAAAAGGTCACAAACTTCCAGATTGGAGCCTAACACTCCAGGCCTCTTCCCAGGGTCAAGAGTCCGCCAGTGGCCACTGCCAGTCCCTCCTCACCTCCCCCACCTACTGTCCCCTTCACTGGGGCACTTGTGGCCCGGGAGTCAAAGGAGCGTCAGGTGCCCTTGGTCAGGACTGGTGGGCCCGGGAAGGCAACAGGCAGGTGGGCAGGACGCTCCCCCCATAGCCCAGGGGCTGGGCACAGGTCTCCAGTAATGAATTATTCACTGGAGCTGAGCTAAGTGCAGAATTAATCCCTTTCCTTCCAGCTGGCGGCCTCACTAAATTACCCCTCCAAGCCATGCGGGAAAATGCTGTGAATTCATTTAGCTGCTGAGTGTTTTGATCTGGGCCTCGTGATTTTAGCGGTCCCTTCCCCCAGCCCCCTCCCCCTGGAGGCGGGTAGAAAAAAAACCTTTTAGTAATGGATTTCTGAGAAGAAAGGAAAAGAAAGGGATCGAGATTGGGCGTGTACCAAGAAAACAGCACGAGCAGACTGTGCAGCCAAGAATTTATACACACAGACCGCGCACACGTATGTGCTCCCATGCGATCACACGCACACGTCTCCACCCGGACAGCACGCACACGTCTCCACCCGGACAGCCACACATGCACGGATGAGTGCACACACCTGTGCAAGGGTGCGCACACTCAGTGCATACATGCATGCTCTCACACACATGCAAACTGGCGCGGGAGCCAAACCTCTTTGTAGCTTAACTGTTTTTTGGTGAAACCATTGAGAATTGGCCAATGACTGATTCACTTCGATTCTAGACTCTTGAAGATCAATTTAGGGGCCTGAGTAGGAAGTGCTAATGTGGGTGGACTCCCCAGAAGGTTCTTGTCGCCACAGGACCCACCCATTTATTATTTTATTCCACATCTATTTGATGAGGAACCACTACCTGCCAGGTACTATGCAAGGAAGGAGGTAGAACGTTGGCTGCGCTTGTGGATTGCAATGGGAGGGGCCGGCGGTCATGGAGCCCGTGTGCCCTGAGTTCACCCTCATCAGGCTTGGACGTGGCTCTCTGCTGGCGTCTGAGCCCCTTCTGGCATCCTTCCCCCTAAGGGATGGCAGGACAGCGTTGAGAACTGAAGACCAGGTCAGAGGACATGCAGCTAAGTCTGAAGGGGGCCCGTCCCCTCCATCCCGCACCTCCACCTTCACTGTGAAACCACGTTGTCCTCCAGGCAACCACAAACGTGGGGAGCCCCCGCTGCGGAGCAGATACTGTCCTGAGTTTTAGGGGTATGACATAGAAGACGACAAAAATATAAGCCCCTCCTATTATAAAGCTTGCATGTCAGAGAGCAGAGAGCAGGGAGTGTGGCCAATGAACAAATAATTCATAAGCGGGTATCAGCCAGTGACAAGTGGCCTGAGAACAAGCAAACAAGGTGACGTGATGGGCAGTCCTTGGAGGAGCTGTTTGGCTTCCACGCAGCAGCCTGGGAAGGCCACGAGCTAAGCTGCTGTGAAAGAGAGACCAGGGTCCTCGCACCTCATTGTTGGGCCTGAGGTGCTACCCGCAGCTTGATGGTGGAGGCTGGTCTCACCCCCGCGTCACAGCCTGTGCAAAGGCAGTGGCAGGGCGGGGACTATCCATCCTTCCACCATTTAAACCAAACACCGCTTAAAGGTCCAGGTGTCACCACCAGACACCTGGAGATCTTAGGGTCCTGTGGACACCCCAGCTGCAGGGGGGCTGTGATAGCGGGGCTGTCGGGCCCCTCGTGCACCTGGCCAACAGCTCCATCTTAGGGGCGGCTCTGTGCACATGGTGAGACACGGCAGTGCTGTCACAGAGCAGAAACGCTTCGGTAGAAATGAACACGCAAGCCTTATTTGGGAAGAGCCCCAGCCTGTGAGCCTCCATGTCCGGGAGGTTTGGGCACAGGCTGTCCTGAGTAACTGGCCCTTTTGGTGGACACAGCCTCCCCACGCCAACTGCTTCCACATCACCCAGCCTCAGAGCTCCCAGAAACTTCCACATAGGCAGAGACTGCAGAGATCTCTCTCAACAGCCCACCCTGGACAGGAATCTCCTTGGCAACGTGCAGCACAGGTGGTCCTCCCGGCCTCCCCTCCTGCTCTGCCACCACAGGGAGCTCCCTGCCTCCAGAAGCAGCCCGTGCATGGCTCTCTGAGCCCAGACTGCCTCTGGGGACCCCCTCTGCCCCAGTGTCTGGCTCTGCCCCCTGGGGCTGTAGGGCCAGCCAGCCTCCCGCGTGGGCCACGCGAGGGCCAGCCAGCCAGCATGCCTGCGGGCAGACGAGATAACAGAGCCTGCAGTCTCAGTGAACGGCAAGAGGGGGTCTCCGGCTTGGCACATTGTACTTGAAGGTGGTTTGTTGGTGATGGGTTAGTTTTCACCCTCTGGTGGAATCTCTCTATAAACTGGATTTATGTGTGTAGGTGAGTAAAAACTAGAAAAGCAAGTAAATCACACACACACAGAAAGCTTCCCTTTATTGTGCATCCAGCGGAGCTGGCCTTTGAGGTCCTGTAGGCTCTGAGAATCCACAGCCCGTGGCCGCTCCGCATACACATGCACAAATGAACCCGTGGTCTCCTCCAGCCCCTCTGGTCTCAGCCTCTTCACTTTGAAGAGCGCGATGTGGTCCCCCCGGGAGTCTGCTCTTCTCCGGGCTAAGCAGCCTGGCTCTTTAATGAACTGGTTTCATGATCCCGCAGCGTCCTGGGTGCCCTCCGGCTTGCAGCCAGCCTCTTTGAAGTGAGGCCCACGCTGGCCGGGTTTCCTAGGCTGACCCATGCGGATTGGAGCCTGCTATGCACACAGTAGGTGCTCATTGTGTAGGTTCCTGCCTCGCTGCCTGGAGATGCACCTCCCCTCCAAGTGAGACAAGCTCATGCCATCGTGTGGGTGTTTGGCAATATTTCCCCTCTTGGGGTTAGGATTTGGGAGCCACTGTCTTGCCCAGGTGGGGCACAGGGCACAGGCGGGGTCGGGCTCCCCAGATGGGTGGCCACCCCCCCTCAGCTCACAGCTGAGAGATGCCGGGAGGACATGAAACCCACCGGCTCCCTGGGGTTTTAGCACAGGGACGGTGCATTTGAGGAGAGGAGGTGGTGGCCACTGCTGCCACCACTGAGGGAAGGGACAGCTCCCATGGTCCCATCTGACCCTCCCCCTTCCTCTCGCCTTCATGGAAATGGGGTGGGGTGAGTCTTTAATGCTGCCCTGGTGGGGTTTACTTTCCAACTAGTTACAAAGCTTTCTCTGGAGACCAGGTTAGAGTGGGGACAAGTGGCTGCTTAGCAAATGCAGCAGGGAGGGTGGGGGACAGGCAGAGTTGTGCTGGCATTTGAAGAATTTTCATGGATTTTTTGAAAGCCATACATGACAGCCCTGGCTTGGTCCTTAGAGAAACCCCAACACAAACCTACCTCCATTTCCTCAACCGACACAGCTGCCTGGAAGGACCAGTGTCCAGGACAGCACAGTCGTCTCCTCAGTGGGTTCAGTCCTCTGGAAAGTTCTGTTCCCACGCCCAAAGCTCCAGCTCTGAAAACACTGTCACAAAGATGCCAATGGATCCAGAGAGAGACCCTTTCCCTCCCACCACCTCACGACATCCTTGCCGTCCTTCCTCCCTGACTCGAAGGCCCTGTCCTCCTGTCCTCTCGCTGTCCCAGGTCAGATGGCAGGAGGCAGCTCCCAGGCACCCTTTCCCTCACCTGCGCAGGTTCCGGGTCCAGTTTAGAGCTCCTCCCACCCAACCCAAAGGAAGCTGGGGATGCGGCAGGAGAGAAATGAGAGCCTGGGCTTTCCCAGGGCCAGCCAGGCCCTGGGGTCACAGACGCTTGGTGCAGAGGGCCAGGCTGGCCACCACACCTTAAAAGGCTTTTCACAATGTCTGAATGCCCCTCAGTAGTGCTCCGTGCCTTGGGGGCAATGTTGGGCGCCCCCCCCCAGTCTCTTGGTGGCCATGCAACTCCCCCCCCAGACTCCCCACCTCCAAGAGAGGGAGTTGGACACTCCCTCCAGAGCACACAGAGGGTTCCACAGGGTCTCCTTTCTCACTTCTCCTACCAGGGAGCTCATTACCACCCAGGAAGCCTCTCCCAACACTACCAGCTCCCTTGTAAAGCACTTCCTTCTCTTTCTCTCCGGCTCCTGACCCTGGCCCTGCCTTTCCTCCCTGCAGCCAGCTCCAGAGAAGTCAGCGCCCACGCCCATGTCAGCCATGCTGACGTTTGCAAACATCTGGCATCTCTAACCTGAACCCGCTCTCCTTCCTCTGCCTGCTCTTTGTCACATTTGGCCTCTGACACTCATCCTGCAGGCTGTCTCCTCTTGACAACACTCGTCTTACCGTGTCCTCCAAGACTGTGGGCCCTGATGAGCATTGGTGGATAGAACAGGACTGTCACCCCCTCTCTGAACTTGTTCTCCCCTTTGGTGCAGCGGAAGTCCCGTGTTTGCTGTTTTAGTGCTTACCAAGGCAGTGAAGGTCCCTTTAGAGCCAGGGTCCAGCTCTGGCACGTTAGTAAGGCACATCCACACCTGGCACCTCTGCTGCTCTATTTGAACTTAGGGTTTCTCTTCCCTGTGGCATTTTGCCTTCCTTGTCTCGGCCCATGTTCTAGGCTTGAGATCATTCTGGACCCTGATTTTATCATGCAACACATTCACAGTCCCCCAGCCCAAGCTCCTCCCCCAGCCCAAGCCCCAAGCTGTCTATGGATGTGGTCAGGAACGTTCAGTGCTGCGACATCCACAATGTCTACCCTTAGACCTGGGTTTGAATCCTGGATCTTCCACTTGCCCTTAGCCACCTGAGCTTCCCTTCCCTCATCACACAATGGCGTTGTTGTCCTCACCAGCCTGGAACGTAGTGAAGCTTGAATGGGGAGGGTGTGCACAGTGTCCCGCAGCCATGCTGCAGAGGGAGCTCCTGGTGTCGCTCACCCAAGTTGCTGACAAACATGCTGAACTCGTCAGGGATGAGGACAGGGCTCCTCGGGGAGGAGGGATGACACAGCCCTGCGAATCAATCACTCAGCGCCCGCCTCTCATGACAGCTGCTCCACCAGCTTCACATCCACAAGGACATCAGGAGGCCTTGTCAAGTGCTGAAGATAAACATCACCAGCACCGCATTGGGTCTCACAGCAACTTTCAGAGAATGAAAAGATGGGGAAGAGACGGATGATCATCTTTCCAGAGGCCAGATTTGCTAAGGTCCCCAGTGTTTCCTGCCCTGAGCGGGGGCTGTGCAGGAGATGCAGAAAGTGAAGACCTGGCTCCTGGCCTCAGAGCTCCCGGCCCAGGGCGGGTAGGGCTGGGACCAAGAGCCACACTGCTTCCCATTGCTAGTAACCCAGGAGGCCTGATACAGGGTCATCCTAAATGTCTCGCCAACCATAGCGCCTGGCTGACTTGAGAATGTGAGGCTGTGACTCCCAACGAGAGATGGAGTATGTTAAGTTAGGAGGCAGAGGTGGCTGAGGAACCTTGACATTTGAACTCTCCCTTCCCCTGCTCTGCTCTCCTGTGCACCCAATGCATAATTGGTAGACTGAAGAAGGTCGAGAGAAAGACTAGAGACATGGCAGAAGCTTCCAGACCAAACTTCTCAGAAAGTGGCAGCTGATCTTGGGATTTTCCCCATCTCAAAGCCCACCCTTCAGCCAAACCAGGTGAACCCCTTTCCCAGCCAAGATCATTCATATATAAATTCATTAACCATTTATTAGATTCCTTACCTATGCCAAGCAGTAAAGCCCCCAACAGATCGTCACCACCCATCTTGCTAAGGGTCCTAGTTAAGGTGGGTGCGTTGCGCATACAGAGGTCAGGGGAGGCATGACAGAGAGGCACGGTTTGAGCCCTGCCCCAGACAATGGCTTGGAAATAGGCAAGGCAAGGACATTTCAGGCAAAGGGACCCCCTGTGCAAAGACATGGAGGCATGACAGTGTCTGAAGCACATGACATGTGGGGACTCTAGTGAGCTGGGAGACAGGAGAACTGGATGGGGCACAGGTTGTGGAGGGGCCTGGGTGCCAGCATACAGGGGTTGGACTTTGCCACAAGGTGATGCAAAGGTCTTTGAGCAGCAGTAGGATGTGGTCTGATCTATACTGGAAAAGTCTCTCTGGAAGTGAACAGGGAAACCCAAGGGCAAAAATTAAATGCGGAAAAAGAAGGGTTGAGGCAAAAAGAGCGAGCACAGAGTCTGTCCACTGAGCCACAGGCAGGACTCTATTTAATACTAAAATCGCTGGCAGAATTTTTAAATATGCTTATCAGTGGCTCCCCTCCCCAACCCCATAACTTGCTTTTAGATTAATTCTCTGACACCAATTTCTGGCCAAAGAATCATGGCCCCATCAAAGATTAACACCTGGACCCTTCTTGGCTGGGAGACAGACTTGCAGCCTCAAACCCCACTGCAGCTGCAGGAGCAGGAGGGAAGCCATAAATGAGCCTCGCCATATGCAGGGCAGGCCGCAAGCCCTCTTGGAGGGGCCAGTTGTCTGAGCCTCGCCTACAGCTGAAGAGATAAGAACCTACAACTGCGGCCACAGGAAATAACAAAGCAGTGACTGATCTGGGAGCCGCTGCACAGGGCTCATTACGGCGCTTGCCAGCGGGCGAGAGACCCTTATCAGGGAGAAAATTGCATCAGGACTGCTGAATTACTAGCGATTGGAAGCAGATTTCTTGGGATGCACTTTGTTAGATACCTAATGAGCGGGATACAGGCGGCAGAGCCCAAAGCCGGCGGGGCGAGGGACAAATGTCTTTGTTAAACAGAATTTGTCAGTTTCCGCTCCAGGCTCCCTGGGGAGGGTTCAGGGCCAGCTAATTGAATTAAGAGCATGTGTGCTCCAGCAAGAAGGCTCAGGGCGGGGCAAGAGGCGGGGTGGCCGGAAGGCGGGCACTTTCAGCACCAAGGACAGCAGCTGCAGCCTGGCTGGTCCGTAATTGCCAGGGCAGGCTGGAACTGTTGCATTTTGCATGATCAGGGATCTAGGGGATGGAGTGGGTCGGAGTGAGGCAGAGGATGTTGTGGGGAGGAGGGAGACAGATGACTTAAGAAGCCTCAAGCCTGTGATGCCATTGGTCTGGTCTGTCTCAACAGACCCTGCTCTGCGGGCAACAGCGAGGGCTGGGAAGCGTGAGGAAGGGGTGTCTTCCCCCCACCGTGGCACTCACATGCGGTGTGGGCAGCTGCAGCGGCACAGGGAATGGTGGGCTGGGTGCTGAGTCTGAGCCAGCGCGTGGCCCTGCATCTCTTTGAGCTTTCAAAGTCGGTCTCCAATTACAGCCCTAATGAAGCAGGATATGCTGCAGCCACGGAGCCACAGAGCCAGGGGCCACTTGTCAGCCCCAAGCTGCCCCAGCAGGTGGGGCAGGGCTTACCAAATAGAAAAGCAAATAAGCAGGCTTGTGGGGTGGGCCAGGAGCCCCAACCCCACCTAGAGGAAAGGAGGAGAGCCGGGCAAGCCTGGGCCTGAATGGGAGGAGTTAGTCCCCAAGGCTTCACCGTCTCTGGTCCTCCATCCTGACCACCAGCCCAGCAGCCGGCCCCTCCCTATGGTCTCAGACAAGCTCCCTCCCTGAGGAGGGGGGAGATGAGGACATAATCCCCCCCAAAATATGGGCTGGTTGAAGCTGAGAGTCAGGAGAGGGAATAATGGCCATAAAGAAAGGGAACTATTAGGGGAATTTAGACCCTGTGGGAGGCATTATGTCCTCTTGGTGCCCCTCACCTTATGTGACGAAAGCAACTGCCTTGGGCCTCCCCTGTAAATATCTGCACTATTTACAGGTCTAAAGATTTTCCTACAGGGCAGGGGACGGGAATGTGGGCAGGAGACCTGCAGGGTGGGAGGTGCTGGTGTTAAGCAGCCATGGGAGCAGATTTTGGCCAGGGCCAGCCCCAGAGCAGGGCAGAGCAGAGTCACTGAGTCTGGCAGCTGGGATGGGAAGTGCAGAATAGACTTAAAGTCTCGCCTCCCCTTCTCAGAACACCCCCCCTGCCCACGTGAGACTGATGGGGTGAGGGCACTGGTCTGGACCGAGGGGTTGGTCTCATCTTTATTTTAGCTTTGTGATGAAAGTAAATGAATTACGCATAGTAAAGTTCAGAATCCACATAAAGGTACCTGGTGAGTGCCCAGCTCTGACCAGGGGCTCAGGAAATGTCAGCTCTGGGTCGCTGAGTTGACCCAGCTGATGCTGGGGCCACACAGGTGGACATCAGGGAGGCAGGCTGTGGGGGAGGGGCTCCCTCGGCAATTGTCCCTGCTTTCAGTACTGATGGAGGCACCTCTGGAGACCTCTCCCTTGATTTCATTACTTCTACTTCCTCCCCTAACTGGATTAGATGGCAGTCTATGAAATCCAGGGCACTGAGATTGGCTTTCTGCCTGGAAATGAGGAGAAATGTCATTATGGGTCCTGAATCAGCATCTCACCCCAGCCCCAGGGGCCACCTGCTCAGTGGGGAGGTGGTCTCTGCCCTGACTAGTTACTCCTTCCTTCATTCTCTCCTGCATCCATCTAGCCACCCATCCATCTAAGATGCAGCTTATGTCTGGTGTGCAGCTGTTTTGAGCAGGAGACAGGTGTGGTACTGTTTTCTATCTAAAACACACAGACATCCAGAAAACTCCACGCCATCTGACTCAGATGCTACACTGGGTGCATTCATGTCAGCGGGCAGCCTCCGAGTGAATCCCGTCCTCCCTAAACCAGAGCTACCAAGAGGAGCAGGTGGGAGAGACGGCCAGGCTGATGCCCACAGACAGAACAGGCCCACAAGTCCTGGCTGTGTAGTGCAGCAGGTGGCCTGCCAAAGCCAGCCTCGGGTGCACCCAGTGTCTCACTCTTCCCATTCCAAGAGTCTTATCATAGCTGCTTTCTCTTTGGAATTATCTATTTTTGTGCCCACTGGATGGGGGTTGGGGGAGGATGGGGCCCAGACTGGACTGGACGCTTCTGTGTACTTGTATGACTGTCCCTTCCTCTACGGGCACAGCCTGAAAAGATTTCATGTTAATGAATTTCTGCACACCAAATTTTAATTGTAAAGGGCATACGGGAATAATTATTTAAAGGATCCCAGTGGTAAAGAGAAGGACCCAGTCCCAATTCCTCCAGCTCATCCGGGTGGCTTTTCAGAGTATCCACTTAAAGAGAGGCCCGCCCGCCTGTGCCCATTCTCACTCTGGTTGTTCGGGCACCTCTAACCCTGAGCACATCTGTCCTGGTTGGCACTGTGCCATTGCTCCATTTATTTCTAGCACAATACTCCAGACAGTGGAATAATTTGTCTGTGGCCAAGAGAGGATTCCAACAGCTGATGTAGGGTGGGACTGGCTCACCTTGGAGGTCCCTACAAACCCCGAGACTACATGGTTCTTTGACAAATGGGCATGTTTTAGAGATAACCACAGATTTCAAACAGAGCTTTAAAGTAACCTCTCCCCAAAGGGAGCCTGAACATGTCCCCAAGCACAAGGAACTTAAAGTTTTGTTAGAAAAACAAAAATAGCAAGCAAGTCTGGAATTAGAGAGCAGTGTGAAAGCGCAGGTAGCCAAGTGCTGGGCGGGAAGAACCCAGAAAAGCTACAAGCAAGTGTGAGCTGAGGCATCAGGGCTTCCCAGGGGGCTGGCATGTGAGTGGCCTCAGGTTTTGGACACACAGAGATGACAGCGAGGGTCACGCCGAGGGAGAAGGAGGAGAATAGGAAAAAGAACATGGAAGGAGAGAGAGGCTCACTGGAGTACACAGAAAGAGGAGACTCTGTTTAACAGGCAATAAGATCGGAGATGATAGAGATGAAATGGAAAATAAGTCTACACAGCAACGGGTGTCAAAAGAGAGTGGGATTTTAGAAGCTGTTACTGCACCGAGCGTGGGGTCAGACGTGGCATAGTTCACTTACTCTTCCAGCAACTATTTGCTGAGCGCCTGCAATGAGCCAGACGCTCGCATGGGGCTTACATCCTAGCGTGGGCATTGGAGGAGGGAGGCAGTTAACAAGTAAATCCGTTTTTTGAAAGTTAATTTTCTAGTAGAGTACGATGAACACAGGAAAATGGGATAGTGTGGGTATTGGAAGTGGGGTTACCTGAAGTAGAGTGAGCCCCTATTGCAAAGGGCAGGGCCTCCTGAGAAGATCGTGTCTGGGCTGAGATCTGAATGATGAGGACAGGACAGCCATGTAAAGATCCATGGGGACCTCTGGCTGGGGAACAGCAGATGCAAAGGCCCTGAGGCAGGAAAGGGCTTGGCTTGTGGGAGGACTAGCAAGCATGATGTTGTTCAGGCCCCGTGAACAAGGGCAGGTGGTGGGAGGTATACAGGGCTGGGCGTGCAAGGCTTCCTGCGCCATGGGGTCGGGGAGGCTTAGGGTGTAGCAGGTGTACTTACGGCCTGTCTGAAGTTTCCCTGCACCTTCTCTTCTCAGAGGCCAGAAAATTTCTTGACATCAGACAACAGCAAGGCTTTGCCCACCTTGGACCCGAAGGTCCTGGACAAGAAGCTGGGAACCATCCGTGAGTCCTGGTCTGACGCCACGGTGAGCCCCGTGCCGGGCTCCAGCACGCCCAGCTCTCAGGGGGCAGAGGAGGAGCCTCCCGTGCCAGAGACGTACCACGAGGTGGTGAGTGTCTCTCCGCAGGCAGGGAGGGCCGGAGCAGGAACCGGGGCATGGGGACTAGCCCATGCCTCGGGTGGCAATTGGCCGTCCCTCTGGCCACACGCTGCATGCGAGTTGGCCCCCAGACAAGCCGGTGGGAGGGGAGGCTTCTCCCTCTTACAGTCCCCCCACCTTTCGGACGGACCTTCCACATGATTTTCCGAACAAACCCCTAGAGCACTCGCAAGCCCGGGTTCCACCTACTCGTGTAGCCGTCGCCTCAGAACCCCCTCAGGAGCGTGGCCCCTGCGCCATGGGAAGCCCCTCTAACAGACTCGCTTGAACATATAAAAGGGAAAATTAGGGCCCAAAGCACAGAGGACACCAGCGTCGGGTAGAGTCCGTGTCCTTGACCGTGGGAGCGGGCGCGTCTCCCTGTTGCCACCAGTTAACCAGCTGCTCAGAGCGCTGGGGGAGGTGGTCCAAGTGGTGCCTTCATTGGTGAGGGTCCGTGCTGGGTCTCCACCCCTTGATGCTAAAGAACAGGCCTCCAAAAAGACAGTCCAAAGTCCCCAGCTGAGGTACCACCAGTGACCACGGGTGAACTGATGCGTGGCTTCCCTGCTGCCGCAGCGGGTCCCATGAGGAGCGCTGCTCTGGAAGGTCCCGAGACGGGGCCCCAGACAAGGCCATGTCCCCACAGGGAAGCCCACGGCATCCTCCTCTTGGGACCCGCCCCTGTCCACTGACACCTCCTCATCTTCCCCTGGCACTTCTGCACCTTTCTGGAACACGTCCCATCAGACGAATAGGAGGGCACCACGGCACTCGTGGCTACCACAACCCCCACCTCTCTCCTCCGCCCTTTCGGGGAACAGCTCAGACACAAACTACACTGAAATTAGAGATGCCGCTCTTGCCTTTGGAGCTTTGGGGCAGCATGAATAAACCAGTTCCTGCCACCCCCACATCCTGGCCATGTGACCTCCCTCCTTGCGCCTCTAAGAGGAGGTGATGCAGGGGAGAAAGGCGCAAGCAGACAGCCATGGAAGAAAGAAAGGGAAGGTGCGATCTGGGAGAGAGGCAGGCAGGAAGGAAGGTGGAAGGTGAAGGTGTCCGTCCCTGTCCCTTCCTGGTCACAGCCCTGCAGCGAGCTCAGCACAACCCCGCCTGCCCTCCCGACCCAGCTCAGCCTCCGGGCAGGGGCCTGCCAGGCCCCAGTCTCCGCCAGTGCAGCCCCCGCCCACCCCCAGGATGCAGACCTGGCCCCTGCATCGCCCCACCTCCTCCGGGAGCAGGGCCCCTGAGCTCTGCCTGCTAGACAATCCTCCCACGGCAGCCACCTGGGCACTGACACGGCAGGACTAGGGAGGGGGCAGTCCCCAGCCCCCACTGTGGCAGGGGCTCCCTGGTTTGGAGTCTGCTGGGCAAAGAATCCAAGGTCTGAGCTGAGGTCAGCAGGTCTGGATTATTGGAGAGGAATCAGATACAGATATCTTAATACCATGATTTATTTGGGAGAGATGCAACAGGAAGGGTTGGAATGGGTCGGGCTGGAGTCTTCTTTGTGTTTATAAAGCGTGATGATGGTGATCATGGAGGAGGGAAGAAGAGAAAACAGAGCTGAGGAAGAAACAGTCCTTAAATGTAGAATGAATCTGAGAGGGGAGCCGCTTAAACAATACTTTTAATATCGGAAAGAATGTTATAATAACGTGGGTAGTGGGTTTTGATTTTCTCTTAAGGATTAAAGTGAAAGAGACGAGACTAGACTGCAGCTGGAGATGTCAAGGTTAGCCATTAGCAGGAAGTGCTTTTGCGCAAGCGTAACCCTTGTGAGTGGCGGAGGGGAGAAAGGGGTGGCCTGGGGACACTGAGACGGGACTCTGAAAGGCACTGAGTGACGACCAGGGGCTCAGGCCACCCATGCCCACGGACTGTCAGAGGTGTGGTGAGGTGGGGCTAATGGAGAACTAACTCAGCCTGCCCCCCCAGACATCACCCCCAGCAGCCCCATCAGTGGCATGTGCGCAGAGAGAGGGTCCCCTGGTCCCTCTACCCTGCCTCCTGCTGGATACCTGGCAAGGCCGCAAGGACCTGCTTCTAGCCCTGGTCTACCACCAGGTTAGGTCCCCTCAGCCACCACCATGCAGCCCTGGAACTAAGGAGCCTCTGGGCTGCCCTGTCCAGACCTGGCCCAGCACAGGTGTTGGTAAATGCTTGCTGGGCGAAGCAATAAAACCTCTGGCAGGACAGCAAGAGCATTAGAAAGAGCACTAGACTGATCCGTTCATTATACAAAGGGTGGCAGTGAGGTGGCCCAGGGACAGGCAGGGAGGGACCTGCCCCAGGCTTCCTGATGTTGTGCTCCTGTGCTGCCTCGCATGCAGCCAAGGGAACCTGGGCTTTGCAGGGGCCTGCACGCTCAGCCAGCCCGGCACCATCAGGTCCTCGGACACCCACAGGGTGTGCAGGGCACCGGGCCTGGCCCTCTCTCTCACCCTGTCCCACTCTGCTCCAGGCCTGCCCTGTCCTTTCTGTTCCCGACTCTTGGCTCCACCCCATGTTCACCCTCCCACTCTGGCTCCGTCGCCCCAAGCATCATTCCTCTCTTCTGTTCTCACTGGGCTACTCTCGATCTCCTCAGCTCTACCAGGCTTGGCTATTCCTGCCTCTGACACTCTGCCCTAGCTGAGTCCTAGAGACCCAGCCCCCAGCTCCAGCTCCAGCTCCTACCCACCAGCCAGAGCCCGGAAGGCTCAGCGCAGCACCCAGACACGCACGTTCACGTGGCCTGTGGAGCCCGGTAACAGGCAATGGAACGTGGGCGGGTAGCAACAGTGCACAGCTCCGTGACAGTCACAGGTAGTGTGCAGTAATGGGTCACTGTTCCATAGCAACCAGACAAAATTACATAGCAATGGATGAACTCAAGCAACCAAGAGGCGCAGGGACAAGCAACAGAGCGCGGCCATGGAGCCGCGGAGTATCGGTGCATAGCAACAGCCCAAGCCACAGAATGATGTCACACAGCCTCGCATTGCAGGAGGACGCAATGCATGGTCACAGAACACAGAGTCACAGGGCAGCAGAGGACGCTTCAATAGCACTGGGGCACACTGGGTAGCAACGGCATGGTCACAAGGTGTGCAGCTCCTGGACATGTGGTCGGGGACTGGTCACAGCAGCAGAGCCTGCGGGTGAAGCAGTGGCACAGGGACATGCAGTGGTTGTGCAGTGACCAAGCTATTAACTGCTTCCCGGGCTCATGGCCGTATCTCCGGCCGTGAGCCTCCCAGCGTCCCTGATTTCTGTACGTCTGTATCTAGTCCCGTCACCATCCCCCAAGCGCAAGCAGCAGTTCTGTCTCGGATTCGCTTCAGAGCCTACTTTACCTTAATAGGAAATTAAACATCATCTGGAGAAAGGAGCACCTGGGCAATGGAGGCAGGAGCACGGGGCATGAGGTCTGTGGTGCACGTGCTCCCTGTTGCCCTGGGGCTGCAGCCCGAGTGTGCCCTTTGACCTGCCTCCATCCCCAGGCTGCCACCCAGCCACTCCTTCACGTCTCGGGACACCTGGTTTTGACGCAGGCCTTTCAAGTGCCATGTTGTCAACATGGTGCAAGGCTCCGGTCGTAGATGGGCCCACGGAGGGCCGGGTCCCACGGGCGTGGGCTTGGGTCAAGTGCAGGGCCTCAGGCAGGGGGAGAGGAGGCCTATACCTCCCTTCTGAGCGTCTGGGAAGCCTTGGTAAGGCTTTTGAGTGTGAAGAGTGAGGCGTTAAGGGTCGTCCTGAACGTGGTGACTCTCCGCACATTAAATAACCTGTGAGCCTCTCCCCGTCACCCCCCAGACAGCCTGAGCCCACCTCACACTGAGCCAGACCGTGTCTCCTGACACCAGCGTGAGAGCAGGGACGCTGAGGGGGCTCCGAGCCGTCTCTAGCCGGGCCCACTTCCACCACAAAGGGCTATGAGACCCCTGCATGTGCCTGGGCTCCCCACTCCTCCAGCCAGGCAGAAAACCAGGGCTCCCCACCCTGCCAGGGGCCCAGCCCTGTGTCCAGCTGGGGGAGGGGACGAGGAGGAAGAGGCCAAGGCCCCAGCTCTGGAAATCCCCCAGCAGACGGGAGCAAGCCACAGCCCCGGAGACGATGACTGGCACAGAGTAGGTGCACAGTAAATCCCAGGGAGGGACGACCAGGCAGAGGGGCATGGTTCAGACACCGCATCGTCTTAGCTGCCACACTCAGCCAGTATTGCCAGCATGCCTAGTAAACCCTCTCGGTAAAAAAGGGAGAGGGAGAAAGGCAGGGCCAGGAGGGCTTCCTGGCGGAGGTGGGCTGTGCTTGAACTTTGGCTAAACAGGAGGAGGTGCTCAGACACTGTTCAAGAAGGGCGTGTCCAGTGCAGAAATGCAAGCACAGAGCTGCTCCCCGCCCTGTCTCCCTCCCTCTTCTCTCTCTCTCTCTCTCTCTCTGATTCCTGTTGCCCTCCCTCCCTTGCCTCGCTCAGAGGAGATTCGTGGCAGGCCAGAGGGCCCTCATACCAGGAGATGAATAATTGACAAGGGTTGTTAAAAGATTCAGTGGAGTTTTTGCAGCCTCCTCACGCTGGAATAACTCATTCCTTTCATTCTCTCTTTGAAAGCCTTCCCCCTCCCTCCACTGTCTCCTCGGCGCTTCACACACCCCCACTCTGAGCAGACTGCTTTTGTTCCTCTCCCTTTCTTGACTCTGCTGGACCCGAGAACCATCCCGCCCTGGATCCCTCAGTCTCCTTAAATCCACTTCCCCAGCCGCCCCAACCCCTCGGAACCCGCACCCCAGGGCGGCAGGCTGGCTCCAGTGAGAGGGCCCCTTTCCTGGGTGCAGAGAGGAAGGCGGGCCCGAGAAGCCGTGGCTTCTCCCAAGGCTCACTGCGGTGGAGGTGGGGGGCTCAGGCCCCAGAAAGCCAGGCCTCCCAGCCCAAGGACCCCTCCCCTCCCAGGCAGGCAGAGCGCCGCTGCTCCGCTACACCTTCCCAGGGTGCTCGCAGACGTGGTGGCCCTCCACCTTGGTTCCTCCATCTGTAACACAGGGCAGCTGCTTACCCTCCTCTCCCCTCCCCTCAGGATCAAATGGGACAAGTGAGGGGCCTTCAGAAAGGGAGCAGAGACACCTACGAGCCCAGTCCTTTGTGTCTTCCTGGCATGGCCCTAGGGTGACCGGCCATCCCTGTTTGCCCGGGACTGAGGGGTGTGAGACTTGCAGTGCTTAAACCAATCGGTCCCAGGCAAACCTGGACTGGGGTCACCCTCTGTGACGTGGAACGTTGCCCTGCTCCAGGCCTGACCCATTAGAGGCTGCCAGACCCCCTACCGCTTTCAGCGTCCCCCAGCCACAGCCACACGCCCTCTGCCAGCCCAGCCAGCTCCGTGCTGTTCCCTGCACTCACAGCACTCCCACTGCTCCTCGAAGTGACCTTGAACTCCTTTCCCCTTTCTGGGCCCCAGTTCCTGCCTCTGTCAGCAAAGGAGGTTGGAGCAGATGTTCCCAAGTCCCCTGGGACTCCTGCACTGCCCCGAGCCTTTGTCCTGCCCCCAGGCCCACCCCGGGCTGAGGTCTGCAGCCTGGCGAGGCTGACCCAGGCTCAGACCGGCCTCAACGCCCTCAGCACCACCTGGTGGCAGGTAGAGCACCCAGAGCCGGAGCCTTCTTGCAGCCACCGCCAGCAGGCACCAGAGAGGGAACCCAGGGCAGCCCTGGTACTGCCCACATCAGTGGCAACAAGGAGCAGGAACTCAGCTGGGGTGATGGCGTCACAAAGCCCTGGGAGCTGAGGGAGCCGGCCTCACAGGGCCGGGTAGTTCAGCCCCGAGCCCGGCCTGGGAGGTGGATTACCGGGTCCTGAGAACACAAGTCCCATCCGGGGACCCAGACCCTTCGGACTCCCAAGAGGCAGAGAAAACACAAGAGAAACAGAGAGTGAGACAGGGACAAAGAAAGCAGAGCCAGCTGCTGTCCACCTCAACAGCCTCCAGACAGATGCCCCTGACCCAGTGCCCCTTCAGGACACCCTGCGAGTGCCACCAGACACGTTCCCGAGACTCCCGTCACCCCATCCCTCCTGCTGCATTCCTCAGCCTCCCTGGCCCAGTGTTCCTGGCCTCAATGTGCCGTCAGTCCTCTCTCCCCGCCTCCTTCACAGGCACCTTGCTCCCACCTGGCCTCGAGGCTGTGCTCATCACACAGGCGGAGGGTTCTCCCTGCGCTCTGCCGCCCTGAGCCAGGAGCCCTGCAGGCTGCGGGGGGCGGGGGTGGGGGTCCAAAAATAAATACTTGTCAGGGGGCAACCGTCCTGAGCCACGCTGAGAACCTCGCCAGCTCCCCTCTCCTTCCTGTCCCTGCCCCCACTCTGTCCCTTCTTCTTCCCTACTGCCCACACTCGCACCACGTGCAGGGCTTACCAGGCATTTGAGGAAGGAAGGAAGTGGGGAGGGGAGAAAGGTGGGAAGGAAGAAATAAGGATCCCCCCCCGCCACCCCACACATGTCCCTGCCGTCTCCCCCTGCAGACCCCTCGCTCACCCATGCAGCTCTTGCAGGTGGAGGCCCATGGTCACCACTCCAGAGCGGTGTGGCCTTGGCTACATCACTCTACCTCTCTGATGCTGTCTCCTCGTTGTTAAGTGGAGGGAATACTGTCACCCCATCCACCCCTTGAGGGTGCAGGGAGGATTAACAGGAGAATGGGGGGCAGTGCCTTGGAAACCACACAGGGCTGTCCACTCTGCAGGGGTTTATTAATAGTCACTGTGTTCACGGGGCCCCACAAGGGCGAGAATGAAAGGGGGGAGCACAAATCCCCCGGGCCTCTCCCTCTGACCCCTGCTCCAGAGAGGCTGTTCCCGGACCCCTGACCCACTCCTCCTCCCTCCTTCCCCCCACCCCTCCGCGTCTCCGGCGGGCCATTCTCCTCCTCCATCCATCACCTGGGACTAAAGAGATTAATAAACGAGACTCATAGCTCAGCTGCTGGGATGCAGCAGATATTTACGGCTCCGTTTCAATTTGCAGAGAGATTAAGTGTTTGTCGATTTATTGTCTCTTGGCGTGTGCAGGCGGCTGAGCAAGGCCCCCTGCCGGCCAGCTCCCCCGCCCTTGCTCCACACACCCCGTGCACACGCGTGTGGGCTCGTTGCCTCCCACCCCAACCCCAACCCGCCCCTGGAGCCGGGGGGAAGCCCGGTGCTGCCCAGCCGGGGAAAGCTACTGGCCACTGGAGGGGCCTGTCTTGCTGAGTGACTTGGGCAGAGGAGCAAGTGGCCTTGACCCCGGGAAAGGGCCTTGAGGTACACAGAACAGGGTATTAGGCAGGATGGGGAGGGGACAGTGGCATCCTTAGGCTGATTTGGAGGGCCCAGGCTGGCCGTCCTGCAGCCTTGTCTGTCCCCACCTGGCCAAGTAAAAGTGCCGCAGAGCCCAAGCCCCACGCTTCCAGATCACTCCTTCGGTCCCCAAGACCCCAGAATTCCCCGCCCGGTGGGCCTGAGCCTGCTTCTGAGCACTGTGCAGGCCCCTCTCTGACGCCCGTCCTCCTGAGGGTTGAATGCTTCAGGGGGTGCAGCTCCGCCCAAGGGATGGCTGTTTGGGGGGCACATTCTGAGACCCTCCGTTTATGCTTCTGTCCTGGGGGAGGGGAGGCTTCCACAGAGAAGACCCTGCAGAGGCCCAGGGAAGTGAGCCGGCCTGGGGAGGCTGGTGAGAAAGGGGGCGTCACCCAGGGACTGAGAAGGGAAAGCACCAGCGCCCCAAGTGCCAACAGTGCCTGAGGACCTAGAAGGGGACAAATGAGCACAGGGAGCAAAAGTGCCACGTGCTCCCCACCCCCAGGCCCCCGCTGTCTCCCCCTTCCCTGTTGACAGTGCAGTCTGGCACATGCACCCATATTCATTCATTCATTCACTCCACCAGCTGTTCCAGCACCTGCTCTGAGCCAAGTCTGGTTAGCTCACCCCACAGACCCCTCCCCCGCCCCGACACGTGCAGCTCTAGTGGGCTGGGGTCCCGTTTCCACCACTCAGGAGCTGTGTGACCTTGAGCAGCTCACTCCCTCTCTCTGATCCTGGCTCCTCGTTGTTCAGTAGAGGAAATAACGTCCCCTACTGTTGTCTTGAGGCTGCTGAGAGGGTTGACAGGAGGGTGGCTGGCAGTGCATTGGGAACTGTGCAGGGCTGTCTGCTCTGGCACTTTGCAGCAGGCTGATTAGTTGTCACTGTGCTCACGGGACCCTCTGACACTAAGGAGAGAGAAGGAAGCAGCATGACTCATCCAGGCCTCTCCCTGTGACCCCCTCTCCTGAAGCTCACCCCGAGATAAGTGGCAGTCACACAAAGGTGACCCTGTGCGAGGGTCCCTGTCCTCGGGAAGGGCCAGATGAGCAGGAGGAGCACATCGGGAATTGGGAGTGTGTGGTCAGGACGGGGCACAGATTGCTCAGGGGCTGTGGGCGCACAGAGGGGGCACACCTAACCCTAACGCCACCCCCACCGCCCAGGCAGGGCACACGCTATACAGAACGCCAGGGCAGTGCGCAGATGACACTGTGATAAACAAGACAGAGAAAAGCCAGCCGAGCATCCATGATGCTTGTTAGGATGAAAACAATGATAGATCTTTGTTGATAGATCTTTGGTTTGTTGGTAGAAGAGGAAGGTCAGCAGGTAAACTCGTTCCTGCAGGAGGAATTCGTTGATCTGTTGAGTGGAAATTGCTAGTTTGTGTGTGTGTGTATGTCTCTCTCCCAGATGGGGCCTGGGGTCTCACCAAAAGGTGCTGTGGAGCCCTCAGGGCTAGTCCCTTCCCTTTCTGGACCTCAGTCTATGTATCTGGCAAATGGGGAGAACAGCTCCTCCAGTGAGAGGTGAGACAGTCTTAGGGGTGTGGAGGAGGGCACTGAGCGGGTGGATGGGGGAGTGGATTGGCCAAGTCAGGGCCTGGCCCCAAGCAGCCGGGAGGTCTGGCTCAGAGGAGATGAGGAGGAGAGAAAACTAACATCAGGGAGGAGCGTGAGGAGGCCTGGGGTCCAGACCCGAGGAGTCAGCCTGGCTAGACCTCTCCTCTCTGGGCCTCTGTTTCCCCATCTGTGCAGCGAGGGGCCTGGGTGGACAATTTCCTCTTTCACCCCAGCAAACAAGGCAGGCAGGGAGGGGCGGCCTCCCGAGCTGTCCTGATCCCGGCAGCTGCTGCCGCCCCGTCTCACTGTCCACCCCAGTCCTTGATTAGCGGTGGGCGGGCGGGGCAGGAGTGTGGCATTCTCGGTAAACAAAGCCAAGATGATGAGGCCATAAATTGCTGAGCACTTGAGTCATCGCCGCTGGGTGGGGGTGGACCGCACAACCAGGCGACTGGGAAAGACGGTTGCTAACCTGGGAGATGGGGCCGGTCCCTTCTGCAAACTGCAGCCCAGCCTGTCCTCAGCCCGCTCTCCACTAATACTAAGTGTCCCCCAACAAGATGTGCTGAGCTCTCGCTCTGCACCCAGAACATTGGTCATAGCCTCATGTAACCCTTGCATCAACCTGGAGAGGGGCATACAGTTATCACCCCCACTGCGCAGGTGCGGAAACTCTGGTAGGTCACTCACCCTCCCAGGGCCACTGGGTGAGACCGAGGGAGAGTCCTGGTCTGTCACAGCTCTGGGGTCTCCAGCCCAGCCGTTGATCCTGCAGCTGCCTTGGCCAAGCCTGGGACTCAGAAGTCAGGAGCCTGGTGAGCCTGACTCACCACCTCCCCAGCCCATCCGGGAGGGAGGGGACTTTGGTTTCCTAGTAAACACCTAGACAGAGCTCTCTGGCTATGGTCTCTTCCCCGGGCCCACCAGGGACATTTGAGAGTGCAAGTGAGGCCCACATGCTGTGTGTCTAGACCCCAAGTAACTGAAAGTTATAAATCAAGCCGAAGCCAGCAAACTATTAAATACATTCTGCTCCTCCACCTTGACAAATACACCTGTGAACAACCTCATGGAAGCCTCAGGTTCCACAGCGGACCCTTCGGCACAGAGACAGCCGCTCCCAGCCCCTGGCTCTCATCCCACCCCTTCCCTTTCTCTTCTCCTCACTCAATGGCAGTTCAACACCCACGAGACTCTGTGGGATCTTCCGAGTACACAGGGGCACACTGCCATCTTCAGGAGGACAGGCCCCGGAAGCAGGAGGGAATTCGGGGTCCCGGTTACCCCGGGTGTGGTCTAATGGGGGCACAGGCTCTGGGTGTGCATGTCCTCTTGACCCCACCAACTCCTCCCTCCGAGGAGGGCCATGGCAGGACCCTGGAACACACAGGGCCAGGGCAGGAGCCCGTTGTCCGGGGCTAAGGACAGAACTGTCCCTTCCCCAGCCCAGTGACTCTATCAGGGTGTGCTCCTGCGCTCGGATTAAATGCTTTTCAGTGCGATCCAATTTCCGCCTGACACATGGACGAGAAAGGCCCAGTCCACGCGTGCACGCGCGCGCGCGCGCACACACACACACACACACACACGCCCCACGTTTGGTGCTAAATATCCCATCAAGTCCACAGATAATAGAGAACAGGCAGTTCACTCCCAGTTTAATCAGATAAAATAGCCACTCATAGGCTCCTGCCAGGGCAGACATCTCCCCCTTAGGGGAGGAACTGGGAGAGAAAGGGTGAGACTCCAGAGGCTGGAGTATGTGGGCTGTGCCTTTAAATCTTCAAGGAGGGGGGACAGTTGTCCACGGGGGACTAATTATCCTTCAGCCTTTAGCCAGCTCTTACTCAAACAGACAAAAGGGGGCTCAGCAGCCCTGGCGGTGGCGGCGGGCGCTCAGCCTCCTGCAGCAGAAAGCGTTTCACTCTCAGATATGCAAATCCACCTCTGAGGGGTGGGCCCCGCAGAGGGGCTGAATGGGACTGCGGGATTTGGAAGGGCGGGAAAGGGCAATGGCGCTGGACCCTCAGAGGACTAGTTTGGGAGACTGGAGGCATCTCACTCTTTCTCTCCAGGCTGGGGAGCCCACCCAGCCCTGCTTCACCAGTGGGGGGGCGGGTCTCACGGAGGCCAAGACGCAGGCCCCTCCCTCCTACCTTCTCCTTTGTGTGGTGGGGGCTCCCGTGGAGCCGGCTCAGGGTGGGGAGCTGGCAGCCCCTCCTCCCTAGGACACAGCCCCCAGGTGACCTGTCCCAGGCACAAATCTAGACAAGCCACCCCTGCCCTGAGCCCGTCTATGGTTCCCTTACCTGTGGCTCGAGCCCCTCAGGCTGATTGGACACTGGGACCACTAAAGCCTGTGCCCTGAGCCTTTACTTGACCCCAGAATATTCTACCCACATCCAACTCTGATGTGCCCGCTCACAGCTCCAGGGCTTTGCTCCGCCTTGTATCCCCTCCCCCCCTCCATCCTGGGTGCCTGGCACACAGTAGGTGCTCAGTACATGTGTGCACACTGGATGCAGAAAATGTTCCTTTCTAAGCAACTAACATGGACCGGGGTTGGTCCGGACCACAGAGGAGAAGTTTGCTTCCGACTCAGCTCTCAGCCGGCACCGACAGGAACCTCAGTCTTTATAGCTGTGAAATGGGGATAATGCTAACCCCTACCCCACAGCCTGGCTGTGAAACTCCCATGGTGCCTAGAGAGGGCTGTGTGAGCTATGAAGAGCCTCTTGTGTCTTATCTTTCCCAGCAGAGGGTGAGGAGGACAGTGTCAGAGAGTTGGACCAGACCCCATTTCTCTCCGCCCCTCTAAGACGCTCATGTGGCACAACCATCAGCCACTCCCTTGAGGAATCTATGCATCCACTGCATATGGGTCTCTGCCCTGCCTGGTCCAGACTCCCCCAAGTCCTCTACCAGCCATCTCGGCAGGAGGGTCCGCACCCTGAAAGTGGGTGGGCAGCTTACAGACTCTGAGCCAGCCAGCGGTGCCGTGCAGGGACCGGAGAGGTGGGCATGGTACAGAAGGCCTGGCTAATCAGGATTGGAACTCTGCGACTGACCCGGCGCCCTGGGGTGGGCATGGGCAGGGTCACCTGGGAGACTCAGTGGGGAGGGTACCCCAGGCTGCCCCCATAAAGCCCCTCCTCTCATTGCCACCTGTGTCTGTGAGGGTCTGGGCCCTGGATTTCCGTTGCTTGGGAAGCAGACGAGACCTAGGCAGTGGTTAAGCCCGAAGGAGGGTGCAGAGAAGGGGTGGGGGAGGGCGAGTCGCAGGGGGACAGTGGCCAAACATGCTGGGTGACAGGCCAGGGAAGGAGGGGGCTCTGAAAGGAACGACTGCCTTGAGGCTCCAGTCTCAAAAGGCAAAGCTGAGCACAGAGATTTCTGGAAGCATTGCCCAGGATTCGGAAGGCGGAAGCTGTGAAGCTGTGGGGTGCCCTGGAGCCAGGCAGAAATGGAGTGTTTTTCAGCAACTCAGGGCTGGGAAGGAAGCTCTGGCCTGGGCTGGAGGCAGGAAGGGTGAACCAGCCCTGGGGGCTTGAGCCACTGGGGACGGGTGGGCAGGGAGCATACCTGCTCCTAGAAAAGATGTGAATGGGACCTGAGAGGCAGAGACAGGTGGGTGGGCTTCCAGGGATGGGGGCCTATACACGCCCCACCCCAGGGCAGGCTGCCCCAGGCAGTACCCTAAGGGTTGTCCAGCCTCACCAGCCTCCCTCTGCTCCTCCTGGCTCACCAGGCCCGGGCCTTGGGAACAGAGGACCCTCCCTCTCCATTGGCCCTCCTAGTGCTGGCTTTACAGGGGTATAGGTGAGACCCACCTGCAGCTCACCTGTGACAGCTGAGCTCCCTGGCCCAGTCCCTGCCCCACCCACTGTCCCACCCAGGGTTCAAGGTGGTCTAGGCCCTTGGATTCCCCAAGAGGCCCAGATGTCCAGCCAGGGCTCCTGTCCCCGATCTCTCCTCTCCACAGCCCCTGCCCCAGGGCTTTCCCTCCGCCTGAGTGGGGACAGTGAACAGGAAGCAGTGAGGACACACCTTCCTAAGGGGGAGGGTAGAAATGACAGCCTAGAATTAAGCCTTGGAGAGCACACTAATCTAAAGAGATGATGTTCTAAATCGTGGGATCGCAGCCCTCCAGCCAAGGATGACCAGGAACACACCTAACACACCTGTGGTCCAGCAAACGTGGGTTTGCTGACTCGTTGTAGCAAGCGGGCTGCAACCACAGGGAGCTGTGAGCATCTCAGAGCAAGTTGGAAAGAATTTAAAGGATTCAGGCTGGTGTTAGGTGATGTGGGGAAGGGTTGAAGGACACAGGGCTCTGCTCGAGTTGGGTGCAGTTGGGAGGCAGGTACTTCTAAGAGACAGTGTCACAGTGATTCTTATCTAGAAGGCAGGAGCAATGAAAGGAGCCAGGAAAGGGAGACGTTTGGTCCTCTCCATGGTCGGACAATGTGCTTGTTTTATCTGTGTTCATACATGTTACGGAGTGGCCGGAGAGTGGCCTTGTATGATGCTATGACATTATGTTTGGCAGGAGGGCACCAGGGTCTAGCTGTGGCCGGCCATCAGGGGCTGCTTTTCTTTCTTGGTAGCTTCAGGCAATGACTGAGGAGAGAGGGAAGGGACAGGCGACACTCACTTCCCACTGCCAGACTCGGGGCTCAGCACTGGACAGACTTGCTCACTTAATCTTTACCACGGCCCTCTCCCCGTCCTACAGAAGGGGAAACTGAGGCTCAGAGAGGCAAGATGCTCATCAGAGTTGAGAGGAGCCAGCAAAACTGGAAGTAACCAGAGTTCTTTCTCCAAAGTCCCCTCACACCCGTGTCCTTGCCTGGGGGCTGCGCCTGCACCCGCACTCGGGACCCCATGGCCCTGCCTTGTGTCCCCAGACATCCCGGCTGGGCACGCGTGTCAGCAGCCGCCCAGGCTGGTCCCCTGTGCCTAGAGGTGTGAAGGGTAATGAGGGCCCGTAATTAAGGTTTCTGGAGACGTGGCCGGGAGATTTATAGACAGGCCTTGTCAATAACCGTGCCGCCGGCTGCGGTCCGGCAAGACGTCGATAAGCGCTCATTACGGCTTCTCCCGGCTCCCTGCCCTGCCCCCGCCAGCCCCTCCTGAGCTGTCAGCCCGCCTGTTCACAGCGCCTATGTACACAGGCTTCGCTCAATTAATTTGCACTTGTTGGCACCATCTGTTCTTTTCATGTGTCCTTACCGCGAGTGTGTGCGTCCTGCCTCCTCCGCAGATGTGCTCCAGAGCGGGGCCGGCAGCCCTCCTTGTAGAAACTCGGGCTCCCTGGGCAGGGTCACGTCTCCCCCTCAGACTGGGACCTCTCAGGGTGCTGTCTCCCCCGTGGTCTAGGACCTCTGAAGACAAGGCCAAGTCTTCCTCCTCCTCGATCTCCTTCCCCGACCCTTGTCCCTCACCCTGCTGAGCCAAGCTTGGCCTGAGACCCTCCCAAACCCCTCCGAGCCTGAGCCCACCAGTCAGGGCCTCCGCCCTCCAGAGGAAGCTCCCTACCCCAAGTCACCATCCCTTGGAAGGCTGGCTGCCCCCGGGTGCTGGGAGGCAGGGCTTCGGTTCTGGCCCCAGCTCTGGCTCCCGCAGCCCGAGTTTTGCCACGTCGCTCCCCAAGAACGGTGACATCTTTGAGTCACGGGGTTGGAAAGGGGCTGAGAAGCGACTTGCAAGTCTGTTTCCCTTGAGTGGCATCTGTCAAGGGTGGCACAGGGGCCTAGACTTGGACAGCTCCCAGAGTGGGGTGAGTCACAGCCTGGTGGCTCCAGGATGCCAGGACAGGTGGCTCACCCCGAGAACCGAGAAAAGGCAGCAACTCAAGGGCACCTGCCCTTGGCTGTGTCCCCATCCCGAGGGTTTTGGCAGCCAACGGCCCCACCTACTCTGCTCTGGGCCAGTCTCTCCTCCAGAAGGTCTCTCGGTCCCTTCCAAGTCTGATAGACTGTGCTTCTGGCCCTGAGAACAGATTTCTGACCCCAGGGGGCTGCGAATGCTGAGCTAGACCAGCCGCGAAAGTTCTGTGGGAGGCAGGGCAACCTCTTGCCCGCCCTGGGCTCTGGGTCCTGCACAGCCACGGGGTTTGTTTACGAGGCAACCAGGCCTTACACTGGGAGGGTCTGTGGGAATTCACAGGCACGCTGCCGCTGGCATCTAGCTCTGGCCCCGCCCGCCTCACCTGACTCTAATAGGCTCCATGCCGGGCCTTAGCCTGGCACCCGAGGCCCCCGTGACCGGGCCCTGCAGCCGCTCCAGCCTCCTCTCCACCCATCCTGACTGTCTGCCAGGCTGCTTCTCACCTTCCCACCTTTGCTCCTGCTCTTCCCTCTGCTGGCACTGTACCCCTTCCTCACACCTGTAGCATCTAACAAACTTCTACTCATCCTTCAAAACCTATCTCTGGTTCTGACATGCCTTCCAGTACACCCCTGCCTGCACCCCGGGGTGGGGAAGGGCTGGCTGAGGGGCTGCCCCACTACCGCACTCACCATACTGATTTATTGGGTCCCACTGCCTGTTGCCACATCCACCAAGGTGCCAGCTCCTCAAGGACAGAGACTAAGCTTTGGTCTCATCTGTGTCCACTGTGCCAGGCACAGGGCCTGGTCCAATGGGGTTGCCAGAGAGCAGGTATTGAACTGAAGGGACCCTAGTGTCCTCGGCCTGGGTGGGGGAAAGGCAATGCTCACCCCTCCCTTGTAGATGGGAGGAGACACTCCTCTTGTCACCCTGGCTGCCCACTGTTAGGGTCATGGGGGCCTCGGGGCCGGCAGTGGATTCAGTTAGGACCAAAGGCAGATGTACACTGTGCGATACACAAGGAGGGGCTTTAACCAAGCTCCTGCCCCCCCTCCCCCACTGCTCCCAGCTCCTACCCTGGGCCTGTCCTAGGGCCCCTGTGTGCATGTCATTGGCATCACGGTGAGTCCCTTCCTGCAGACCACTCCGAGCTGGAGTGCCAGGGGTTCGGATTTGGCTGGGGCTGTGAGGGTGGGGGGCGTAGTTCTTGGCCTCCCTGTGTATTGCAGGCCAGTGGTGCGTTCCTGCCAAAAGAGGGTTTTAGAAACGGAGGGCCATGTTCCCTTGGCATGTGTCCCGCCTCCAGGTGCTGTTGTCTCTCACCTCATGTGGCCCATGTGCAGGGACACAGAACCCCGGGTGCTCAAAAGTCCCCCCTGAGCCGGAGCAGAGGCCCCCGGCGAGGCAGAGCCCAAAGGAATCTGGCAACACACCAAAAGCAATGGTGAAAACCACCCCAACCCTGTCTCCTGTCCTCCCCACTGTGTCCGATGTGCTGGGAGGACGGGACACAGGACAGCTACAGAAGGTGTGAGCCAGACATGCATGAGCCCATGGGGTCAGGGGAACAGCGCAGACAGTGGGGCTCCGGGAGATGGGTGTGGGGCCCAGGGGAAGCCACCGTGGGGGACCAGGGAGGCATCTGTACCTTCTGGAAAAACTGGCTTGAGACTCTCCTGCCAGCGCTGAGCATGGTTACCAACGTCCTGCATGCCCCACCTGAGTTCAGCTGAACCTCGGGCCCTGCAATGGGGAGACCCCAGCCCTGCGAGTGAGGAAGTTGGAAGCACGAGCTCTGCCCTGGTGGACTTGAGGGCCAAGGCCAAGGCCAGTCGAGAACGGGAAAGCCAGCCCCAGGGTCTGGGAGGTGGTTAAGAGCCCAGACTCTGCAGCCAGCTCCTCGACTCAGACAGGTTCCGCGACCTCATGCCTCACTCTCCTCTGTGGACCCGGCAGAACGGTAGCTACTTCATTAGGTTACTGGAAGGACAAGGTTAGATTGATCAGCTCATGGTGAGCTCTTGTTACCTGGTTCAGGCTCCAGAAGTTCAGAAAGGAGGCCAGGGAGAGTGGGAAAGCCTTCATCCGGAGGCAGTGGGCTGCAGGGCGGATCTGCAGAGGCGGGATGAGGGCGCCTCCTTCCTGCTGGTGGAGGAACTGCGTGAGCAAAGGCACAGAGGCAGGCGGACCAAACCCGTGCGCTCCCCCCAAGGTTCTGAGGCTGCAGCAGTGGGTGGTGTGGGGGTGGCTGGTGGAAAGGGAGCTGTGCTATGAGGCTCGGGGTGGGGGTGAGGCCGGGAGCACAAGGGACCTTGACCGCCAAGCTGGTAAAGCAGGTGTGAACAAAGCCCCCAACACCACCGGGCATCTCTGTAGGAATATTTTGGGGGTATCTCGCTGTGCTTTAAAGGGTGAGGAAGGAACTGGGGGGCTTGGTAGTACCCATTTTACAGATGAAATGCCTGAAACTGGGTGGGGCCTGCTCAAGGGCTCCCCCTCCCTCTCAGCAGCCCACACTTATTCTGTGTCCCTCCAGTGATGCGCCCCTGAGGGTCCACCTCCTGCCTCGCCCCAGAGCCGGGCTGGAAGGCAGCCATGTCTGGGGCCTGGCTGAGCTCAGAGGAGGCCGCCACGTGGTGCATTATTGATGGGGCTTCTAATTGTGCGTTTCCCAAAGTCTACAGGCTTTTGATGAAAAATTCATGGCATGCCCGCGGATGGGAGCAGATTCGATCGATTGGCAGCGTGGCAGGCGCAGGAGGACGGGGCCCCTCTCAGGGAGGGGCTGCTGAGGGCTGGTCTGGGGGGAGCATCGGTTGGCGTCGCCCTCCTCCCAGGCTTCTGGCCCCCCCGAGGCGTGGGATGGGACCTGCACACACAGCAGGAGGCAGCAGCCACGTGCCTGGAAGGGAGTCTGAGGCTGGGATCAGTAAGGCCCAGGGCCCACATCCAGGGTGCCCTCAGGGTAAATGGCGCCATCCAGGGAGGGTGGCCGGCACCACCAAGCACCTCACTGTCATTTCCCTAGGGGAGCATTAGAGCCTCCAGAGCCCCTCGTGAGGCTCGCACAGAGGAGGGAGCACTATTTCCAGAGCCACTTGTCTGTGCCAGGCACTGTGCTCGGAGGTTCACGCCCACGGCCTCATTTGAGCCCCCAACAGCGCTGTGAGATGGGCACAGGGATGCTCCCCATTTAACAGAGGAGGAAACTGAGGCTTAGAGAGGTTAAGTGACCTGTCCAAAGTCATTCAGCCAACTGGTAGCAGAGCCCACTCTCTCTCCACTCCACCGGGCCAGCTAAAATAGGAGCCACCAAGCAGCGTGGGGATTGTCTTGTCCAAACCCCTGCCTGTCCCTATCGCACAGAGGAAGAAAACCCGCTAAGAAAAAGTTAATTGTGTTGGCCGGGCGCAGTGGCTCACGCCTGTAATCCTAGCACTGTAGATGGCCGAGGCAGGTGGATCACTGGAGGTCAGGAGTTCGAGACCAGCCTGAGCAAGAGCGAGACCTCGTCTCTACTAAAAATAGAAAGAAATTATCTGGCCAACTAAAAATATATATAGAAAAAATTAGCCGGGCATGGTGGCACATGCCTGTAGTCCCAGCTACTTGGGAGGCTGAGGCAGAAGGATCGCTTGAGCCTAGGAGTTTGAGGTTGCTGTGAGCTAGGCTGATGCCACGGCACTCACTCTAGCCTGGGCAACAGAGCGACACTCTGTCTCAAAAACAAAAAAAAGAAAAAGTTAATTATGTGAAAAACGAGGCTTGCAGGTGACAAGAAGGGCCACCTGCAATGCTGACAGAGGACGGGGGCCCACCCCTGCAGAGTGCTGAGCTAGGCACCCACGGCCAGAGGTAGAGATTTTGAACAGGTAGAGATGTCTCTCAGGGGTCATTATTGTGCCCCCACTGAGGCCCCAGAGCACCCTGTCAGTCATCCATTCATTCATTAAACAAGTAAACAAATATCTATGAAGTCCCAACACTGGGCAGGCATCTTGCTAGGTCCGGACTGGGGGCGGGGAGGGGGCGCATCATGAAAGGCTCTGGGACCAAGCTTGCCTGGCACAGACAGGCTGAGCCCAGCTCAGCCGGGGAAAAGGCAGGCAGACCCCTCCATGCCCTCGGAGAAGGTCTCTGCAACCCAGGCTGAGGCCAGCTGTATCAGACCGCTCCGCCTTCACGGCCAAGGCCGTTTCTAGGTGGTGGGCTGGCTTGTTTGGGTTTGTTTTCCCTTTGCTTCCCAGTGAGTTCCTTTTAAAAACATCCACCCATGTCTCCGCTGAACTAAAGGGAAAGGAATTTGTCTGGAGCCCCAGGAAAGCAGAGATGGGAAGGCCCCAGGGGCCAGGCGGGGGCCCTAAGCCACACTGTGCAGCTGCAGGGAGAACAGTGAGCCCAGCTTGGGCTGCTGTGGGGCATTCCTGAGGGGACAAGGGGGGACTGAGGAGCAGAGAGAGAGGAGACTGGGGGCGCACAGGGAGACTCAGGGACAGAGGGTGAGGCTGAGGGGCAGAGACAGGGGAGGCAGGGTATGGGCTAACCCAGGGGCACGGAAGGGGAGAGGAGGGGGGAGTGGCAGCAGGGAGAGGGGGCCGAGGTGCATCTAGAGGCAGCTGAGCCTGAAGCTGGGGGAGTCCCACGGCCACAGCCCTGAAGGGCCCCGATGCCCTCCCTGGCCCTGCTGTCTCCTTGCAGTTCCCTGGCCAAGGAATGAGCCTGCCTGATCTCAGCCACCCCACCCAGGTGACCCCACCCTGGAACAAAGGGGGAAGTGGCCCTATGGGCCTGCCTGCTTCCAGCTCAGGGCTGGCTCAGTCACCAGGCAGGCACTTGTTGTAGCAACAGTCCCTGGGGACCCACCCTGGGAAACAGGACTGCTGGCAGAAAAGATGGGGGACCCAGGGTCCCCACCCCCTCCAGCCCCCAAAGCTGCCTTGGGCCTCGTGAACAGCTGCTCTGTAAGTTGCCCCCACACCTGCTCGTTCCGGAAGGATGGGCTGGCTCACCTAGAAGGCAGGTGTGTTGGGCGTGTTGCTGGGCAACCCACAGAGGCATTCCCAGAGCCTGTGCAAGTGGGAGGTAGGGTGGGAGAGGACCAGGACATTGGCCCCTGATGCCCATGGTCACAGAAATCTCTGGGGCTCCCCGAGCCCCAGCTGGGCCCACCTGAGCCCCCTCCCCAGAGGGGGAGGAGAGAAGGGCTTCTGGGAAAATCCCTTAACGTGACCATTTTCTCCTGCTAACCCGGCCCTAGCGCTGGCGTCCCGGAGGTCCAGCCCCAGGTCCTAGAAGGGGGCTGGCCCTGGGCTGGCCTGGGAAGGCTTGGTGGCGGTGCAGAGCGTGGTGCAGGCAGATGGGGGCATCCACGAGAAAGCAGAGCAGCCCCAGGCCAGGGGCTTGGGCTGCCTCGGTTAGTGATAACCTTTCTCATTCACAGCCCAGTGGCCAAAGCATTTCCTCTTCCGCTGTGGCAACAATCCCAGGGCACAACCTGGTAAGGGCCACCCCGCAGCATGCAGATGAAAGGGCAGAGTGGGCAAGGGCCTGGCTCCAGGCCACACAACAGCTGTGGACAGGGGTGGGTTAGAACCCAAGTTCCAGACCCCAGCCAGGGCTCCTCCCCTACGCCAAGTGGCGCCTTCCAGAGGCAGCGAATCTCTAACCAGAGGGATTCTGGCAGGAGGTGACCAGTGGGGAATGGCTCTTTGAGGGAGAGTGAGCAGGGCCTGTGAGACCAGGGCTGGGGTCTGTCCCCTCTCTACCCCCTGAGTGCCCAGCCCCGTCCTTCCCTGGGCTGGCGGCAAGGGCTGGCCCCAAGCTATTGTCAGCAGAGGCAGGACTCTGAGCCACATGCCAGAGAATTGACTGATGGCTGGGCTTGGGGTGGCCCAGGGGTCTTCCTGGAGGAGGAGGGCCCAGAGTGGAGCCTTGAGTTGAGCAGGGTTCAGGAAGACCTGGGAGGGAAATGGGAATGGGAAGACGGCACCTTCCAGAAGCCCCACCCCCACCACAGCCCAGCCGGGCGCCATTGTCCAAACCAGGCCCAATTAGTGCCCAATTAGACCGAGGTTGGGGTCAGCTGCCGGCCAAGGTCTCGCCACCCCTCAGAGCTTCACCAAGCCAAGCACAAAAGCTTCCTGGGCACCACCTCTGCTGCATCAGGAAAGGGAAAAAAGCACAGAAGAAAGGGTAAATTCACCCCTTTTGTTTCTTTGCTATTACCTTGGGCGGAACAAAGAAGCAACTGCCTCCCCTCCCCAGGAGGGCAGCTTCCATAGAGCAGGGAATCTGCTTTAAGCAGCAATTTGCACAGATTTGTTGTGGGTGGGAGGCCCAGATGACATTCGAGGTGAACCAGGAGCAGGGATCTGGGGTGAGCAGGGCCCTAGTTCCAGAACCTTCTGTGACTCCTGACTGCCCTAGGTTCAGAAGCAGAGCTTCCCGGCCTGGCACTCAAGGAGGCCTGCTCCAGCTCTCTCCAGACAGGCGCTTTGCTGCCTCCAAAGAGTCCAGGGCCGCATTGGCCCCCACAGCTTTGCTCAGACTGCTCTCCACACCTCGAGTCCCACCTGCACCTCAAAAGTCCAGCTCCACCCCTCCCCTGCTGCAGCCCCTCCCCCCGGACTTACACTCCCAGGATGTGAGCTGTGTCCCATGGCAGGGCCCCTCCTACTCTCAGGGCAGGGGTCTCCCCACCCCCCAACAGAGCTGAGCCTAGGGGTGGAAATACTGCTGCCAGACCTTGCTGGGGAGCAGGTGGAAGGCAGATATATACCAAGACAGAGTCTGGAATGGGGCTTGGGACGCTGGGGCCCCCTGGGGTGGTGGCAGATGGAGAAGGGACCCACCGGTGCCATGCCTCCTCCAGGCTCCCACCCCCCCAGGCAAGGCCCCATCGCAGAGACCTCCCTGTCCAAACCTCCCCAGCCCCACCCTCTGTGCCTTGGACCCCAGCCACTCTCACTCAGCCACGCCCTTGCTGCCTCAGTGTCCCCACCGCCCAAAGAGGCTCACAGTCCTCCCTCGCCTGCCCTCTGCTGGTGACGCGGTTCCAAGCGAATGGAGGGAAAGAAAGAAGCTTGTTCTTGCGGCCAATGGATTCTGTTGTCACAGGGTCCCACAGTGGGTGGGAAGGGAGCTGGGCTGGCTGGGCAGTGGCCAAGGACAGAGGGGCCAAGGACAGAGGGGCCAGGGACCCAGTGGCATTGGCCTGGGTGTTTCCAGCAGTAAGGGGGCTGCTTGGCCACAGTGAGCCCCGACCCCAGGGAAAATACCCATCTCTTTCAGCAAAGCTTTGGGCCCAGCCCCCACCCTCTCCCTCTCATCCCTCAGATCTGGCCTCCTGCTCCCAGATCTCTGGAACTGGGGGAGGCCAGCACCAGTTTTCAAGCTGAATGTTTCCATGTGATTTTAAAGAAATAAATTCCCTTTAAAGGTAGGGATAACTGAGATAGCCAAGCGAGGCCTCTGCGTTCTGAGAGGGCCTGCAGGAGTTCTGCCTATCGGACGGTGGGAAATCTGGCAGGAGCGGGGTCGGAGGTTCGCCTGAGGGAGTCAGAGAGGCAGGGAGGCCCTCCCGGAGCTGGAGGGGAACGTGCAGGGGGCCCCTGACCAGTAGGGAGTGCCAGGCTGGTGTGGGTCAGGGAGGTGAGCTTTGAAGATTGAAAGGGCCGGAAGGCTGGGCCCCTGGGGGGAGTGGCCGAGGCTGAATTCTGAAAGGGGTCTCGAAAGGGGTCTCGTTATGCAAGGATGGACCACCTTAAAGGTCCAAGTTGGAAGTTAATCACGAGGGCAGTGGGAGCCATTGGAGGGGTCTGAGAGGTCAGGGAGAATGTTCCAGTTACCTACTGTTGCATAACCAACTACCCCAAAACGTAGTTTAAAACAATAATTTTTTCTTTTACACATCCCATAGTTTTGCGGGTCAGGAACTCAGCCAAGCACAGCAGGGTGGGCTCGTCTCTACTCTACGTTATGGGGCGGGAGCTGGAGCAGCTTGGGGCTGGGTGGGCCTCGCCCTCTCCCGCTCGGTTAGTTCGGGCGTCCTCCCTCTCGGGGCAGCAGGAAGGTAGCAGGTGGCAGGGAAGAGTTGGGGTTACTTCAAGATGGGTCTTGTGCCGAGCCCCTAACCTCCCCACCCAGCCTCACTGTCTTCCCTGGGGTTGGCCCAGGACAGAGGCCCCGGCTGAGGTTCAAGGTTCACTGCGTGACCTTGAGCCAGTCCCTGTGCCTCTCTGGCCCCATCATCAGAACCTCTGAGACGGGACTTCCAGGGCTAAAGAAGGCAGGGTGGACTGCCTGGAGGAGGGTCATGTGCACCTAGGGCTGGGGAGCAAGGCACCCCAGTCCACGCCTTTCCACAACACGAGCTGCGGGCGCTGAGGCTGGCCTCATCCTCCGCAGGCTGAAGCCGGAGTGTCCGTGGGAGGCGGCTGCCCTCTGCCGGCTGCAAAGGCAAACACATGCAGGTGGCCGCGGCCTGCCAGGGATGGAGCCTCCTGGCCTGGGGACCCAGTGATTGGGTGGCTGCCCAGGGAGGGGAGAAGGAGGAGAGGGTGTGTGCCCAGTCCAGCAAACCAACCTTCTGCGCCCCCTCCAGCCCCAGCCGACCCTGCCACCCACACTGCCTCAGACCAGCAACCTGTCTCAGGCCTCCTTCCCCGCTCTACCCTGCCTCTCCAGCCCCTGCCCCCCACGCACCCCTCCCTCCTGTCTTCTGATTCTCCAGGAAACCCCCTCTCCCCCTCTCCCCACCCCCCCTGCCTCTGCTGGACGCTGTGTCCCCAGCTACCTGTGTCCCCTCTCAGCCTCACTGCCCTCAGACCTCAGCCCACAACCTGGCCTTCAGAGCACAGACCCAGGCCGCCAGGGGCCACCTCCTCCAACCACACCCAGAGGCTCCCTCTGCAGATCTTCTCTCCTTTTTTCAAAAACCTTTTAAATTGTGAAATGCGACCCACATGCACAAAATTGCATTGAACAAAACTATGGAATATAGCCAATTATCATAAAGCAGACATCCACGAAGCCACCATCCAGGTGAAGACCTAGAGCATCACCAGCACTCTCCAGCCTCCCGTGCCCCTCCCAGCCACAGCCCTGCTCTCGCGGATGTGACCACTCTGCCCACTTCGCCTCCTTGCTTTGCTTCTCTGTGCTGTCTCCACCTAAGCATGCCTCTCGGATCACTATGACCCAATTTCCCCTTTTTAACTTCATCTAAAGGGCACCGTGCCATGTGTGTGGTTTTGCTCACCAGGGCTGGGGGGGTCCACCCGCATCGCTCCTGCTCGGTGCCGCATGGTGTTCCTCTGCCCTGTCCTCATCGCTGTGACAAGCCCTGACTGTCTCCCCTCCTCTCTGATGCTTTTACGAAGGTGGTTTTGCTTTGTGCACCATTGTTCACGCTGTCTGCAGTGGCAGCTTTGTCTCTATCACCCGCCCTGCGTGCCCCTGTGATCACCCTCCTTGGGAAGCTGTCGCAGCCGTGGCCCTGGCAGCCTGCTCCTGCCCCTGTCCTCCTGCCCCCGGCGTGCGCCCCGGCAACGAGGGCTCCTCTTCCCACCACCACCCTTTGTGCTCGAGCCCCCCTTCATTTCAACTTTCCCCCTGCTCTGAAAATCTGCTCCCTGCCCGAGGCTCTGGTCACACCCCTGAGGGCTGCTCTCCCACCCACTGTCTCCCGCCAAGACTGCAAGCTTGCCCACGTCAGCCACCTGCTGGCCACCTCCACCCGGGGTCCTGCAGGTACCTCACCCCCAGCCGCTCCTCCTGCCCACTCCAGGCATGCGCCTCCTCCACCCAAAGACCCCAAGCTCCACCCTTCCTCCTCTGTCACCTCCCTCTGCCATGCTCAGTCCCCCTCAGTCTGCCTCCGCCCACTGCAGGTCTCAGCCGGCTCCCTGCTCTGGGCCTCCATTCCCCATCCGTCCTCGGTGCTGGGCAGCCAGAGGGGTCTTGTCACCTGCAACCTCCCCCAGCTTAGCCCCTTCAGGGGCCTTCAGGACCGAGTCCAAGCTCCTGAGACTGGCCTTTGAGGCCCCCTTCAGCCTGCCCGCTGTCTCTGCAGCCACACCCCTGCGCTCATTCCCTGCACTCTGCCCCCAGTAACCCTCCAGCTCTGCCCCTCCCCCCACACACTCTGGCCTCCCTGCCTTTGCCACAGCGTCCCCTCTGCCTGAGAGCCCTCTCTCCACCCCCAGGTGCCTCCTTATCCTTATCCTCCCCGAGTCAGCTCAGGTCATCACCACCTCCCGGAAGCCTTCCAGGATGCCCAGGCTGGGAAAGAACCTCCTCTAAGCTTCCCTCTGTCACAGATGTCATTGCTGTCCCCTCAGTGTAGATGGGAGACCACAGCAGGCAGGGACGGTCTAGGGCCATCTGTGCTCTGTGGAGCACGCAGCATGGCACAAACAGAGCTGGCACACATGGCGCTCAGCAAGTGTTGGTGACTGGGGGGTTATTGTGCTGCTTCCAGCGTGGGCTTAACACTGAGTCTCTGTGACCTTGGGAACACCACTTCCAGCCTCAGTTTCCCCACCCGTGCAATGAGGGTACAGGGTCCTTGCGACCAATGTAGTTGGTGGCAGCCACAGACATATTTGGACGAGGTGCCTCCGATTGCAACACACATGCTTCTTACTGGGGGGCTGCTTCTTGTGTTGCCCCCCAGGCTTTGGTAAGGCAATCACCACCCCCTCCTTAGTGGAGACTGGATCTCAGCTCTGTAAGACGAGAGTAGTCACACAGTCACACCTTGGTGCCCAGTGCCCAGGGCTCTTATAAGAATAACTTTTTTAAAAGAAGGCACTCCCAGGGTGATACAGGGAAGGGAGTTACGGTTGCCAGGCACCCGAGCTGCCAGGGCCTGGGCTGGCCCTCCTCTCACCCCCTCTTGCCCACAGCACCCTCCCCTGGGGGGGGGGTGATTTTCCCATTCCACAGATGAGGATGCTGAGGCTCAGAGAACACCTGCCCCCTTCCAGAGCCAAAGAGGAGGTGTTGGTGCAGCAAAGGCCACCAGTGTTCGGTGGCAGTGGGGCAATTTGAACCCAGAGCCACCTGGTATTTCTCACCTCTGAGAGCCGAGCTCCTGGTGGTG
This sequence comes from Eulemur rufifrons, assembly GCF_041146395.1. Taxonomy (NCBI): domain Eukaryota; kingdom Metazoa; phylum Chordata; class Mammalia; order Primates; family Lemuridae; genus Eulemur; species Eulemur rufifrons. The sequence continues at coordinate 22,596,903 of NC_090984.1, read as the reverse complement.
GTGGGTGAGGATGCGGTGGGCACTCAGGCACAGGCACAGTGGCTTTGGAGTCAGTGCCCCAGAGGACGTGCCAGCCCAGAGACAAGACAGGGAAGGGACTGGCATCCTGCCCCTCCCCCAGCAGGCTGGGAACTGTGTGGGGGGAGCAGGCAGTGGTGGGGGCAGGACCACAGCAGGAATCTGGGGCAGTGTCCTGCGTGTTCTCAAGGCTGGGCTGTGACGCAGGGCATGGCCCTGGAGGGGGAGCCCAGCTCCAGGCTGCAGGGAGAGGTCAGGGCTGCCCACCTGCAGGCTGTGGCCTCCCAACCCAGCTGTGCTGCCCAAGGTCCCTGCTGTGCAGGGGCAGGGAGGAGGGAAGCTGAGGAGGGAGGACAGGCCTGCATGGTTCCCATGAACATAGAGTACTGGCCAGGATAGAGATCGAGGGGCCAGGGCCAAGGTCCCCCTCCATCACCCTGGGGGGCCCCCACTCTCAGAGCACAGCCAGGCTGGGGGACGGGGAAGGGACCTGTGGAAGGCCCACGGGGCTAGTCTCCAAGGGCTGCAGGCCAGCAGGGACCATCTGGCAGAGGCAGGGACACCATGCTCTCCCTCCCTCTCCCTTCTCACCCTGGGCCCAGCTTTCTTCCTCTGCCAATGGCGGATGTTAGTTACAGGGCTCTGCTCCCCACAGGACTGCTGAGTTAGAGAACAGTGGGGTCTTAGAAAGGACAAGCCCCGGAATGAGAAGAGGAGGTGATCAGATTCAGACCGGGGGATGAGGGGAGGGTAGGCCCAAGGGCTGGCAGCCCCTTCCTGGGATGCCCTGTGTGCACACATACGTCCTGTTCTGGGTGAGATCATAGTAATTTGCTCTTCTGCTTCACAATAGAGTGCGGCCATCCCTCTGTGTCGGTGCAGTTAAATCTGGGTCATTCTTTGTAACTACGCCTGCAGTCTGGAGAGTGAGCATGCCCTAGTATGAGACCACAGACCGCGCTGCGGTGAGCATCCTTGAACATGTTTCCTGGGCGTGCGTGTGCATGTTTCTCTAGGAGATAACCCTGGAAGATGAGCAACCCACGTCGTTGCTGTTGTCATTGTCCGGAGCAGACATGTGAGAGTTTGAACCAGGCTGGAGAAGGAGGGGACAAATTTCCTTTGCCAAAATACCGTGGGCTTCCTCCACCCGGGCTTCTGGGCCTCTCAAGCCCTCCTCAGCCATGGGACGCCATAAATTGAAGATCTGGGGCACAGCCGAGGAGGGGCAGGGAGGCTGGGGGCAGCGAGGAGGAAGAGGAAGGGGCCTGACGTGTTGACTGAAGCAGAACAGAAAGGGGTTGGGACGAGAACAGCAGCCTCCGCGTTATACCTGCCTGGGCGGGGGCTTCCCACACCGACTCTGAGCCTGCAGCGGCCCCGGGTGTCTCCCGTGTGAGGACTCTGAGGCTCAGAAGGTGAAGGGCCACGCTGGGCTTCTGATCTGGGCTGCCCACAGAGCCCTGAGTGTGTGTGCGGTCCCTGGACTGAGTCCCCCAGTTGACAGTGCTGTCTGAGGATGCCAGATGGGCAGGTCTGGAGGAGCCAAGACCTGGAACTCGGCTGGGGCAGGTGCCGGGGAGATGGACCTGGCACAGGCACCGGTTAGAGGCAGTCCAGCCAGAAGGCTAGACAGTGGCAGGTGACAAGTGGCATCTGACGAGCCCCTGCTGTCTGGGGACCCCTCCCTTAGAAGCCGAGGCCTGCGGTGCAGCAGGTGGGAGGCAGTGGTGGGGTAGCCAGGCCACATCCGCAGTCAGCATGGGGCCCAAGCGGGACCTGGGGGCAGAGCTCTGCTGCCTGGGGGCATGAGCCCCCACCCCCGTGTGAGGCCTCGCACAGCTTCGAGAAGCCCAAGGCCACCAGGACTCAGCAAACTCCTAAGCAAACTCTCTTCCCTGCTCCATGTCCTCCCCCTCCCAGCTCACGCCTCCTCCTCTTCTACCCAGACCTTTGTGGCTTCCTTTGGGGTTGCCTTTCCTATTGTGCTGTTCAGATTTAAGAAACTCCCTTCACCAAACTTTTTGTAATTTTTGATTATAAAACAAATGCATATAAATATAGCTCATGAATCTTCCTATGTATATAAATGAGCAAGCATGAATTTTTCCCAAATTGGCATTGTACTGCTAATTCATTTTTGCAGCCTGCTTTGATCACTTGTCAACATATGGTGAGGTGTCCATGTCTGAGGGTACCGTGGCAGGACTGCATGGCACTTAAGAACACGGGCTGAAGGCCCCACAGACCTGGATTTCAGAGCCTGGCTCTGCCACTCAGGAGTTTGGTAACCAAGCACGGTACCCACCTTTCTGGGTCTTGGTTTCCCCATCAGGAAATGGGGATGATTTTAGTGCCCGCCCTCACAGGCTTGTCGTGAGGACCAAGGGAGAGCACATGAAACGTTCAGAAGCAGCCCTGGGACATAGCAAATGCTCAGTGAACTTCAGATGTTAGGATTACTGTTACTCCTTTTTTTTATTTCAGCATATTACGGGGGTACAGACATTTAGGTTACCTATATTGCCTTTGCCCCACCCGAGTCAGAGCTTCAAACAGGTCCATCCCCCAGACAGTGCGCACCGCACCCATTAGGTGTGAATATACCCATCCCCTCCTCCCCACTCCCACCTGCCTGACACCCAGTGAATGTTACTACTATATGTGCATGTAAGTGTTGGTCAGTTAAGTCACTTAATACCAATTTGATGGTGAGTACATGTGGTGCTTGTTTTTCCATTCTTGTATTACTTCACTTAGTAGAATGGGTTCCAGCTCTATCCAGGATAATGTAAGAGGTGCCAGATCACCATTGTTTTTTGTAGTTGAGTAGTACTCCATGGCATACATATACCACATTTTATTAATCCACTTATGTATTAATGGGCACTTGGGTTGTTTCCACATCTTTGCAATTGTGAATTGTGCTGCTATAAACATTCTAGTGCAGATGTCTTTTTTATAGAATGTCTTTTGTTCCTTTGGGTAGATGCCCAGCAATGGGATTGCTGGATCAAATGGTAGTTCTACTGGTAGTTCTTTGAGGTATCTCCATATTGCTTTCCACAGAGGTTGTACTAGTTTGCAATCCCAGGATTACTGTTACTCCTAACCTAAAGACTGAGTCCAACTTCCTGGCCCCCACCTTGCAACCCACATCTTGTAGCAGGATCCCAACTCCACCCTGAGTCCCTACCTGGGTCTCCTGGGCCTAGCGTGGGTCCTTTCCTGACCGCTGGGCTGGTTGGGGGCTGGTGCCAAGGTCAGCTCCCAAGTTGCATTCAGTGGAATTTCCGAGAGGTTCTTCGCCAGGTCCTCAGTGCTGTGAGAAGAGAGGAGCTAGAAGAAGAAGGAGGGGAAGGCTAAGAAGTGGCTGTGCCTTAGACTCTGGGGACCTGGCCCGGATCACTTCAAGTCTCTGCTGCCCATAGTCTCCCTTGCCTTGTGTCTGGGCCCTGGGTCCCCCTCATCTGGTATCATGGGACATGATGTGGCCCGTGGGAGAGAACATTAGTGCAGCTGCCCTGTCATGGCCAGGAGGGTGAGGACCCTGTCATAACCACCCCTCCGCAGACTTGCTAAGAGTTAGGGGCATGGTTTGGGCTCATGCTGCTTTTTGGCCTTGGGGGTGACCCACTGACTTCCAGGTGTGGGTGCAGAAGTGGGATGGGGGCTCCCGTGGGACACAGGGCTCAGCTCTGGGCTCTGGGACCCACAGGAGATGAACAACTACCGGCGGGCCATGCAGAAGATGGCGGAGGACATCCTGTCCCTGCGGAAACAGACCAGTATCCTGGAGGGGGAGAACCGCCTGCTGAGGAGCCAGCTGGCCCAGCAGGAGCTGGAAGACGGGCAGGGCAAAGCCCACGAGGCCCAGAGCCTGGGTGAGGATGTGCAGGCCACTGAGGGCATCCAGGCACCTGCCCGGGCCTGGGCTCTGGGTTGTGCGACAGGGTGGTAGGGAGCTTTTCCCAGATGTGCCTGCAGCTGCACTCAGGCTAGCAGGAGCCCCCCATGCCCACAGACACCCATCCCGACCCTGCCCCACTGGGGCCCCTGAGGGAGGAAACAGAGAATGCAGTCCTGTCTCAAGCCCCAGGGCTGAGAGCCGATTTGGGCGGAGAGAGGCCCCTCCCTGAGCTGGCTCCCACACCCACCCACCCAGCAGTGTCCATGAAGCAGAAACTGCTGCTGAGCGAGATGGACATAAAGAAACTGAGGGACAAGGTGCAGCATCTGCAGAATGAGCTGATTCGCGTGAGCTGGGGTCGGGCGGGGAGGGAGCTAGGGTGGGCAGCGTTGGGGGGACAAGTGTGCAGGAGCAGGAGGGATGGCAGGGAAAGGAAGTAGAGGCACAGAGGGAAGGGGGCCCAGCCCGGTGGAGGACTCAGCAGAGGGGCCAACGGGGACTCCCAGGCACCCACCCATTCCTTCCCCCTCCCTCGCAGAAGAACGACCGAGAGAAGGAGCTGCTCCTTCTGCACCAGGCCCAGCAGCCGCAGGGGGCGCTGCTGAAACGGTACCAGGACAAGCTGCTGAAGATGAAGGCGCTGGAGGAGACCGTGCGGCACCAGGAGAAGGCAGGTGCCAGAGGGGCCGCCCCCAGAGGCCCCCCTGTGACAGCAGGGTGTGGAGCCCCCGGGCCAGCCCAGTCTCTGCCCTGCCCTCCAGGTGATCGAGAAGATGGAGCAGGTGCTGGAGGACAGGCTGCGGGAGAGGACAGAGCCGCCGCCTCCCAACAGGAGACGTGAGTGAATCTACACCCCAGCTCTGCCCCTGCCCTGGGCCCTGCCTTCCTGCGCAGAGAGCCCACTCGCTCAGCTGCGACTGTGGGTCTAGGAGACCCGGGATCACCCGCTGCCCTACTCATTCCAGCACTGAGACTTCCAGAGGTCCCCTGGGCTCCCTCCTTCCCTGGGAGCCCCTCGGGACACAGTTGGGACACAGTGTGTGAGCCAGGCTAGAAGGAGGCTGCACCTCCCCAGGGGAGGACCCTGCAGACTAGAGCAGAGAGGGGCGTCCCCCAGGCAGCAGTTCCCAACTCCTAATTCCAGGACACTTGGAGTTATTTCTCCAGTTCCTTGTATCTTCAGAGCTTCTGCCTGTGCAAAGCAAACAAACATACTTGATTAAATCAGTGATTTATTGGGTTTTTTTTTTTCCCCATTGATGTTAACCAAAGCCACCTAGAACTGCCAGTCAGAGGTGGCTCTGACAAGCAGGAAAGAACCAGGTGCCACCGTAACAGGCCAGCCCAAAGCAAGGGACTTCCCGGAGCTCGCCTGTGCAGCCTCACCACAGCCCCCTGTGCCAGCCCTGTGCTCAGCCTTCATGGCAGGGGGTGTGGGAGGGTCTAAAGGTCTTTAGAAAGCTGGACCAGACGTTCAGGGCCACTGAGGTCCTCGGGAGTCTGGGTGAGAGACCAGGAAGGCAACCTAGGGAAACAGCCTAGAAGGACAGCCTGAGGAGTGTGGGTCCCATCCGGCTGGCAGTAGGGAGCCACTGGAAGCTTGGGAGCAGAGGAGGGGCAGATTGGAGCAAAATGCTGGGGCAAGTCAGGGCAGGGACATGGAGGCAGGAAGGCCCACCTCACCAGCATCTGTGGCCTTGCCTGCAGCCTTACCCGTGCTCTCAGCCTCTGGCCTTCCCCTGGGTTCTACCAGAGAGAACCTGCCAGGTGACCTTTACTCGGTGCTGCTGGCAGAAAACTCAAGGCTGCGGGCAGAGCTGGACAAGAACCGCCACCAGTCGGCGCCCATCATCCTGCAGCAGCAGGCCCTGCCGGTAAGAGCCGCCGGCACAGGCTTGGCCTGGGCCTGCCTGTGCCGGTCACCGAGTGCTCAGCAATCACTCACAACACAGTCCAAGGTGAAGATCGAGACCAGGAGCTCAGCTTCCCAGGGTCTCCCATCTGCCAGGAGTCTCCTGGAATCTGAGCTCTCAGGCCTTGCTCTTTCCCTCCTGGGGGACACACGTACCCGAAACCTCCTCTAGTACCCTAGAAAGCAAGCCCCTAGCTGACCCTCTTGCCGCTGGCCTCCACCTGGACTCCACTCAGGCCTCTCAGAACTCCCTGCTGCAGCACTTCCTGGGATTGGCACAGCCTCGGAGAGCCCTTTTCCCCCATCCCAGGTGGACCCCGGGGAGTTGGGAACAGGAGGAGACTTGGCAGAGAGGCTGCAAGAGACGGATGGCCCAGGCCACTCCAAGGGCACAGAGACCCTGCCCACACAGGTGGGTGTCCCAGGGCCCAGAAACGCCCAGGCCCCGCCCTGCTTCCAAGGCTGCTCCAGGTGCCTTCTGCTTGACAGGGACGCAAAGACGGAACACGCGGAATTATAGAAGAGGGGTGGGGCGGGGGCACGGGACAGTTTTTCTCTGCATGCCAGGCCCCGCGGGGGTCAGCTCTGTCGGGAAGCAACCCGACGCGTGGACATCCAGGGAAAGTGTGAGAGTGGGGCCTGGCTCCACAGACTCTTCTCTTCGCAAAAAGACTCCCCGTTCCAGGTTCTCTTCCGTGCACCAGAGGGAGCTCCCTGATGTAGGTCGCATCTAAAAACTGATGTGTAAAAACTCCGTGGGCTCAAAATCTGTGTGGGAAACAGCTGTTTCCCCTTCTGAACCTCAGGGAGAGGGAGCGGCCGGGTCTGGGGCTCTGCCCCGGGGAGCCGAGTTCGGAACTCAGAACCGGCTAGTCTCTCCCTCGGTGCCTCGTGGCTTCCTGAGCTCACGAGGCCAGCAGCCCCCAGCGGGGGCCACCCATGAGTTCTGCTCTGCCCACAGGATCTCCTCAGCAATTCTTCAGACAAGTTTAACCTCCTGGCCAAGCTGGAACGCGCTCAGAGCCGGATCCTGTCCCTGGAGAACCAGGTGGGTGAGGTGCAGGCATGGATCAGGCTGGGCCGGGCTCACCACACAGCCTGTGACCAGGGTCAGGGTCAGGGTCAGTGTGTGACCAGCGTCAGGGCTCAGTGTGTGACCAGGGTCAGGCTCAGTGTGTGAACAGGGTCAGGGTCAGTGTGTGACCAGGGTCAGGCTCAGTGTGTGACCAGGGTCAGGGCTCAGTGTGTGACCAGGGTCAGGCTCAGTGTGTGACCAGGGTCAGGGTCAGTGTGTGACCAGGATCAGGGCTCAGTACATTGTTGGAATGCAGAGAAGGTCCATCTGTGTCTTATTATTTGGCCCCCTGACCCTCAGCCCTGCTACCCCAGAGGTCTCTTGGGAAGATGTCAAGCCCACATTGCCCAGAGAGCAGGCTCAGGCCCTGGTTGTCCCAGCTGTCAGAGCTGAGCCCTGCTGCCCACTGGTCCTCCAACTGTCCCTCTCTTTGTCTGCAGTTAGAGGAGTCGGCTCGACGCTGGGGACGAGAGAAGCAGGACTTGGCCACACGGCTGCAGGAGCAAGAAAATGGTTTCAGGCACCCCTCAAACTCCATCATGCTAGGACAGCCAGTGAGTGACCCCTGTGGAGGAGCTCCTGGGGGCCTCGCCACCCTACCCCCCATGTCACTGGGCCCTGAGAAAAACCATGCTGGGTGCCAGTTCCTGCCCTGTTACCACCTAAAGGCCTCTCTCTGTCTCGATGCCCCCACCCATCTGAGGGGAACAGGAACTCCCTGCCAAGACCACCCCTTCCCCACGAGTGCTGTGAAACTCACAGGGGAGATGACTGTGGGTGAGGGTGGCCCACACAGGCATCTCTGGGGTGCCCTGACGCTGCCTGTGCTTTAGGGCTGGCTTTGCTCATGGCGGAGTAGCCTGTGACCCACACCCCCACAGTGCCCGGGACTCTGCCGTTAGCACGCCCTTTGTAAGCAGCCGAAAGCAGGGTGCAGTCGGCTCCGTGCCGGCTTCGCAGGAACAGGCAGACCTGCTCACACTGGCCCCTTGGGCTCAGCCCCAGGGCCACCCAGACTTCTCCTGCTCCTAAGCCAGTTGTACTTTGCCCAGGGCCGGAGGCTCAGTGGCTCCTGGGAAAAGCCTGAAAAGAACAGGGGAAGCGATAGGGAACACAGGGCTACCCTTGCAAACACACCTGAGCCCTGGGGACTCATGGAGGAATTAAGCGTCACCTGCTATGATCAAATGGGGTTAGAAATCTTTGCGAAGCCACAGCCCACTGGGTTCGGGATCCTCGGAGGCATGGCTTGCCAGGCAGGATGCCCTTAGGCAGGTCACCCCCTGAGAATGGGGGCATGCTCACGTGCCTTGCTTTGCACACCGCAGATTGCCTCCACCCAATCCAAGGACCTCAAGCGGCCCCCAAAACTGGAGCCCGTGATGCCCAGCTCGGACACTAAGCTCAACAAGGCCTCGAGCTCCCAGGAGATTCCTAACTCTCAGCAGGCCTGAGCACCGAGCAGGCCTTTTTCCTGTGTGCTGGACAGTCTCACCCCACCCCCCTAAAAATGACTTTCTTATAATAAATGCTGTAGCTCCATGTGCATCCACCTCTTTTCTGGAGTGGGGCAGCCTGGGAGCCAGCTTTCTCCTCCCAGACCCGGAATGTGGTCTGGGCCCCCTGCGGCAGCCTCAGAGCCTCCTGCCTGTCCCAGGAACTAGCATCTTCGGAAAGATGCACAGAGCCACAGTGGACCCAGGACAGTGAAGAGAGGAGGACTTCCGAAGCAAGGGCCAGGGAAACAAGCCCCTCCTAGACCTCCCGAAGAATTGAGGCCACCAGAGGCCAGCTCTGTGGGAGACATGAGGGAGGCTAGGACTTTCCATCTGCCCTCAAACATCTATCATGTCTGAAGTCCCTTTTTTAGAGACAGGGTCTTGCTTTGTTGCCCAGGCTGGAGCACAGTGTCGCAGTCATAGCTCACTGCAGCCTTGAGCTCCTGGACTCGACCGATCCTCCCACCTCAGCCTCCCGAGTAGCGGGGACTAAAGGCGTGCACCGCCACACCCAGATAATTTTTTTATTTTTTGTAGAGATGAGGTCTTGCTATGTTGCCCAGGCTGGTCTTGAACTCCTGGCCTCAAGCAATCCTCCCACCTCAGCCTCCCAAAGTGCTGGGATTGCAGACATCAGCCAGCACACCTGACCTGAAGTCCCTTCTTTCAAGTTTGGTTTATCTGTCTCTTGGGAAGGGAAAGACTTGGAGCCTTGCTGCGGCAACCAATTACAAATCAGTGTGAGAGCCATTAACCACAGCTCGGCTGAGCTGGCAATGTTGTGTCAAAATGTCACCAGGGATAAGAAAGTAGATGGGGCCAGGAGAAGGAGGACCCCCATTGAGAGTCAGGAGGCCTGGGTTCTAGCTGCAAGCATGCTGTGTGACCTCAGGTGACCCAAGGAACCTCTCTGGGCTACAGTTTCCGCATCTGTCCCATGCAGAGCTTGACCTCTTTTGCAGTAAGGCTCTAACATTTCTGAGTGAAAGTTGACTCAAGCCCAGAGAAGTGAAAGGAAACAGGAAGGAGAGAGAGACAACAAGGAAGAAAGTTGTGTGGTGGGGGAAGAAGGCTCCAAGAATGGACCCAGCACCTGCAGATTGGTAGGAGAGACCAAGCCAGCCAGACCACTGTCCTGGGCTGGACTAGCTCCCCTGTCCCTGCAGGGCTTAGACATAGTTAGCCAAGGATCAGGAAGAATCGGGTCAGGAAATGCAGAATTCAGAGGGAATTAAGGGAGCTGAAATTGAGACCAGTGTCCTACAGTGCAAACCGTGCACCGAAGACTGCTGTAGTCTCCCTGCCTACTGCCCAGAACCCGGGCAAGGGGGCACATTTCCCTGGAGCAAGAAGATGAGGCCTGGGGCAAGCCCAGAGGAAAGTCAGGAGGAGTAGCGGAAGCATGCTGGCCTCTCGTCCCCAGGGTCAGTGACCTCCCACCAGCACCTTGGTGACATGGCGTCTCTCCCACAGCCCTTGGCCCTGGCCATGCCCAATTCTCTGCCTAGGCCTTGGCAGGATGTCCTCATGATCCCAACAGGGGACTCCCACCCAGGGTTCGGCCAAGCAGAGCCCTGCACAAGCCTCACCCCTGCCACCAGGAAAGCAGGACTGGCCCACACCCCTCAAGCCACCCTGTTCTCTCTGAAGAACCCCACCAGCTCCTTTGTCCCTCTGCCCGATGCTTCTGTAGCTCTCAGCACAGTGGCAATTACCCACCCACCTCCCCCCACCCCCAGGGAGCCTGGAGGCTGGTCCTGCTGGCTCCTGGGCTGTTGTGGGTGGCTGGGTCACAGCAACGATGGCTTCAAGTGTCCTACCTTGGATCCCCTGCGCATGCCCCAGATTGCACTGTTGACCCAGGGTCAGGGAGCATCTCCATGGGAGCAATGAACCCCTTAGGAGTCTGATGGAAATGAAAACATCACTTAGTTCAGCTGTTTATTGTCTTCGTGAGCTGGAGCAGGTGACCACTGAGAGCCCAATCCACCAGCTCAGCGGCTGGCAGATGCAGCCGGGGTGGGGACAGAAGACTGAAGACGCAGAGTCTCCATGGGTCCTGCCCGAACCTTCCTCCCACATGGCTGCTGCCACCGTCTCTGATCACACCAGGGCTGCGTCCCGCTTGAGGGGCCGAAAGGTGAAGACAATGGGCTTCTCGGGCGTCAGGATGAGGTTGAACGTGGTGTCCACGTTCTTGAGACTTTGGACTTCAACTTTGAAGTTCTCCAGCATCTGAGAAGGCAGGTGGCGGGGTTAGGGGAGGTCAGAGGAGAGTCTGTCTCCCTAGGCCAGGTTCATTCACCGGTAAGTGGTACCCGTTGGCTGTGATTTGAGGAGCCAAGGGGCTTACCACCAGCCTCGCCAACCCTGCACGTGCTGAGGATGCACCATGGGTGCTCTGGTCCCTCGATTTAGGCCTTGACCTTAACTAGTCTGCAAAGCCCTAGGCCTGACCCACCTCCCGGTGTGGAATGGATGGCCAAAGGGCACCAGTGGGTATGGGGGGTTGAGCCCAAAAGAGGGGCCAGCAAGGAATTGTGAGAGAGAGCCAGGGCAAGTCATCAGAGGCCGACGTGCCCGGCCAGCCCTGCACTCCCAGGGTCCCCGACAGACAGGAGGAGGAGGGCCGGTGCCTCTGTTAGGGCCAGGGTCAGCCCAGTAGGCCCAGATGTCTCCGAGCTTGACTCACATGGATAAGGAAAACGGTCATCTCAAGCTCAGCGATCCGCCGGCCCAGACACTGCCGCACACCCCAGCCAAAGCCCAGGTTCCGGAAGTGGGTGATGTTTTTGTCTTTGTTCAGCCATCGGGTTGGGTCAAAATTCCACGGGTTGAGGAAGAACTTGGGTTCTTGGCCCAGGGCATAGTTGGACACCTGCACCAACGTCTGGGGCAAGGTAATCAGAGGCCTGAGTAGGCCCCACGTGGCCGCAGCCCTGAGCACAACACCCAGCTCCCCGGGCCGAGCTTCCTCACCCCTGCCCCGCTCCCCAGTGTGGCTGCCCAGATATCCAGGACAGGACATTCCGTCCACTGTGTGACCCTGAACAAGGTTCCACCCCTCCCTGAGCCTCACCTACCAAATAGGGATGGCTGAGGACGCAGGCTGGGCTGACCCAAGGGATTGTGCTACCCTTTCCTCAGCCCCTGGGCCCCCTGGGACTCAGGCAGACCACGAGGTCTCCCTCCTAACCCTGGGCTCCAGGAGCATTCCAGAGTCATCACCCACCGTGCCCGCCACCTCTGCCCTTCATTCAAACTTGGACTACTGCTGCCGCAGGCCCCACCAGGGCCCCACGCCACCCTCTGTCTGTACTTGCAGCCTGTCCCCAGCCCACTCTGTCTAATCCACCCTTCCTGCAGCCTCCTCGCTGCACCTACCTTGGCGGGAATCAGATAGTCTTGAAGAACCAAGTCGTTCACAAGATATCTCTGCAGGGTCACGGAGATGGGGTGCAGTCTGCGGGAGGAGGGCACTCAGAAGCTGATGGCCCTGAAGCCTGGACGCAGCCCCCCACCCCCAAGTCCCACACCCAGCGTGGCATGTCAGCCCCAGCTGCAGCAGCCCAGGGAGTCTGCAGGCAGGACCTGGGCTCTGTCTCCCCCTCCCTCCTCCCAGCTGTCTCCTCCGGACTTCCCACTTCCTGCTTCCGATCTCCTCCCCCAGCCCATCCATATAACCCTCTGCCGTGCACCACCCTGGCCCTGCCCGGTGGTTGGGGCTGGGGGGACGAGGGTGGCTGTGGGCTTGCCTCAGCGTCTCCTTTATGCTGGCTTTGAGGAGCGGGACCAGCTGCACCATGGCGAGCATGTCTCCCCGGGCCTGGCGCCGCGCAGCCAGGATCTCTGCCCGCAGCATGTTCTGCACCTTGAGGTTGCGTGCCATCTCGTACAAGTGCCACTGCAGGGTCATGGACGTCTGGTGGGGAGTGTGAGGGTGCAGAAGACCTGTCACTCTGGGGCACCTTGAGGTCCATGACCCATGCTAAATGTTCACGTCCAAGAACCTCTCTCTTCCCAACCCTCACCCCAGACTCCAAGACCACCATCTGCAAAAGCGAAACACAATTCAAAAGGCAAGTGTTCGAGCAACATTTCTTGCCACCCAGGCAGGAAGGTTTGGGGCAGCATTTGTCCCTGTCTCCACCCCTTCAAGTCTCCAGAACCTGCCCGTCTCCCCAGCCAGGAGTGTCTGCTACACAGCCGATGCCTTCTTCCAAAGAAGTGCAGAGGCCTTTAGAGGCCGAATCCTACTTCCGTAATGGTTGTACTCCGGAATGACTGCCATTCCTTCTGAATGCCCCGTGAGACAACCACCCCTCATTCCAATAGAACTTCCCCAAACCTTAGCACTGGCCTGTAGCAGGATAGCTTAAAGTAAAGCTCAAGGATACTGATGTTTTCTACCAGCGTTGCAATCTGTGTGGCATACGCCGGGATTAACTCCTACTCTTACTGTGAGCCAGAGGTTGTGACCGTGAGCCCTCGCTGGAGGTAGGAGTGACCCCCATCAAACCCCACGGTCCCAGATTCCTCAGTGATGACAAACTAAGCCCATGTGGGGCCCCAGCCTGGAGCAGCCCTCCCCCCTGGGGCTAAGACATGTGTTGCCACATTCTCTTACCAAGGATCATATTTTCGTCCAAGAGGCTTAGACACACTCCTCCCTCCCTCCCAGTAGGAACAGCAGTGAAAAAGTGTCACCCAGCCCCTTTCCCGATGAAAGTCCTCGCCTGGCTCCCAGAGCGTCCAGAGGAAGCACGGAGGCTCAGGCCTGCCCCATGGGGCCCTCGACACCCACCTGCCACCCCTCTACCTCCCACTCACCTCTCTCCAACACGCCCTGCTGCCCTTGCTACACAGAGCCACACACTGCCCCCGAAGCCGGAGCCCAGAAGTCTGTCCCCGAAGCTCCTCTTCCTGTAACGCCCTTTCCCGCCCAGGAGGCAAGCCTGTGCTCCAAGACTCCAACCAAGCAGTACCTCTGGGCCTGCCACAGAGTAGGTGCTCGGGAGCTACTTGCTTAATAAGGTAGTTACCTAAGTTAACTCCGGGCTACTGAGGCCTGGAAGGGGGAGGAGGGAGACGACAGACAGCCCCTGGAGGGCAGAGCCCACGCAAGCTCCCCGGCCTCCCAATCCCGATCTGAGTGAGCTGTGTCCTCCCCTGGGAGCTGGGAGCCCAAGGCTGGGGAACGAGGTCCTCCTCGGCTGGATTTCCACAGAGCGAGCCTCCAGAGGAGTCTTCCCCCGGAAAGACTGGCGTGGGACCTGGGCCACGCCACTACGCCGGTCACTCTCTTCTCACAGGCAAAGAAAAATGGCTGATCAGCCTCAAATCAAGCCCTATGGGTGGCCTGAATTTGACCCCGCCCTCCTCAGAGGAGGTTAATGTCTGGGAGCTGGTGCCAGGAGAGGGAGAGAAATCACACAAGGGTAGGAGCCCCTTGAATGGGTTTTAGACTACAAGGCAGCCAGGTGGGGATGGAGCATGTGGGCACAGGAGAGCACAAGGTGTGCCCCTACGGCCACCTCACCGTGTCCACACCTCCAGCCAGCATCTCAGTAATGTTGGCTTTGATGTCCTCGAAGGGCAGCTTGCTGTTTTCCAGGAGTCTGTAGAGGATGCCAGGGTAATTGTCACCAAAGTCTCTTTTCTGTTTTAAGTCCCGGTAGAAGTTCTGGGTGTATTTTTCAGCTGCGGGGCAGGAGAAGAGAAAAAGAGAGTGCGGTTCCCTGCAGATGGGAGGGAAGGGGGGCGCCCTTTGGTGAGAGGTGGCACCGAGGGCTGCCGTTTCACCGAGCGCTTGCTCTGCTCTAAGCCTTTCGTATCTGGTTTTTCAATGAATTCTTGGGATATGTGACATCATCCCCATTTTACAGATAAGAAAACAGGCACAGAGGGGCAGTCACCTGCCCAAGGTCACGTGGGTGTAAGAGGCCTCCACTGTACCCCAAGCAGCCTCCTCCACCCGACCTCCCCCATCCTTCCACCCAAGTCCTAACCCCGCGATCGCCCAGCACAGCCCTGGCTCAGACACTGACCTCCCCACTCTGGGCATCAGAAGCTCCCTTAAAGAATGAATATCATGGACATCTTTGCTCCTCTTTCTCCAGAAAAACCTAATCATCCCCAAAAACCAGCCAGCCTTCAGCCTACCGTAGCCAGGAGTTCCAGGGCCTTCCTGACACCCATCCCTGCCCACCAGCCAGTCAGTGCCCACTGCTATAACTTGGGACAAAGAGGCCAGAGGAGGCCTAGGGCTTCCTTCCAGCCAGCTCTCCCCCAGCCTGAGTGGACAGGCCTCTCCCGGCACCCATGCCCGTCCGCCCAGCGCCCGGCCAGAGGAGCCCTCACCTTTACTGAAAATCACATCCCACGCAGCCACGTGATCCCTCCAGGTCTTGGCCTTGAGCAGGCGGAACAGGTCTGGGGGTAAGTTGAGCAGGGGGACGCTGGTGTGGAACATCTGGTATATGGCATCGATGAACTCCTGGGCCTCGGGGTCCACCATCTCCTTCAGGATTCCCAGACGCTCCCCGAACATGACGTGGGTGATGGCTGCACGGGGAGGCAGAGGCCGAGGAGCCCCTTCTGACCCGGCCACCTGACAGCCGCGGCTCCCAGGACTCCTCCACCTTCCCCCGCTTGACCCCGTAGCACACAGGACCCCTTGACCCCCCACCCTCAGCCTCCCTTAGGAAAGAAACCGAGGCCTGAGTGCCCAGGGCTGAGAATGCAGAGCTGAGGCCTCGGAGGGCCTTCAGGGGGGCCGCGTGGAGACCCTGGGAAGGGAAGCAGGGTCTCCGGCAGAGCCAGGAGAGGCCCAGGATGGGACAAAACCACTCCACCCACCCTTCCAGCAAGAGAGATTTCTCATCTGCAATGGACTAAATTGGCTAAATACCTCCTGAAACCGGTCAGATGGGAGACTGAAGGACATGAGTCCTTAGATACTTGGCCATCTAAGACCCAGTTTGGTTGGGCCTAAGAAGTCACAACAACCTTAAGTTTTTCCCACCTACCAGGTAAGGAATTTGAGTGCTGGTTTCATACCAAGCCCCAGGCAGCCCAGACCTCCTGCCGTGACCACAGGGTCTTCATCAAGCCGCCGCGCCTTTGCACATACCGTTCCCTCTGCCCATACCGCCCATACTGCCTGACTTCCTTACCCCATCTGGACATCTCCTACATGGTCTTCAATGCCCAACTCAGATTAACCACCCAACCCTCCTCTCCCCTACCGGACTTTGAAGGTCTATGTCCCAGGAGAGGAAGTCTTGCAGAATGAAGGGCTAAGCCAACCTCTGGCTTTTGGAGGAGAGTGGCAATGGCGACTTGTGCTCAGGGGACCCTCATCCCCGCTGCACGGACACCAGCTGAGAAAGAACGTGCAGCTCCCTCTAGGTAGCTGACGGTGGGGACTGTGGTCAGCCGTCATCCCAGACGCCAATCTCGGTGCTTCTGCAGCATCTGTGCTGGGTCTCAAGGTAGAGAGTGGGTGCTGGGCCCTCCCACCCTGCCCCACTGCCAGCCAGGCACAAGCCCCTTACACTCGAAGGCAAAGCGGAACAGGTCCTCGCTGATGTCCCCCGAGAACGTCTCAGAGCCCTGCTGCCTGATGCGCTTGTGCAGGACACTGACAAAGTCCTGAGACACTACGTCCAGCAGGGGCACAAAGTTCTTCCTGGTCTCTGGAGCCATCACCTCCTGGTTCAGGGCCAGCCGGTCTGTCTTCCAGGCTTTCGAACTCCTGAGAAAACATGGGCCCCCAGGCCCTCGTGGTCACAGGCCCCAGGCCTGACTAACACAGAGGGGCTGACTCGGCATCCCACACTCCTGTCTGGCCCCTGCCCTCACCTCCCCCTGCTCTGCCTAGCCTGGGAGAAGAGAAAGGAAGAAAGAGGGTGAAGGAGCACAAAACCCCAACTCCCTCCACTCTCTCTGCAGCTGCAGCTGCGAGGCAGGAGCTCCTGTTCTTACAGCCCTCTGAGCAACTCTCAGCCTCCCCAGTCTGCGCCGTGGCTGCAAGCACGCCTTCCGTGCCACCTCCCCTCCCTCCTGGCTGGTGCTCAACTTAGCCGCTCAAGGGCCCACCTGGATCACCTCTTCTGACTCTTGCAGAGACAAAACTGATTGCCCTCTCCTCCCCTGCGTCCCCAAAGGGTCCCGTTATTCAGTCGGTGGGGAGACTTCAGGGGCCCAGAACTAGGTTAATCATAAACCTCAGTCCATGGAACACTCGAAAATCGATCCATGTAAAGCCCTCTTTATAATTTGGCCCGTTTTGCTGGTGGCTGTGGTTGTTTTTGTTTTTTGCTTTTTTTTTTCTTTTTTTTGAGACAGAGTCTCACTCTGTTGCCTGGGCTAGAGTGCCGTGGCGTCAGCCTAGCTCACAGCAACCTCAAATTCCTGGGCTGAAGCCATCCTCCTGCCTCAGCCTCCCAGGTAGCTGGGACTACAGGCACGTGCCACCATGCCCGGCTAATTTTTTCTATTTTTAGTTGTTTGGCTAATTTCTTTCTATTTTTAGTAGAGACGGGGGTCTCGCTCTTGCTCAAGCTGGTCTCGAACTCCTAACCTCAAGAAATCCTCCCGCCTCAGCCTCCCAGAGTGCTAGGATTACAGGCGTGAGCTACCGAGCCTGGCCGGCCATAGTTGTTTATACGAATGTTATTATAAACTTATCAGGCACCGTGAAAACTAAGCACTTACATTTGCGCACTTGGTCCTTCTACATCCTTCGTCCCCTTGCTCTCTTTTGTATACAGTTTTATCTGATCTATACTTATTTCTAAGAGGTACTTTCTAAGAAAGTACACTTATTTTCAACTTCTTAAAAAACTGCTGTCATGCGTGGGGGGACGTGCTTTATTCACTCAATTTTGTCTAAGTGTCACCCGTGTTGTGGGTGTGGACCGCCATGCACTCATTCACGCTCCTGCCGGGCACTTTGTGGGCTCCTGATTTTTGCCATTGTGGACGGCACTACTGCAAACATCCCAGGGCACGTCCCCCGAGGGGGGAATAGTCTCTGAAATATATCCCTGAAATCAGAACTGCTGTGTCACAGGTATGTGAATACTCAATTTCAGGAGATAATGTCCAACCATTTTCCAATGCAGTGGCACCAGTTCACACTCCCACCAGCAGTGGATGTGAGTTCCAGGTGCTCCGTAGCCTCGCTAAGGCTTGGCATGGTCACATTTCCAATTTCTCGTGAGCACTTTGATAGCAAATGGTATCGACTACACTTAAAACACTGATTTTTCTCTGCTGTTTCCCACTGCCCCCTTAGGCTGTGCGGGACTCATGGGGGGAGCTGCCCCATTTGTCATTGTATCCCCACACCTGGTGCAAGGCCTAGCACGCAGTGGGTGCTCGGTAGGGTGAGACTCAGCAGACAAACCAATACATGGGAACTCTGCAAGGTCTTTAGTTATGCATTAAGCTCTTCAGCCTGACCACCTCCCCAAAGGTGGGCAGGGCGGTTCCTCATCACCACCATCTGTTTTAGGGAGGCAAGAAGATGGCAGGGGGTTGCCTAGAGGCCCTGCTAGAAGTGCGGGGCCAGCCTGGCCCCAGCCCCTTGTTCCCAGCCTCTGCCCTCCCACAGCTCCCATCACCTCTCTCCAGTCCCGGGGAGATGGCCCAGGACTCACTTCAACAGGACTCCCAGGGGTCTCTGGTATTGCTGGTGATAGGCCGTCCAGGGTGGGATGAGGTAGCGTTCTGGGTTAGGACCCTCAGCGTTAAAGAGAACAGCCACATCTTCAGGGTCGATGATGAAAACCGATTCCAGGTTGCCGAGCTTCTCCCTGGAGGGGCGGGGGAGGGGCTGAAGGAAGCATCCGGGAAGAG
Organism: Eulemur rufifrons; assembly: GCF_041146395.1. Classification (NCBI taxonomy): domain Eukaryota; kingdom Metazoa; phylum Chordata; class Mammalia; order Primates; family Lemuridae; genus Eulemur; species Eulemur rufifrons. Next base: position 22,578,625 of record NC_090984.1, on the reverse strand, counting down.
CTTGGAGGCAGGTTGGCACGACTGCCTCGTGGTCCCATGACTTCTTGGGGGTGTGACCTAAGGTGAGGCCCTTAACCCTCCTCTGAGTCTCCATTTCCTCTTCTATAAAATGGAGACAAATCTAACACCTGTCACACAAGGTCGCTCAAGAACCAGAAGATATAAAGTAGGCAGGTGTGACTTTTGTTAAGCATTTCACAAGTGGCAGTCCACACCTGCGGCACCCCCCGGCCTCTCACTCGCCCACAGAGCTCAGAACCATGGCACGCTGCCATGTCACCGCTGCAGTGACTCGCTGGAGCTTGCTACAGAGGCCATATCCCAGACCAAAGTCCTTCCAGGCTCTAGGAATGACATTTTTCAGAGTGGCCACTCTGCCCCTAGGAGTCAGATGCCACCAACAATGTACTTCATCTGTATTAAAACGACGACTAAACATCAGGCCCCAAGTACAGATACAGGCAGGGAGAGGGGACACGGTGCACTCTGAAGACAGTCTCTATTAAAATATACGAAGAGGAGATGAGGACACAGACACGCGCGGAGGAAAGACCACGTGAAGACACGGGGAAGATGTCGTCTGCAAGCCAGGGAGAGAGGCCTCGGAAGAAACCAACTCTGTGGACACCTTGATCTCAAACATCTAGTTTCAGAACTGTAAGATAATAAATGGCTGTTGCTTAAGCCAAAAAAAAAAAAAAAAAATACAACTACAAAACAACACAGGATTCCGCTTCTTGCTTGCTTCTGCCTTTTTCCTAAGAACATTAATTCAAGATATATTTTAAGGCAGAATGTCACTAAGACATGCAGATACAAGCAAGTTCTCTCTGCCACGGTGCCGCTTTACCTGCTGAGAAACCTGGATGCCCTCCCCAGGGCTCAGGCCCTCGCTTGTTCTGTGGCTGCTCAGAAAATACCCCTAGTGTTTTTCCAGCTACCACCAACCAGCCCCCTGACGCACCCCAGCTCAGCCACCTCCTTGAACTGCTGTCATTGCCGATTCCGCTTCTGGGACTCCAGCCCAAGGCTACGGGCTGCCACCGCAACGATGCCTGATGGATGGGGGTGTTGATCCCATCCCAGCATCGTGATATATCTGAAAGAACTGGCTAAAAAAACAACCACACTGTGGACTACGACGCTGCCTTTTATATTAGAGAAGACAGGAAAGAAGTCCTTGGTATATGGTCGAGGAACAACACCAAACGGCGTACATAACGTGTTCACATTCTTAATGGTACTTAAATATTAGCAAAGTTGAGATTATAACTGACTTCAATTTCTCATTTGTGCTTCTCTGTATTTTCTAAGTTGCTTTATAAGAAAGCAGGAGCAGCCTTTGTCTTAGGGGAAAACCGCACAAAAGTCGTATTTTAGATTCCTCACATTGATTCAGAAGTTCATCATTCCTAGGCTACAAGTTACAGGGCAACACATGGAGCTGGAGGTCAGACAACTCCAGTTCCGGCCCTGGCTTTGCCCTGATGAGCTGTGTGGCATCGACAAGACCCTTATTCTCACTGGGCCTCAGTTTCCCCATCTGTAAAATGAGGATAACACCAACTTCAAGGACATGTTGCAAGATTCAGATAAAAGTGACCCAGAAGACTGAAACGGGCTTAATAAAAGAAGGAGTGGACAGGGGGAAGGGGGAAGGGAAGGAAGCAGGGATAACAGGGACAGCTAGAGAGCTGCTGGAGTGAGCCTGTGACAGAGGCTCCAAGGAGAGAAGGGGGAGGAAGGAGGACACAGGAAGGAACCTTCTCCCAAGCCCAGCACTCAACCCAGGTGGGTGGGTCTCTGTCTTCAGCCATTGTAAGAAACCCAGCTTGGACTTCAAAAGGGGTTGTGGGACACAGGGGAGGGAGCAGCTAGACCCCAACACAAACAAGCCTGCCCTTCCACCCTGAGTCCAGCCGTCCAGCCAGCCAACACGTCCTATCTGTCCCCTTCCCCCTTCACAACCAGCCCATTAGAATTCTTTGCGTTGTAAAAACCCTTTCACTTAAAGTAAAATGCATTGCCCCTGGTCTCCCCTACCAGCCCCAAACCACCACCCACACCCCTCCCTCTGCACTGGGTGCTGAGAAAAGAACCCAGGTGTAGCCTGAAGGCTGCTCAAAAACAGCTAACCCAGGAACAAGCCATAGGCCCTGGGGACTCAGAGGCCAAAAGACCAAAGGTCCTTCCTCCCAGCAGGAGGTAAGGCAGATGCCTGGGAAAGGGAAGGGGTGAAATCAGTTGCTCCAGAGCCACCCAGGGCCGAAGGGTGAGGTCAGCACCCCAGCAGGCCCAGGATCTAGCTGGGTGACCTCTCTGAGCCTCGGTCTCCTCCTCTGACCATGGAGATAACAAACTTACCTTACAAGGTGTCCTGAGGATAATGGACACAGGGAGGCACTTAGGGCGTGTTCTCTTGCCACCCCCTCCCACCCTAAAGTTTCAAGGGAGTTGGGACTTAGGGAAGGTTGAGGCCTCAGGCCTGGGAACTGGGAAGACCTTCCTTCCTCCTACCCCCATTCCCAGGCCTGGAAGAAATAAAAGCGGAAGGTGGGAAGGAGTCCGGGTCCGGAGCGCAGACTGTCCGGAGACGGGCACAGCAGGCCTGCCTGGGCCCCCTACCTCCCAAGCCCGCCAGCCCTCCCTCTGCCAGTTTTACCTGAAAATGGGGCCATACTTCTGGAAATTCTGGAGGTGGTGTTGGTGGATTTTGTGTGTGCCCGTCTCCTTCCAGAAACGGTACAGGTTTAGCCAGCCATTGTCACCAGGGGAGGGGATCTCATTGTAAGGGCGAGGACTTCGGGTGGAGATGCCACCACCCTCCCGAGTGGGCACCCTGGGATGCCCCAGGCCCTCACGGGGGGCATTCAGGAAGGGCTGGTAGCCTTTGACCAGGACTGAGCGCAGGGGAAGCCCCTTGGCCAGCATGCTGTCCTTGCAACTGCCACCGTAGCTGCTCCGCAGCAGCAGGGCCTGCCGCGTGCCTCTGGCCCTGGGCCACCAGGGTCAGTAAGCTTATAACCACCAGCTCAAGGCTAAGAGAGAGGCTGGGGCAGAGTCCAGCCTCCCTCCTCCTTCTGCGGCCTCGGCCCACACACACCCCCTCCCAGATGCAGGGCATGAGCCTCGGTCTGGAATTTCTGCAGCCAGAGAGGCTCCCCAAAGCACAGGGAGGCCCCTCTGTCTCTGTCCTCAGTGCCAGCCCTAGCAGAGCCCTGAGATACATGTCTGTGCCTTTGTCTGTGCAGAGGCCCCAGGCTGGCCCCCACGGTGGGTCCAGCTGCTGGCCGACGTCAGTCCAAAGATGTGCGCAGCCTGCGATTGCAGGGAGTGAGGGGCCCAGAAGGAGGGCAGAGCCACCTGCCCGCTTTGGGGCAGCACACGTCTCATTAACAGTTTCGGCCCCACTATTTATATGCAGTGGCGCTTTGCTGAAAGACGGGGGCACGTATGAGAAATGCTTTGTTAGGTATTAATAATTCTGTCATTGTGCAAATATCAGAGTGTGCACGAACCTAGATGGGGAGGCCGTGTGGGACAGCCTGCTGCTGCCGGGCTGCAAACCCGGACTGTGTGTTACTGTGCTGTGTTGCTGTAGGCAGCTGGAACACAGGGTAAGTATTTGCGTGTCTGAATGTAGCCGAATATAGAAAAGGCACAGCAAAAATAGGGTGTTATAATCTTGGGGAACCACTGCTGTATAGGCAGCCCATTGTTGACCAAAACGTCATGATGTGTCATTAACCTGTATAAATATGTGTGTGATTATAAACTGGTTTTGTATAGTTCCTTTGACTTTTAAAGTTCTACTTTTTTCTGCTTTCAAAAAAAAAAATTATATATTCTGAAAATATTGTAAGTGGCAAGCATTGCTATTCTTATTTTTTAAATTACAGTTGTATTTGTTCACTGTAGAGCGCTGAGGAAAAAGACAAACAAGAAAAATCACCACTCTGGAAGACTGAGGCAGGAGGATCGCTTGAGCTCAGGAGTTCCAGACCAGCCTGAGCAAGAGAGAGACCCCATCTCTACTAAAAATAGAAAAATTAGCCGGCCGTGGTGGTGTGCACCTATAGTCCCAGCTACTCGGGAGGCTGAGGCAGGAGGATCACTTGAGCCCAGGAGTTTGAGGTTGCTGTGAGCTAGGCTGATGCCACGGCACTCTACTCAGGGCAACAGAGTGAGACTCTGTCTCAAAAAAAAGAATATTAAAATCCTCTGAGTCCTTAATGCGAAAGAGGACAGAGACAAGAGACTACATACTGTTGGATTCCATTCTAACTGAGTTCAAGAATTGGCAAAATTAATTTATGGTATTAGAAGTGGTTCTCTTGTGAGGTAATGACCGGGAGGGGGCAGCTCAGAACTTTCTGGAGTGCTGGAAATGTTCCCTTTCTTGAGCTGAGTGGCTACATATGTAAAAATTCACTGAGCTATATACACTTGTGACTTTTTGCATTATATTGACAAGTTACCTTAATAAACAAGTAAACAAAACATCTGCATCTTTTTCTAGCAGACTCTTTTTCCTAAAAAAAAAAAAAAAATGGCCTTTACAAAGAGGACACAGACTCTCTTAGTAGGAGGTAAGTTCAAAATAAGCTTTGATGTAGGTTTCCCCACCTTGGATACTGTGAGAAGCAGAGGGAGACCTCTGGCTCAAGGGAGAGCAAACTGTCACTTTAGGCAGAGCATGGGCTACCCTGACACAACAAAGAGAACAGGGAGGCGGGTACTGCAAGCCAGTGGCTCTACAGGACACTGCCACCTGGCAGGGAAGGGGCAGCAATTCATTCACTCATTGGGTCTCAACAAGGGTGGCAGCATTGCCATACCTGAACAGTCATCCCACTGACCCAGGTGACAGCCATCGACTCTCTGTTTCTAGGGCCAATGAATGTGGTCCTGGCTTTTATCAAAGCAGCTGGGCATCCAGGGCAGGGCTGTCCAGGCACAAATTCCCACGGATTTTTGGAGATTCTCCATCTAATGACTCCACACCTTGTCTCAAGGCAAAAGCCAGAAACTCTTTCCCAGCATCCCTTGCAACTGAGATGCAGGCAGATGATTGGACTCCACCAATCAGATGCGCCTTGTGAAATCTTGGCTGGCAAGGCAGGCACAGTGTGGAACCCACTCTGACACATGGAGCGGCAGAGACCTTCACCCTGGTCCCTGCGGGGGTCAGTGGGTGGCCACCAAGGCAGCTCTGGGATGTGATTTGAGTCATATTCCTGACACCCTGGCATCCAAGCCTGACTGTCCACCCTCCTAGAGATGTTGTGAATTACAGTCTCCTGTGATAAGTTCTCCCCCGCCCCACATATTAGCTACAGTGAATCCTGTTCTTGACAACTAAAAACTGTGAATGATACAGTAGTAAACAACTAAATACATTGCTAAGAGTCTCTCATACTCTTACATTTCAAACTTATTTGAGTTGAATCATTTTGTACCATTCTACTTTTAATTTAAGCCCTATAGGCTTCAACTCATTAATAGGAGTTGACGGAAAGAGGTTTGTTATGGGGACTGTTACTGTAGTTTTACCACCCTTAGATAACTGGTGTTTTTGGTTGGTTTGTTTGTTTGTTTTTTGAGACAGGGTCTCTCCCTGTCACCGGGCTAGAGTGCAGTGTCATCGTCATAGCTCACTACAACCTCAAACTCCTGGACTCAAGTGATCCTCCTGCCTCAGCCTCCCAAGTAGCTGGGACTACTGGTGCATGCCACCACATCTGGCTGATTTTTCTATTTTTCGTAAAGACCAGGTCTCACTATGTTGCTCAGGCTGGTCTTGAGCTCCTGGCCTCAAGTGATCCTCCTACCTCGGCCTCCCAAAGTGCTAGGATTACAGGTGTGAGCCATTGAGCCCAGCAACCACCCTTACATAACTGTTAAAAAACATTTTGGTGTGGCCCTTCCAGTATTTTTTCTAATTAATTTTTCTTTGTTTTTTTTTCCTTCTTTTTCTGAGTGATTAAAATTCTATTTATTTATTTTTACTTCAATCTATAGTTTTATCAAAATAATCCAAGTAAGTGGTTGAAAAATTCCAGTAGTTCTTGTATCAGTCAGGGTTCAGCCAGAGAGGCAGACCAATGGGAGAGAAGTATGAAGAGATTTTTTGGCTTAGGCAATCACGGGCTGGCTGGGCAAGTCCGCAATCTGTAGGGCAGCCGGTCAGGAAGGGCAGGCTGGAACCCTGAGTCACGGCTGAAGCCACTGTCCACAGGTGGAATTTCTTCTTCAGAGAAGCCACACATCCACTCTGAAGACCTTTCAACTGATTGAAACAGGCCCACTCAGGTTGCCTAGAATAATCTCACTTATAGTAAACTGATTTTGGACTTTAATCCAAAACACCTGCACAGCCATGCCTGGATTAGTGTTTGATTGATTGTTTCTTCTTAGAAGCATCTTGCAACCGTTCACGTTCCCCACTCCACGCTGCCTCGCTCTGAGCCTGGGCTCGGCTTTCATCCAGGGACTTCCTTTCGCTTGGACATTTCCACTTCTTGCTCCTGTTTTCCGCATCCCACGTGTCTCTCCTGTTTTGCTGGAACATATCTTTCAGTCTCTTCCTTTGAAAGAGTACATGAAAGGCATGTTTTTGAGGCTTTGCTCATCTGACAGTGTCTTTATTCTGCCCTCACACTTGATTGAGAGTTTTGCTGGATATAGAATTCCAAGTTGGAAATAATTGTCAACATTTTAAAATAATTTTTGAAAGCATAGCTCCATTGTCTTCCACTTTCTAGACATGCCGTTAAGTCCAAAGCTACTCTCATTCCTGAATCCTTGCATTTGTCCTTTTTGTTCCCCTCTGGTAGCTCTTGGGACCTTTTGGCTGCTCTGAAATTTCACGATGCACATCAGCTCCTAGGCTGGGTACTTGGCGAGCCCTTTCAGGCTGTCAAAGCCCTGGAAAATTCTTGTATAATTTATTTTATAATTTTTCCCCTCCATTTTGTCTCTTCTCTATTTCTGCAACTCCTGTTATTTATATATGAACCTCCTGGATTTACCTTTTTTTTTTCTTTTTTCTTTTTCCTTTATTCTCCCATATTCCATTTCTCTGTTCCACCAAATGAAAGATTCTCTACTTCAGCTTCCAACCCTTCCGTTGCAATTTTTATTTCCATTATCTGTTCTTTAGTTCCCTAGGGCCCTTCCTCATATCTGGATGTGGACACAATGTGGACATAGTAGCTTCTCTTAACGCTCTGAAGATGTTGATCGTGGTTTGGGTTCTCTGTTCAGTTTTGTTTTGCTGTCTGCACAGCCTCTATTTCCTCTGAATTTCTTTTCCTGTTTGTTTTGATCCCTGCCTTTCATGTTAGAAGTTTCATCAAATTTCTGGCCGTCCATTTGAAGTCCTGCCCAGATTCCAAATTTGAGAGTCAGGACCCAAATGATTGGCCAGAGTTTGCAACATGCAGGCAGGGAGAGTTCAGCAGGGGCTTTGGGGCAGGGTCATCACAGAGGACTCTGACAGATGCCAATGTCATGACTATCTAACTTCTCACTTGGACTGGTCATTTTCTCTACAGAAGGATCCTCCACCTCCAGTATGAGACCTCTCACTTGCCTCCCCATGGCTGGTGTCCACAGGTCCAGAACCTTGTTGGCTCAATGAATCCAGAGGACAGACCTCGGCACATTGACCCAGAAGCCCTTGAGGTGTTCTGTGCACACAGACAATTCCGTGAGCTGTGTTTTTACCAAAATTCTCATAAGCATTTCCCCTTAGTAAAGAGGACATTAAATGCTCCTGAACCAGCTCTTGACTTTTCTGTTAGCTGAATGCCATTATCTGTACCTTATTCTTTTAAGTTCAAAACTCTGAGGTTCAGAGGTCAGAGGTTGGTAGGTGAGGCAACAACCCAGGGTGGAGGGACAGGTGCAGTTATTTATTCCAACACCTGCAGCACCGACATCTCCATTCCAGGCATGGGGCCAGGTGATGGCGGGGAGCAGGCTCCATGGGACACGTGGCCCCTGGCCTAAGAGAGGCACAGTCCAGGGGGCAGCGTGAAGGCCAGGAGCAGGAGTGGCATTGGAGCGTGGGACTGGGAGGAGATGAGGCTCCTGGGAAGGGCGAGAGGTGGGGGGAGGAGAGCTTAAAGAAGGAACGAGAGAGCCAGGAAAGCACTGGGAGAGAAGAGTCCCGGAGAAGGTTGTCCGACCGCCAAGGGCGAGGTCGTGGGATCCGAGTTGGTGTTCGCAGTTTTCATTTTCATTCCTGCACATTTTTGTGCCGTCGAGTTGCTGCACATCGGGTGCCTCGGGGAGGGCAGACTTGCGAAGGTTAAGAATGGCGGGCCACAACCTGCTGGCTTCGCGCCAATCTCCTACTCTCCAGGCGACAGTTGGCAGATCAGTCCCAGAGAGCAACTGAGAAGGGAATGGGGAAAGACGAGACAGAGAGGGATTTGGCCACAGCCAGAACCCAACCACCCAGCTGTGGCCAAGGCGCTGCCCCTGACCCGCTGGCACCCTTGAGACGTGGGAGCGACTTCCCTGAGTGCAGCTTCCACGTCTGTCAAATGGATGATCTGGAAGGGTCCCTGTATGTCGGGGAGTGCTGTCCAGGAGGCCCAGCATGGGCCTTGTGCTCCATGCGTCACGGAGGCGGCCTCCCCTGAGGAGTGTGGCCAGGAGGGGAAGGAACCTGGCCAGTAGCCAAGTGGGGCAGACAGGTTGAGTCAGGTGGCTTTGCTTCCCCACATTCGGGCACGACAAGGAAACCCTACGCAGGTAGACAGCAGCAGGCGGAAAAGGAGAGGTGAGGGGGGAGGCAGGGCCAGGAGGAAGTGGGGCAGGGCGATGGGAGTTGAGGGGCAAGGCCAGTAGGGACAGGAAGGACACCAGCTCCAGCGACAGTTCTTGCCAGGTGACACCAAGCTGGGCAATGAAGAGCAGGGCTCAGGATGAGGGATGGGGCAAACAGAGACCACAAAAAGAGAAACGACTCCCTGGGACCGTACCTCCACCTGGGGCCCTGCCCTTATCTCACTGGGCCTCTACAAGAACGAAGAACGGGGCCCCCAGTGAGCAGGACAGGGCCGTGTCCTGCTGACTGAAGCGTGCACACAGGCACCCGTCTCCCCGTCTCCTCGCAACCCCCAGCCCCTCTGGAATTCCTCCGCAGCCCCGGCCCCACACTGCCAGCAGGCGCACACAGCCCCTCCCAGTCTTCCTGCCTCCCAGGCCAGGGTTGCCGTATCGGAGGCCCAGGCGGGGGGAGCCTGGCCCCCCCAAGCATCTGGGCCCAGGAACATGGAGAAGACCCCGCTCCCCGCTTGCGCTAGTGAAGGCAGGGGCCCAAGTGTGGTGGGAAGGGCACCGGCTCATGTGGCTTCGGGCAAGCCCCACAGGCCTTGTCTACCCCAGCAGACATCAGTACACTGTGTTGTGCACTCGCTGTGCGCAGGGCACTGGGCACGCATCACCCCACTTACTCCTCGCGCCCCCACACAGGGCAGTTCTATACTTACCCCTGTTTCACAGGTGAGGAAACTGAGGCTCAGACAGGCTGGACACTTGCCCAGAGTCATAGCGCTAACTCGCAACAGGGCTGGGATTCAAACCCGGGCTGCCCCTGGCTCGGTCCTGGGCTCTCAGGCCCCTCACCGCGCAGCTGAGAGGCGGACCTGTGCCCACCGACTGAGGACGGTGAGGTGCCAAGACACCAGGCAAAGCCCTGAGGGGGTCATTCCTTTGAATTTCCATGTCATAGATGAGAAGACTGGGTTCCAGGGAGGGGCAGAGGCCTACCCTGCGTCACCAGAGTGAAGCGAGGGCAGAGGAGACACTGAAGCCAGGCCCCAAGCCCCCCAAAGAGCCCTGAGCGCCCGAGTTAAGAGTGGCTCTGCCCTGTGTGAGGCCAGGCCAGAAACCACTGCTGACTTCCACAGCGGGCTCCAGGCTGACGGCTGGAGGCAAGGCCAGAGGAGGTGAGGAGGAGGCTTTCATAACTCAGGTCTTGGAGGAACTTGGAGAAACAAAGGAATTTCACCTTGGAACCCCAGCTGGCCCTGATCTGGGTGACTCGGCACGGCTGACTCAGGAGCCCGGGTCCCTCAAGCGTAAAGGTCTGCGGCCAGGCCACTCTGGACTCACTCCAAGATGTTGGCAAAGCTGGTCCCCACCCAACCCTGGATGTCGACTCTTCCCATGCCCACACCCTGGGTCTGTTGCTTTCCTCTCCAAGCTGCCTCCATGGCCCCTCCCCCCCAGACCACATCCAGACCCATGGTCCAGCCCAGGTCAGTGCCCCCGACACGCACGCCTGCACCCTCACCTTCCCCAACCACAGGACCCTCGCCCAATGCGCTGTCGAATCATTGCACAAAACTACAACCCACTTGATAAAAACATGTACGTCAGAAAACACACACACCATACAGAACATTTCATGCCAGCAATCTGCACTGGACCTTATGTTATACATTGGAGAGTAGAACTTTTCTCCTTTTTTTAATTTTTTTTCAAAATCGTATCTGCTAGCACATAACAGATGCATTTAAAACATACACATAAGAGACAGAAAGTAGCTCGGCGGTGCTTAAGGCCAGGGGATGGAGGGATCGGAGGATGATCCAGAAACCGTGTGAGGACGCTCAGGGTGATGAAAATGAAAATACAATTCCGTGAATATACTAAAAACCATAAGATTGTCCTTAAATGGGTGACTTATATGACATGTGAATCATATCTCAATAGAGCTGTTGCCACAGACGCACGCAAGCAATGTCCTCCTGGCCCCTTCTGCTGGGTCTGCCAGCCCATAGATCACCCGTGACAGTGGCAGTTGTCCTTACACAGCCACTTGACCCAGGATCCCAATAGCATTGAACACTTCCAACAAATTTAGAGCAGCAGTTTTTAGCAGAAAAAAAAATTAGCACTTATCAAGAGCACTGGTCTCCCTGAGGGAGCGACTCTGCCCCGCAGGGACCTTCGGATAAGGAGCCTTGGGAAAGAGCCGGTTGTGCCTCACTGACGGCCTCCAGCCTGGGATGACATCAGCCGGGGCAGGCGGTGTCTCAAGCAACATCACAGCGATGCGTTTCCACCGGGAAATGCCATCAACTCGGTTTTCCTCCAAACAGTTCAGAACTATGATAAAATTCCTGATTTAAAGCCAATCCCTGTCGTTCTGTGTGACCCTGCGTTTCTCCCTCAGAAGCAGCCCCAACTGACGTGGCACGGAAGACCTTGGGGTCCTCTTCTTGGCAGCCACCCCAGCTCCGGTCCAGGCCTCCAGGCCTCCCCTCAGCCCGTGCTGTGGGGCACTGACCACCCCCAGGAGTGGCCCAGGCTGCAGGTTATTGCCTCGTGCTACCCAATAGCCACAGTCACATCACTTGGCAGGCTGTGATTCAGTGTGGGCCAATGAGATACAGGAAGGGTTTGCTCACTTCTCTGAAAGAGCTTCCAGAAACACATCATTCCCCCGGGCCGCAGCTGAAGGTATTAGTTGTCTATTGCTGCTTAACAGATTACCCTAAAACTCAGTGGCTTGAAACGACAGCTGTTGATTACCACACAGCTTCTGTGGGCCAGGCAGCCAGGATCGGCTTTGCTGGGGGCTCAAGTCCAGGGTTCCTCCCAAGGGGCTGCTGTCAGCTGAGGCTTGGCTGGAGCAGAGAATCAGCTTCCAATCTCAGCGGATGAAACTGGCCCTACTGCGAGACCTCCCAGTGGCTGCTGGCAGGAGGCCCTGGTCCTCCCTGGTGTTGGTCGCAGGCCTCATTTTTTCACCTCATGGCCTCTTCGAGGGCTGCTTGGGTCCTGCCAGCACGGCAGCTGCCTTTTCCCAGAACAAAGGATCTGAGAAAGCACGCAGAAGGCTGAACTTTTTACGTCCCAGTCTCTGCAGTGACACACTGTCACTTCTACTTTTTCCCACTTGTTAGAGCGAGGCACTAAGTCTAGCCTAGACTTAAGGAGAGAAGAACTGGGCTCTACCTTTTAAAAGAAGTGTCAAAGAATCTGTGGACATATTTTAAACCACACTGAGGAAGCCTGCAGCCCCAGAGATTTTTGGCACCCATCTTGCAACCACAAAGAGGAGCCAGTTTTTAGAAAGATGTATGGAAACAAGGCCCTTGGTGCCACTGTGGACTCAACCAACCCACCACCAGGCCTACCTTGACACTTCCAGTTACGTGATAAATCCTCATTCCAGTTGGGATTTCTGCTGCTTGGAATCACGTGTGACCTGGTCCTGGTGGGAATGAAGGTGGCAGCACAGAGTCACATGGCCCAACCACCCACAGCATGTCACAGGGACTCTCTCATCCACCCCCGGGGGACCCAGGGCACTGCCAGGGCTCACTGGGCTTCGCTGCACAGAGGGGCCAGTGGGCTCCTGCCCAAGTGAGAACCAGCCCGGGCGTGCCCTCCACCCCATCAGGAGACTCAGTAAGAAACTCCTGGGTAGTCACATATCCAGAATTTTCTCATTTTGTGTTCCAGACAGAATGCTCAGATACAGCCGGCCCTCCCAATCCATGGGCTCTGCATCTGTGGATTCAACCAACCGCAGAGCAAAAACATTCGGGGGAAAAAAATTGTGTCTGTATAGACATTTCTCCTTGTCATTACTCTCCCATCCAAGTACTAACCAGGCCCGAGCCTGCTTAGCTTCCGAGATCAGAGGAGATCGGGCCCATTCAGGCTGGTATAGCCATAGACCCTTGTCATCACTCTTTAAACAATACAGTATAACAACTTTTACACAGCATTTACAGTGTATGAGGTATTATAAGTAACCTATGATTTAAAGTGTACAGGAGGATGTAGGTAGGTTATTTGCAAATACTACACCATTTCATACCAGGGACTTGAGCATCTGCAGATTTTGGTATTGGTGGGGGGGTCCTGGAACCACGCCCCCATGGATACCGAGGGATGACTATACTAGATTTTTGAGCTCAAAACCAAACCCCCTGAGTTGGGCTCCCGTATTAAGACCAGATCGGTGTCCTCAGGCCTTGATGGCTCCTACACCTCCAAATACCAAAAGATCATTTCAGATATGCCTTCCTGTGCCTTCAACCTCTAGCTCAGGCAGTTAAACACCAGCAAACAGTGGGAACACCATAAGAAAGCTTGAGAGGCTCACACCTATAATCCCAGCACTTTTGGAGGCTGAGGTGGGAGGATCACTTGAGACCAGGAGTTCAAGACCAGCCTGGGCAATGTAGCAAGACCCCATCTCTAAAAAAAATTTTAAAAATTAGCTAGCCATGGTGACACACACCTGCAGTCCCAGCTACTTGGGAGGCTGAGGCAGGAGGATTGCTTGAGCCCAGGAATTTGAGGCTGCCATGAGCTATGATGACATTACTGCACTCCAGCCTGGGTGACAGAGCAAGACCCTGTCTCTTAAAAAAAAAAAAAAAAAAAAAGCCTAAGAGGCTGAAAAATACGTGGCTGAGTTCCAAATTCACCACCACCGCCCAGCTGCAAAGCCTTTGGCAAACCCTCAGTTTCCTTCTCTGTTCATGGAAAAATTAATACCCAACTCAGAGGACTATTGAGAAGATTAATGAAATATATATATTTCCATCTGCCTGCTTCACCATGCTGGCACTGGGTTTGCATTCCAGAGGCCACATCAGGGTCCAAGCTGCTGCCAGAGCTGTAACCTGTTGCTGACCAGGAGAAGGAGGCAGGGCCACAGAAGACAGAAAGGGCCCTCCCTGCAGGGCCAGCTGCATTTAAGCAGCCTTTCCTAAGGTCCCCCACCAGTCCAGTTACATCTCCCCGGCCAGAACTGAAGCATGTGACTGCACTTAGCTACAGAGAGGCTGGAAAATGCAGTTTTCATTTTGATGGCAATATCCCCAGCTAGCAGTCTTGGCTGCAGTAAGTTAGGCCAAGTCAGGAAGGAAGAGGAAGGAAGCCTGGTAGAGACTGTAGCTCGGAGCCATGCTCTTCATCCAGCTTCACCAGGAATGAAGCTGATAATCTGACCCCATCAGACATCTGGGTCTCTCTCTCTCAGTCACTTAAGTCTGTGACTTACAGGCAGGAAACAATGTTCCTGGGACTTCAGCGACCCCCAGCAGGGTGGCCGGCGCAGAACAGACAAGTAGCACTTTCATTTCTGCAGTAGTCACCGTGTTGGCAACTCCCCGTCTCATGATAACCCCTCTCTCCTCTCTGAAAGACCCCAAGAACACATAGGTGGGTCCCAAGTAACCCTCCTCTCCAGAGGTGACAATTTTACTTGTGTGCTCAGGCCAGGCAAATCACAGCCCCTTCCAGAACTGTCTGAAATTCCTCCCAGAGGAATGAAGCCAGAGCCACAGAAAAGCTCTCCAAAGCCTACTGGCCACGGTCAAGGTCCTTGTTCCTGTTCCAGGGACGCCGGAGACCCAGTGTGCCTCTGGCCTTCTGGTAAACGCCCAGTCTGTGTCACCCAGCTTCACCTGAGTTTCTGTCACTTGCCATCAAAAACTGTGACTACTCCAGGTATCTTTCCCTCTATTATAGAGAAGAGCTTCCATGTTTACGACATTTTTAATCATACGGTAGTATTAGAATTCTTTCTGTAACAATTGGCAGAAATCCAGCTCAAATTGGCTTAAACAAAAATAAATACATACATGAATAAAAATTCACTGACAGAAATTTGAGAAGTCCAAAGGCAGAAGCTGATGATCTGGTGGAGTTCCAGGGCCCCGATGCTCTGTCTGTAACTCGCTCTGTCTCTTGGTTCTTCTTTCTTCCTTGCTGGCTGCACCCTGCTGCAGCCATCTGCATGTGACAAGAAAGAAGCCCAGGCAGCTCCTGACTCCATGGTCCTGGCAGCTCACCTGTGCACAGGTAGAGGGGCCACCTTCTGCAGCATCCATGGATGTCACAGACGAACTCTGATTGGCCAGCCTGGGTCACACGCTCACCCCGTAGTCTACCCATAGTGTACCTGTGTACCTGGTAGATAGACTTTCTGCACAGGCCAGCCCTGCAGCCAGGGGCCAGCTGTGCTCTGTGGTTGATGGGGCCTCAGGAACCATACCAGACGGAGGAAAGACAGTCCCCAAAAGCAGAGGGGTGCTGGGCAGACCACAGACACAATAATACAGCTTTGTACCGTGAAACAAGCAAGGGATTTGGAGCCTGATGGACTTGGGTTCAAATCCTAGTTCAACCACTGAGTGGTCGTGTGGCACCGGGCAAGTCACTTGAGCTACTTGAGACTTATTTTTTTCATCTTTAAAATGGACATAATCATACCTGCCTTTCAGGGTTGCTGCAAGACAACAAGGCACTTAGAAAATGCATAGGCTTTAAAGTAGCCCACCTAACATTGCTGCCCTGAACGTCACCCTCTTGTGACTTAGCTCAGGGTGTAAAGACCAAACGTGAAAACTGTGTGTTTCTTTCCCGGTTTGCTTCCACATGCCCAGCTTCGGGCATCTCACTACGGCAATTTGCCCCCCGCCCCCACCCTATTCCCCCGCTTTGAGGGTGTTTGTTCCACGTTCTCATCCCACCCCCACCTAACAGTTCAAATGCAGGGGAGGACCTACGACATTTGGGGAGAAGCCAGCCCTGGAGACGGGATGCAAGGTCGTGGCATTTCTAATCTTAAGTAACAGATGTGGCTGTTAAAACTATTTTATTATTACAGAAAATTCCTTTTGCTGTTTCATTTTGTTTTGTTCAGCCTTGGGCGGGGTCATGTGGTCATCTGTGGGTAGGGTGACCTTCCCGAGGAAGGAATGAAACATGTCGTCCATCCCCAGGCTACCGATTACATAGCCAGGGTCTATGATGACCCTGGGGACAGGGTCTATGAAGACTGAATGTTCCCTGTCCTGAAGGACAGGGGACTCCACTCTGGGGACTGTTTCTTGTCATGGATCCTGAGCTATTCCTTCTGGCCAGAAAGAATGAAATGAAGGCAAATAGGGGACAGAGTTGACAGAATTTTGGGGGCAGGACTCAGTGGGCAAGGGGGGGGAGAAGACTAAACCCCTGGGAGCCAAGGGCCCAGAGTCCCCAGTGGGGGAGTGTTGCCAGCGTGGGGACCCCTGCACAGGGCACCTCTGAGGCTGGTCCCAGGGCCTGGCCCATCACAGCCCTCCTACGAGAACTTGCCCCACATGGACTTCCTAGGGAGGATCCCGGGCCTGAGTCCTAATCTTCACTCGGCTGTCCCATGCAGCCTCTCCTGCTCCCCAAAGACCCCACAGCCTCTGTGAGTCCAGAGGAGCCCCCACACCCCAGCTTGAGGGTGAATGACTAGGCCAGAGCACTCCCTGCCTGGGTGCAAGACACCCTATGCCCCTGTCCCCCTCCCTATGTTGCCCAGGCTGGTCTCCAGTGATCATCCCACCTCAGCTTCTCGAGTAGCTGGGGCTGCAGGCGCGCACCACCGTACCCAGCTTCAGTTTTATTTTTGACAGCTTCACTCCACTTCCTCAGTGCAAACATATTAAAATATTAAAAAATTGCTGTAAAGTTTTTGAAAGGATATTTCTAATTTTGCTCTTGAAACCATTTGGCTAGGAGTAACTGATTTAAATTACAATTGGGAATTCTTACAAAATGAGAAAAACCCTAGCCCACACACTCTTTCAAATGTAATGAAATTTTTATGAATACTAAATTTAACAATTAATGAGGTTGATATAATGTTACAGTTGGACATTTGATTAAGAATTTATTGATTTCAATTTTGCAGTGTTCTCATTTTAGAGCTAATCATTTTTTCCTCAGCTGTCAGATATTCACATGGGTCCCTGGGAGGCCCCCCTGCTGTGGGCTCCTCTAGCAGGTGGCACGTAAGTAACCTGAGCCAACAGGCCTTCCCTGTCCTCCCTGACACACCCACGCCCCTTTACACACATAATCAGGATTAACATGTGTCTTGGCAGGACCGTGGAGGCACCGTCCAGCTCTAGATGAGGAAGAGGATGGAGCCAGAGCAGGGTGGGAAAGCCATGCCACGCCACGCCACGTGAGAAGGGACTTCCTCACTACAACCTGTGGCCAGGCTGCTAAGAGCACAGAGGCCTGAGATCGGTCAGCCCTGGAGCTTGGCATGGGCACCTCTTCCCTCTGGGGGAACGGAGGGTCCTGGGGACAGGAGGGGAAGGGCCGCCGGCCCTGGTTTCCATAGCCGGCCACAGAGCAGTGCCCACACCTATTTGGGGGCAAAAGCCTCTGTGTTCCAGGCAGGTGGGCATCGGGGCAAGCGAGTGGCTTCTACATGGCACAAGGACAACGCCCCACAGGAGGACATGAAAAGGCTGACACAGCAACACAGGCAGGGAGCACAGTATCCCAGCCTCTCTTCGGAACCAGAGCAAGAGGGGGGCTGAGGCAGCCTCAGCCCGGTCTGCCGCAGGGGCTGAGGCAGAAAAATGCCACCTTGTCCTTGCTCCTGTCTCTCCCAGGTCTCCAGATAGCCGTCTGCTGCCCACCAGCCCCTCCTTCACCCTGGACGCTCAGCCGGCGCCGCTGAACTTAAACTTCCCGCCACTAGGTGGAGCCAGAGCCCACGGCAACAGCGCGGCCGGCGCCGGGCCCGGGAGGCAGAGGACGCGGGCACCAAGCTGAGTCTGGACCCGGCTGCGGGGCCAGGCAAAAGGATGAGAGCGCGGACCTATTCGCTTTCACAGTCCGCTCTGTCTGGACTCGCACTGAAGGCGAAACCGTCCCGAGCAGACCCCGGCAGCCACAAAGCCCATCTATCGGACGAGGAGCCTGAGGCCCTGAGAGGGTCCGGTGGAGCCAGGACAGGGTGAAGCCAGAGCCCGCGCCCTGCCCGCAGCTCCTTCCCCGGCGCCGCTGCCGGGATCCACGCCCGCCGCGGGAGCGCCGTGAAGCAGGAGCCGCCTCCAGAAGTGGCGGTCCCGAGAGCGGGACCCAGTCACACGATGGCCGCGGAGCCCGCAGCCGGCCCAGTGTCCGGGCTGTCGTCCCTGCGGCGGGGCCCGGGCAGTCGTGGCTGAGGCGCGGGATCTGGGGGCAAACGCCGGCACACGCGGCGAGGGCGGGTCGCAGCCGAGGTGCCGGGTCTCAGGAGCACCGGGCGGCGGGGGGCGGGGCTGGCGCGGCCCAGGCGCTCTCGCATTGGATGCGGGCGTTGCTGGGGTTCTCGGATTGGCTGGCCTTGGGGGGGGCGGGGCCGAGGGCGTAAAGGTCCGGACTTAGCATGAGGCAGGTACCGGGATCTGGCGCAGGTGGCGCGGATTCTTCTGCGGCTGGGGCCCGAGCTGCAGGCTGATCCAGCGTCTGGGGTGGCCATCCGCCGCGTTGTCCCCAGGCACAGGTGTGCTGCGGGGGATCCACCTCCAGGCTCCCTCAGATAGGCAGGTGTGCACCCTTCCGCACGGCCTGCCCCGCCCTGCGCTTTCACTGACCTCTCACCAGCCGAACCAGGTAGATGTCCAGACCCTTGCCTATCCCGCCCCTGCTCCTGTCGCCATCAGCCATGCCACCCCACCCCAACTCCCATGTTCCCCTACAGAAGTCTCCTCCAGGGTCCAGGGTGGCAGCACACGTCGCTTTGCGCACCCAGTGCCCAGCACAGAGCCCCGCCCTCTGTGGTCGTCCTTCGCCTCTCGCGTGTCTGTGCGGCAAGGGGACCAGGCACCTGGTTGCCACGTGAGTTGGGTAAGGATGTTTGCAGAACTGTGCTGGGGTTGAATGTCACCGCGCCTGTAAAAACGGAAAATGGTCAGTTAGCGTCAGGGTCAAGAAGAAAAACTGCCCCCTTGTTGCCCTTTCCCTACCGCAGGGCGCTGCTTCAAACAAATCCGTCTGCGAATGCCAGCCCGCACGCGAATTCTGGTCCGGAGGCGGAGCAGAAACCAGCTGTCTGCCTCCGTGCAAGAGTCAACCACGAGGTTTCCGTCAACAGCAAACGTCCTTTGCAATCCGAAGGAGGAAATTAGCTCTCTGGATGCTCCAAGTTCCCGCCCTCTCAGGACAGTCAGCGGGGTCCGCCAGAGGGCGGCGGAAGGACGGAGCTGCTCGCTGAGTTAGCGCTCGCCTGCGCTGAAGCGGTGCCGAGCTGAGTAAAAACAGAACTGATGATAGTTCACAGTTTGAGTGGTTACTCTAGGCCAGCCATGCTTCTGAGTGGCTTGTAGAAAATTAACTCATCTGGCCGGGCGCGGTGGCTCACGCCTGTAATCCTAGCACTCTGGGAGGCCCAGGCGGGTGGATCGGTTGAGCTCAGGAGTTTGAGACCAGCCTGAGCAAAAGCGAGACCTCCATTTCTACTAAAAAAAAAAAAAAAGAAAGAAAGAAATTACATGGACTGCTAAAAATATATATAGAAAAATTAGCCGGGCATGGTGGCGCATGCCTGGAGTCCCAGCTACTCGGGAGGCTGAGGCAGGAGGATCACTTGAGCTCAGGAGTTTGAGGTTGCTGTGAGCTAGGCTGATGCCACGGCACTCTAGCCTGGGCAACAGAGTGAGACTCTGTCTCAAAAAAAAAAAAAAAAAGAAAGAAAAGAAAAAGAAAACAAAATTAACTCATCTGATCCTCCCATCAACCCTATGAGGTGGATCCAGTTATGTTAACCCCATTCTAAAGATGAGGACACAGAAGCACAGAGACTTTGAGTAACTTGCCTAAGGTCACACAGCCAGTGAGATGTAAATCCAGGGTATGACCTCAGGAGTAGAGCTGTAAATCCTGCATCCCTAAGCCTGTACAATTCTGCTCCTGGTGAAGAAGAAGGGGAGAATGGAGAGTAGAGGAGACAGCTGAGGTCCCCCCAGCCATAACTCTGGTGGGCGCTTTAAGGCCAGTTCCAGAAGCAGGCACCAGACAAGGGCGTCAGGACCTTGGGTCATCAGGCAGGTAAGGTTAGAAAATCTGAGCTCCCCGACACATCTACCCTACATACTTTGCAGGGACCTGGCCCAGCCCACCTGTCACCACCTGAGACTAGACCCAGCCCTCCGATGCCCTGGGTACCGCCATGGTGTGCCCTTCCAACCGCTGCAGCCTGTCTGCTTAGATGTGTGAGGTTGGCCTGGACTCACCCTCATCCTTATCGGTAGACAGCCTCGCCCTTCCCCCATCAGGCTGTCTCAGCCCTCCCCGGGCCAGGCCGGGGTCCAACCATGATTGAGGGGATGTTTGTGGGATCCTGTCCAGGACAACCTTGAGACCAACCACGATTGAGGGGATGTTTGTGGGATCCTGTCCAGGACAACCTTGAGAGGAGTTTCAGGCCTGAGTGCGATCCTTTCCTGGTTTTCTTCCCAATTTAACAAACATTTACTGAGCTGCTGTGAGTACTGATTGCACAGGTTGCAAGGGGAGCTTGCTGGGTGACCTTGAACAAGCTACTTAACCCCATCCCCTGCCCTCAGTTAGTTCCCTTTCTGTAAACTAAGAGGTTAGAGAGAACAAGGGTTCTTCTTGGGGCTGAGGGATTTCCCAAAATTACACACGGGTGTGTCCAAGTACATCTTTCCCGGGCAAGGTTTCTCAACCTCAGCTCCACTGACATTTGGGGCCGGATAATTCCTTCCTGTGGGGGTCTGCCTTGTGCATTGTAAGACGCCTTTACCCACTAAACACCTCTCTGAAGCTGGCCCAGCCCCATGGCCTTTTCACCCACCCCTCCTGCTGTGGCCTGGCTGGGAGGGGTACAGGAAGGTGGCACATTGCCAGGGACCGTTTGGAAGAGGAAGAGGCAGAACCTCCTCCAGGCTCAGCTCTCTGTGAGCCCTGCCAAGATCGCCCACACCTGCCTGACTCTCTGGGGCCCCTCAGCCCTGGCTTGGGAACGTGGCTCCCCCACCATCCCAGGGCCCACAGACACAGGCCCCTGACATAGGCCTTACCTGTCCCCCCATGAAAGCCCCAGGTGGGGGCAGGAAAAGGGGGCAGGGGCCAGTGTCGACACTAGTGACAGATGTTGGAAGCAGAAATCCCACGTCCCAAGGCCAAGCCTGCATGCTCTCTCTCTCCTCCTGGTCAGCAGCCCCTCACTGAGCCCCTGCCAGGTCCAGGCCTGCTGAAAGTGCCGGACAGCCAGATGAATTCAGCAGAGCTGAAAATGTTCCACAACCAGCTCTCTGGGCTGGGGCAAGGGACCCTGATTTGTAGTCTTTGCCCATTTCTGTGGTGTGAATACTACCAGGGCAGATATCAAGCCATCAGTGTGATGTCACTGAACACTGAGCTTGTTCACACCATTATATGACATGTCCGCGACCAGATACAATAGACACAAATTACCTTATAAGCATCGATAAGAGTAAAATATAGTAAAATAATTAGGGAATGATGAATTTCTAGTGTGTATTTCCTTTCTTAACACAATATGTTTCATTGTAAGCTTATGTGATTTAATTACAAACAGGGGATGTGTTTAACAACCAGTTCACAAGATTCCTGAAAGTGTAACCACTGAAGCTGGCTGTGGCCCACCTCTGGGAACTGCGTGTCACCCCTGCTCTCTGAGGGAGACAGGCCCACCCAGGTTGGGGTGGTCTGTGGGGGATGGGAGGACACACTGGGGCTATAGAGAACCCAAGGAGGTGCTGACCCTGCTCAGGGGTTCAGGGAAGGCTTCCTGAAGGAGGCGGTATCACAGAGACCTGAGGGAAGGGTGGGAGCCTCCGAGACTGGGGAGAGGAGGTCCTGGGGGAAAGCAGGAGAGGAGACAGCACTTAGCATGGACCAAAAACTAAAACCGAGGGGATGGCTGGGTTCCAGTCCAGTTTCTGCTGCTGATGCCTTTGTCACCTGGGCCAAGTCCCCTCCTTTCTCCAGGCTTCTCCCTTCTGTCAAACTGGGGCCTTGATCCAGATGGTCTCTGGGCCTGCTGGTGGTCTTGAGCCCCCAGGAGTCTGTGGAGGGGCCTTGTGATTATGGGTATAGCTGTTGGGGGGGGTGTCTGGCCCACAGCAGACCCCCTGCAACCATCTTCCCCCCATCCCCCACCTTGTCCGGTTTCCCCAGGTAATGCCTGAGACTCCTGGTTTGGCTGCAGAAACTATAATTACAGTCATTTATAGAACACTTTGCTGCCTCTTCTAATTACCAAGCCATGCAATTCCAATTATGTGTCTAAGGAAACATCTCAGGAGCCCCTGCCCCGGGGCCAGCCAGAGTTGGGGTAGGGGGGAGGCTGGCGGAGATGCTGCCGGCCTCCTCCCTCGTGCCAGACCAGGAAGGAAACCTGGGCTCAGAGGCCTGCCCTGGGGCGGTGTGGGGCGAAGGGAGGCAGAGGAAGCCCCCCCAAGAAAATGAGCTTGAGACCCGGGGAGGCTGCCGGGGCTGCCGTGGCCATGCGGGAGGCCTCCGTCTAGAGCCTTAGAACGCTGGGCCTGCCGTGATTTCACAGCAGTAAGTCGGAGCTTGTTCCCTTGAAAGGGGCTGTTTACAGTTTAGAAAGCAATGCTCTTCCGACTAGATGCAGGTTCTCTGGCCTCGTGTCTGTCATCACCACTGCAAAGACCCCCTTCTCCACCCCACAGAGGGGCCATCCAGCCCTGCCTCAGTTAACTCCTGTGACAGGGAGTCAGTGGCCCAGGAGGACACCTGTTACCTTTAGGGGCTCCATCAATGAGAAGGCTCCTCACATCAAGATAAGCCTCTCATTGTGCAAGTTCTACCCACAAGGCCCATCTCAACCGTCTGGGGCTATTGTTCCCTCTGTCCCGAGCGCACCGACAGACGCTGCCTGCCCCCTGGTGCTCTCCTGGGCAGGTAGGTGCCCCTAGTACCCACCCACCTTGCCTGTCTCCTCAGCCCCAATGGCTTCTGAGAGAGCCCTTATCCGGAGGCTGCCCGGCGCTTCTCCCCATACACACGCCCCCCCCCCAACCCCCCGTGCCCACATTCGGTCCCAGGGCACTGAGCTGATGGCTCCCAAGTGGCCCCACCCCTGAGCCCCAGCCTCCTACCTCCACTTCCCACCACCCAGGCCTCCTGGGCAGCCCTCGGCCCGCACCCACCCCACCGGCTTCCTCTGCCCCCGCCCCCGCCTTCTTCTTCCAGTCCTCAAAGCTTCAAGCCCAGCTCCCCCTGCTCCCTCTCCCAAGTGTATCCAAGCCCCATCCCTCTCTTCCAAGGCCCTGCTCTATGTCAGGCCACCATCCTCTGCCACCTGAATACTGCAGAGGCCCTCCCTGGTCTCCCCACCTGAGGCTGTCCCCTCCCATGTGTCCCAAGAGGCAGCAGAGCATGGAGGTGAGGTGGGCGGCTCCAGTGGATTCCATTCCCTGCTCCTCCACTCACCAGCTGTGTGGCCTTGAGCAAGCTACTTAACCTCTCTGTGCTTTGTGGTCTTAATAGTACCTGTGTCCTAGGGTTGCCTGTGAACAGTCCCATTACCAAGGAATCCAGAGTGGCCGATAGAGGATGGAAGAAGGAGACAAAACGAAGCAGAAAGGGGCACAGGGCCTGGGTCCCTAAGACCTTCAGTGCGCAACTAAGGCCTGTGAACTTTCTCCTGAGATGAGTGGGGGGCCTTCAGGACCAAGTCTTAAGTCTCTGATCCGTTTTGTGCCTTAGACAGTGCCAGGGGCTGTCTTGCCTTCTTTCCTGCAGAGGCTGAGAGCCAGTCCTGCCCCGAGGGTGCTGAGGGGTCCAGCTCCAGCACCCTCCAACCCCTAGTCTGTGCTGGTCCCAGTAAGTAATGGCGTTCTCTCCTCTTGTCAGACCCCAAGCCGCTGGTCACCACCAGGGACCAGGAGTGGGCTCTCGGGGCCCAAACTGACTTCCAACCCCAGGGGGTGGGCCTGCAGCCAGCAACAGCCACTTGTGCTGACACGCTGCTTTAGGCAGGGCTCTGGGAAGAGTGGTCCCAGGGCTCTGGAGCCAGCCTCCCACTGTTGGCCTCAGGGACCATCAGGGCAGCCTGCCAGAGTCACTCTTTGCTCCTCCTCTGACAGATCCACCACCCACAAAGCTCTTTCGCAAAGGTATCATTAGTTTGTTTAATCCTCCTAACAGCTCTAGGAGTTGGGTGTTATTATCCCATTTGACACTGGGCAAATGGGATAATGTTCTGGTCCCATTCCATGCCCACCAGGGGCCCACTCACAGTGGCTCATGCTTGAGGGGCAGGAGGGTTAGGGCTGCTCCTTAACCCGTCTCAGCCAGCCAGGCCCAGAGCAGAATGAGGGGCCAAGCGTGGAGGGCCTAGGAGACCCCCGCCCCTGGCAGCTGAGCCTGCAGAAGGCAAGTGGGGGCTGCCAGGTCTGGGGCCTGCCAGGCACCAAGTAGAGAGAGGCAGGGAGGGGCGGGGACAGCTTGAGGGCAGGGAGTACAGGAACTGGGATGGTGAGGCAGGCTGAGAGCCGGCTCCAGACCTGACATCTGGGAGAAACCTCCTGGAGTCACCCTGCCTGTTGTAAAGGACATTGAGGCCCAGGCAGGAACACAAATTTGGCTAAGGCCATTCAGCCTGCCAGAGGCCAAGCCAAGATCTGTCCCAGGACGCACCCAGCCTGGCCTTGGGGAGAGCCAAGGAACCAGCCCCACAGGGCCAAGCAGCCAGCACTGGGCTGACAGCTGGGACAGAAGGAAACTTCTAGCCCCCGGGCTTCTCTGGGTAGCCAGCAGGGGGCGGTGCTGCCCCAGGAGTGGCCACCTCCCTTGCGCCCACCCCAAGGTCTCAGGGCAGAATCCGGTGTGCGAACACAGGGGTAAGGGGGTCGCAGCATGCAAGGCTGAACATAAGGACTCCTGGGCCTCGTTCTGATGACAGTCCCTTCTAACCTGAGCAAGGGAGAAAATAAGCCCTTCCTCCCTCCTTGCACGTCCACCAGCTGAGAGAACGTTCTAGAAATGCACCCTGCTCCATCCAAACTCCACTCTCTGGAGAGGGGAAGAGGCTAGAGAATAGAATGTGTCCCAGGCCACAGACCTACACAGAAAGTTGACTTGCAAAGGAAGCTAGACCTAAGGAGGAACTTCCAGAGGTCTCCACGCAGTATCCGCCATGGTTCTGGGATCGTCTCTTTCCCAAAATCATAGTCTGGGGGAAGGGGAGGGAGAATGGGCAAACTGCTGTGGGGAGAGCGGGGCTAGATGTCCCTTCTGCTGTCTCAGGCCCCCTTATGTGGGAGGAGAGAGCTTTCCCCAGGACAGCCAAGGAAGAGTGAGGGATGGGGTGAGGAGGGCCTCAGGGGTGGAGAAGGCGAGCCCCTCCGGCCCCCCGAAGGGACCCCAGGGTACAGGGCACACCTGCCCAGGTGAGGGGCTCCATGCGACCGCCGTCAGCCCTGAGCCGCTGCCCCGTGGTGCAGTGTGCCTGCTCTGGCCGGTCTTCTGGAGCCGTCCCAGCGGGGATCCCTGCGGAGGCTGAGTGCTCCCGAGACCTCCCTTCACAGTCCCAGAGCTCCAGCTTCTAGAGGCAAAGGTCCCAGGGCAACAGGCAATGCAAGACCTAGGGGGTAGGGGTTATTGGGGGCCCCCGGGCCGGAAAGACCTTACAGACCTGCCTCCCCCAAAACTGAGAATGCCCCGGGGCTGGGGGTTCTCATCCACATCGCTCCGCTTCCCCGTGGCCCTTGGCACCCAGCCTGGCTGTGCCCTGTGGGGGGCGGACGGTGGTCTCCAAGGGGCCCCTTTCAGCACTACTCTCCTGGGGTTCCCATCCAGCCACCATATTCCAAGGTCCAGACACCCCGTCAGAGCGAGTTGTCCCACAATTAACCCTTCTGCTCTCACAAGCTTGTTGGCTCTGAGAG
Organism: Eulemur rufifrons; assembly: GCF_041146395.1. Taxonomy (NCBI): domain Eukaryota; kingdom Metazoa; phylum Chordata; class Mammalia; order Primates; family Lemuridae; genus Eulemur; species Eulemur rufifrons. Next base: position 22,552,919 of record NC_090984.1, on the reverse strand, counting down.
AGTAGACAGGGTGGGCAGGGACCTGGGGCGTCACGGGAGGCCCCAGGGACAAAGGGGCAAGGAAAATGGAGATGGGGACACATGTCGGAGGGCATCCTGTCAGGTCCCTACTCCCACTGCCTGGCGGGGCCGGTGACTCACTGGACTGACAGGGGCATTTCCTCCCAGAGCCACTGAAACCAGACGCAGAATCACAGGAGGGAGGAAGGATTACGCCGTCCCGCAGTTTTGTCCTTTGACAGGTGTGCTTCCAGGCCAGCGTTTCTATGAATCATCGTCTAGACACCGCAACCGTGACCCCTCCCACTGCCTCATGCTGATGTCTGAGTGTGGCCCCAGCCATTGCCTCTGGCCTGGCCACATAAGAACTGCTTAGAATCACAAATCTCCCTTCCCGGGGCTTTTCACCACTTGGTGGCAAAGGCAGGCTCCTAGCTCCCGTCTCCACCGCGGCCACACCAGCTTGCCCTCAGCCCTCTGCCACCACAGGGCCTTTGCTCCTGCTCTTCTTGCTGCCTGGAATCCCCCCACCCCACCCCGCTTTACCTAGTCAGCACCTACTCATCCTTCAAGTTTCAACCCGTGCTACCTCCTCCAGGGAGCCTTCCCTGCCCTCTCACCTAAGTCGCACCCCTATATGTGTGCTCCTGGAGCCACACATCCCTCTCTGAGCCTTTGTCCGAAGTGAGTATTGTGGTTGGTGACGAGTGCCTGCCTTCCACGCCGGATCTGCAGCTCCAGGAGGGCAGATCCCGAGACCTGGCCCGATGTGCCTGCCAGCCTCTCTGCAGCGTGTGGCACAGTGCCAGGCACACACGAAGCGCTCAGGCACGCACTGGATGAGAAGATCCCCCAGCAGACTGGACATCCCGAGGTCCCCCACCATCCCTCACCAGGCCCTGGCTCCTGTCTGTGACCCTTCCACCCGCAGTTCTTGGAGCCTCCTAGTGTGGGGCTATGTCTGTGGTGGGGACTGGGCAACTGGTCCCAGCTCCAAGATCAAGGCAAGACTCAAGGCTCAAGACCCCCCAACAGATTACAGGGGTGGCCTCAGTGACACCAATTGCTCTGACCCAGGGGCTCAGAGGAAGCCAGTCCTCCAGAACCCAGATGCAGATGGGAGGAGCCCTCCTCCTTTATTTTGCATGTGGCTGCTGTTCCGCACTCAGGGCCCATGGCCCTCAGAGGCTGTCCAGCTGCCACCTAGAAACCAGATGCTCAGAGAGGGCCAGGGCCCAGCCCAAGGTCACACAGCAAAGCTGCCACAGAGAATCCGGGACGCCGACTCCAGCATAGGGTTCTCCCTACGCTATAATAAACGTGGGTATTTTTAGGAAGTGAATTAGCAAGTCAAATATGACTTCTGCTAACAATAATACCACCCTTATGCTTTTCAGAGTCTTCATCACCTCATTTGCTCTTTTTTTTTTTTTTTTTTTTTTGAGACAGAGTCTTGCTCTGTTGCTGGGGCTAGAGTGCCATGGCGTCAGCCTAGCTCACAGCAACCTCAAACTCCTGGGCTCAAGCAATCCTCCTGCCTCAGCCTCCCGAGTAGCTGGGACTACAGGCACGCACCACTACGCCTGACTAACTTTTTCTAATTTTTTATTTACCCGGCTAATTTCTTTCTATTTTTAGTAGAGACAGGGTCTCGCTGTTGCTGAGGCTGGTCTCAAACTCCTGACCTCAAGCAATCCTCCTGCCTCGGCCTCCCAGAGTGCTAGGATTACAGGCGTGAGCCACCGCGCCCGGCCACGTCATTTGCTGTTGTAACATCAGAGTGGGCTGGGCAGTGAGGTAGGTGGTGTTCTCATCAGAAAGGTATGGTCCAGACAGAGGAAATGACTGGTCCTGAGACAGTGAGCCCGGTCTTCCTGCCCACCCGGCTCCGTGATACTCTCAGAGGGGAGCAGTGCCCCAGAGGCGTCCCTCCCAGGGGCCTGGCTCAGAACCTCTCACCTGGGCAGCATCCTGGGGGCGCTCGGGACAAGCCTCTGCCTCCCCCAGCCTGCTGTCCTCACGGCCCTGCCTACCCGGCCACCCAGCTGGGGTCAGCCTCCTGCCGCCCCAGCCTCTGGCCGACCCTGCTCCAGTGCTGGCTCCAGCCCAAACCTGGCTCCTCACAGCTCCTGGGCCGCAGGTGGCCTCGAGGCCTGGAATTCACTGGTGTTTTTCCCCTACAAATTCCTTAGCACATGCCAGGGATAGCTCTGGACAGGGAGGCACGGGCAGCAGCTGTGCAGCCTGGGCTGCCCTCAGCTTGGGACCCCAGTTCCCCATCAGAACGGAGAACAGCTTCATCCCAGTGTGGTTAGGGGCAGATCCGGCCCCTCGTCCTGCAGCCCCATCCCTCCCCTCTCCCCTCTGCCCCGCAGAAGCTCCTCAGACAGCTGGTGGCACCAGACAGGGCAGGATGGACGCAAACATGAGGTCAGATCCTCACTGCTTCCGGAGCCCTTCCCAGAGGAGTGGACACTTCCCACCGGGATGCAGCTGGGCTGTTCCATCAGGGAATGGGGGAGGGGAGGCCACTTCTGGCAGAGGGTGTGGCAGAGCCCCCACTTCCCAGATGGCCAACTGGGGCGCAGGCCACAGGCCGGAAGGCTATGATCACCGTGAGCCCCTCACCTCTCCTGAGAGCCTGCACTGAGCCCCAGGGCCTGGCTTGTGCCAAGGAGGGGGCGGGGTAGGAACAAAGGGCACCTGGGCTTGTTCTTGACTCACAGAACGAGGAGGACGCACCGTGATGGATTCTTCAGGCAGACTCAGGCTGGGGAGTCTGTGCAACCGGGAGGGCTTCTCAGAGGGGGCACAGGGGGGCTCAAGGGCAGCAAGGAGGGAGGGAGGCATTGAGACGGGCCAGCAGGTGCAGAGGGTGGCAGAGAGGAGGGGCTCTGCAGTGCCCCCTTCATAAGGATGCCCTGGCCTGTGCCCCACCGCCCGTGCAGGCTGGCTGGCAGGGGAGGAATCTGGCCTCCCTGTCCACCATAAGTCTGCTAAGACTGGGCCCCACACGTGGTAACTGTCCCCCATGCCAGAGTCTCTTCACTGACCAGTGGATCAGGCTACTGGTCCCTGGCGGGCCAGCAGGGAGGGGTGGCTTAACAGGAGGGAGACAACGGCCAGCCCATCCTGATGAGGAGAGAAGAGGGAGGAGGGTCCTCCCCAGGGTGGGCAGGTGAGAGCCTGTCCAGGGACGCCCACAGCTGCCCAGGGGACAGGGGGTGCCTCTCCCTCCACCCTTTACCTGGCAGGATGAGGTGGGCACCCTCCTTGCCCAGTCCCAGACCTGGTCCTCACCACAGGGAACCCCCCACCCACAGCACCCTCTCAGGGGAGCCATGCAGGCTGCAGGGCCACGGCCATGCCTGGCAGGGGACGGCGATGATGCTGACACAGCAGGAACACGGCCGGCAGTGAACAAAGAAGGATGGGAAGGGGCTGCGTCTGCAGGAGCCATTCCCAAGGCGGCCTGCACCGTGGGCTGAGGGAGGGCACAGGGGACGCCCTCCCTGGGTGCTCAGTCCAGCACGGTCCTGGTCAGACGCTTGGGAGGCAACACTGGCTAAGGCCCCTCATGGGCACAGCTCAGGGCATGCTTCGTTCTCCCCCGAAAATCCCCATCGCCACTCCCTGGGGGCCTGGGGTTCCCTCTCCCAATGGAAAAGGCCCCTGAACTGCCCCTCAACCCCACAGCAGGGAGGGGGACTGCACGGTACCAGGGGAGCCCACAGGCAGGCAGCCCCCATGGGGTAGGGGGCGTGGTGCTCTGATAGCCTCACGGCAGATGCTGTGCCCCGTGGGGGAGGCACCCGGTATCAGGGCGGCAGGACAGGTGCGGGAGCCCTGACACTGGGCCTGTCACACAGCATCAGGCAAGGAGCTGCCAGCGCTGGGTGAGGGTTGGGAGCCTCAGGGAAGCTGTGGCTTTTCAGCTGAGTGAGCAAGAAACATTGGCTGAAGTAGAGCTGGTGCCCCACTTTCCAGGCACGCGCTAGGTACGGCTGCCCACTGCCCGCAGGGCCCCGAGTCAGGGTGGGAGGGGAAGACCAGGCAGGTCACGCACACGGGCTGGCTGACACCAGCGTCCCAGAGAGGTGTGGGACAGGGCCAGCCCCCACCCCCCGCTGTGTTCCTGTGACGAAGGTGAGGCATGCTGGGTAGGAAGTGAGGGACGGTGCCAGAGAGGAGCCCTGGTGTCCAAGGGAGGGGGAGGGCTGGCTCCCTAGACTGTGGGCTCAGCAAGGCACAGTGGTCTGGGTCACCCTGGTCCAGTGGGGCTTCAGGACGCCCCAAGTACTGGATGCAAGCAGGGTGGGGACATTCACTCCGGAGCCAGGTTCTGGGAGTGCCCCGAGGGCAGCATCACCTGTAGACCCAAGAAAGAAGGGCCCTTCCCTGGGCCCTGCATTCTAGAGGAAACTACTCAGGCCCTCCTCTGGCCTTACCCTCCAACAGGGGGGCAAAAAGTCCCTGAGTGAAGAAGACATGCCCACCCAAGGCCCATATCCCTCCTCCAACTGCAGGACCCCAGAATTCCCTGCCCACAAGGCTCCAAACCCAATTCCACAGTCCACATGGGCCTTTCTCCTGGACCTGCCTTCTTGAGAGTGTGCAAGTTCATCCAAGGCCAAGGGGTGGCCAAGGGGCAGCTGTTGCTGGGCGTGTGGATGGGCCATAGACGAATGGCCTGGGGCTGTCACATGCGCTGCCCAAGGCTGAGGCTGGGGGAGGGGCTGGGATCAACCTTCTCCATGCTACCATTTTCCCGGACTGGACTCCAGGAGCCCAAGAACTCTAAGTACAATCTTGGCCTTCCAGGGGGTTATGAAGGTATATTTGTCAATCAATGTAGGAGGATAGAGCATATTCTATTTAGCAGTTTGTTGGCTTGATTCATAACTTTGCAATATCTAGACATATGGTATGTGGGCCTCCATTTTTGCTCCTGCCCTGGGCTCGGCAAATGTTAGGGGTGGGACTATGAGAGGACAAGCCCTGGCCCCCCACCCACCCCTCAGGCTGGCCCCTGGGAAGGGACTCAGAAGACCCCTGCTGGCCAGCCAGCGGGCACAGCTAAAGCAGGACTGGGCAGGGAGCCCAGCACACAGCAGGCTCCAGACACAACTGTGGGCCCGGCCCCAATGCTGGTACTGCAGTGCAGGGTTCCAGCAAGCCGAGCCTTGGGCATGAAGTGAGCAGGGACACCCCAGAGAGCAGCCACTCCCCTCTTGAATCTGGAAAGCCACAGAGGCTGAGCGTGCAGCGTAGGGTCACGTAGCATGGGTGGTGATGTTGTGCCAGCCCCTGAGGTCCTGCAGCTGATCCATCTGCCTGAGTCCAAGGTCCTCGCACCTGCACATCAGCTCGGCTGCTCTGGTCCCTTATCTGGGCTCGTTCCTGTGGCCGAGCCTTTCCTCCTGCTGTTCCCCATGCCAGCCCCCCTTGCCCCGGAGGACCCTGCCCATCCTTCCCCACCCAGCCTCAGCCCTTTCCTTCAAGGACCCCACCCCCAACTCCATGACTGCAAATCACCAGCCTTCTCTGCTGGAGCCAGGGTCTCAGCTCAAAGAGTGGGCCCAGCCCTTGTCTGCAAAGGGCGGACTGAAGCTCAGGTCCCAGAGCGGGGCTGTGGCTGAGCTCAGGGGGACAAGCCTCCTGCCCCCTTCAGCACTGGGGCAGCGCCTGCCACCTCGGAGCCTCACAGAGCCCCTGGTTCAAAGACCCCACTACCACTCACTGTCTGTGTGATCGCTCACAAACTTCTCTGTGTTTCTGTGTCTCTTCATTTACGAAATGAAGATAACAAAATTTGCCTTGAGAACAAAATTTGCCTTGGGAAGTAGTTAGAGATGAGATAAAATACACGCACAGACCGGGCCCCATGCCAGGAACACCATAGGGTTTAAACCGTCTACCCTCCTCGTGCCGTCAACAGACATCCCCGAGCCCACTGCGAGCCCCAGACCAGATAGAGGGAGCTCCCAGGCCGCCCTCCCGCTGGGGGAGACAGACACCGGCACTGCAAGGAGCTCACGGAGGATCCTGGGAGGAACAGGGTGCCACAGACAGAGACGGAGCTGGAGGCAGCAGGCTGGTCAGGAAGGGCCTCCCTGAGAAGGTGACATTGGCGCAAAGCCTTGAAGCCCTAAGGGAACGAGGTGTGCAGCATTTGGGGGAAGAACGTTCTGGAGAGAGGGGATTGCACATGCCAAGTCCCTGAGTCGGGATGGCGCCTTGCGGGTTCTAAGAACACCCTGGCCCTTATCTGAGCACACACTCCCTGGCCACTGTCACTACACCTCCTGGCGCAGCCCCACCTATGGGCCCTGATGCAGGCAGTGGTGCAAGGAGGGGCCTCAGGAGGGCCCCAGGGTTTGAGCCCAAACAGGCCCGGCAGACGGAAGTGGCTGGGCCTCCCTGCGGGACTGACGAGGCCACACAAGGTCTCAAGCTGCATTCCGTCCCATCTGTGCTTGTCCCCTGAGTGGCCTCAGAGGCCGTGCAGGGGCACTTGGCACACGGCCTGCTTCACGGAGGGCCCACTGCCCGGACACCCCAGTGGGGACTTGGTGGCCATGCTTGGGGTCCCCGCATGGGGACTGGACCTGGCTCCCCTGCTCTCTGCTTGTCCCAGCCCCCCAAACGCTCCAGCCAGGAATGCCCCCACTTGTCTGCCCGCTCCAGTGTCAAGAGCACAAGATGAGGGTTGGAAGCCACCTCCGTGACCTTTGCTCCCTCATCTATAAAACAGCGGTGCTGACAGTGACATGGTCCTCAGAGGGCTCCTGTGAGGATGAGGGGCACTTGTTCTGGAGCCTGGCTCATCAGGGATGCTCGTAAGTGCTACTTCCTTCCCCGGGACTCCCAGGCCCCCACGGTCAGGCCCTGGGCAGCGGGACCAAGTCAGCTCTGAAAGGAAATGGGGAATGAGCTGTCGGACTCGGCCCCTGCCTTCGGGGAGCTGGTGGTCCAGCGGGGCGTGTGGGGTTCATGACCACCCCCAGCTGCCAGGAGGAAGAAGCCCATGACCTTCAAAGCCGGAATGAGGAAGCACTCGGCAGAGACATGAGGCCCCGCATGAAGCGCCTGTGACCATAGATGGAAGAACGCTGTCATGTGTCTGTGAGAGTGACAGCAAGCCCGGGCATTCAAGAAACCAGTACCCGAGACAGTTGGGGAAATCAGGAATTTATCAGGCCACACAGGTGTCTGGGCAGCCACGGGCAGGGGACTGATAACGCCACAACCAGGCCTCTCCGCTCCATACGTCTGTGACCCCAATAGACTCGAGCCACAGTGTGATCTTGCGTGGGTCACTGTACCTCCCACTGTACCTCCCACAGCCTCAGCTTCCCCACCTGTCAAATGGGGACAGTAACAGTGCCCTCTCCATGAGGCCATTGTATCACGGCAGGTGAATTTGTGCTTAGGAGGGGGGCTGTCAACAAAGGCTAGTTTCTTTTCTCTGAAGTTAACAAAGGTAGTTTTGATTTTCAGGAAAGAGGAAGTAGGTGCATTCCTAGGAAAGCTTAGCTCCACCCCCAGGCAGTGGCTGGCTCTGATGAGTCAGTAGCTGAGACCCAGGTGTACCTAGCTAGGGCATGGGTGGCCAAACACGAGCTATCAAAGCCAGGGCCTCTCACCTGAATTCCCATCCACCCCCACCCTGCCCCCAGACATCTGTTCCCTCCTGGGACCGCTGGGCCAGGCCTAGAGAGGGTGCGAACACCCGCAGGGCCTCCTGAGTCCGAGCTGGAGGTAGACACGGGGGCAGTGGGCATCTTCCGTCAGGGGGTGCTCGGTCGAGGTCCTCACGGCAATGCCTGGATGCCCCTTCCTGGCAGGCTGGGCTCCAGGGTCAGGCCCCGAGCTCTCTGCCCCGCCATCCTGATCGCCCTGCTTCCCAAAGGCCCGCAGCTTCCCGGCCTCTGAGTTTTTGCTAAGGCCACGCCCCAAGCCCCGCACTCCTGCTTCCACCTCTGTGCCTGCAGTGGGATGTCCCCTGTTTTCTGTGGTCTCTCACCACGGACAACCCTTGCCTGTCTGTGAAAGCTGCTGGCACTCCTCTCCGCCTGTCTCTGCCCCTACCCTGGCTCTGCTCCCTCCTGTGACCCCCTCATCTCTCCTCTCCTCCCGCCTGGGACTCAGGAGCCAGCGAGGCTGCAGGGGACCTGCCGACATTCTGCCTTGTCCCCCCAGCTGCTCAGCCGCCCCCACCTCCTGCTGCTGCCACCTCCTGGCGCCAAACCCTACAAGACCCCTCTCTCAACAGCCTCTCACTCGCACCTCCAGCCTCTGCCTCCAGCTCTGGAAAGCATGGTCTCCTCTCACTGCCTCCCTCACCCCCCACCTTCCCCTCCCCTTGGTCCCCCAACACCCCACCAGGCCACCAACGCCCCACCAGGCCTCTACTGCTATAATCAGTCCGGGGCACTTCTCTGCCCACGCCTGACTCGGCTCCCCAGGGTTCTTCCAAACTACTGACGACTCTCTCTCTTCCTGAAACTTGCACCCACCCTCCCACCTCCCTGACCACCCCTCCTACGGCCCTTCTTCAGTCTGCTTCCTCCTCCTGAGCCCACCCTCAAAGGAGCCCCACCCACGGCTCTGCCCCAGGCCTTTCTCCTCCCCCACCTCCTCCCAAGGAGACCTCCTCCTACATCCTCCTCTCCTGAGCTCCAGACTGGACACCCCTCCGGTGTGTCCCTGGGCACTCAGCTGTTACCGCCCTTCGCCAGCTCTCACCCTGGCCACGCCAAAAGCAGCCTCAGCTTTCACTCCCTCCCTCCTGATCTCATCCTGTCCCGAGGAAGGCATCGAATGAGTTCCATGCCCAAACGCACACCTGGCCGGCCCCCGCCCCCATCCAGATCTCTCTCCAGCTGCCCACACAGCACCCCACGCAGGTGTCTGCCACACACCTCAGCTGTTCCAGCTCTGCTCCCCACAGCACCCCAACCTGGTCCCCACTGCCGCACTTTCCACCCCAGGCTGGCAGCTCCCTCCTTCCTGTGGCTCAGACTAAAAGCCTGGAGGCATCGGGACCCCTCTCTCTCCCCTCCACCTTCCCTCTTCCCCCACAGTGGCAGATCCTGTGGTTCCAATCTCAAAGGATGCCCAGAATCTGACCTCTGGCCTTTCTCATCTGAATCACTGCTGGAGCCTCCTAATTGGTCCCCCTGCTCCCACCTTCCCACTCCTGCCCCAGCTGTCCCCTGCACAGTAGCCAGAGTGGTCCTGTTCACACACGTCACCGGATCATGCCTCTCTCCTGTTTAAACTTCTCCGATGGCTCCCACTTCTCTCGGTGTCAAAGCCAAGGAACATGTGGCCCCTGGGCCGCCTGGCCGCCCTTCTCTCCTCCCTGCACCCTCTCCTGTCCCGCTACACGCAAGGGCCTCCCCGGTGTGTCAGTCAGCACAGCAGGGACATGCCGCAGTGTCACGGCATGGCCGCCCCGTCACAGGACCTTAAAGCAGAGCGGCTCATTTCCCATCCGTGCTTCCTGTCCGTGAGGGTCTGCATGGCGTTCCCTGAGTCACCCTCAGGCGGTGGCCGCGTCAGGATCACCTGGCACTTCCCCTGCCTGCCGGCCGGGTGAAGGGGGAATACAGAATCACTCACTGGCCCTTGAGCACTTCAGCAGGAGGTGACACTCGCGTCTTCTACTCGTATCTCACTGGCCAGAGCAAGTTACGTGGCTGTGCCTGGCCTCGAAGGGAAGAAGAGCAGCCTCCGCCGTGCCCAGAAGTGGCTGAGAGACAGACTCGGTGGGCAGGCTCATGGCCACGGCGCTGCGCTCCTGGAACACGCCAGGCACACGCCCTGTCAGGGCCTTCGCCCTGGCTGTCCCCTCTTCCTGGAAGGCCCTTCCCCAGATATCTGCACGGCTCACTCTCCGCCTTCTTTATGTCTCTGTGTAAATGTCGCCTTCTTGACAAAGCTTACCCTGACCGTCCCACCTAAAACCTCAGACGCCTCCTTGACCTGGACTTCTAGTCACCCTTACCTTGATTTTGGTTTTTCCAGGGTTCTAACAGACTATGTACTTCCATATTCCTTATGTTCATGATTTATCGTCTGTCCCCACCAGCTAGAATGGAACTCCTCGAGGACAGGGGTGTTTGTGTGTTGTGGTGACTGACGTGAGCCCAGCTCCTGGGACGGTGCCTGGCCCCCAGCAGGCGCCGTCATTTTGCTGCGTGGATCCAGGGCCTCTCTCTCTTCCACGTATCCACACCCCGTCACCTCCGGATCCGCTTGCCTCTTGTCCCCGCCCCATCACCTCCAGGTCCGCTTGTCACCCTAAAAGCTGAGCCCCTGTCACCACAGGCTCTGCCTTCCCCAGTTGTTTCTCGGCTGGGTCTTCATCTTGTAACAGCCTCCTGACCTGACTGTCCCTCACCCCCGTGCTCCCTTCCAGCCCAGCCGCTGCTTGGAAGGGCAGGGTGACCGAGTGACCCAGACTGAGCCGGCGCTGTCCCTGGCGGTGCAGTGTACCAGCTGTGTGGCTTGGAGCTGGTTCCGCAACCTTCCTGTCCCCATTCCCACGCTTGTAAAAGGGGATGACGATGCTAGCACCTCTCTCATGGGCAGTGTTGAGAGGTTTGAATGAGACGGAGCGCGGAAAGTGCGTCATGTGTGCGGGTCATGGCTTTACAGTTGCCAGATCTTGTCACCAGGCAGAGCAGATCTGAATCAGCTGAAAACTGTCCCTTGGCTCCGGCAGTTTTCAGTTTCCTCTCTGAGCCCAGGGACGCTCCCACCTGGTCCCCCTCTGACTTGCCTGGCACCGGCCCTTCGTTCCCATCCCACCGAACTTTCCACAGTCCCCCCACCCCCGCCCGGGCATGAGCCTTCTCGGCTCTCACTGATTTGTACTTGCTTATTTACATAACAAGAATCCCAGGACTTTTTTACACATTCATACACAGAAAGTGGTCACCTTCTTGTTCACAGCTGCGTTGTACTCCATCATGGGGACATACCACTGGGACATACCAGTCCCAAGCTGACTAGAGAGAGTGTTTCCAGTCTTCTGTTGTCACCAGGGTACGGCTGTGCACAATTATGTACATATGTCATATCTGTGCAGGTGTCTCTGTAGGACAAACTCCCAGAAGTGGGATGGCCAGGTCAAAACGTAGCTAGTGGGGTGCGAGGTGCTGCTCCCCACTGCTCGGCCAGCCCAGCCTGCTCGCCCCCCAGGCCGCATGACTCAGAATCCATACCCTCCCGCGGCACCGGCCATCCGCCTCCTTCAGAAGCAGGCCTGAGCTCTACTTCCCGCCTCGGTCAAGGTCAGCCCACGTGAGCATGGTATGTGGGGGCACTGGATGTGGCTGGAGTTAGCCAGGGAGGGGAGGCCAGCCCCCAGACCCTTCCAGAACACTGTGAGCCTTCACACAGTTTGGGGGAGGGGACACAGACTCTCACCCAGGCCGTCCCCACCACCCCATCAGCACACACCAGTACTCTCCGTGTTGGCCCTCAGAGGTGGAGCAGGGCTGGAGTGGCCTGCCCTGGTACCAGTGGGCAGTGTGCAGGGCCTGTCCCTAGCTAGACCTCGGCCATCAGACCCCTGGAAAAGGACATGGCAGAACCTCAAGACCGTAGGTGGAGGGCAGCCCAGGAGAGCCAGCGCCTGGCTGGGCAGGGCAGCCTCTGACTGGCCACACAGCGGGGAGCTGAGTCAGCAGCCATGTGCCCCAGGGGGCCTCCGAGGTCCATGAGAGGGGATCAGGAGGGGCCCAGCTCTCTGCCCCCGCCAGCTTTGGGAATGTTCCTGCTCCCTGGCTGGGCCCTCAGGGTCCCTGAGTTGCCTGTCTGCCCTCCTCCGACATCCCCCACCCCCCCCAGCCCTGGGCCTCTCACACTTGGTCAGTCTGGAGACACTTGCAGTTGTCTGAACAGGTAGCTCCGCTCCCTCCCTCCAAGCTATTGACCAGCTAATTCCTGTTTTTCCCAAAGCCAGAACTCAAGAATCGGGTGGACCAGCCTGCTTGTACCTACGGACTAACATAGTATCTGGCTTTAAATGGGCCTCCCGGGTCCTCCCATCTGGGCTCACAGTCGGAGCTTTGAGCCCCACTGGATGGTGGTCCCAAGGGCATGACCATGTCCTGCCGGCTGTCACAGCCCAGCTGGGGCAGCACAGAGGCTCACGCTCAGGCAGACCAGTTGTCTAGGGAAGTTTCAGCCGCGAGGAGCCCCTGGCGATGCCGAAACCCCCACCCCACAGTGCCGCAGCACCAGGACAGCCCCTAGGAAAAGCCAGGCCCTCAGAGGCCTTTGCTAAAGACCCAGGAATTGCCCCCAAAGCCCCGCAGGAGCTCCGCGATGGGGAAGTGAGCCTTCCTGAGGCGAGGTGGCAGAAGGCACCTGGAAGACATCATCGGGACTTCCCCCAGTTACTCACACTTCTGAACAGCAGCCACAGGGGCAGACCCGGGGGCTGCCGGGAAACAAGACCAAGAGGCAACGTCAGCCGGAGTGGACTGAACCCCAAGACGAGGAAATGAGGAGATGTCAAGGGGCAAGAGGGCAGGGGATGGGTTTGAGGGACACCCAGCTCCCCCTCGGCCCCCAGAGCTGTGGCTGAGGCCTCAGGAAAGCGTCTCCTGCGCAAGGAAGGGAGGGGCTGGAGGGAGAGTGCGTCCCCTCCCCACAGCCTGAGTCTCTCCGCCAGGGCCCAGTGCCCCCAAAGGATATGTCCCAACCCTGGAGAGATCCCAAAGACATGGAAGCAGCCCCGACACCTCCCCCAAAGGACCCTGACAAGCACGAGGCGGTCCAAGGCCTCAAATTGGGACTGTCTTTGGCACGTCCAGGGTGTGGTCTCTGAGCGCACAGGAACGCAGTGTGGGAAGTGGCCCTCCAGGCTCGGCAGGCTCAGGACTGCCAGTCCACCCACTGGGCACCCACGTCAGGCTGGTCCCGCCTGTCAGCACCCCCGTCGGCACCTACTGCCCTTTCTGGTGCCCTGGCCACGCTGGCAGCAGGACTGGGGCTTCTCCCGCTGCCCAGGAAGACGGGGAACTACATCCCACCCTGTCTCTACGCACCCACCGCACCTGACATGGCCGGTGGCTCGCCCTGCGGCCTGTGAGTCAGGGAGGTGTGTGAGTGAGGGGGTAAGAGAGAGCATTTCAACTGGGTCCTAGAAACTATGAGGTCACCGAGCAAACATTCCCCAAGCCTGATTTGGGGCCAGTCACTACCCACTGGAGCAGGGAAGGCCCTGCCCCAGCTCGCCCCTCCCCCCGGGGATGGGCCAGCCAGACCTCCAGCCTCTGCCCTTAGACAGAGGGGTGCTGAGGGAGGAGGCTGGCATTGAGCCCATCCCCCACCCCATCCCGAGGGGTCAAGATGGGCTTGGCTAAGAGCCACCCCCAACCCTGGGGTCTCAGGGGACAAATGAGGCAGAACTGAAACTGGGCAGAGGAGAAGCCAGTCTGGGCAGGCCCCAGGGGCCTCTGTCACTCACCCCTTACCCACACACATCCTGGCCAGAGCCTCCCCCTGCCTGGGAAAGTCTTTGAAGCCTGGCTCTCTCCCACCTGGGCCCTTCCGCCTCCCCCAGCCTCCTTCCCCGCCCCCAGCCTCTTTTGCCCAGGCTCACCCATCAGAGCGAAAAGGACCCCAGACTGGGCATCTGGAGATCCGGGCTCTGGTCTTCCCTCTGCCACTGCCTTCTGGCGCGACCTCTGCCAAGTCATCTCCACCTCTGAGCCTCAGTTTCCTCACGTGGCTTCGGCTGCTGGCGCATGATCTGGAGATGAGGCCTCAACACAAAGGAGCAGGCTCGAGTGGACGGATTTCAGGCCAGGATGGGACTTTTCAGGTCACAACACTGAGGCACCTGGCACCTCAATCACCACCCGTCCCAGGGACATAGGTGCCAGGAGGAGGCAGAGGCAGGGCTGGGCAGTGACAGCCACAACCTCCCCAGGGCATGAATGCTGCCCTCTGAATCCCGCCCTGCCTGTGCCTCCCATCGCTGGGCCTGCTCCCTCCACTGAGCACCTGCCACCGCTGGGTCACGTCTAGAGCAGCCTGGGCCCCACATCCCCTCCCTCGGCACAGGCCTGGTGCCAAGTAGGTGCTCAAAAAAATATGTGTTGAAGAATAAAGGCAGAGAAAATAACAAGCGTTGGTGAGGGTGTGGAGACATTGGAGCCCTCACACACGGCTGGTGGGGATGTAAAATGGTGTCACCTCGCTGGGAAGCAGGTGGGCAGCTCCCCCAAAAAGTTAGACATGGAGTTATCACATGATTCTGCAGTTCCACTCCCAGGGAGATGGATATTCCAAAGAGTTGAAAGCATGTGACCACACAAAACTCGCGCACAGATACTTAGGCAGCGCTGTTCTGGCTGCTATTCTTTTTTCTTTTTTCCTTTTTTTTTTTTTGAGACAGAGTCTCGCTGTGTTGTCCGGGCTAGAGTGCTGTGGCGTCAGCCTAGCTCACAGCAACCTCAAACTCCTGGGCTCAAGCGATCCTCCTGCCTCAGCCTCCCAAGTAGCTGGGACTACAGGCACACACATCACCACACCCAGCTGATTTCTTTCTAATTTTAGTAGAAACGGGGTCTTGCTCTTGCTCAGGCTGGTCTCGAACTCCTGACCTTGAGCGATCCTCCCACCTTGGCCTCCCAGAGTGCTAGGATTACAGGCGTGAGCCACCGCGCCCGGCTCTGACTGCCATTTTAACAGCCAACAGCCAGTAGCCATGAGCTGACGAATGGATAAACCAAACACGGCACAGCCATGACACAGAGTCTCGCCCACGTAAGGCATGGCTCGCTAATATGAGCTTTGACAGGGTGGCCCTTGCAAAGAGTATGCGGAGTGAAAGAAGTCAGACACAAAAGGTGACATTGTATGATTCTATTTACATGAAACGTCTAGAAAAGAAAAACCCATAGAGACAGAAAGTAAATTAGTATAGGGACAAGGAAAGAGGAAGTGACAGTCTTCTTTGGGGTGAAAGAATATTCTGGAGTTAGTGGTAGGGGTCACAGAGCATTGAGAATATACTAAAAACACTGGATTGTATGCTTTAAAACGGCAAATTCTATGTCACGGGGATTTTTTTTCTCAATAAAATAAACAAACAAATAAAGGCAAACGACTTCCCCAGGGACAAGTTTGGAAGGCCAAACCCGTCTGGCTGGCTGGTCGGCTTGTCTATTTGTGTCTCTGTGAAAACACCATCCGGAGAGCCATTGTTTGCCCTGCCCCCAGACGGGGCCTGTGAGGAGCTGGTGGGAGGGGAGGGACCCTGGGGAGACCCAGTGGGCATTGCAGCAGCACGGTGCCCTCTCCTTGTGTCCCCAGCTCAGGGCACGTGCCCCCATGACGAGGGGACTCGAGGTCCGGCTGCAGACGGTCTTGGTACAGGGCCTGCCCCCTTCTTCCGCTTCCCCACCAGCAGCCTGCCTCACGGGGTCTCTGAGGGCAGGATGCAGTATGACAGAGTTTGAGGATGGTGTACATTCCAGCCACATGGGTGACCAGCAGTTGGAAAGTTCTTCCTTTGGTCCGACCACAGTATTCCACTTGGAGACAGCAGTGGGCAGAGGTTTCCACTGAGTCACCCTGATTCAACCTTACTCAGCTTCAGGCCTCCGTGGGGTCCTCACCCCTGGGTGCTCACTTCACCGTAATGGGGCAGGATGTGGGCTTCCGCCAGCCCCCACAGCAGCTGCTCCCCGAGATGGTTCTGGTGGGAGCCGGCGGGAGGAGAAGCCTGATCGCAGCCCCACCCCCTGCAGTGGCTCCCCAGCCAAAGCAGAGGGGCCAGCGCCCACCCAGCCCACGCCTGGACAGATTGGCAGGTGACCTCCCCCTCTCGGAGCCTCAGTGTGCCTCAGAACAGATGATCCAGCATTTTCCACTGATGTCCAAGCCTCAAGTCCTAACGGGCTGTGCGTGAGGGGCCCTGGTCCCCTGGGCCTGACTCTGCCCCAGGTCTGACCTTTGCCTTTTGCCTGCTCACCTGCCTGCTCACCTCTGCTGCACGCAAACCCTGCATTAACCAACCACAAGCCCGTGGGAGAAGCGGAGTTTAACAAATAACTGCAGAACAAGCGGATGAGATCAGATAAAACAGTCCAAACCCCTGTTTCTTGAGGACAAAGACCAGATGCATCCTTTTGTTGTGGAGTTTCGGTGACCTGCTTACCCTTTCTGTGCTTCAGCCCCTTTCACTACAAAGTGGGGACAATAATAGCATCAACCTCCCAGGGCCGGTGAGAACACCATCTACGGCCATTCATATGAAACTTCAGAACCATCCTAGGCAGGTGTGTGACGGACGACACCCGTTCTCCACTGTTGCTGTCACTGCCGTCCTCATTCGCTTGCCTGGGAAGCTGAGCTAGGCCCCCGATCAATGCCCCTTTCTGGTAAGGAAGGTGGAGGCAAGTGAGAAAGATCCCTGGGCTTCTGTTGGGTCCTCCCCAGCCCCTGGAATGTGCCTGTGGGAGGCATAGCTCCTGCCCCAGCAGTGACAGGCACCCCTTCCCTGGTGCCCAGCCCTGGCTCTGCCCCACACATGCCTCCTCCCAGCACAGCCTGCACTTAATGGGTGCTCAGTAGTGGGTTGCCCTGAACAGGGAGCAGGCCCACGTGCTGAGGGTGGGGATAGATGCAGGCTCTGAGGACCACCTGAGTCCAGACACCAAACACGGCAGGGCTTTGGTGACCTCAAGCACTTCCTGCCTGCCCCTCCTCCAGTGGGATCACTCCAACCCTGGGAGACCAGGAAGGTTGGACATTCCAGGAAAGCCCCAACCCTCCCAGGAAACCCAAGAACCTAGCAGAGCCTCATCCGGCCCATTGTCCTAAAAGGACATGAACAAAAGCCCTGTCACCATAACCACACACCCCGGGACGGCCAGCCCCCAGCTCTCTATGGGTGGGGCACATGATCAGTCAGCCTTCCTCCCTACAGCCACCTCACTCTGGGGCCTCCTGTGGTCCAGTCATCCCTGTTCCCGGCTCAGGTGGGTCGTGGAGCTGCTCAGCAGGACCACAGGGAAGGGGCATCACTGGGCAGGGGCCAGAGAGCCTCCTGGGCCTGCACATTAGCTCCACATCTCATCTCCCTGTCCCATCCTCCTCTGCTCACCTGCGGGGACGCCCCGCACAACTCGATCTCTCTGCTGGCAGGTCATGATGGCCCAGTGATCCCCGCTAGAGTCCCGGATATCAGTGGGGATCCCAGTCTGGGTCTCCAAACTCCCAGTTGCCAGTGACAGGGAGGCAGGGACAGCCTGGAAATTAGATGCGGGTTTTCCCTGAGCCTGTGAACACACCAAAAGAGAGCTTCGCCACCACCCCCTCTCCGAGTAGGCGTACAGGACCCGAGGAGGGAGAATCCTGTGCGTGGATGCATGTGTGCGCAGAAGTGCATTTCTACATATGTGTGCTCCTGTGTGCCTGCGTGTTGCATATACACATGCTTGTTTCATGTAAGTGAACACAAGAGAACAAGCCAGGGAGAGAATCAGGAGGGACACGGGATGAAAGAGAGACAGAACAGAAACAGAGGCCACCAGGGAAGGAGAATGGGTAGAGAACCCACAGTTCCATCTTCCCTGGTGCTGGCTGCCAGGGCAGCGGGCTCTCCACTCATTTCAGTGATGCCCTGCTGTGTTTGCACCCATAACTGGAGAGGAGTTCAGGAAGGGATGTATCAGGGCTAGGATGCCAGCAGGCCCCTCCTCCACACTCACAGGACCAGTCTGGGTTCTCTCTGAGGGCTGCAGTTTCCCCAAGCTGAGAAATGGGTCTGGGACCCCTGAAATGCCATCCAGGTGCAGGAGCACTCCAGGTGGCCCTGGGCTCTTGAGGGGCCTGGGGGAGGGGCAGCACCTCTGACAGGCCCAGAGCCAGAAGCAAACGTGTCTGACATGCCATGGGGCGACATGCACATTGAGGTCTCCCACCTGCTAGGAAATGAGGGGGGAGCGGAGGTGAGAAAACCTCAAGGGTCTAAAACCTTCCCCCACACCTTCAACTCTGCTGAGAAGCATCTAGATTCTACCCACCGCAGCTTTCTTGGGGGAGGGTGTTGTGTGTGGTGGGAAGAGGCAGGAGTCCTGGGGTCTGGGCCGGGCTCTGATGCGCCAGGTAGCTCTGGGCAGGAAGCTCTGTCCTTGGCCTTGCACCTGGTCCGTCTAACAGGACAATAACGCCCACACCGGTACTCTGCCTCTGAGGGCTACGGTGAGGCTACGGGGACAAGACGGGCCTTTGGGAACAGATTCCCGGCATCAGCTGTGGGAAGAACCGCCCCATAAGCTCAGCGTCCCCCCCGCCAGGAGGACTGTGACTTCCTCTGACACCACTTCCTGCAGCTGGGACCTCGCTCAGTTCAAAGTGTGGAAACCGTCATGGGCCAACAGTGTCACCTGCACACTCAGTCCTGCTACCGGGAAAGCCCTCCGCAAAGCGGCCCCCAAGCCCCACACCTCAGACTCAGACCAGGATGTCCCCCCAGCAGTGCCTGCCCAACCTTGCGGTGAGGGGAAGGGTCCCAGGCCGGCACCAGCATGTGGAGGGTGTGGTCCCAGCTGTGCCACTGAGGCACTAGTTGCCTTAAGGACTCCCCCTTGCCGGGCCCACCTGCAGCGCTGGGGGGGGGGGGGGGCAAGAACCCCAGAAGCTCAGAGCTGGAAGGCACCGGGCTTCCCACTGACAAAAGGTGTGGAAGACCCCAAATGGGGAGATGGGCCCTGGCACCGAGGGTGCCTCCTGGGCTCTCCACAAGGCATGGGTGGCAGCAGCCCCACTGCAGGCTGCCAGACAGGAGGGCAGGACAGAGACACCATCCGACTCTGGGTGTTCCATGCGCGGGGGTGGGGCTAACAGCCCTGCCATGCTGCCTTCCAGCCCGCGCCTGGCCCGCTCCCCCTCGCGTGCCTAGCATTTCACACCGCCCATCCTCCCCACCGCGGGCTATGAGCTCGCGCTGCTTGGCTTTGCACGTGCTGCTTCCGCTGCCTGGAACACTTGCGCCCCGCTTGGGCTCGGCGGCCCAGGCGGTCAGGGGCCAGTCCGGGAGGGCAGAGCGGGAGGCAGCCCCGCAGCCGGCCTACCAGCAGGGAGCGCGAGCTCAGGGTTCCCAGGGCCCGGGATGGGACCGGGGCTGGGAGACGGGTCGGAGGCTGGGGCAGATTGCGCAGACAGTCTGGATTGCGGAGGAGCTGGCGGCGCAGGGCCCGGCTTGGCGCGGGCGGCTGTGGGGGAGGCTGAACTGCAGACTATTTTTAGGCTCCTGCTGATTTGAGAGAAAGGATGCTCCGGGCTACAAGCCCTTATTCGCTGGGAAAAGACTAAGGTGGCCCCGGTTTCCCCTCACCCAACCCCTGGAGCTCAAGGTCTCCAGAGCTTCCTCTTTCTTCTCTAGGGACTAGGGGTTTGGGCCAGGAGGCAGACTGGAAGCATCCCCAACACCCCAGATATGCAAACACCCACAAGAGGTGATTTCCATACCATTTGCACGCTGCCGCCTGCTTCCTGACCAGGAGGAACTGCAAAGTCCCCACTGAGAGGACCCTCAATAGAGCAATGCACTCACCCGAGTCCACCTCCGCCTGCCCCTCTGGGCATCAGGAAAGTCCCGAGAGTGACATAAGCTCTAAAGTCAGAGAGCACAAATGGGGGTGTTAGCACCACGGTGGAGCCACCGCTAGACTCGGGGCAGCAAATATGTTCCGTCGGACCCATCGGTGGTGGCTCCCGAAGAGCAATGTCATTCACTCCACGAATGACATATTGAGCACCTACCACGTGCCAGGCACCTTCTAGGTGCTGGAGGTTTAGCTGCAAATGAAAAAGACAAAAATCCCTGGTCTCACAGAGCAGATATTCCATAGTGGTGCAGTCCCATAGAAATACGGTATGAGCCACACATATCATTTTAAATTTTCCACTGGCCACATTAAATTAAAGTTAAATAGGTGAACTTAATTTTATATTTTATTTGCCCCAATATATCCAAAATACTATCATTTCAGTGTGTAATCAATATAACAATTCGAGATCAATTCTCTCTTTTTCATACTATGTTTCCAAACTCCAGTGTGTCTTTTTTTTTTTTTTTTTGAGACAGAGTCTCACTCTGTTGCCCCGGGCTAGAGTGAGTGCCATGGCGTCAGCCTAGCTCACAGCAACCTCCAACTCCTGGGCTCAAGCGATCCTCCTGCCTCAGCCTCCCGAGTAGCTGGGACTACAGGCATGTGCCACCATGCCCGGCTAATTTTTTCTATATATATTTTTAGCTGTCCATATAATTTCTTTCTATTTTTAGTAGAGACAGGGTCTCGCTCTTGCTCAGGCTGGTCTTGAACTCCTGAGCTCAAACAATCCACCCGCCTCGGCCTCCCAGAGTACTAGGATTACAGGCGTGAGCCACCGCACCCGGCCTTCAGTGAGTCTTACGCTCACGCACATCTCCGTTCAGATGAGGCATATTTTGAGTGCTCAGTAGCCCTCAGAGAAGGCAGCACGGGGGTTCTGAACTGCTCTTCCGAGCTCAGCAGAAAGGAACGCCACAACTGATTAGCGACGTCTGCTCTGGGCAGGGGCCGGAGCTGGATGGAGCTGCAGGCCATGTGTTTGCCCACCACGAAACAAGCCCAACCCCAAACTTGTGTTCACCTCTGCCTAAGCTCTTCTGAGCCCATTCGTTTTATCTGACCTGAGAAAACTGCCAGAGTTCTGGGACCTTGACCTGGCCCGGGTCCAACAGTTCTGGCACAAACGCGATCCCACAGAACGGCCCGGCGCGCTGTCAGGACGAGTGCCTCCTGGGTGTGGTCCTGTGCTCCTTCCCTTGGTGGGGGCTGGCTCATGGCCACTGGTGACCCTGAGAATGCGGGTTTTGTTTTTGTTTTTTTTCCCCAAGGTCTCTTCCTCCCATTGCTAACCAACAACAACATGAAAGTGTTTCCTGAGCCCGATTTAGCCATTTCAGCCCCGCTCCATCGGCCCACTCCCGCAGACCTCCTGTCTGGCGCCCTAGCCGGGATCGCTCCACTTTCTTTTCCAGATAGGAGAGGCTAAATTTGGGCCATGGAAGGAACTGGAAACACCTGGGGAGGGGGGACGGGGTTGTGCTTGGAGTGCGGCAGGAGGGGATGGGGTGTGAGAAAAACTGGATCTCAGGCCCCCATCATTATCAACGTTATCCTCACCATCATGATCATCACCGTCTACCCACCCCTGCTCAAAATCCTCCCTAGTATCTGAAGGGTAAAGATTTGGGCCTTAGCTCCCAGGACCTGACACTGATGGAGTCATCCGATCTCAGCTCCAGATATTCTCCGTTCCTTCATTTTATTCATTCATTCAGCAAGAATGAATTGAGCACATACTATGTGCCAGGCACTGTTCTAGGAGCTGGAGACACAGCTGTGAACAAAACTGACAAGGATTCCTGCTTCACGGAGCTCACTTTACCCCAGCCAGGCTCGTAACACCCAGGCCCTCTCATACCCCCAGGTCTTCGCAAATGCTGTTCCCTCTTTCATTCAGTCACTCTCCTCCTGGGGGACCCCTATGCATCCTCTAAAGGCCCACTTAAAGCCTTCCCTGAGCACCCTGCAAATGGGTTAGGTGCCCCCTCTGAGCGCCCACCTCCAGCCTAGGATCATCACACATGTGGTCCCCACCCAGCCCCACTTCTCCCTTCCCTGCCAGGTTGAGCCTCGTCTCCCAGGGACCCCAGGGCCTGTTTCTAGGTTCACCCTCCCTCATCCCCACAGCTCAGGGGTGAGCAGGCTGCAACGTTGGGGTGGGAGGGTTCAGGACTCCTCTGGAGAATTCCAGGTCACTCTGAAATCTCTGCCTGGGAGCATCCTACCCCTGGCATTCCAGGGCAGGGACTCACGGGCAAAGGTGTGGAGTGGTTCCAGCAAAGGTGGGTGGAGGATTGAGGAGAGATGGGGCCAGCAGGGCCTCGAATGCCAGAGCAGGACTGACTGGTCTGCAAGTGCAGGGATGTTGAAGGGCCATATGCAGCAGAGAGACAAGAAAGAACAGCCTTTCTTGTGACAGGGACAGGGTGGCAGGGCATGGACAGGGGATAAACTTCAGTGGCCTCTTAGATTTATAAGGCAGGAAGGAGACATAAAGAGGTCTTCAGTTCCCTGCTGGCTTCCCCAGGACAGCTGGGCTTTCGCAGTCTTTTCCCTCTTCCTCCTCCCCGGAGAGGATGCACAGGACGTCCCCAGCCTGGCCCTCAAGAGGCCAATGTTGATATCGTGTCGATAACCCTGTAGCAGATCGTTCTGCCACCGGGGCCCAGGGGCCGAGCCTAACGGTCCTGTCTGCTGTGCTGCTTGTCCATCGGGGGAACAAGGCATGAGCCTGTGCCGGGCTGGCCCCTCGCCGCCAGCTCATTTACATGGGATTTACATGGGCTCATTTCATGCCTCAATGCACACGGCTTCCCTCCCAGCCCAGCCTCTCCCGCTGCCTCCATAGAGACAAAAGAGTGGGTTCTGTCACTCAAAGCCCATCAGAGTACCAACAGCATCCCTAAAGGGAAGAGGGAGGTCCAGAGAGGGCAGGGACCCCACTGGAGGTCACCCAGCAGTTCAGGAGGGACCAGGGCTTGAGTCCACACTGTTCCCATCAGCCGCTCAGCTCACCTGAGGCTGGAACTCACTCCCGTGCTTTGCTTTGCCACCAGGCAGGGGCTTCCTGAGGGAGCCCGTGAAGCTCCCATGCGGATGCTGACATTGGATGGGAGCAGGAATACAGACAGACTGGGACAGGCGAGATGTGCAAGAGACGGCTCCACAGAAGCCCGGGCCCAGCCCTTCCTTTGACACAGGAGAGACGTGAGGCTCTGTCCTGGACCACAAGGGGTGACAGCAGCCCCAGGTCTCTGCCTCCAGCCCAGGGCTCTTCTGGGTCCCTGAAACTCCCAAAGACCCCCAGCCCTGAGTAACTGCTGCCACCTTGGTCACCCTAGGAAGGCTGGGTGTGGGAGAGGAAAGAGCTCAGGAGAATCCTCAGTGCCGGGTGGCCCCTGAGAGCCCAGAGCAGACTGAAGGCAGAGGGGACACTCCATGTGGGGAGATTCCGGTCCTGCGGGGCCTGCCAGAGCCCCAGAAGCTGGGCTCAGACTCAGGGGAACTGTCCCAAGTCTGCCATGAGTCACTGCTCAGGATAAGGTCCCCTCCACCAGGGGCAGGGGACAAAGAGAAGGGAACAAAGGGGAGAGGAGAATACAGGAGGGGAAGCCTCTGGGGGACATCCAGGCTCCTCTCTGCAACATCCCGTTGCCCCCGAACCCTCGTCCTGAACTCCATCCCTCCAGCATCCTCCCAACTCCCCTCCCCACCTTCTGTCCCAGCCTCAGGGCCCTTCTTGCACAGACTTTGGTGTTCTAAATCCCGTTTGCTGTACCTTGGAGGGGGCTCTGGGTTTCTAAGACACAAATCCCGCCTCATCCCTGCCCCCAGGCCCCTCCCCACTCCCCGCCTCATCCCCTCGCCTCCACACGCCCCCCTCACCCTGACCACCTACCCTACCTGTTGGCCTGGCCCGGAGCAAATCCCCTTCCCTCTTCCCCGGCAGCACTAGCCTCCCGCCCAGGGGAGCACACACAGCTACCACCAGAGTGTCCCAAGGGCCTCATTGGATCACTTTCCCTCCCAGAACTTGAAGGCAGAGAGGCCTGGGCCAGGGCCCCCCGGGAAGGTGGGAGGTGGAGACTGGCAATGGGGAAAGGGGTGCAGGAGCTGTAAGGGCTCCAGGGTCAAGGCTTGGGCAGGCAGCATGCCGCCCAGGAGTTGGGGGCTCAGACCCCCATTCCTGCCTCTCGCTAGCCAGAGCCTGCTGGGCTGGTCCCTGGGCTCTAACAAGGCAATGTGAGAATGGAGGCGCTGGGTGAGACATAGGAGCTCCACCCTCCCGCCCTGACCAGGACTGCGGCGCAGGCAAGGAGCAGGCACAGGTAAATAAATAGCTTGTTTATTAGTAATATGTTACGTTATTAAAGTGCATTGAGAAGAGATGCAGGGGCCAAAGCTGGAAGGCCGCCGGCTCCAGGCCCTGCCCCGGGCAGCCAGACACAGCCAGAGAAGGGCTCAGCTCTCTGCTGAAATCCATGGACTGGGCTGGGCAGGGCCACCCACCTGGAGAGCTTGGCCCAGGCCATCCCCACGGGAATTTTCACAGTTTAGCCTAAGTTATAACATGTCCTGAGCGGAAGGTGGGAGGCTAGGAGCATGGAAGCACAGCCCCTGGGGAAGGGGGCTGAGGGGAAGGGAGGAGGCCCCCCCTGCCCCCCGACCCCCAATGCCAAGGGCAGAGTCCTGGAACCTCCCCCTGAGGACCCGGCTCCTCCTTCTAAATGAACACCGTGAACCTAGGGCTCAGTTTTCTCCTTCACTCTCTCGTCTCCCCACCCCCTCCCATGACCACCCCCCACCCCGGGGGCTTGGACCACATCCTCTTCAGACTGGGCTCCCGGGGCAGAGCCAGCTCATGCCACTCTCCAAGAACCCATGCCCGTCGCTAGACTCTTAGCCCATCCCCAGGAGCCTCAGACTGGGATCACCCCCCTCCCCACCCATCCCTTCCCAGCCCCTCCCTCTCCCACCCCACCCCAGCATGTAGTTTTGGTATTTTCATACAGATGCAGTCGGAAGTAGCTATACATGAAATAAGCCTAACATAAAAATAGAGCTTTTTCCGTCCTTCCGTCCGGAAAGCAAACATCCTTCAATAAACATGCAAGGCGGCTGTCCAGTGGGACCCGGGACGGTGAGGGAGCTGCAGAGGGCAGGGCCGGGCAGAGGGTGGCCGTGGGTCTGCAGGAGCACCGACCACCCCAGCCATGGGGCAGGGAGGGGGGTGGGAAGGAGGCCATTTGGGTACAGAGAGTCCAAAAGGACTCAGGCCTCAGCCCCAAGGTCCAGAGATGGGGGTCCCAGCACCCCCTTTCCAAACCCCTCTTCCCGGCCCATGGGCTCTTGGGCCAGGAGCATCACTGTCGAGTTTGAGGAGTTTCTGAAAATATTCTCCAGAAGATAAAGTCTTGGGTCTTCGATGCCCCAGCTTCACAGTCGGTGCCCTCATTCTCAGCCCCCCACCGCCCCCCACCGCCTGGGCCCAGCAGCCGCCTGCGGCTGGACGTCTCCAGGCCTGGCGTCCCCCATCGGGTTGTTCAGTCCCCTGGAAGCAGCGCAGGCAAGGAGCTCCCGGGCCAGCCGGCTCTGAGTGTGAGACTTCCTAGCGCCCCTGGGCTGCAGAGGCCTGTAGCAAGCCCAGCCCCGGGAGGCCCTAGTGGACCAGCAGGCCAAGAGTGAGTGTGGGCAGGACCCCCAGCCAGAGGGAGGCAGCCAGGGCGTGGGCTCGGCCCAACAGGTGCTCGGCCATCATGCCGTCCTCAGGCAGCAGCTGCCAGTGCTGAGCCTCGCGGAAGTAGGAGCCCTCCCGGGCCACGCAGAAGTAGTGGCCGTACTGCTGGGCCGTGAGGTTCTCAATGAACAGGATGCAGTTGGGGCTCTGGTGGCCCGGCTCGCAGCTCTGCTCCACGTTCTCCTTGTGGTGCCATGAGTAGGTGGCATGGCGGGACTCCATGGGGCAGCTCAGGTAGTAGCGAGAGTTCGGGGCCAGGGAAACCTTTTGCAGTGGCGCCTTGTCTGGGGAGGCAGGGGGAGGTAGCGTGAGGAGGGGGCGGGGAGGCTGTGCCCACCCACAGACCCGGCTCGCAGGGGCAAGGTTTCTGAATGATCACAGGGAGCCCAGCCCGCAGTTTTCTCCTGTTCCCCACCTCCCTCATCCCACCCCGCTCATACCAGCCCCGCGCCAGGGGCTCCCTCGACAGGACTGTGCCCTGCCCTATCTGCCTGGGGCCCGCTGGACAAGGCCATGTCTCTGTCAGACCAGGACAACGGGGCATGGCTCTACCTCCCTCCTAGGACCACGGCCTCCAGCAGGGCCAGATCAGGTACCTGGTTTTGGGTTGGGGCATTCCTCGTGTGGCGCGTCTGGATTAATGGATTGCAGCACTGACCTGGGGTTGCAAGGAGGAGAGAGGCTCAGCAGACAGGAGGCCGCAGCCCCGGCCCTTTCCCATCCTCACCCCAGCGCAGCATCAGCAGACAGAGCCAGCCAGAGTGGCCCAGCACCGCCGCCTCCTCCAGCCCGTCAGCACCACCCCCATTCCCACGTCCACCTTCCCCCAGGGACAAGGGATCCCGGCCAGCGTACCGTTGGGAGCTATAGATGGAGACACAGCGGCCCTGGTCCCAGCCGCAGTAGGGGTCTCGGGACATGAGGCAGCCATGGCAGCCCCCGCTGTAGACCTCACACAGGTCCAGGGGCACCTGGCTCACCTCCCACTGGGAATTCACGTACAACTTCCGCTGGAAGGAGAGTAGAACTCAGGTCAGACCAGGACCCTGGCCTACACTGAGTCCTAAGCCCCCAGGCCCAGGGGCCCAGAAGCTCTTATAAGGACATGCATATTGCATGCAAAGGAGCCCTATCCTCAGCTGGCTGTCACTAGGTAGCCCTGTAGGACAGAGTGGGGGGAGGCTCACCCGGTCAGCATCCAGCGACATGGCCTGGATGGCAGCCGCGCGGCGGAAGGGTTGGATCTCCATGATGTTGAGGACGAGGCCGCGTTCCCGCTCCCCTGGCTCCACCACCTTGTGGATGGTGCCCCTGTCTGTGGGTGGTGGGCAGAGGGTCAGCACGTGGGAGCCCCACGCCAGAGCCAGACAGCCTCTCTCTGGGCTGGGGAAGGGCGGGAAGTCATGGCTCAGGCGAAGGTCACAGGACTGGGGTGGGTGGGGCACAGGAGAGTGTGACTGGGAAGGAATGTGGGGGCCCAAGGGGTAGTCCAGAGAGGCCATTCCAGGAGGCCCAGGGCTCCCCCCGAGAGGGGCCCAGTGCCCAAGGCTGCACAGGAAGCATGAAGAACAGCACCCGGAGGCCCACACCCCCAAGTACTGCGTGAGCGCTCTCCACGCACTACCTCGGCTAACCCTCCCGCGAGGTGGGTGTGCTCTTCCTCACTTGGCAAGTAAGGAGTGGGGCTCAGAAAGGCTCAGCAGTTTGCTCCAGGCCACACGGCCGGCCACCAGCAGAGGCCAGGTCGGAACCCAGATCTGTCAGAGCCCTGCCCCTCTGCTTCTTCTATGACTCCCTGCCTCCTGGACTCTTGGGGATATATTTTCTTTGAATACATATTTTTATTTCGGAATAATTTTAGATTTCCAGAAAAGTTGCAAAGATAGTACAGAGAGTTCCTATCTGCCCTTTCCCAGTTTCCCCCAACGTTACCGTCTTACATAACCACGGTACATTTGTCACAACCAAGCAGTTGACATTGGTGCATTACTACTAACTAAACTGCAGATTCATCTGGATTTCCCCGGTTTTTCCACTAATGTCCTTCTTCTGTTCCAGGATCCAATCCAGGACTCCGCATTGCATGTGGTCTTATGGGATATCTTAATTTTTATAAATCTTAGATCTGAAAAGGACCTTGGACCCCACATCAGAGTTCCCAGGTCACATAACCAGGCGGCCTGCCTCCCAGACCACTGCTGTCTCTGCTCCCACTTGGGGACTAATGGGCATCCTGACCCCTGGTCCTCCCAATCCCACCTCACCTGCTGTCCCAGTTTCTAGACTAGCCCGCCTCCCTCTCTCCCTCCCTCACAATCTCCCAGGGCATCACTTGCCCCAAAAAAGCAGTCAGATGATACCTGCCTAGGACGTCTCCTCTATGTGCCTGTGATCCCTGTCTGCAGGCTCTGAGATGTGGCCAGAGGCTCCCTGAGCCTGACAAGCCCCCCCGCCCCCACCCCCAGTCACTGCCTTGCACCTCATTCCAAAGCAGCCCCGGAAACTGCCTCCTCTCGGCAAAATCCTCAGGAGCTGAGCCAATAACTTCTCCCAGTTGTGAGAGCCTCCTCTTCTCTGCAGAGGACTCACAAAGTTCTATTTTTTGTCTGGCCCCAATATTTCTGAATGCCACAGGCTCCAAAATGGTGTCTCTCCATTGCCCCACAGAGAGAACCAACACACCTTCCCTAACCACTCAAGTGTGCTCCCACCCATGTCTGCAGGAAGGGAGTCCATGGCCCACACCCAGCCTTCTTCGTCCTGGCTCCTGCTCCCAGTCCCGTGCTACATGACCTCTCCTCCCCTGCTCCCCAGTGCCCTGCCATGCCCCTGGCTGACCACAACAGCTAGGCCGGCCACTGCCGGAGCCGGGACAGGGGCCCACAGGTGTAGCCAGCATGAATGGGGGAGGGGGTAGAGCGGTGCGGACTCAGGACCCAGAACCCAGGCCCTGCACCCTGGGAAATTCCGCTCCCCAGGCTTCTAGGAGGCAAACAATAGTGCTGGGGTTCCAGTTTCCGATAAGGCCACCAAAGCCAAGATAGCCCCAAGGTGAAGTAGCAGCAGGAAGTCACATGGGGAAATGTGAGCAATTGAGGGTGGGAGCCTAGGGCCTGAACTGTGAGGCCCCAGCGGAGCTAGGGGCCCTTTCTGGCCACAGCCAGGACTGGGAAGCTGTCACAAACTCAACTCAGGGCCGGCCCCTCCATGTTCAGGGGCTTTTGGAACGCAGGAGCACCCCTGCATCCCCCCGCCTCCTCCACTGAGGCCATTCCAGGGAAGGGAGAGGCTGCCCCTCTGCAAACTCTACAGGGCTCTGCCATCTGGAATTCCTGCCTCTCATTGAATCCTTTTTGTCCTATGGTCAACAGAAAAGAACCCAAACTCTGTAAAATAATTTAAGAGGTTTATCCTGAGCCGAATTTGTGTAACCATGGCCCGGAGAGCCACGCCCGAGAAGCCTTGAGCAAGTGGTCTCATCGTGGCTGGGTTGTGGTTTGGTTTTATACATTTTAGGGAGACAGGAATTGCAAATAAAGTCATAAATCGATACATGAAAGGCGTACATTGGTTTGGCCTGAAAAAGCAGGACATCTTGAAGTAGGGGCTTACAGGCTGTAGGTGGGTTTAAAGGTTCTTTGACTTGTAATTGGTTAAAGAAATGAAGTTTGTCTAAAGGCTCGGAATGTTTTAAGTTAAGATAAAGTCTGTCGATCAGAGACAAGCCACTGGACGTACAACGAGACTCAAGTGATCTGTTAAGTAAATTTATGACCTGCAGGTGTGGTTTAACCTTTGTCTTACATGGCCTCAGGCCTGCCAATAACTCCAGAGTAACTCCAGAAGGGATGGGGTGGCACTAGGCGTGTCTGACCTCCCTTCTCCTCACGGCTGCAACTCAGCTCTAAGGTGTACACTGCCCACTCCTCAATGTCTCCTCTCACCTGCACAGCCCCCAGACAAGCAGAGGGTCTGATTTCTTCCCTCTGCCTGGCAGAGGCTCCCAGGACGCCCTGTGACCAGGTCCCTACTCCTGACCTTGTGCATCTCTTCCCTGAGTCAGACATCGAGATCAAATCTGCACCCAGCTTTGCTCAGACTTGCCACCTTTCTGCCTCCGACTCCCAGTGCGTGGTCTTCTCCCACCCTGGGATGCCTTTCCCTTTTCCCTCCGCCCCCCGCCCCCCAGGAAGCCCTCCCTGCCTGACTTCCACAGCCACACACGCTAACCCGACAGCTCTAGTCACTCAGTTCTTCCTTCCATGTGTAAAGATGCAACCAGATGTTAACTACGTTATTCTTTGCACCTTTCATGTCCATTTTTACAAAGCAAACCAGGGCTCCCAGGCAGCTCCTCACCTGTGGTTAGGTAAAGCACGTGAAAGGTCTCCCCGTGGCTGGCTTGCATGCGGTGGACGACGACTTTCTGGTAGTGGTACTTAGAGTGGAACAATGGCGTCTTCAGAGGCCCCATGGGCTCCACCCTCTGTGCCACCTCAGGGTGACTGTCGGCCACCTGGAAGGTCTCCGTGGGTATCGGCTGCTGGTTTGGGAGGCACTGGCGAGGAGAGTAGGCCTGGGTCAGCAGGGCAGCCGGGAGGTGGGGTTGGGGCCTGGGCCGCGGCTGGCGTCACTGCTTACCTTGCCCGGCCGAGGGTTGGGAAGGCTGGAGTGGTAGCCCTTGAGTGAGGAGGTGCGGAAGACCTTGTCAATGTCACCAAGGGAATACACGCAGACGGCCGAGTAGTTCCTACAGGGACACAGAGACCACCTCAACGGGGCGCGGGGGCCAGGATCCACCCACCTCCACTCCCCCAGGCGAGCAGACAGGGCACAGCCACACCCCTCCAATCAAGCTCCCCAGCCTGCGAGCTCGAGCTCGGCGAGGGCAGGGCCACCCTTGAGCCAAGCCCGCTGGCTGGAACAGAGTTATCAAACACCACTGAAAGGAGAGACGGAGGGAGGAAGTTCAGCCTCATGTCTTTCTGCTGCAATCTAAAACCACAGCCTTGTGCTCTGTTACAGAATCACTGAGTTCAGAGGCCATCTGCTCTACCCACCCCCAAGGCAGGAGGAATCCCAACACGGCCTGGGAGGTTCTCCGACCCCTGCGGGCACAGGCTACACTGCAGAATGCTGGTGCCCCAGCGGGACAGGCTCCCACCCACATGGGAGCCACGGAGCAGGGTCTTGGCTCCCCACATCCTGTCCCCCACTTCTTCCCATACACATAACACTTTTGCCTGCCTTGTTTTCAATCAATGAAAGCGATTAAGAAGTGCAAATTATCAGACTCGGGCAGTGCCTGAGCAGGTGTGATAGCACCCAGCACGCAGCACCCCGACAGAGGCCGCAGCAGCCTTTTCCCAGGGCCCAGCGTCCGCTCGGAGCACAGGTGGGTGGCAGGACACAGAGGCACAAGTGCAGCCATGAGTGTGCGTTCAGTGCATGCACTCCCATGGTTCAGACTCACAGCACGACAGCACACACTGCGCACTGACTGTCCCCCAAGCAGACCCCTGTCCCTTGAGCCTGTAGTCCCAGCTCATGCCACATCGGCTGTCCCCTCAGCAGGGCCCAAGTCCTCTGATTCCTACTGGACACTGAACCCATGCCAGTCCCAGCTCCAGGATGAGGGCCACTCACCAGGGGTTGGAGAAAACGCCATAGACCCTGGTGTCCCTCCACTGGCCGTTGGGGTCGGGGAGCAGGAAGACGTCCTGCAGCCTGTTGAAGTTCTTGTTGGTGGTGGCGTCACTGCACACCAGCATGGCTTTCAGGAAGGTGTTCCACTTGGAGACTGACAGCGAACTCTCGCCACCCTGGTCCCCCTGGAAGGACAGATTGGAGACGAGGCCCCTCAGCACCTGCCTGGGCTGCCAGGAACGCCAGCACCCGGGCTACAGAGGAGGAAGGCAGGCTGTGAGGGGGGCCGGGACCTGCAGGAGGACGAGGCAGAGGTGGCCCAGGACTCAGGCCAGGTTTCCAGGTGAGGCTTCAGCCAGCAGGTCTGGCGGACCCAGGGCACAGCGCCAACTGTGGGGAGCGGCAGGTAAGGGTACTGGGTCCCCACAGAGCAAGTGGGCTCAGACATACATGTGCCCACTCACACCCACACACGGCACAGCACACTCACACAAGTGAAAGTCACACTCACGCATTCACACGCATGCACACACTCACACTTGCACACTGACACACGTGCACAGGAGCTCAGCCATTTTACCCACTCACACACACGTGATGCTCTGCGCAGTTACTCTCACAGCCCCAGACACAGAGCCACTCACACTCTGCACACGCTCCTTCACACATGTGTGCACAGGCCCTCACACCCTCACTCGCGCCTGTTCACACGCTCAGCCACCGCCCCACGCCCCCCTCACCCTGCACAGCTGGGCCACGCGGGACACGTTCAGAGGAGCCTCGGGATTCTTGTCAGGATTGTCCTCTCGGAAGAAGTAGTAGATCTTGTCGTCGTAGTCCTGGTCTTGGTGCACGATGGTGGCCTTGATGAACTGCGGGTCTGCGGGGACACAGGTGAGGGGGTGTAAGACTGGGGAGCCTGCCGGGGGACCACCCAGCCCTGCACACCCTCCCGCACTCGGGGTCTGCACAAAGCCAGGGCAAATTGCAGCTGGAATAAAACTCAGACCACCAGGTCCAACCTCTCAAGGGGCTCTCGACTCTGCACCTACACCCCACACCTGTTTTGCCTCCTCCTACAAAGATGTCATCGGCCCAGGAGCAATGACTTCATGTCTGGGGACTGGGGGAAGGTCCCTGGGGGCCCCAATGTCACTTTTGGCCAATTGGCAGAGCCCTAATGAGGAGGGAGAGTGGGCTGCCCCAGCATGAGCTCAGCAGAGGATAAACTTTGGCTCTTGGGGACCCCACACTGGGTCCAGAGAGCTTCCTATGTTTTTGTTCCCCGAAGCATGCTGGGCCCACCTGCCTCCACACCTTTGTCTCTGCTGTTCCCCTGCCCCCAGCCATCCCTGACTCCTCAGCTCTGGCCACTCAGCCCTGTACCCAGCTCCTGCTTTCCTGCATGACCCCAGTGGTCCTCAGAGAGCCCTCCCAGGAAACATCAGGACCCCATCTGCCGCCCTAGGAGTTCACACCCCCTCTCCACCCTCAGCCCAGCCGGAGCCTGACTCACTCTGCATGACGGTATCACTGGTGTACAGCTCGCTCTCGCCCCGGATACGGCGGAACCGAGGGATCTTCCCATTGTACTCCTGCTTCCGGATGGTGGAGTACACCTCCTCCCCTGGGGAGGGTGGGAGGGGGCGTGGGTAAGGGCAGATAGCTCCTGGAAGTCCCTCCCCCAGGCCGGCCCCAGCTGACCACCCCCTACCCCAGCCCAGCAGCGTCCCTCTGGGGGCCCCCCCACTCCAGCGCTGCCCTACCTACCTTCAAACAGAACCAGGGAGTTCTCATCCGGGCTGAATGGGGCATAGCCTCTCATCTCGCCAAGAGGCACCACAGTGCCATTCACCTGCCAGAGACCCAAGCAGCCAGATGGCTACGCGATCCCACAGCCACGACCTCCCATGGGGGCCGGTTTCCCAGCCAGGGGCCCCATCTTTGCAGGGATTCTGCCCAGGGTAAGGCCAACCTCAGAGTCTCCCCACCTCCCCTTCCCACCGTGAGGGGCAGAAGCCCACCCAGAGGTGAGCTGAGCAGGCTCGTGCACACGGGGACGGGCCTTCTCACCAGGTTCCAGCAGCTGGGGCGGCGGGCATTGGTGCCACAGACCAGCAGCCCCTCACCCCGCCTCTCCAGGAGCGTGATGTAGTTCTCACAGTCCTGCCCAGGGAAAAGGAGAGGAGAAAGGAGAGAAGCTGGTTGGTGGGAGGCCCCGGCAGGCCCAGCACGAGGACCCTCAGTCTTGGGGAAGAAGGCATTGGAAGAGCTAACCACAGGTGGCAGCCTCCAAGGACAGCCCACAGGAGGTGCAGGTTACTCCATCCCCCAAGCACAGAGGGCTCCGGAGAAGGACTATGTGTCCCCATCAGCCTGGGCCTCCTATGACTGGTCCAAACCTCCCCCATCAGCCTGGGACTCCCAGGACAGAGCCATGCTTCCTTCCGCAGACTCCCAGGATCTCCTCTTCCTTTTCCAAGGGGCTCAACCCCTCCACACTCCACCCCCAACTCACCCGCTTGTCCAGGCAGGGCCCCTTGGTGGAGCCGATGTTCACCTGCAGGAAGGGGAGAAGCATTAGTCCACTCTGCCAGGGCCACGATGCCCCCTAGGTGTTTTCCATGCAGCCTCAGGACAAGCCCTGGATGAAACAACCACTATTGTCATTTGACAGATGAGCAGCCTGAGGCTCTGAGAGGATGAGTGACCTGCCCAAGGTCACACAGCTGCTGGCTCAGTCTCACACCCAGAGCCGAAGCCCAGAGACCTCAGACAGTGAGCCATGGTGCTGCCCGCACCAGCGCTGCCCACCTGGACAGGCCTGTTAGCCCCCATCTTTTCTCCACACCGCCCCAGCTCCCCGCTCCAATCTGGACTACCTTTAAGGCGCCTCCCCCAGAAGCCATTTATAGGATATGGAGGTGGGGGCCAGTTTAGGAAGAGATGCCAGCTCCCCTGGATTCCCTGAGGCCCCTCACCAGGGCCAGAGGAGAGAGAGGGGGAGATGGGAGGTCAGGGGGGGAGGGGGAGGGGCTGGGCTGGTCCCTGGGCCCAGCAGAGGGGGCCCAGGCTCACCGTTCGCACTGACGCGTTCTTGCCCTCGGAGAAGTCGAAGAGGTAGACCTTGCCGCGTCCACCCACCCAAACAGAGGAGCTGCCCGGCTCATGGAAAAGCACCGTGTGCGGCTCAGCCTGGCCGAAGTCCACCCGGTCCTGCCCTACACGGCCTGGGGAGAAGGCAATTGGTAAAGATATTGAAGCGGGGCCCGGACAGAGAAGATTCTGGATCCCCCACCCAACCCCCAAGCACACCAGAACCCGAGTGGCAACTAATGCTCGGTGCTCAGGGCACTGGCAGGGCCTCAGAAACAAGGTCTGAGCTGAGGTGGCACCAGGACTTGGCCACGAGCAAGAGAAGTAAGGGATACCCTCGCAGGGTCCAGCAACCAAGCTGTCCCCACCCAGAGCCACGGCCCTCCCCCGGGATGGCAGCCTCTCTCCCCCTCAGAATGTGTGACCTCAGTGTGGGGCAGGGTTCAGGGACCTCTGGAGAGAACAGACTCCTCCTCGCACACACAACACTCTCGAGGGGCTGGGCCGCCTGGCTCTGCTCCGTGAGGTCTGCTCCCCCAGGGCAAAGCCAGCAGCCACCTGCACCTGGGCCCTTCAGCAGAAGTAGGGCCCCTAAGCACCCCACTTGGAGCCCAGGTCCCCAGGAATCATTTTGTTCGAACCTCACCCCTCCTTCAGGAAGCCCTGTCCAACCCCTCCTGGCCCACCCCCAGTCCCTTAGTGAGCACTAGATCCGAGCTGGAAAAGAATCTTAATGTCCACTCCCTCCCATTTCACAGGTGGGAAAACAGAGGTCAAGGGCGGGGCAGCCCACAGGCACACAGAAGCAGGTCGGTAACAGGCCCTGAACCAGAGCCCATGCTCCTGCCCGCCAAGCTGCAGTCTGCAGTACGGCCTGTTCCGGTGTGGTTTCGCCCACCAAGACACCAGCTCTTCTGAGGGAAAAACATCAGCTCTCCCGCCCCAGTAACTGGGACAGGGGGACCTTCACAAAGCGCAGCCTGGGCCTTTCCGCAGGACTGACCGGGACAATTTTGCCCAAAAAAGAAACTGTCTACAGCCACTGCCTCCGGGGAGATGTCTCATCTCCGGTGACATTGCTAAGTTTGTCCTGGTTGCAGGACTAAATTACAGGGATGGGCTGGCCTGTGGCTATGCCCCCAGCAATCAGCCACGGCGGCCAGCATCTTCCCACGTCTGACCACCCGGGGCCTCACCCAGGAACTGGGTCTGACCACTGTTTTTTCAGCTGCAGCAAACTCTGGGGCAGCCAGAGTGGGTGTCACTCGGGGGTAGTGACACCCAAGCTCCAGCCCCAACAGAAAAGAACTGCCATTTCCTCAAGTCTGCCCCCAATCCTTCTTGCTGCCATTTGAGCCATCCCTACTGATACTGCGTTTAACAAGGGCAAGGAGCGGCTGGACCACACACTGCAACCACACCTTCCTTTGCTTTCCTCAAACACCTCCCTGCACGGCCAGTGCAGAAGTGGTCTCGTTCTTCACCTCTGCTATGGCCTGGCTCACTGTACAGAGGAGGAAACTGAGGCCCCCCTGGGGGCCATGCATAGCCCAAGGTCACACTAGCAGGTAGGACAGATCAGCTCGTCCAGACTGAGTACGGGTTCTCAGGAACGTTTGGGGAGATGCTAGCATGGTTGCCACAGACAGAAGTGCTGAGCTCACTGCCCTCGTGTGGCCTGCCTCTTCTTGGGCATTCCACAAACAGCCCACGGAACAGGGACGTCAGCCCCAGGTGTACAGGGTAGGGGCCGAGAGCCCAGCTCTGTGCGGGTGGTTCAGGGGCAGGGAGGGGTGCTGGCCAAGGCCTGGGCAGGGCTGGCAGGTCTCGGGCACTGCCCTGCTCCCCCTCCCTTCCAGCTGGGTCAGCGCCCTACAGACGCAAGGTCTTCCTGACTCAGCTCCCGCGGCTCCCCTTTCACCCGCAGCCTGAGCGGCAGCCCAGGATCCAGACAGTCTACAGCCCCAGCCCCCAGCCCACGGCCAGCCGGGCAGCCAGGACAAGGTGCACGTCTGCGTCTGGAGATGCTGGGCTGGGGCCTGAGAGCCACAGCCCCCCGGGGAACAAGGAACGCCCCAGCGCTCGGGCCGTGCCGACCACCTGCACCAGTCACCTCAGTCCCAGGCCTCAGAGGAGGCCGGCAAGGGCTTCGCAAGGAGGCTGGGGGGCGGGCGGGGGGGGTGGGGGGGGTGGGGGTGCAGGACTGTCAAAGGGAGGGGGAGAGCAGTCCTGCTCAGGGAGTCAAGCCTGAGGGGAGAGGCCTGGCCACACCCTGGGAATGCGAACTGAGGGGTGAGACGGCCACAGCTCTCAAGCAAAATTGCCTCAGTACAGACCTTGGCGCTGCTCACAAAGTGTTTGCTGAAGACACGAAGGAAGGGTGAGAGCCGGCGGGGATCAGGGAAGCTGCTGCAACGCTAGGACCAGGACAACCCCACATGGGTCTGCAAGCCTAAGCCCAGTTCTCCCCAAATCCTAGCCGCCGCGGCCAGAGTGGGAGGGAGCAAGCACTGCTCAGCCCATTTTGCAGAACAGACAGGAGCCCAGAAGCATTGCCTCCCCTGACCCCCAGGTCCCTGGCCCTCCCAGCTGTGCGCCTGGTGATGCGTATGGGGCAGGGGAATGACACGAGCTCTGCCCCAGCACAAGGCCTTGGCCCATTCTCCACCCAGCCCCGGCCTGGGCTCCTGCACTGCCCGCGGCCCTCAAAGGGCCTGATTGTGCCCGGGAAGTGTCGAGCAGCAGCAGCTCGATGAATACATGAAAGGAAGCTTTGTTCAGGTTGGCAGGAGCGGGGGTTGGGGGCTCTGGGGCAGGAGGCCTGCCTGGAAGTGAAGGCAGCACCAAGGCATCGCGGCCAGGGTCTGTGCCCCGCCGGATCAGCACGGAGGGAGCTGGGCCTGGGAGGGGCGGCCTCCAAGGCTCTGCCAGCCAGGGGCCGAGTGAGGCCAGGGCTGCCCCTAAAAAGGCCCAGGCCACGGGAGTGTCACATCCCTAAACACTTTCTTTTTGCTGCTTTATGAATCCAAAGGGATGAGGAAGGTAGATAAGAGCTGGATGGGCAGGAACAGGTGGGGAGAGAATTCCTGGCAGGGGAAACACAGAGCAATGGTGGGAAGCCAGTGTGTAGTAGGTACAGGGGACAGAGGT
Source organism: Eulemur rufifrons (assembly GCF_041146395.1). Lineage (NCBI taxonomy): Eukaryota > Metazoa > Chordata > Mammalia > Primates > Lemuridae > Eulemur > Eulemur rufifrons. The sequence goes on along the minus strand of NC_090984.1, from coordinate 22,515,638 downwards.
ATCATGCTGCAGACCAGCCAGTCCTGATGACAGAATCAGGAAGGTGGCAGGGGAGGGGAGGCGTGGCCAGCCCAAGGATACTCTGCCCCACTGGCCATCGGTCTCCCTGCTGCCTGCTCTCTACGAGCAGGGCTGGGAGTGGGAAATGCCTCCCCTCCCCTGGCGAGCCCCCACCTCCCGGCTCCCCCTGCTTGCCGTCCTGCTTGTCTAAAAGGAGCACCGTCTGGCACCATGACTCCCCCCTCACTCCCCAGCCTGACGCATTAGTGGCTGACTAAGTGGTAGCTAAAAGCTCCCAGAATAACCAGGGGTTCAGGCAGGGAGGGGCTAGGGGCACATGGGGAGGGCATGGCCCAGAGGCGGGCTGGGCACAAGACAACCCACCTCCACCCTCATGTGATTCCAAGCCAATGCTCGCCCTTGCTGCACCAAGAAAGCACATTCAGGCTGCCCCACGCCCAGCCTGACTCTGCGGCCCTCCTGAGTCCCACCTCCTCACGGTGACAGGGCCAGCAAGGCCCAGCCCCAGCCAGATGTGAGGGCCGCGAGGAGGGCTGGGCTGTGGGAGACAGTCCCCCAGACACAGCCCCCTGGCCAGGTGCTCGCAGAGCTCTGAGCCTGCTGGAAAGAATCAGGTCTGACTCCTCTTGGGGCCCCCAGCCCATCGCTGTCCCAGCAGCTGAGGACGGCAAGTCTGAACTTCTGCGGAGTGGGCTTTCCTAAAGCAGGCCTGCCTGGCGGAGCACCACTCCTGGTCCTCATCCCTCTGGGTGCTGTCACCATCTGTCACCCGCTGTCCCCACAGCCTTGTTGCTTGTGAAAGAGGGCGGCCCGAGGGGAGGGTGGAGTGGGGGTTGTTTTTGTCCACAAAAGAGCTGGGCCCCATGGTCCAGCCTGACCCACTGACCCAGCAGGCCTTGAATGCTGACCTCAAGGAGCCCTTGGCAGGAATGTGGGCAGAGAGGTGGACTCTGAAAATGGCAGGAATGTGGGCACCCCCACAGGGCATGCCCAAGTCAGGCAGCCAGGGAGGCCCTGGGCCAAGAGGCAGGAGCCAGGCTAACCTCAGGTTAGCGACCCAGCCACATCTGGCAGGAGCCACCTCCCATAGTTGTGCCCCACCCTGCATTGCCAGGCCCACCTTATATCCTCTCCCAGGCACACACTGGCACAGAGAGGAGAAGGCAGGCCCCGTGGGGCTCAGGAATTAGCCTGCAGCCTCTCCACCCTTTGGAATCCCACACCCCACAGGTCAAGGTGGAAGGGCAGGGATCTGAACAGTCCTTGAGCTAAAGGGGCACAGAGATCAGAGAGGCTGTGCCCCTGGCCCAAGGGCACACAGCAAGGGAGGCTCAGGGTTTCCGGTACCCATCACGGAACTCCATCTCTCCAGGACCACATCCTGGATTTCCTGGAGAGCCTCTGATTTGCAAAAAGCTGCCTATTCAGTCTCTCTCTACTTCTATGAGTCATTCTTGCTCTCTACCCTTCCGCCCTCGTTCACCAGGTGCCGAGTCACTAACCTGATAACTACAGGGAATCACCCACCCACCCACCTTCCAGGTGAGACCTTGATCTCCCGGAGCCTTTACCAATCAAAACCTTAAATCCAAAGGAGTGACTAATGGTGGAACTAGAGGTGCTGTGTCAGAGCGGTGCAGGGAAACCTCTCTGCTAGGGGCGGGAGCACAGGAACTAATGTTTCCTCGGTTCTGTCTCTCTTGGTGTGGCTAGGTAAGAGGGCATGAGAAGCCCAGTGCCAGAGCAGCACTGGCCAGGTGCTAGGGACAGGTCATGAGGCCGGGCACGGTGGCTCACGCCTACAATCCTAGCACTCTGGGAGGCCGAGGCGGGTGGATCGCTCGAGGTCAGGAGTTCGAGATCAGCCTGAGTAAGAGCGAGACCCCCCTTTCTACTAAAAACAGAAAGAAATGATCTGGACAGCTAAAAATATATATAGAAAAAAATTAGCCGGGCATGGTGGCACATGCCTGTAGTCCCAGCTACTCGGGAGGCTGAGGCAGAAGGATTGCTTGAACCCAGGAGTTTGAGGTTGCTGTGAGCTAGGCTGACACCATAGCACTCCAGCCTGGGCAATAGAGTGAGACTCTGTCTCAAAAAAAAAAAAAAAAAAAAAAGGACAGGTCATGGCAACACTCAGGCAGAGCTGGGTTCCAGAAAGCTGGCAAGGGCAGGGCCCGTGTGCTGGGGCAGGTGGCAGGGCCTTACGGAGGACTGAGAGGTCTATCTGTCTTTATCAGCCGTGGGAACAGCGAGCTATGTGCTGGGCCAAAGGGGAACATCCTGCCACCCACCAAGGTCAGCCGTGGGTGGGAGGGGGCGTATGTCACGTGTGGGCTCAGCCCTAGCTTCAAGGAGCCTCGTGCTCGCTTTGGCAGCCAGGTGGCTGGCTGGCTGAGACGGTGATCAGGGGCTGGGCCTTCCTGAGTCCATTTTCCCCCACTGTGGATTGGCAGGGGCGGGGAGAGGCAGAGTGTTGGGATTTGTTAAAGAATGGGTTTTATGACCTACCGTGGTTCTTGGAACAAGTCACAAAACAATCAGTTAAATTCGTGGGTCATTTTGGGAAAATGTGAGTCTATGAGCACTGGAGAAGTCAGAGACAGCAGAAGCCGACATTCTCATCTGCCTCCACTGACTAAGCCCACCAAATCCCCACCCACCCTGCAAAGAAGGCAGGACGAGGGTCTGCATTCTCATTTTACAGATAGGAAAACTAAGGCCACCAAGGGCTGGGTGCTCTCTGCACTGCACCGCTGTGTTCAAAGACCAGGAGGCTTGGCTAGTGGGGAGACTAGCTGGGCAAAGTCTTGGGGAGAAGGGGCAGTGTGGAAAGCAAGCTGTAGGGGGCTGAGCCGAGCAGGACTCAGGGGCTCAGGGTGGGAAGGCTGGCACTGAGACCCAGCCAGAGTGGGTAGGAGGCCCTGAGCCCAAGTCCGGGAAAAGCAGGAAGTCTGGGACCAACACTATATCCTGTCCACCTTCTGCCTGTTCTTCAGCCCAGGAGGTTCCAAAAGCTCTAGCTAGGGCTGAGGTCAGCCGGTGGCACCTTCAAAGCAGAGAATGGGCAGAGGTACAGGGCCTGCCCTTGGGCCCAGAGCCAGGGCAGGGGTGGGGAGAGGGCAGAGGATGGCTACACCACCCCAAGTGGAGGGAGGGGGCAGGTGGGAGACTGCTGAGAAACAGAAGGTTCCCCGGCCTTAGCCTTAGCCTGAACCAGCAGGGGAGACGGCACAAGGGCAGCCAGCCAGCATGGCCCATGGGGATAGCTGGCAGGGGCTGGGCAGCCAGGGCTGCGTTCCATCAGAAGCCAGAGATGCCCAAAGATGATGACGGTGATGACGCCCCTACCACCCAGCCTTGTCACAGCGTTCACGATGTGTCCAGCACTACTCTAAGTGATTTTTAGATATATTAACTCATTTACTCATCAGTGAACTCTATGAGGTAGGTTCTCTTACAGATGAGGACAGTGAGGCCCAGAGAATTTGAGTGACTTACCCAGGGTCACACAGCCAGTAAGTGGCGGAGCAGACGTAGACACTTAGGCCCGCTGATTCCAGAATCTGTGCTTATGACACAGTACTCCACAGACAGGCTCTTGGAGGCCTCCAGGCCAGCCCTTCCCAGACAGATGAGGGCCCAGGGCCCAGGGGGGTGGAGCCCAGGCAGGGGTTCTTGGCCGGTGAAGGCCTGACCTCTGCCGTGACACCCTGAAGACGCTGTGTGTGGGCGAGCGTGGTGTGCAGGCCCGGGTGAGCGCAGTGAAGTCCTGCACTGTTCTGTTGCCTCAGCATCCACTCTGAAGGGCAGCCGGACTCTCGGGGCGCAGCCACCCTCGACAGTTCCCCGTCCTCCCTCCTCCCCCCTCCTCACCGTGAGCATCCAGGTACCTGCCTTATGCAACCGCCTCCTGGTGACCACCCGCCATGGGACAGCTAGACACAGCCTTCTGGCTGATCCCGCTGACTCCACCCCTGCACGGACTGTGCGGATGTGCCACGGTGACCCCTCTCAGTCACTGCGTGACCCTGCTTGCTCTAAACCCACCAAGTAAAAGTCCCAGTGGAAAACTTGTTTGAATAACACGCTGGACCCAATAAAGATGTAGGCCCACGGCACATGCACTCGCGCTCTCTCTCTCTCTCTCCACGTGCTCCCTGACCTCCGTGTGTGCATGCGTGCGTGCGTGCACACGTGTGTGTGTGTGTGTGTGTGTGTGGCCCCTGATATGCCGTGTATTCCCCAGGACCTGTTATTAACAAAGTGTGTATTTCCATCTGTGTCTCTCCTGATCATTAAAGGGTGTTCTCCTATCTCAAAGCTCCTTAATCACAACAGTGGGGCAGGAATCTGGGGTGCAGCATGGGGTGTGCCCTGAGTGTACCAGCATGACTAATTGGGAAGATAAGTCTCCCGAGGTCTCTGCCCAGAATAGAAAACGCTATGTGGTCTGGGGCTGACCACAGCAAAGGGCAGAGTGCACTCACCAGCCCTTCTTTCTGGGCCCACCCAGCCAGCACTTGGCCAAAGCACTGGCCAAAACTCTCGCCTCCACCCCTGGCTCTTCAGCTCAAGAACCCACCATGGGCCGGGCTCAGTGGCTCACGCCTGTAATCCTAGCACTCTGGGAAGCTGAGGCTGGAGGATTGCTTGAGTTCAGGCGTTCAAGACCAGCCTGAGCAAGAGTGAGATCCTGTTTCTACCAAAAAGAAAGGAAAAAAAAAAAAAACCTCCCGCTTACAATGACCCCACTGCACTCTACCTAGGGCAACAGAGTGAGGCTCTGTCTCGACAAAAACTAACAAGGCAACTGAGCACCCCTCCTCACAACCCCGAACCCCTTCATAAGAAAAAAAAAAAAAAAAAAAAAAAAAACCACCACGGCTCCCAAGTGCCCATCCAAGCAGGGCAGGGCAGCCAAGGCCCACCTCACCTCTGCACATCTCTGCCCTGGTTCACTCCCCTCTCCACGCTTTGCTCCTGTCCTCCCTTCCCCTGGAATGCCCTTTCCTCTTCTCTCTGTGCACGTGGATCTTACCTGTCCTTGAAGGTCTAGCCTAAACCCCCTGGATCCAGGAAGTGCTCCAGATTGCTCCAGCCCTCACCGCCATCCCCCCCACCCCGATCTTGTGCCATACACCACCTGGCACAGACCATCTTCTCTCAAATCACACTGTCAGGTGGGATTTCACCTGGACTGTGGGGCTCTCAAGGTGAGGGCCAGGCCTCCTCTCACTCCACTGTCATCCACTGCCAGGGCTGAGAAGAGGGGACAGCTCAGACAGTAGCGGGGGTCAGCATTGGGACAGGCCAAGCCCCCATGCCAAAGGGGTAGACATCTCAGAACATGTTCCTGGGCCGTCGATGGTGTACAGAGCTCGTTATGTGACCTTCCTTCCTTGACAGGCTGGGCCAGAGCCCTGGGCCCAGAAGACAACATGAATGGCTCTCTGTGCTGTCTCTGCCCCACCCCATGCCCCTGCTCCTAGCTCTAGCCTGGCTCCTCCCCTCCCCCAGGAAGCCTTCCTCGATTGTACCACCCCACGTGGACCTTTCCTGCTCTCACCTGTCACAGTCCTAGGCTACATCTACAGGTCATTGCTGACCTCCAGGGGTCCTCCCAATGACACAGGCAGGAGATCTGCCTCTTCAGGCACCTGGGGGATGCCCAAGAGCAAACCCAGGCCTTGTCCTCCTGCCTCTCCCCAAAGGCGCTGAACACAGACCTAGGCTGCCTGCCCTCCACGATGAGGGGTCACCCCAGGGGTGCTGGCACAGGGCCCGAGCTTCTGCTTGGAAGCAGGGGGTGCAGAAGGCACAGCAGGTTCAGCCTAATCCCAGGCTGCCGTGACGGCTAAACCCAGATTAGCCTCAGCCATGACACAGATCAACCTGCCCACGAGACCCAAGGCCCAGCCGACCTGAGGGAAGACCAGAAGAGCTGTATGGTCCGAATCTAAAGACAGGAAGGTCATGGCTGCTGCGGCTCCTAGGACTAGACGGCACTGGCGCAGGAAGGGTCTGGGCCTGGCTGAGCTGGCAGAGGATGACACGGGCTCAAGGAGCCTCACGCCTGGGACAGAGCATGAAGGCAGACAGACAGCTGGAGAGAGGCTGAGAGCCGGGAGCTCGGGGGCAGAAGATGGCCCTGGTCCCAGCTCTGCCCGTCTCACCCGGTGACCTTGGGCCTCAGTTTCCTCATCTGTGCCATGTGTGGCTGGCCCAGCTGATCTCTGACATCTCTTTTCTGACGTCCTAATCTCTGTGTGTCAGGCTGTGTGGGTTGGGGTCATCCAAGAAGGTTCCTCAGAGGAATTGAGAAAGAACCAGTATGACTCTGCCAGGCAGAAAGCAGGAGGCGGGCGAATGGGGTGTACAGAGGAACAGTGCGCAGCGCCGTGGCACCGAGGCAGGAAGCGGGAAGCTGGGGAGTGGGGAGGGAAGAACCATGGCTGTTCAGGTGGCAGTGGGGCCAGGCCACCATGCAGGCGCTGGGGAAAGGAGTGGCCCGGCCGCTGTGTGTTCCCGGTGGATGCTCAGCACAGGGACGGGGAGGAATGCAGGGCCTTCAAGGAGGCCAGGGCTCAGTCCCGGAGAGTCAGCAGGGCCAGCGTCAAGGCTGGGTGGAGAAAAGGGCTTGGAGAACCACCTCATACCACAGGGAGCAGGGAGGGGACAGGCCCTCAGGAGGAGGCAGGGCCCAACAAGGGCCATGGTCCTCCCTCCTCCAGCTTTCTCTCTAGCCTGCCTGGCTCCCTGAGGACAGGTCAGCTAGCCACACACCTGGCAGCCGGCCCTCCTTGCAAGGCCAGGGAACCCTGGCTCTTCTGAAGGCAGGGCAGGCAAAGGGCATCCTTCCTCTGCCCACCCTGGGAGAGGAAAGGCTTGGGGTAAGCGAGGCCAGCCCAAAAAAGGAAAGCAAAAAAAGCGGAAACTCTTCAGCCCCCGAGCTGCTAGCCGAAGCAGGGGAAGTGTGGTGTGGTCAGTCTCTTGTGACGCAGCCAGCTGTCCTGCAGTGGGTGAAATGAGGTACGTGGGGCTGGGGGAAAAGGATAGGTCATCAGCTGGCTGCCAGACCTGCCCCTGGCCCTCCTTTCAAAAAAGGGGGCCCAGCTTTCCTGCTCCCCTCAAGTCCCCAGACCCCACCCTCAGCCAGATAGTGATCTACCCCCCATCGCCCACTAAGGAGGCCAGGGTTCCTGGAAGGGGAAGCTGGTCAGAAGAAGGGTGTCTGCCCCCTCCCCCGGCAGGGCCTGCTGGTGCTGGGGGAGCTCCTCCCTGCAGGGAGAGTCTCAGCAGAGGAAGAGCGGGAGGAGACAGAGCTGGGGGACAGGCCTCCTCACCTGGAGCATCCCCCATGGTCAAGAGTCCCTGGGAAAGCCCTGGTCCCCCTGGACCCAGACCCAGCTTCCCATGAGGGAGTCAGGCATTGCCAGCACCGGGGAGGCTTTCCCTGCCTGCCACAGTCCTTCTCCAGAGGATACAGCCTTCCTCCCCACTGCCGCGCTGGCCACAGAATGACAGGTGGCCCAGCTCAGACATCCCCTCCTGCAAAAAACTGTCCTGGAGCCTCCAATGCCCAGGCCTAGGCTAACTCAACACCTCCCTCTTAAGGGCCCTCATGTGGCTTGTCTCCTCTCTGTGGTCCTAGCTGCAAATTTTTGAGTCTGAAATCCTATCAGGTAGAGTGGTTCCTCCTGTCCCTTTCCTCTCCAAGCTGACTCTTACTCCTCTTGCCATCTCGGCTTGCCACCTCCTCCAGGAAGCCCTTCCAGATTAAGAGGACTGCATTAGGCAGCTCCTTAGCCCCCACAGCTGTCCTCTGTTATAGGCTCTGGCCCATTCCGTTACACCTGGAGGTTGATCTGCCTATCTCCCCACCTACACTGAGAAGTCTACAAGGGCATGGTCTCATTTTGCCTCTCATCGATGGATCCCCGAGCCCAGCCCCAAGACCAGCACAAGGCTGGCCCCAGCAAATGTCTGCTGAATGAGTGTCCACCCCTGAGGCCAGAAGCCAACAAGGCACTTCCTCTAATTGATTCTCAGCCTTCGGCCCAAGAGAAAAAGACAGACAAGAACATGAAACTCAAGGATTTCCCCTAACCTCCCAGGTTTTAATTTCTCCTTCATGTTTCTTGAAATCTAAGATTTGAATAGGCCACCGCAGCCTCTGCCAAGCCCTTACCATCCCCAAGAGGCAGGAATCCCAAGACATTAGGGTTCAGAAAAGAATGAGCCCCTCCCTCCACCCTCTTTGGGCATCTGGGGAAAATGAGGCTCAGAAAAAGGCAAGGATTTTAGAACAGATCAGGCCTTATAAAAAATAAAGAAATAAAAAGAAAAAGGCAAGGATTTGCCCAGAGTCACACCGCAAATCAGGCCATAGCTGGGGCCTGAACCAGGCTCCCAAGAGACCACTTCTTTCCCCTACACATGGTCATCCTCGGACCTGCGCCAGTGTCCCTTCCAGCCCCACCTGCTCCCACAATCTCCACCATCCAGGGCAGAGGGGTCACAGAGCTTGGTAGGAAGTGCCTGGTGACCTCACCGAGCATCTCTCCCAGCTCAGGAAACTCCCCTTCTCCGGGGAACTGCCCCCCCATGCCGCTCTGCAGGTGGAGTTCACCTTGAAGGTGACGAACACATATAAGTCCCCAAGGGGACAAGGATTTCCACTGGAAATGTGGATGCTTGGGGAGCCCCAGCTGTGATCTCATCCCCTGGAGGAGGTGACAACAACCCCCTGCCCTTGGGGAATGGCCCTATAATGGCTCCCCAGCAGCCACCCAGTCAAAAATAACATCCTGTTGTTTAATTGGACAAGAGAGAGGGAGGGCAGAACCAGCTGGGCAGGTAAAGATAGGAAACTTGGGCTCTGTTTCCCCTCTGTGGACAGACTAGCTCACCTCTGACCTTAGGGGTCAGGACCTTTCTGGGCTTCTCCAGCTCCTCTAAGCATTGATGGAAGCGGGGAGGTGTGCACAGCCTACACGGGCACACCAACTTCCTGCCAACCCCCTGCCCTGCCCTGTAATCCACTCCCCTCCAGCCCCTGCTTGCAGAGAGGAACCACACATTTACATCTTTGACTGGTCCATGTGCCAGTGACAGCCCTTGGGGGATACGACCCCCCAGAACCCTTCCTGCTCTGGTGAGCTCTGAGAGTCAAAGACAAGTGTGGAGCTCAAGGACACCCAGCAGGTCCGTGCCGGCACTGCCCCCTCCCTGGCCCAAGCTGCTCTGCCAGACTTCATCAGGCTGCAGAGGCAGCAACCTTCCAGTTCAGTGCAGGCTGGGACCCTCTCAGAGTTTCTGGCTCAAATCTTTCCTTAGGGCTTGGAGATCCAAGCAGCAGAAAATAAAGAATTTTCCATACCTATTCCAGTTCCCACACTTGCCCTGGCTCAAAACTAAAACTCCAATAGAGCCTTATAGAGAACTGGCTCCAGAAACCATCATCATTGCTGATCTTGTCATTCCTAGAGGGCACCATACCCCCACCCACCCACTGGTGGACTGGGCTCTAGGCTTACAGCAAGCATAGGAGGGGTCCCCCCCCCACCCCGCCACTCTTGGGTTTGCCTTACCCAAGCCCATTCCTGTCCGACTGCCATGTGTCACCCCACAGGAGACAGGAGGCAGCTGTCAGCCAGGCACACCATCACCAGCTGGTGGCCCTGGGGGGCGAGGGGGAGAAGGTGAGTGGCAGGCCCTGTCTGGCCAGTAGGGCACCTGGCACTGGGTGAAGGAGACCACAGACTGTCCTTGGACAAGATTGCTGAGTGGCTGGCAGACCCCAGCCAGCGGGGGTCAATAGTGCATTACTAAGCAGAGGGCATGGCCAGTGTGGCTACAGCAGTGAACTGTGGGCAGGGAAGGGGGGGCATGGAGCTAGGCTGGAGCTTAGAAGTGGGTGAGAGGACTGAAAGCAGCTTTAGATAGCCTCAGGGTGGGGACTAAGTGCCTGGGATGGGATGCATGCATTAAGTGCTAAGAGGTGGGTATACATTAAGGGGGGAGGGAGGGTCATGGGAAGACTTTGGAGGAAAAGCAAACAGAGCCAAATGCAAAGGGTTTGATGCAGGGAAAGATTCCAGAACACTCAGAAAGGCCATTCGTCCCCTCCGGAGTGCCCACGCGCTGTGATGCTCAAGACAGCCAGGAGAACTGAAGGAAGGCAAAGCTGCTGGGAGGGCAGAGGAAGCCTGCGCTGGAGCTAGGATGACAGAGGGGTGTGCAGGTGTCCCCCAGGAGAAGGTGGTCAGAGCTCTGGCAGCACTGTTCCACTCCCACTGGGAACACATCAGGCTGGGTAGCAGAGCTGGCCCCCAGCACACCTCAATCATGGTCACAGAACCACCTAAATCCTTCTCCCCTCCCTAACCCAGGACCAGAACTAGTCATGCGCCAAATCAGAGCACCTGCCTGCACCGTGAGCTCGCAGGCTGCCCAGTGACCTTGGGCGAGTCACACTCCCTCAGCTGCTGCCGCAGTTTGGGCCACTCGTTTTGTGTGTGGGTTTTTTTTTTTTTTTTCCCCTCTGCTAAGAATACCTGCCCCAGATAATGCTCAGACTCCTGCAATCCCTGCAAACTGTCAAAGGCATCAAAAGGCTCCAGGTGGGGCCAAACCGGACCAGTCCCCCCAGCCCCCACTGTGAGTCCCCCACAACCACCACAGGGGGGCCGCAGAGACGCCAAATTTGGGGACAGAGCCGAGTTGGTCTGGGGGTGGGGAGACATTTGTGTGCAATGCAGGGGAGGGTAGCTCAATCTCTTGCGGCAGAAAGCCTCAAACCCCCGCCTAGCAGGCTTTCTGTCCCATAGTACAGGGGTCTCAACTGAGGTGCCCCGGGAGGAGACTGCTCCCCCAGGTTCTCACAGCCACCATGGCCTAAAAGCTGCACCCCTAGCCCAGATCAGCCGCCTGGGGGTCCCAACAGCCGCGCCCCACCCAACGGGCACTGCCCCCCACGCTGGCGACGATTTCTGGTGACAACTGCCACGTGCGGGCAAGGGGGGAGCGGCCGGTCCCGATATTGCAGAGGCAGAGCCCGGGTGCTCCAAGCCCCTGCACCGCACCGCGTCCCGCCTCGCCGCAGGGTGCCCACCCCCTTGCCTGGCCCGCGCTCCGGGCCGGGGCGGGGGCGGGGGCAGGCGGCGGGGTCTTTGTTCCCGCAGCCGAAGCGCGGCAGCGGCTGCAAGGGGTCCGCGCCCCCCTCGCCCGCCCAGCCTGCGCCCCGCGCGCCAACAGACCCCGCAGCTCAGGTGGAGGCGGCTGGAATGGGGGGCCCGGGCGGGGAAAGGGTCCTGCGCAGAGGCCCCCGCGCCGGAGGACCGAGAGCGGCTCGGGGCCGAGACAGGGGCCCGCCTCCTCCCCCCGCGCCCGGGCGCTGCGGCTCCAGGCTGCCCGCGGACTTGGAGCGACTTAGCCGGGGCTCCGGCCCCCGGCGCGCGCTCGCCGCAGCGTTCCAGCCGGCTCCGGCTTGCCCGCGCGCACACTCGCACACACTCACCCAGACCCACACTCTCCTAGCGGGGACAGCGCGGGGACATCCCAGGACCCGCAGAGCAGCGCGCACTCACTCCCTCCGGGTGCCGCACATTCCGCGCCCGCCCAGCGCAGCGTCCGATCCCGCGCCGGGCCGGCCGTGCGGCGCCGCCTACCTTTCCAGACGGCGGAGATGCGGGGTCCGCTCCTCGAGTGGCCTTGGGCCGAGGCGGCGGCCGCCCAGAGCAGCAGCAGCAGCCGCAGCGGGAGCCCCGACCAAGCCGGCGGCCCAGGAACGCGGGCGCGCGGTGCGCTGGGGGCGGCACGTCCAGGCGGAGGAGGCGTCATCCCGTGGCCCCGGAGCGACAGCGGCAAGCAGCCGAGACTGAGCCAGCGCCCGGCCGCAGGCAGAGCCAAGCCAGGAGGCGGAGTCAAACGCCTGACCCCACCCCGCCCCTCCCCCGCCCCCCCTGGCTTCCCAGACGCAAAGCAGAGCTGCTGGGGGCAACCTTCGCCACCCCCTCCCGGCAACTCCACCGGGAGAACCCAGCTGCGTACAAGACGGAATTGCGGTCTTCTGTCATCGGCTGCAGGCCCCATCCCCTCTCTGGGCCTCAGTTCCACTCCCTCCGCCCCATAAAAGGATTGGCCTAGAAGTCGTGGAGGACCTTTCCGCGGGCACGGAGGAGTCTAAGAGGAGTCTAACACCAGACAGCCTCGCTGTGGCCAGCTAAGTGGTTTGGACCCTGAGGACTATGGTTCTCGGAGATGGACTTGCAGGAGTGGACACAGCTCCCTGCTGAGCCTACCAGCAGGAGCAAGACGCTTTCCCCTAAGGGGGCGGGAGGGGGTGATGGTGTGTGGGGAGCACTCAGGGCCCCATTATTGCTCTGCCTGTGAGAACACTGGGGATTTTTCATCTTGGCCTGGCTCCTTCCCCTCCCTCTCCCTTCTCCCTTCCCCAGCCAGCAGGCTTCTGGGCTGCCTCCCCCCCCAGCCAGCTGGTGTACGCTCAGAAAATCCAAACTCATTTCCATGTGAGTGGAGGGGGATATAATTAGGAGGGCCCCTTCCCCAAGTAGACAGAGAGGGGAGCATCCCGCATGCCCAAGATGCACTGTGGGGGAGGCAGGGTCAGACCAGCTTCAGGGGATCTCTGCTCACAACACTGCCTAGGGCTCAGCTACCGCAGGCAACCTGATGACCCAGTGGTGACTCCCTTAGAGGGTCCACGCCCAGCCTCTCGCAGTCACCTGAGCAGCCCAGACTGCTCTGCCAGCAGCTCATCCTCTCAGAACCGGACTGCCTTTGGTAGAAGGGTCTCCTCTCCCTCAGGCCAGAGACGGGCTGGACCTACCACCTTTGCTTGTGCCCTGGGGACCCACGACTGGGAAATCCACCCAGCTCAGTAAGCACTCATCTGGTGCTCGAGGGACGGCTAGCGCAAGGTGGGCTGCGCTGAGAGGAGACAGAGGTGAATGAATGTTCAGCCTTCAGAACTCACAAACCTAAACTTGATACACGCACTGCAGATAGTAGCAAAGGCCCCAGCCCCAGCCCTCTGCCCAGCTCCATGGCCAGAAAAGTTTTGATATCAGGAAGTTTAGCTTTGCCATGCCACATTTTGCTTTGAATCGTCTCCTTCTTCCCTGAGAGCCCCAAGGTATCCCAGCAGGCCAAGAAGGTGAAACCAAGATGCCTCCAGAGAGAGTGTAGGGCTAGGTTCCTGGCCCACTGGGTGAAGCCAAGAGCCTCATGATGCTCTGGGCAGTCTAAGAGCTCCTAAGCCTGCACCTAAGCCTGTGGCCCTGAAACCAGCAGTGGAGCCCGGGCCAGGCTAGTCTCCAAGACACTTGGTTTCATATGCTGGACAGCTGTGGCCAGTGTCTGCTCTGTACAAAGTTAAGGCAAACTAAGAAACACCTGTCCCTGCCTTTAAGAACTAAGAATTCAAATGGTTTCAGAATCAATGAAAACACTTCCCATGTGCACAAGAACTCCCAACACACAATCCACTTCACCGACATCATCCCTGCCAGTCCTACATTCTCTCCTTCACTGAGGGAGGGAGCATAACTCCTTTTAAGAGAAGGAAACTGGGCTGGGCACAGTGGCTCACGCCTGTAATCCTAGCACTCTGGGAGGCTGAGGCAGGAGGATCACTTGAGCTCTGAATGTTCGAGACCAGCCTGAGCAAGAGCGAGACCCCCATCTCTGTTAAAAAAAAAAAAAAAATAGAAACCTTAGCTGGGTGTGCTGGTGTGCACATGAGGCAGGAGGATTGCTTGAGGCCAGGAGTTGGAGGTTGTAGTGAGCTATGATGATGCCGTGACAGAGCAAGACTGTCTCAAAAAAAGAGAAGGAAACTGAGGTACAAGAAGGGGAAAGGACCTGCCCAAGGTCAACTGGTAAATGGTAAAACCCAGATGGGAACCTGGGTTTTCTGACTCCAGTAACAACTGCTAACATCATGGTTCCTGTGTGCTGTGTGCATTTCATAGTCTCACCTGGACTCATTTAATCTTCACAATCCCATGAGATAGGAGCGATTATCCACCTCCCTTTACAATGAGGAAATGGAGACACAGAGAGGGGATGTGATCTGCCAGGATCACACAGACGGTTAGAGGCGGGGGTGAGATTGAAACTCAGGTGGTGTCTCTCTAGAGAAACCACACAACTTTCTCAGCGTGGTGTGCCCTTGCACTGCTGCCTCCTATCTGTGGCCGGATTCTGGGTCCAAACCATCCTCGGAAAGATGCAGACAGGGCTCAGGTCACCAGGTGCTGGGCAGGAGGGCAGGCCAGGAGCCTCGTTCAACCTCCCAATCAACAGGGCAGCAGATGGAAACTGGGGTAGGTGCCAGATAATTTTTTTTCCAGGTTGGAGGGGGCTTCAGGAGTAGTACTGAAGACCATCCTCCCCCCAGCCCAGCCAACCTGGGGACAAAAGGCCAGGGCCAGATGGCAGCCCACTCCTGGTTGGCTGCAGGCAGCCAGGGCAGGTGAGAACTGGGTCCATGACTTGAGGCAATAGCTCTATAGAGAGAAAGGCAGCTAGATTGTGGGGCAACAGAGGGGAGCAGGTACTGGGACCAGTGTTTAGGCTTGAACTTTCCTGCCTCAGGCAGCACAGAGAAATCAAATCAGGATGGCATAGGTGATGTCACGCACCTGCCTGCCTCACTGGAGGCCAAGGCTGGCTCTTGAACCTAGACCAAGGACAGGGGCACAATCCCCACACACAGCCAATGATGAGAAGTGGACCAGCAGAGGCAGGAACAGATGTAGATGCCAACAGATCTGAAGGGGAGCCACGTTCCTGTCTTTCCTACCCCATGACTCCACATTCAGGGGAGGGGAGAGGCTAGGAGAAAGAAACAATGCAGAGGCTTCTATCTGAGTGAAAAATACCGTGATGAGGTCACTTCCTGAGCCCCACAGGCGGCTGAGGCACAGCCAAATCCAAGAAGGCCCCTTGAAGAATCAAAGAAATGGACACACGCAGACCTGAGTTTCGTGGCCCCGAAGCAGCAGCAGAGGCCCTGGGCGTCCTCCCTAATGTTCCAACGAAAGCCTCTCACCTTAGGGCCTTAGGGCCCAATTCAGCTCATCCCTCCATTCTCCAAGCTTCTCTAACCTCCTCCTCAGCCCTGGTTCCGTGGCTACCCACGGCCCTCACAGGAGTGGTCAACCCCAAACAAGAGGCCTGGGGGAGGTATACGGATTCAGTGAGGAGGTAACACATGCAGACATGTGGTCACCCACAAACAGCTCACTTTCCTTCATGGATACGATGACCCAAGAATGCCAATTATAGAAGTAGCTCTCAGAGGCCATTCAGCCCCCAACAGTCCCCTCATGCCACACCCCACCCCTACTGTGAGGCCCCAGAGCCTGGAGTCCACCCAGGCCTCTTGGCTACTAACAACAACAATTCCTACTGCCACCACCACCACCACCTATTGTGGGGGCAGAGAGACCAGGCAAGGAATGCGAATGAGGAAACTGGGTGGGCTGGGGCCTGGGGACACCGGAGGGCACCTGCCCAGTCTACAGAGCATCTCCTACTCAACTTAGCCCATTCGACCACGGAGAAGTATACCTAGTAGCAACAGGTAGGTCTGATTTTTCAAGAGAAGCTAAAAATTGAGCCTTTGTTGAAACTCTCAGTTTTAAAATATTGGCAAATAATTCAAAGGTTAAAGAGGATGGATATGATCAAATAAAAATAGGTCTGTAGGCCACATCTGGGACTCCAACATACCATGTGCTCACTGTGACTGTCTCACAGGCATAACGCCCTTAGCGATGACTGCACCTGGCCCAACTCTCAGAAGACCATGTCAGGGCTAGGGGCTGCACCAGGAGAGCAGTGCAGAGGAAACCCTCCTTGGGCTGCGCAGACCATGCCTCACCCTCCCCACAGCGCTCAGCCCACCTCCAAATCTCTTCTAGCACATTCCCCTGCCTCTTCCTCCTAGGTGCCAGCTCAGAGCCCCCTGCCTCCCAGATGTCTACTCACCCCACTGTGAAAGGAGAACTTCTCAAATTGCCACCACCCTTCTTAGTCCCGAGGGTCAATGCTTGCCAGTGGCATCCCATTCCTGTGTCTCCTTTCTCTGTCCTTGTCATTCTAGGTGCATTTTTGATTGGCCCTACCCTAAATTGCTAAGATCTGGGTCTGGCCAGCCAAGTTAAGTGAGGGACAAAAAAAGTAAAAATCCACAAGGGAATAGTCAGTGATGGATACAGGACTGGCAGAGAGGAGATAGACCTTTTCTCCTCCCATCAGGGTACTCAGCTCACCTAAAAACATGACAGGTCCCAGACGGTCTAGGGATAGCCCAGCATCTTTAGCCAACTTGGCCAACATGGCACTGGGCTTGTGGTGGGAGCGCCATCTGGTGGCCACTCTGGACAGGGCCGAGTCAGCAGAAACTGTAGATTTCTATTCTCAAGACTTTCTGGAGGCCAGGCCCAGCGGCTCACACCTGCAATCCTAGCACTCCCTAGGTGGGAGGATCGCTTGAGGTTGGGAGTTGGAGACCAGCCTGAACAAGAGTGAGACCCTGTCTCTACTAAAAATAGAAAAATTAGCCGGGCGTGGTGGTGTGCACCTGTAGTCTCAGCTATTTGGGAGGCTGAGGCAGGAGGATCCCTTGAGCCCAGAAGTTTGAGGTTGCTGTGAGCTAGGCTGACGCTCTGGCCCTCTAGCCCAGGTGACAGAGTGAGACTCAGTCTCAAAAAAACAGACTTTCTGGAGACAAACTCCTTCCTCCACCCACTCTTGTGCCCCAAATCCATCTCTGAGCCTCTATTCTCAGTGCCCATGGCCCGAGGCAGAGCAGAATCTCATGGAAGTCATGTGAAATCCATCTAGACTAACAAAATCTCCTGACTAGACGTGGCCGGGAGGCAGACAGTCAAGTCCCAGCGTGGCCACTGACGAGGTAGGCAAGGCTCTTCCCCAGCTCGGGCCTCAGTTTGCTTATAAAATGACAAAGAGAGGTCAAACGGCAGCTCTTCTTCTGGTTTATCTCCTCTCTAGACCAGAGACAGACAAAACTTTCTCATTCTATCTTCTGCATCTCCTTCTATAGGTTGAATTAAATATGCTTTTTAAATGATCGCCTCAGGACAGAGTGTGTCCCAGGAGCCTCCCAGGTCTGACGTGATCCGTGGGCCTGCGGGGGGGCCCCTTCAGTGAGGAGATGCACGTGCAGCACGCAGACACGTGGTCAGCACAGAGCTCACTTTCTTTCACGAGTACAGTAATCCAAGAATCTCCATTCTTGGGATTAGAAGTAACTCTCCGAGGGTACATAGTCCAACCTGAGCGCCCCTCCCAAGAGCCCTTCCAGTGGCCACGCAGCTTCTGCTTACATACCTCCAGTGGCACGGAGCTCCCTCCTGAGCCACCCTTGTCCATCGAGTTTAGCTGACACAAAGCCTTCTTCTCCAGTGCCCAGTGATCCTAAATCTGCCCTGTCAGGCCACATGGACCATGTCTAATTCCCCTTCCTAAAGTTCTTCAAGCATTTCAATAGAGAGGTCATGTCCTTCTAAATCTGCTTTTTTCAGGGTAAATAACCCCAGTTTCAAATAGGTCCCTCCTGGGGCTTTCCTTGGAGTCTCTCTAATCCTGGTTGATTCCCAGGACGTGATCAGTCATTTGACAGACTTCCACAGAGCCCTTCCTAGGTGCTAAGCAGTCCAGACTGTGTCCATCCCTTTCAAAGATCAAGCTGCAGATCAAAACACAACCCCTAGGGTGGAAGCTGAGCAGTAAAGGGCTAACAGATTGGTTTCTTTGCTCCTGAGTCTGGCACCTCCAAAGGCACTGTCTTACTGGGTTGAGACACCAAGCTGTTAAATCCTATTGATCTTAGCCCAGGGTTATCCCTGGGTCAATTCCTAACCATCAGTAGTGGCTCTCTGGGATGCTGGTTTGAGAAAGATTGTGAGTTTGAATGTAGGCCCAGGAGGAGAAGAAACAAAACCCCATGCTGCATAAGAGCAATTAGTTTTCTGGTTCCCACTGCAGGACCTTAGACTTTCCTTGTTCCTATCTTTGTTAGGGTTATTTCATTGTCTGGGCCCTGACTCCACCTAGAACGTTCACCAGCCCAACTCTGAATGCCTGGCCTCTGATGCCCGCTGTCAATATCCACTTATATAAATTGAGACAAAATATCAAATGGGACACAACTGAGGAAAAGTGACCTGAACCTCAGTATGACTTAGGAGCCCAATTCCCCTCCAAGACCACTGCTCCCAGGATGAGTGGTTAGCAGATCCGTCAGCCAGCCTGGCACAAGGCCCCAGGTGGGTACACTGACAGCTGGCATCATGCTGATACAATCCCACCCAAGCCCTGGAAAGGCCCATTTCCCACCATACAGTCACGTCCTACTAACCGGAAGCACTTGTCTGTACATGGGGATAATCTGATCCACTTCCCAGAGTTGTTATGAGGATCTGCTGAGAGGGCACATGTGAGTGCCCAGCTCAATGCCTGGCACAGAGGGGGTGCTTCATAAACGAGCACTATTGTACTGCGTTGCTGTCAGCTAGTTTTGCCAAGATAGAGAAGGCCAGTGCCTGGGTCGCCGCAAAGGCATCAAGCTTGGAGGAAGCTGAATTCTACTCCCAGGGACCTCAGAGCTTACGGAAGTGAGACACCCAGGTACAGGGAAACCAAGGGCACAACCTATTGGATACGCTGGGTAAGCTGACAGAGAGGCCTAAACTCACTCCCCGCCATCCTCACCAAACACTCACTGTCAAAGCCTGAGGCAGAGGAAACAAGAAGCCACCTCAGGGTAGGGCTCTGAGAGCTTGGTCTGGAGCCCCCGCCAGATGGGGCTGAGGAGAGGAACAGAACTGGGGCCCATGTGCCCAGCAAACTGTGCCAGCCCAGCCCATGCCAGCCCAGCCAAATCCGAGTTATATCGGGAAAAGGGATCTGTTCAGAAAACTCACCCATCTCTACATATTTGCATATTCTATTTCAGGGTCTCTTCCTTTTTTTCCCCCTTAGCTTCCTAGAAAAGTTCTTGTGATCATTTCCAACTTCACCTCTGCTGAACTGCAAAAGCTCACTCTCAATCCCACTTCCCTCCAACTACTACCCTACCCCTCACTGGCAGGGTTTCTCTGCCTTCCCTGCATCACTGCCTCTCACCTATTCAGTCCTCAACCTCTGCAGTCTGGCTCTGGTTCCACCGGAACGTCTCCCCAAGGTCACCATGGCTCAAGTTGGCAAGTTCAAGGTCAGCCCTTCTGTTACTAGGTTTGTCTGTGGCATCTGATCCCAATGACCATGCCCTTTGTCCAGTTCCTTCCACTCCCTCAGCTTTGGTGACTCCTGCCCCACTTCTGTGTCTCTTGTCTATCAGTCACCATTTCCTATAAAGCCCAACTCCTTAGTGGGTACCCCCTTTTCCTCTGCTTTCCCTGAAAAGTTGAATTACCTTCTCACATGACAAAAGCCCAGTGTTCAACTTAGAACTTTAACCGATCACTATCTCAGCCCAGACACATGTCTGTAAGACATCCCCACCTGGCTGTCCCATGGCACCTCACTCCAAGTCCTCACCTAAGTCCCTTATTCTTGCCACACCCCCATCCACCTGCTCACAGTCCGCCTGCCTCCCCGCTCTCCCTCAGCCCCCAGAGCTAGTCTGTCCTTCACACCTCACAGCATCACCCCCCCAGCTCCCCTGCTGCAGCTCCAGTGGAGGCCCCCACCGTGTCCCATCTGGAGGCTCCAGTCAGCCTCCTAGCTGGTCGCCCACCCCAGTCTCACTTCCCACAAATCCAGCCTCCACACAGCTGTCAGATTATCTCACACACAATCCGGTCCCCACTGCCCTGCCTAAAGCCTCCCCAAGAGTGTTCTTTGCCCTCAGGATAAAGTCCCAGGTCCTCAGCCGATGGGAGCCCTCATCACCTCCCATTCTTCTACACTTCAGAGCCGTGGGCATGGGCATGGGCAGCGGGAGGAAGGGCATCAGCTCTGGAGTCAGACAGACCTGACTTTCTAGGCCTACCTGTCTACTTCTTAACCATGAGATTATGGACAGGTGATCTCACCCGTCTGAACCCTGGTGTCCCCATCTGTTCAAGGAGACAATTGTACACTCATCTTTCCCAAAGATCTGATACCAACTATAACTCCTAAACTCTCTCTGCCCACTCCTTCCCTTCCCCACTGCCAGGGCAGCCCACCATCCGTTCTAAGTGGATCACTGCCACAACTTCCTCCTGCTCTCCCTTGAGCTTGCCCACCCCCACCCCAGTCTATGCATTACACAGCTGCCAGAGCAACCTTTCTAAAATACAAATCTGACTCTGCCCTGATGAAAATTCTAGGATTCCCTATTGCCCTTGGGGTAAGTCTAAACTCCTTACATGGCTTAAGATGATCCAGCCCCTGCCTACCTGCCTGCCTTGCTATCCACCCTCACGACAAGGCTGCAGGAGCCACATTTTCTCCCCAATCCCAACTTGCTCAGCACACATACCTTCCTGCCCAATGCTTCCTTACCCTTCACATTTCAGCTTAGATGCCACCTTCTCCAAGAAGCTTTCCCTCACACACACACCCTCCCCTAGCCCAAGTTGGCCCCTCTTCCTGTGAGGCCCCACTTGCCTGGCCCAGTTCTCATCAGGCTTGAGTGTAAACACTGGTTTGTCTGTCTTACCGACACAGCTGAGAGCAAGGATGCCATCATGTTTACCTGGCACAGAGCAGAGCCTCAATGTTTGTTGAAAGGGTGAAAGGGACAATGGTTAGGAAGGAGTCCTTGGCTCATGGAAAGCCCCAGACTCAGTGAGGGCACTTATCAGACCCAACATACACTATTTAAAACATGGCCACAGGAAGCAAAGCCAACCTGCCAAGCCCCTGGAGGAAAGAGCTGACAAAGAAGGGAAAGGGAAACCATGGGGCGCCTCAATTCTGGGAAACAGTATAACTAGTATTGGGGGTCGGTTTCAGGGATTGGGCAGGATGACCCAAAAGTTCCACAGCACAAGTGAGGTGGGGGAGTTCAAGAATCCCAGCGCCTGAAGGCAGTCCTTGGAGGCAGGGGGAGAGTTGCCACAGTATAGAAACCAGCTGTGGGGAGGCTGTACCGTGGGGACAGGAAGGGCTGTGTCAGCCCCATTTGACCAACACAGACCCATGAGGATGGGACTGGCCTTTGTTTCTACCACAAGCAAGCAAGAGACATTGGGTTCAAGGACAGGGCTTCCTGTCTTTGCTCCAAACCACAGGGAGGCAGCTGGGCTCCAGGCAGACCACTGAGGCACAAAGAGGGCTGGCGCCAAGAAGTCCAGAGAGTTTTGAAACTTTTCTGCCAATGCAAACACCTCTCAACATGAATCCCAGATTGAGCGGGAAATGCAGAGAGATTTACCAAACTTTCTGGAGGAGGCAAAGAACAACATGATGTTCAGGCCGTATGTGGAATAATGGGTCCCTCTGAGTGTCCCTTTGAGAGTATCACTGATAAACTAGCGGTCATCCAGGGAAAAGGACATGCTGGGAACCCAAACCAGGACAGGTCTGAGGGGCAAGTGAGTCACCCACCACCACTCTCCCTAAGTAACTGTAGCCCTGCTCATGTAGAAGAGGGAGCAGGCTTGTTCTGAGTGGTTCCTAAGGGCAGAAAGGGGACTAAGGGAGCAAATGCTCTGGGGAGCAGTTAAAGGACAGCATAGGCTGTCCCTAAGTGGTAAACCTCTTGTCCCAGGAGGAGACAAATGGAAGCTGAATGACCATGACTGGGAATGGTGGGGAAGGAACGTCTGCCAAGGCACAGGGCAGGAACAGACCTCTGAGCTCCTTCCTACCCACATTAGGTCCCAAATGAACAGAGACTGAAGAAGTGTTTTCCTTACAAACTACTCAAAGCACATGAAACCCACTTTCTCGACTTGGAAATGTCTGTGCTGCCGCAGAAACACCACAGGGAGCGCCATGCCAGGGGGAACGAGCACAGGCAGATGGAGCAGCAGCTTGGGGATTGGTGCCCTCTTCAATATTAAAGCTGAGCTCTGTTCGTGTTGGTGTTGTTCAGTATTGTTATTTAACTGCTCTTGTGTTTACGCCTTCAGGACAGAGAAGAGGGTCCTGCCTCCTGGCGCAGCTCTGAGACCTGGATTCTGGCATCATTACAGGATAGGCATCAAAAAATGCTTGGTGAGAGTAGGCTGGGGAGAGGCAGCCTAAAGATTCTAAAAGGAATCTTTTAGAAGCCTTTGGGAGAGGGAGTGATGTGGAAGGCAAACTGCCCCCATATGCTTCCCCTCGAAGTCCACCCAGTCATTCCCAAGACCGTGGACATTTCAGAAGCGTGAGGCTCTTCTGGCCATAGCTGTAACCGAGCAGCCACCCTGAAGACTGGGCAGCAGCCCTGCCCCAGCCTTAGGCATGTCCTGAGGCCACCATACCCCAAAGCACCCAAGAGTCCAAGGGCTACCACTGGAAACTTCTGCCAAAGGGGAACATGAGTATCACACAGCATCTCATAGCATGGATCTAAACTCCTCCATCCAGGGCCCAGACCCAGGGACCAGCCCTGCGCCCTGATACCATAGCACCAAGACCCACACGCCTTGCTTGCCCCACTGCCTCCACCAGCTCAGATCAGCCAGAAAGGCCAAGCACTGGACAAAGCAGGAGAGTTGACCATCAGGTATATTGGGGAGGGGAAAGATGGAGGCACCTTCCTGAGTGCCTTCTGTGGCAGCAGCCTCTACAACGTGCTAGGGGCTCAGGAGGAACGGGGGGTTCATGGGGCTCCTCCGGCAAAGATGAGCTCCAGGGCCGCCTGGATGTCCCCCCCAGTGGCCTGCAGGGCCCTCAGGCTCAGCTCATCATCCTGGATGCCCATGTCGCGCAGCTGCTGCAGCTGGGGCTGCCACTGGCTCTGTGGAAAGACAGAAGCAGGCAGAGGCAGTTAGTTGGGACCCTAAAGAAGACTCACTTAGCTCTATGCTTTCAGGGGAAACATAGAGGGGAAGGAAAGGAAGATGGGAGTCCTACAGCAAAGCCACGGATGCTAAGTTCCACAGAACACAGGGCTTCTAGGAAGACTAAAAGATACGCTTGAGAGTGAAGAGAACAAATTAGGTTTTATGATTAAAAAAGGAAATTCTTAACATAAGGATAAAAAGAGAAAGCACAAATTATTCAATGCCTAAATTCCAAAAGACTAAATTACTTTCTTTCTCCTGCTATATGTATACACACACACAAAAATAAGTGGGGGTAGAGGAATAAATTTTTAAACTAGTTTTGTTTGGCTTCTTCTTCTTTTTTTTTTTTTTTTTTGAAACAGGAAACAGGGTTTTGCTCTGTTGCCTAGGCTAGAGTGCAGTGGCATCATCATAGCTCACTGCAACCTCAAACTCCTGGGCTCAAGTGATCCTCCTGCCTTAGCCTCTAAAGTAGCTAGGACTACAGGTGCCCACCACCACACCCTGCTAATTTTGGTTTTGTTTTTTTTAACATGATACACAGTGAAGTCTTACTCTCATCCACTTCTACCCCTACCCCAAATAACCAATTTTATTTTCTTTGAGAAAATATAAATATATATTCTTGTATTTACCCTTTTCTTATACCCCCATTCTATATCCATTCCCCAACCCTCTTTTTTTTTTTTTTTTTTCCATAATCAATCTACCCTGCAGACCTTTCTATGCTGGTATATAAAACATTTCTTAATAATTGTATAATATTCCAACCCGTGGAGGTCCCGCAATGTACCATAATTGGACTGTTTCCTATCTTTTGCCATGACAAAATAATTATTACAAATAATGCTGCCATGACTGACTCCATACAAATGTCATTTTCCACATGCACACACATCTCCAGGATAAATTCCTAGAAATGGGATTGCTAGGAATTACATGGGTTTAAGGGTGTATACTTCCATTTCAGTAGTTTATTCATATCCTTTTCCCACTTTTCCATGGGTTTCTGATCTTAAATTTCTAGAACCTCTACACATCAGGCAAATTTTGACCTTTATGTGATATGTGTTACAGATTTTTTTCCCAGTTTATTGTTAACCCTTAGACTTTGCTTCTTTTTTTGTTTGGTTTGCCAAGCAGAAATTTTCACTTTTCCAAGCTTAAAATGGATAATTCTTTTATTTAACGGCTCCCGGATTTTGAGTTTCAGCCATGAAAGGCCTTCTCTACTATGAGGATTTAAAGAAAGTCACCCACGTTTTCATGGCTTCATTAATCTATTTCGTAACAGGAGGGAAGTGCGCAGCAGGGAAAACAACCGGCTCACACGCAGGGAGAAGGCAACGCAAACGGGAAGGGGAAGAAACGCAAATTCAGAGAGGCGAGCAGGGGTGAGATGCACACAGCTTAAAACAAACCTGCACATATCAACTCAGATTCATTTTGCAGGCCAGGTGGAGCAGCAAATGCTCCTGAACCGAAAGCAAACAGGCATCTCGCCTGGGAGGATGACAGAACGGAGAAGACAAGTTCTCCACATGTCCTGCTCCTGTTCTCCTCACTGTCTACGAGGACCACATCGGGTAGTGAAAACCACATGAGCTTGAACCCTGTCTTTACCACCTCATGGCTCTATGACCTTGGACAAGTTCCAGGATTGAGGCTCACCGCACAGGCCTACTGTGAGCAGTAAAGGAAACAGACATGAAGCAAGCAGCTCGTGCACGGAGGCACACGATCTAACACTGTTCACCCCTGGGTCTCCCACTTCGCTGCCATGGTGACCACTCCCCTCCTTAAAGCCTCCCATGGCTCCCTAGCGACTGCTAGATCAAGTCTAATCCTTCTAGGTTGGCATTCAAGGCCCCTCACACGCAGGCTCCTGCTCTCTCTTTCTCTGGCTCCATCTCAGGATCTTCTACTCTAGGACACAGCATTCAAGCCTTGTAGTTTTGATATGTCACACAGACCTCATAGTTGCCTCCACCTGGAAATTACCCCCTCCTTACCTCAAACACCCCTGGTTAACCTCTAACGAATTCTTTTGACAATCAGCGTAAATATCCTTTCCTCAGAAAAGTTTTGCCTGACCCAGGACCCCACCTCCAGTGGCTGGGCTTCTCACCTTGCTGCTCCCGGGTCAGTACGTGCCTGGTGCCCTCCACAGCAGGGAAGAGGACCAGCTCAGCCCTGGCCCCAGCATCTGCCCCAGGCCTGTTAGGTGCACACTCAATGCTCAGTCATCACTCACTGAATGAATGAATGCCTGCTTGACTAAAACTGCCGTGATTATCCAAGGCAGGTGGTCAGGGAAGTCAGGCCACCGTCACTGGGGGCAGGAGGAGGAGACCACAGGGACCACTCTGAGATTGTGCCCTCGCTAGGAACACTCCTCACCTGTCACTGCCATGCTCCAGCTGTTCCCAGAGTGAAGCCTGCCAAGTGGGAAGGACCTCCAGAGAGTAGAAAAAGGCCCGGCATCCAAAGTAATGAGGAAGCCACGTGGAAACCAGGAAGTGGGAAGACTGACCTGAAGGCTGGGCTGCCCAGAAGCCTGCAGGGCGTGCTGTAGGGCTTGGCTGAAGAGATCATTGGTGATGGGCGTCCCTGACTGGACGCCAGAGGACATTGGTGAGGTCCCTGAGGAATGGCCCTAGAGAAAAATCAGTGGTGGTGTCACCCTCAGAGCCATCACTGTCTCAGAGTAGATACCCACGTTGTCACATCACCCCACAGTGCTCCTAGGGTAGCCAACTACTGCCTCCCAACAAGGGCCTGCCATGAGACAACTGCACAAAGCTCTCTATGTGGGCAGGAAAGATTTCATTCTCTTCTTCTCAGAGCCCCCTGACCCTGACCCAGCCTAGGACTCCAGCGGTGGGAAAGATGGCCTTGAAAGCTCGAATGACTTATCACCAGAAATGCTTAAGTCAGTGATGTTTGCTCCCTATCAGAGATGAGGAAGGGCACACTGTGTGAGGGGAGGTTCTTCTGAACTACAAGGAGGAATCAATCAGGACTATGCTAAACCTGGACTTCTGGTCCCTAAAGGCAAGTGAGGGTCACCCAAGCTGCAGTAAGAATCCCCACCAGGGCTCTAGGGCTCAGCTCAAGCCAATTCTAGGGTTGGCAAAGGCAAATCTACCCTACTGCTAGGGACCTTCTCCCTCAGGAGCCTGGCCTTGGTCTTCCCAGCCCTCTCTCCATACCTGGGTGCCAGGAGTCGGCGTGTGAGAGCTGCTCTCCGGAGTGCTGGCCAGGGCCAGGGCGGTGGCCAGCTCGCTCTGGGTGATGGGCCGGGGCCCAGCGGCTCCACTGTAGCCAAGGGAGGCTGGGCGGGAGCTGTGTGTGCTGCTCGAGGGCGTGGACCGGGTGCTCTGGAGAAGGGAGGCACCAGACTCAGGGAAGCAGCACTGTGAAATTCACAAATGAACCCCACCCTATTCCAGAAACAGTTCTCAGGGAGACTCTCTAAGCTCCCAGGTTCAGAAAGGAATCCAGAAAAAGGAACAGAATGACATGGTCTTGGCCTCCTAAGGGCCTATGACCACCTCCCAGCCTTGGGCGTGCCTGGTCCCAGCGAGTGGCTCATTCCCAGCACCACCTTCCCCAAATGCCAGGCAGACAGGCCACTTACTGGGTGAAAGTCATCCTCATCATCTGAAAGCCCTTCAAACAGGAAGCCACCTGGAGGAGGGTGAACAGATTTCAGGAGGAAGAACAGAAAGGCACAGGCGCAGCTCCAGACTCTCAGCTCAAGTTACTCTCCAAATTCATATTTTTATCTCTCCCCTTGGAAAATTACAGGACAGATGCACTTCCTGACTCAAGCCGAGAGTTCCCAAGGAACGCCCTCTGCCAACACTATAGATAGCTGCTGAGTAAAGCAAATCCCTGGGCCACTGCCGGCTCCTGAGGCCTACTTGAGGGTCTTCTGGGGCTCACCTGGCATCTCCCGGTACGAGCTGGAGGGCATGCTCCGGGAAGAGGAGTCAGCCCCTGGCATCGGGGCACTGCCTGCTACCGAGTGCAGAACCAGGATGATGGCATTGACCAGGGCCGGGTGAGCAGGCACCAATCTAGGATAGGGCAGGAAGAAACCCATTGGTGACTAAGAAGGAAAGAGTACCCTCAGCCATGACAGGAGTTCTGGATGCCCCTCACAATGATGCAGCCACCTGTGCCTGCCCTCAGATTCCTCAGTCTTCAGCATCTTCCACCAGAAAGCTTTAACCGCCTGTGGATCTGCCCCAGCCACAGCAGCAAGGCCTTCAGTTCCTGGGTCCTGCTGTGCATTCTTGACCTTTGCTCAGGCAAGGCATGATCGGAGAGAGACAGCTCGGTGGCCACGGCTCACCTCTGCTCTAGGCGTCTTTGCCCCTACACTAGGCAACCCTGGACAGGTCCCTTCTCTTTCCAGTGTGGGGCTATTTTCTTCACTTACAAAATAAGGGGACACGTCCCTTCCAGCTCTAGCATTTTATGAATCTGTACACCTGCTTCTCCTTCCCTCGGCTTAAAACCTTTCAAAGGCTCCCTAATATCTACTGAATGAAATCTAAACTGAACCTGGCAGGCAAAGCCCTCTCCTCTGAATCCTGCATCCTCCTGACACTCTTTGTGTGTCCCTGCCCTGGCCCTTTCTCACCTCCTCACACTATGAGAAGGCAGACTCGCTGACAGACTGCAGATAGCCTCCAAGGGCAGATTCCAGCCACAGTGACAATTAGGCTTCTGTTCTGACCACGTGAGGAGAGATGAGGGACTCTAATATAACAGTTACACTTACGTATCAAGCATGTTGGGATCAGCGAAGACAGAGAAGAGGTCCTTGTCCTGAAGAACCCCTGGAAGAGAACAGAGTTCACCTCAGAGAATGGAAATCTGGCCAGATCTAGGAGGGAGAAGATGCTTTAGGTCTCAGAGCAACAGGCTCATCAGGGACATAGGACCATAAACCTCATGAGAAGTAGAGGAAGCAAAACACCAAGCCACACAACCCAAGCATTCTCCATCTTGTTCCAGTGGGGATGTTCCCCTGCTCTCCACACCCCCTTGCACTTACGTCACATACTGAGGATCAATACGCTGGTCTCTTTCCCCTGGATCTCTCCGTTCTTCCCTTATTCATCAAGGTGTGCAGAACATCTTCCCTGATGGCTGTGATTTGGGCTAACTGTTGCCCTCATTTGGCATCCTCATACCCTAATTTATGATGTTAGGCCATTATCTCTCTGTGGGACTGAGAGCTCTTAGAGGACTGGATATATCAAACACATCTTGATTACTCTCCCTCTTCCCACAAGACTAGTGACTCTTCAAAAGATGGTCACAGTCTCTTTAGGGTAACTGCCTTCTCCTGATTTCTCCTTTTCCAACATCTCCTATTTTCTCAAATTCAGTCCTGCACTTACCGAGAGCAATGGGGTCACTGCTGAGGCCTGGAGTGGCCACAATGATCTGATCCAGAGATTCCTTATTGCTGAGCATCTTAAAGACCTGCAGGAGAAATGGGGAGGGCTGAGCACTTCAACTAGCTCAATGCACTCATCAAATACCCGCACTCTGCTGAAGGACTTCCGCCCACTAAGTGCTTGCATGTATACCACAGCACAGTAGAAAAATAGCCCCAGAAACAGATGAACCTCTTTTTGCTCTGAGATCATAGCTTACTGGAGGGAAAACAAACAATTAAAAAAAAAAAGAAAGAAAAGAAAAAAGCAAGACTACAGTAAACCTTCAATCTCTGTAGTGCTTTCCTCTGTCTACAGCTCTAATGCTTCCAAAATAAAAACTCTCATTACAAGCCAAATAACAAAGGTTTCTCAAGGTCCCAAAAATTCTTTTCAATCTCTATACAATTACTATTTCATATTCATATGTACTGGGAACTTCACAGCTGTATTAATTTTGCCTGTCAACTCTCCTATAGAAAGACATCAGCCCATTTTCCCAGTGAGGACATTAAGGTCAACGGGTGGTAAGCAGGCAGTTCAGCCAAAGTTAAAGAATGAGGCCCAGCTGAGACAGTACGCAGATGTCAACACATTCAGTCCATGAGGTCAGTATCAGGAGAGGTTGTATGATTATCATTAAAGGGAATCAACAATGCCTGACTGCGACAGGCTCTTTGGGGAAAGACAGAGCTCTACTGAGGCCCATAGACATGGCAAAAACTCCCCAAGGAACTCCTGGTTGCCACGGCAACAGGCTTCTAGCTCCCACTCCACAGCCCTTGCCTGCATTCACACCCTCTCCTGCAGTCCTGGCTGGGGGCCGAGGCACACACTCACCGCCTCCCTGTAGGAGGAGCTGCTGTGCAGGGCAGTGTGCAGCACCCGGAACTCCCTCATGGCAGCCACTTTGTCCACAGGTTCTGGGGAACAAGACACTCAGAATTACCCCACAGCTCAGGTCCTGTCCCTGCCACAGACATGGCAACACCATTTTAGCATGTGCCCAGGTGTGGCCTGGTGTGCACGTTCCCTTCCCTCATCCCCCTCTAAGAATGTGAATGCCCATTCATAAAAATCCATTTGTGCCACAGATGTGAAAACTGCACACTCTTGTAAGCATCTTCGGCAGATAAAACAAACAAACAAATTCAAGTTCCAGCAGAGAGGAATCTTACCACATGAAAGAGACTGCTCTGATCAACATCCCACTGTAAAAATCCTGGACTTCTTATATTTTAATCAACTTGTAGATTCTTACACAGTGATTTACAGTAAGTGAGCTGAGTCGGCTGAGAAGTGAGCAGGGCTGCTGTTGGGCCTTTTTCTCAGGGAGGCGCCACAAGAGAGAAGGGTTGGCCATGCTGTCCTTGATCAAAGGTGATCAGCACTGCAAAAGCTCCAGGGGCCACTGGTCCCTATAGCCAAGCTATGTTTGTGGAGAGCACCATGTACCAGGACAGATACGCATGGACCGTTCAAGGGAACAACCTGTGCCAGGAGGGGTAGCAAAAGAAGCTAAACAAGCTCTTAAAAACATGGGTGAAATTCATAGTCAAAGTTCATGTAGGGTGAACAAATGAAAAAAACATACAAAAAAAATAAAAAAGAAAAACATGGGTGAAATTCTGAAAGCTGCAGGCCAATTTCACTAATGTGGTAAAAACAACTGTTTTGCCGGCTGACCTAAATGACTTCAATACTGTCAATGAAATCTGCAAACAGTATTTCAAAAGTTGTTTTCCTGCTAGAGCTGCTTACCAGGTTGTTGCTTTGCCCAAAGGAGACCGAACTGAAATTGAAGCAGTGGCTGTCCAAGGACCTCTCACAACAGCATGACTGTAAGTGGGCCCAGTGTTTGTTTAGTTTGGAATTTTTAGCCTCTTAATTTTTACAATTGCTGATAGCGTAAGTTTGACTAAAATATCTGGTTATTGTGGAAATGCCATATAGTAAGGGTAGTTGAACATGAATTGATGATTAATGAATCCAGTTACTGATGTTATAAATTACACTTATGTACACCCGTATTATGAATGTAGGAAAGAGATACTCAATACACAATTACTCAAATAAATAAAAGTAAAGGGAAATAACAGTTAGGAAAAATGAGTTACTGTGCCTGAGAAATAATCAAGAGCACACCTAATTCAAACTAATTTAATGATGTGAAATATTTAGTTCTCACATCAGATGTGTGATTCTTCTTTTACTTGAGTAAAATTAAAGTATTTAAATTCGAATGGTAGAGGTCAAGGAGAAGAAAGTGGAACAAAATTTTATATAGATGGTATTTTTCTAATGGAAATAGAATAGACATGCAGATCTTAAAAAATAAAATAAGTGTGCTACAAGCCATCTTAACAATATAGAGCTATGCTGACACAATGTTAAGAGAAAGAAACAGAACACAAAGTTGTATATGCATTCTCTGGTTAAACTATGTAAAATATGTCAGTCGGGCGCGGTGGCTCACACCTGTAATCCTAGCATTCTGGGAGGCCAAGGTGGGCGGATCGTTTGAGCTCAGCAGTTCAAAACCAGCCTGAGCAAGAGCAAGACCCCGTCTCTACTAAAAAATTAAAAAAAGAAATTAGCTCGACAACTAAAAATATATAGAAAAAATTAGGCGGGTATGGTGGCAAATGCCTGTAGTCCCAGCTACTTGGGAGGCTGAGGCAGAAGGATTGCTTGAGCCCAGAAGTTTGAGGTTGCTGTGAGCTAGGATGATGCCACGGCACTCTAGCCTGGGTGACAGAGCAGGACTCTGCCTCAAAAAAAAAAAAAAAAAAATGTCAGTGTGCACCTGGTCCAAGGCTGGAGGGAACAACAGGAAGACAGCACTTAGGCAGGGTAACAGGATCGGGGTAATTGTTGTCACTTTGATACTTTCTTTCAGGTTTCTGTAATAGTATTTTGAATAAAAAAAAATACCAAGGACCAAGAAAACACACTGTACTTCTAAATCTCTTAGCAGACTTTCAGCACATGCCCAATAGCAAGTGATCTTTGGACATTATGATTCAGGCATATGGGAAAGTTTAGCAGTTGTGTTAGTTTACTTGGTTATCCTACCATTTAGGACATCAGCCCATTTTACAAGTGAAGAAATGTGGTCACAGGAGAGGAAGTAGGTAGGAAATTCACCCTAGGTCACACTTTTTAAAGTGTGGTTACCCTCATCTAG
Source organism: Eulemur rufifrons (assembly GCF_041146395.1). Taxonomy (NCBI): domain Eukaryota; kingdom Metazoa; phylum Chordata; class Mammalia; order Primates; family Lemuridae; genus Eulemur; species Eulemur rufifrons. The sequence continues at coordinate 22,483,989 of NC_090984.1, read as the reverse complement.
GACTTCGACACTGTGCAGACTGGGCACTGCCCAACTCCAGGGACACCACTCCCAAAGCAAGGCGAATAGCACCTCTGGGGCTCAGGGTGGCAGCCACATCCTTACCTATAGTTCTGATTACGATATTCCTCTTTTGAAACATATTTCTCTTAAGTAAATTACCTAATTTATTCATTCAACAAACATGTACTAAGCATTTACTCTGCCCTGGCTTTGGGCAAGGCACAGGAATGTGAAAAATAAGAATTCCTGCCATCAAGGAACTCTTACAGCAGTGGGAGAAATGAGACTACCTCAAACACACGATTATAAAATATTAATACCATGCTGAGGACCTCAGCAGAGATGTGGACCCAAGCTAGGATGCTAGGACCACAGAGGCAGACAGCTATCACTGAGACGGAGGGCCAGGACACAGAACTGTCTCCCAGAGGAGACCATCTGAGAGAGGTATCAAAGGTAAGCAGATGTTTACTGCGGGTAAAGGTAGTCCAAGCCTAAGTGAGAATATGTGCAAAGACATGGGAGAATAAAAGAACACGGGGCTTTGAAGGAACAGCAAGTAGTTCTTTGTGGCCAGAGCTTGGGGTACACATTCCTGCTCAAATAGCAAGCTAAGGTGACGTCCTGAAGGGATCTGCCACTTTCCATAAAGAACCACCAAAGGGATCCAGGTGGGAAGGGAGGGACTAATGGGTTCTCCTCCTACAGGGTCTAATCTAGTGGGAGAATAAGAAATGTGCTTCCTTTTGGAAGAAAAGTGCTCAAGTAGAAAATATCTAAAATACTGTCACAAAACAATTTCTTCACAGATCTACAAGTTTATTTTCACCTCCCAATAAGAAGTCCATTTGTTTCAAAAATAAATCTCCAGGCAGAAGGTGGGAGGAAAAGGACTCTTAATATCTAATCAGCTAAAAGTAATGGTTGTCTCTGTAACATCTCTGAGCTAAGCTCACCCTTTCCAAGTGGAAAGCAGCCAGCCCCGTGAAAGGAACATGGGCTCTTGAGCCAAGAAAACCTAGGTCCATAACCCAGCTCTTGCATTCACTTCCTAAGTAGGTGACCTTGAATAAATACCTTCCTAACCCTTTTTCTTCATCTAAGATATGTTAATGCTGCTACCTATCCTGCAGAGCCGGTAATGATTAAATGAGGTATAAAAGGGAAAAGAATCTGGCTCACAGAAGCCACAAATGTTATTTTCCTTCTGTCAATGCCATCCAGCCAAAGGGCCCGTATTTGAATAAGTTGGGTTTCCTGCTCAGTATAGAGAGAATGCACACCATAGGGAATCATGGGGTGTCTCCATAAGAGGATATTAAAAAGGACTTAGTATAGGATTTGGGTTTTGGCTGGGTGATTCACGGGATAAGTTTAAAGAAACGAGGCTTTACTCTGGATTGGATACTGTCGGGAAGTGGGGGTGATTCTATAACTGGGTATCTTAATAATCCTTATCTGGAAGGAAGGAAAAGTAGAGCAAGGTGAAAGCTGTAATTATTAAAGAAGCAGCAGTCACTCTTTTCAGCCGGGATAGAGGGATATTTGGTCACTTCTGTGGCTTAGACAATGCTCAGGTTTTTGTCTGTATTTAGAAATTATAAGGATCTTGTTTTTGTCTTCATCCATGACGGTCTCAGAGTGACCTTGTCTGATGCTGGTGATCTGTACAACTGTTCACGTTCCACAAAAGGACTCCAAGGCTTGGCTGTGAACGCCAGGCAACTCCCTAGATGTCAGGGGCTCCCTTTCTCTTTCTCACTTCCCGTTAGCATACAAAAGAAGATGTTTTTGTCCTTAATGCTTAGAATTGATAAAAGGGTAAATTTCAAGCTGATAACTAATCACAGCAATCACAAACATTATAAAAATATGCAAATCTGCCGGTTTAACAAAGCTACTCTCTGTTACACAGCTTAACTTTATCCTTGGGGAAGCTTGTAAAACACAAATGCAAAATTTAAATTATGAATTCTAAGCAGCACTTTCTATTAATAAATCAAAAAGGCATTTGAGGCTTTGTATACTTTTTCCGAGAGCTATTTTAATACTGTTCAAATATTTTCAGGAAAGTACCAGTAGAGCAGGAGTAGTTAGCTGACTGAACAAATCACCACCTGAGGCAGTTTGCAGGAAGATTTGTTAACAAGAGAACAAAAATGCAGCATTAGAGAAGTGCCAGAAGTTTCCAGCTTTTTTTCTAATGAAAACAAATACAACAATAACAAAAGGATACAAAGTTCACTGAGAAATAAACTGTTAACCTAAAGGAGTTTAAGTAGACACACTCCCCATCCCAATAGAAAACAGTGGCTAATTAACTTAGAAAGTAGAGAAACAAATCCCCCTCCCGTAGTAGTGTTGGCAGCAAGAAAAAGTCAAAATTGGACCCTGCCTATCAGACAAGATCGGGTGCATTCGGGGCGTTATGGCCATAGACAGGACCCTGCTTATCAACATGGTCTTACCCAGTAAGTAATAAAGATATCCCCTATCATCAGTTCAGTAAATCACGCCTCTGTTCTACTCAGGCCCGTGCCTTAACCACAGGCCCTTCCCTTACAGGTACTACAGAAACTCTGCCTGGCCAAGGGCCACCCCTCACTCACCAGGTTTCTGATCAGGTTCCGGCCAAGACTTGCGCAAAACATGAACTGTGGACCCAGGCTGAATGCCATAGAAGTCAAGGGTCTGGTCATCTTTTAGCTTCCGGCCACAGTAGATCAGATCTAAAAAAAGAATTGTCCATTTATATTTTGCTCCTCAAAACCATTTAGGTGGTTTCTGTCCCCTGAGAACCTTATTTTGATTGGACAGATAGCTGGAGAATGATACATGCTTTAAAATATACTACACAATAAATACATTTTAAAAACAATTGTCAGCAAGCATAAACTCATAAAATGGATTTATACAGAACCTATCCACAGAAAAGCTCTGGAGCTTAACATTGTAGAGACTGTTTGATTTAAATAAATGGAAAAATTCAACAACCAAAAAGGATTAACCTAATCCAGGTATGACTAAAAACACCTTCCTGTCAATCAGATTCCTTAGCTATTATAAATTATCTTTTATTATGTTATATTTATTTTATTTATTTATTTTTTTTTTTTTGAGACAGAGTGTCGCTCTTTTGCCCGGGCTGCAGTGCTGTGGCATCAGCCTAGCTCACAGCAACCTCAAACTCCTGGGCTCAAGGGATCCTCCTGCCTCAGCCTCCCGAGTAGCTGGGACTACAGGCACGTGCCACCATGCCTGGCTAATATTTTCTATATACATTTTTAGTTGTCCATATAATTTCTTTCTATTTTAGTAGAGACGGGGGTCTCGCTCTTGCTCAGGCTGGTCTTGAACTCCTGAGCTCAAATGATCCACCCGCCTCAGCCTCCCAGAGTGCTATGATTACAGGCGTGAGCCACCGCGCCCGGCCTATTATGTTATATTTAAGTTCCTTCTTCTTCCACCTGCCTGCCCTTGCCATCTTCATTTTCTTTTTTAATGCCTTTGCTCTAATCAACCAAATAAAAATCCTTCTAATCATCCTTTAAAACCTACCTCAAAACCCATATACTGAGGAGCCTCCCCTGACCAACTCCTCCTTCCCTAGCCCACCCCAAATTTCTGCTCTTTCACAGAAAAAATTCAACAATGTCATGGTTAAAGAACTTTGTGATAAAGTAGTTCTGTATAATCCATACATGACTGAAATAGCAACCAATAGTTTTATTATATGATTTGTGTTTCTATAATATTTATGCAACACTCACTTTCCTGGAGTGTTAACATTAAGAGGCAACAAATCCCAAGCCCTTAATTTATTCTTGTAATTACAGAATTAACCTCCCCCAAAAGAGATCAGAGCAGCAGCCCAACCCCAGTCCAGAGAGACTCACCAATCAGCTCAGGGTCTGGAACAGACTCCTGGAGTTTGCCAGCAATAAGCTGCTTCAGAAATGAAATACTATAGCCCCCTAGTGAGTATTCTCCCAGTTCTGTCTCTGGCAACCGAAGAATAGACTTTGGAGCCAGTGGCTGGTCAGCCAGCTTCACCGCCAGGTGCCAGTCTGAGAGAGACATCCTCTCTCTTTCGCGCTCTCTCTTTCTCCCTATAAAAGAACAAAGCCCCAGTGGTTAAGGTACAGACCACCAACCTACTCCACCCCCACCCACCAAAGGGTTGAATGAGAGACAAAGCAGTGTAACACTGTTCGAGAAGCAGAGGATGCAGCATTAGAAGGCCAGAACTAGAATCTGGGGATCTCTCTTTACTCATCCTGTGATAGACAGCTCTTTAGGCCTCAGTTTCTGCATCTTTAAAATGGACATAAAAACACCATCCAACGTAATAGCAATGTTGTGAGATTCAAATGAGATCATCCAACTCTCTCCCTTCTGTACATTCCTTATTTCCAATTTTTTTCATCTAGTTTTGCTATAAACTATTACAACAGCTTTATAACAAGTTCTCTGCCTCTTGCCTCTCACTATCAAAGATCTATGCCGCCACCTAACTCATTATTCTAAAACACAGATCTGATCAAGTTACTTCTCTGCTTAGAACTTATTTCAATGGCTCCAAACCATCAATATGAATAAGTCTAAACCTCATAGTATGGCTTCAAAAATCACTAACATTCTGCCCCCTGAAAGCTTTCCTCCCCAACAGAGCCCTGCCCCACTGGGCCCCTATAACATGTAAGTACACCCCACTAAGCCTCTATTCATAACAAAGCGCTGCCCCATTTTAAACTTCTGCTCATCTGTTAACTCTGCGTGTAATTTCTCTTCCCTTTTTGGCCTCTGGGCAAACTCCTACCAAGACCAACCCAAATTCAAGCACCTAGGTCCCCCCTCTTTCCTCTGTTCTTCCCACATCCCCTTGGGGCAAACATCTATCTCCCTCTCAGCCCCTTCTTCCAACTCAATTCTTGAAGGCCCCTGAAAGCAAAAACTAGAATTTTCACCTCTGTTGTCCTCATGCCTGGCACATATGAATGCCCAGCAAATAAATCAGAAACTCTGTGGGCGGAAGAATCTTGCAAAGCAAGACAAGTTCTTGTTAGAGTCATCATTGCTTCCAAACAGGCCTCTTGTAGGGAAGAGGAAAGAAAAGGCTGTGAGGCTGCCTAGCTGGCCTTAAAGCATCCTCAAAGTACCTTCCACCTCCAAGTTTATGACAAAGGAAGGAGCAGGTCTTTTTAATATACCTTATCTCACTTAATCCTCACAACTGTTCCCTGAGGCAGACATTATCATTCACATTTTACAGCTAAGGGAACCAAGACTCAGAAAGGTAAAGTCACCGGCCCAAGGTCACAGACAGCTAGTTGTGGAACACGGACACTGCCTGGTGACGACCCCAGCGCTCCCGTGGGACTAGTTAACTATCTACCCACGACGAATCCGCGCTGCCCGGGGCCCAGCGCCCTCACCCGTCCCGCGGAAGGAACCCGGCCGCAGAGCCGCCGGTTGTAAACACTCACTCTGGCCCGCTCGCCGGAAACCGGAAGCTCCGCGCTGCATTCTGGGAGTTGCAGTTCCCGCCCTCTATAAAGCGCCAGCCAGCAAGGGGCGCTAGTTGCAAAGCTTCCGGTTCCAGGGAGGGTGTGGCTCCTGGGCTGTTTGAAATCCCCGGCGCGAAGGCTTCACTAGGGACGGCTCTGTTTCCTATCAGTCTTCAGGGTCGCAAGTCGCGACAGGGAGGCCTGGTGTGGGCTTTTCAAATTGATAAACAGCTGCGTGATTCCCACGCTGTCCTGAGAAGCATATGAAGTCCGTCTTTTCTGCCGGGTTGTGCGAACGCCCGCTGCTGGAGGGTGGCGGACCCCAGATCCCCTCCCGCTCTGACCCTTCCCTTTAGAAATGCCCGTTCCCGAGCGGCCTCTTCCTGCGATTCCCCACAATCCTCATAAAAACGGCAGCCCTCGGGTGAAGTCAGCCTCTTTTGTGCTCCTCGTGGCGGACTTAACCTATGGATGTGTCAGGAACCAAACGGTGACCCCCTTCCAAAAGCTGGGTTCTTGGGAGCTACTAAATTGGGTTCCTGGTACGCCCTCAACATGCAGTGGTGAGGTTCATCTAACAGTCATTCATAGAATCAGTTTGGGGAGGGGAATTTCCACTGAACTCTCATAGAGGAACTGCATATTTTAAATGACTGAAAAAGTTCTGCATGGCTAAAATTGGATTGTGTTTGCTCAGAAATCAAGATTAGCTAAAATATTGAAGAGGGACTATTTTTGAGTGGACTCTCTCCTCAAGACTTAATTCAAGAACTAAGGAAAGCAAAATGAAAAAAGTGAGTATAAGAAAATGATGAGATTGATCAATGCAGCTAAAGCCTTATCCTACCTGGGCAAATGTAAAAGCTGAACTCTCCAACATCCCAATGTACAGCCTGAGACTAGGGCTGCAATTGAGCAGGACGACTTGACTGAGGAGAGCAAAGAGACTCGTAGGGTCTGGGAGGGACTGACATTGAAGGCTGGTCACTCTCTACTGTTCTAATAAATTATGTAGGGAGTTTTCAATGTCTTCGGGCTGAAGCCCAGGTTCCTAAGACTGTTCCCAAAGCACCCCTTCCCCACCCTACACATCTTTAGATATACCCCCTCTTTCACCAATCCTTCCTAACTAACCAGCCTTCTTCAGGCTCCTTCTTCTCCTATCTACTAAGTTACTTGCACCTGTGATAAGGTAAACCCCCATCTATTACTTAGCACAGCAGCCACCTGAGACCCCCACCCCTCACGGAAGACCCACATTAGCATATTACTAACCTAACACCTGGCATATTAGCATATCACTAACCTAACATCTAGCACATCAGCATAACACTAAACCTAATTACCTGGTGCCGGACACTAACCTAACCTATTACCTGGCTGGCATTAGTCACTTGAGACCCCTCCCCTTGGATCACCCCAACTTAATAAAAGTGGGAAAAATTGGGTAGACGGGGCTCAGAATTTGGTGGCGAGACCCCTCTGAGCCCACCAGCGAGTAAACCTTGATTCTCCGACTCTCCGTGTGCCGCTCGGTTTGTCCTCGGGACCACTCGCTGTAACCCTTGCTGTAACACCTGCACCTCATAATTTATTGTCTTAATAAACTTTGTTCATGGCCAGGCATGGTGGTTCACGCCTATAATCCCAGCACTTTGGGAGGCTGAGTGAGGCAGGGGGATTGCTTGTGCCCAGGATTTCCAGCCTGGGCAACAGAGGCAGACCCCATCTCTATTTTTTAAAAAAATTAAAAATTAACACAAAAAAATAAACTATGTTCAATATGGTGCCTAATTTCCTGCAGAAGAAGGCAGGGACCCTGTCTCATTTTGTTTTCCTCAAAGTGGAACCGAATATACTGTGTTCATGAATTTCTTATCTTGATTAATTTCATTATACTCTCCATGGGGGAATGGACTATGACTATTTTGCCCTCCACTTTACCTTCAGCTGTTGACTAGAGCCTGGCACGTGGTAGGTTAACAATATATATGTGTTGAATGACTAATTCAGGCCAAAACTATTGATATATACCAGACATAGCTGTCTTGCTGTAGCCTGTTGTTCCCAAGAGAGAGGGTAAGCCTCTCGGAGTTCTGAATCATTATGATGTTCAGAAACATTGTAATGATAAATTATTAAGTGAGCAAATGAATGAAGGAATAACCCAGGACCGGTTTCTTTAGGTGCTGTGTTCTGAAGCAAGGGTCAGAGCCTAGAAAAAATTAGAAGCCTAGACACAACACAAAGTTGCATGACCAGATATTTGGTGAGAAGCGAAGTGTCCAGAACTGATCCTTCAGCCAACTCACATTTGGAGACATCATTAGCTCTTTCTGAGAAAGTGGTAGGCAATTATTCATTAAACCTTTAAGAGATTACTGAGCCCAGTTATTAACTTGTGGAAAACAAATTATAAAGATTCATGTTTACATTTTTTAAATAATTTTACTCTTTATAGGCCAGGCACAGTGGCTCACGCCTGTAATCCTAACACTGTGGGAGGCTGAGATGGGAGGATTGCTCGAGGTCAGGAGTTTGAGACCAGCCTCAGCAACAGCGAGACCCTGTCTCTACTAAAAATAGAAAGAAATTAGCCGGGTAACTAAAAAATTAGAAAAAGTTAGTCGGGCGTAGTGGTGCATGCCTGTAGTCCCAGCTACTCGGGAGGCTGAGGCAGGAGGATCTCTTGAGCCCAGGAGTCTGAGGTTGCTGTGAGCTAGGTTGATGCCACATCACTCTAGCCCGGGCAACAAAGCAAGACTCTGTCTAAAAAAAAAAAAAAAAAAAAATTTTACTCTTTATAAAATTAATTTGGGGATTTCTGGATCTGGCAACATAGCAAAAGAAAATCATCTATAATTACTCCTGCTGCAAACACAATGTTATATAAAATAATACAGATAGTTGTGGTCATAGGAGAAACGGGAAATCTTCAGATACCAAAGATGAAAGAGGAACTGAAATCTTGGCAGTGAGCTTAAGAGCTGATGAGCACCTCCCCAGAAAAATTAGTGATCCTAGAAAACTTGCTTGGGGGTTTTGCTTTAACACCAAAGCACTGGGCTCCTCAGAGACTGAAACCAACACCTCCACATGGAGTTGAAACTCTTAAATAATTTGTACCCTAAGTGAAAGGGCAGACTACCAAACAAACAAACAAACAAACAAAAAAACCCGAAATCATACACCAGCACTAAGAGAAGGCCAGAAAAATCCTCTGTGCTTGTCTCTGAGAGGAGGGCAGTGGAAGGAGAACTGATGTGTGAAAAAATTGTCTTCCCTGAGAATTTGAAAACCACCTGTGCTTTGTGCAAGTTTGAGGTCAAACTTTACAAGATTTTCGAGGAATGTCCAAAACTAGTCCTGGAGCTCTTAGTTAAGCAAATTTAAATGCTCTTTGGAGCAATACTACCAATACCCATGTCATCTGACAGGAAAGAAAAAAGCCAACCTGAAGGTGATCTCACAGAAAGAATTAGCAAATAATCATGGAAATAATCCATTGTAAAAAAGTAGAAAAACAAGAGTCATAACACCAAAAATGTCAGGTCTTAGGAAGTCAATATGGAAGGAAATAAAATAAGCATGAAAAAATTTATTAAAGACACTACGAAAATATCAAGTCTTTAAAAAAAGAATAAGACATGATGAAAAATATTTGAGAGGAAACAAAAAACTTTTAGAAATAAGTATTGTCACTGAAAAATTCAACTGATGTGGGTCCTTATCAAAAATATACATTGTGAATTTCTTTTCCCAGTTTGTGGCTTTTTTACTCTCTTAATGGCGTTTTTAAAGATTTTCTTAATTATAATAAAGTCCAATTTATGACATTTTTGATGGTTAGTGTCTTTTGTGTTCTATTTAAGAAATCTTTGATACTGTTGTCCTATGTTTTATCTTTCACATATTGGTCTATGATTAATTTCAAATTAATTTTTGTGTATGATGAGAGTTAGGCATCAAGATTCTTATCTTCCATATGGGTATACAATTGATCCAGCATTTTTGTTTTAAAACTTCTGTTCTCACTGAATTTCAGTGGCAGCTTTGTCATAAATCAGGTGACTGTGTATGTATGGGTCTATTCTGTCCCATGGGTATATTTTTCTGTCATTGTGCCAATACCATGCCTCTTGATTTCTGTAGCTTTAAAGTAGGTCTGATATCTGGTAGCATAAGTCCTCCAGCTTTTGCTTTAAGATGAGCATAGCTATTCTATCATCAATAGATGACAATTGTTAACTTTGGTTTTATGCATCTAAAAATATAATTTTATTGGATTAAATATATGTATTCAGCAAAATTTAGATTACACTGCACATTTGTTTAGTAATCTACGTATTTCACTTAGCTTGACTATTTCCCCTGTGCTGAAATTGTCTTTGAGAATATGATATTTTTACTTTTTATTTTGAAATAATTTCAAGTTTACAGTAAAGTTGCAAAAATGTTACAAAATAACTCCCTCAAACCCTCAACCCAAAGTTCCCAGTTATTAATATTTTATAAAATTCACCTTATCATTCTTTCTCTCTCACTCTCTTTCTAGGCATATTGGGTCCCCCCACTCCCTGCCGACTGGAGCCATTTGAGAGCAGGTTGCAGACATCATGTCCCATTACCCTTAAATATTTCAGTGAGTATTTCCTGAAAACAAGGGCACACTCTACTACTCAGCCACAATACAACCCATCAGAGAATCAAGAAATTAATTTTTTTTTTTTTTTTTTTTTTTGAGACAGAGTCTCACTTTGTTGCCCAGGCTAGAGTAAGTGCCGTGGCGTCAGCCTAGCTCACAGCAACCTCAAACTCCCGGGCTCAAGCGATCCTCCTGCCTCAGCCTCCCAAGTAGCTGGGACTACAGGCATGCGCCACTATGCCCGGCTAATTTTTCTATATATATATTTTTAGTTGTCCATATAATTTTTTTCTATTTTTAGTAGAGACGGGGTCTCGCTCTTGCTCAGGCTGGTCTCGAACTCCTGACCTTGAGCGATCCACCAGCCTCGGCCTCCCAGAGTGCTAGGATTACAGGCGTGAGCCACCGCGCCCGGCCAAGAAATTAATATTAATACAGTACTACCATCTAATCTACAATCTCAAATTTTATCAACTGTCCCAGTTAGGTGGAGGCTGATCACCTCTCTGCAATCTTCATAAGTTATATAGGAGTTTTTCAGAAGGATAGGGGAAGGGGAAAGGGGAAGGGGAAAGGGAGAAAAGAAGAAAGAACTGGGGTCAATTTTGGTAAATAGTATTTTTGTAGGAAATTATTTAATCTAGGTTTTCTATTCTGTTTGTCTAGACTTGCGAAAAGTAGTATCTTAGCATTTTAAAATTTTCTTCTGTTTCAATGGTTATGTCTTTGTTCTTATTATTTCTTTTTTTTTTTTTTTTTTTTTTTTTTTGTTGAGACAGAGTCTCACTTTGTTGCCCAGGCTAGAGTGAGTGCCGTGGCGTCAGCTTAGCTCACAGCAACCTCAAACTCCTGGGCTCAAGCGATCCTCCTGCCTCAGCCTCCCAAGTAGCTGGGACTACAGGCATGCGCCACTATGCCCGGCTAATTTTTCTATATATATATTTTTAGTTGTCCATATAATTTTTTTCTATTTTTAGTAGAGACGGGGTCTCACTCTTGCTCAGGCTGGTCTCGAACTCCTGACCTTGAGCGATCCACCAGCCTCGGCCTCCCAGAGTGCTAGGATTACAGGCGTGAGCCACCGCGCCCGGCCAAGAAATTAATATTAATACAGTACTACCATCTAATCTACAATCTCAAATTTTATCAACTGTCCCAGTTAGGTGGAGGCTGATCACCTCTCTGCAATCTTCATAAGTTATATAGGAATTTTTCAGAAGGATAGGGGAAGGGGAAAGGGGAAGGGGAAAGGGAGAAAAGAAGAAAGAACTGGGGTCAATTTTGGTAAATAGTATTTTTGTAGGAAATTATTTAATCTAGGTTTTCTATTCTGTTTGTCTAGACTTGCGAAAAGTAGTATCTTAGCATTTTAAAATTTTCTTCTGTTTCAATGGTTATGTCTTTGTTCTTATTATTTCTTATCTTGCATATTTATGCCATTTCCCTTTTGTTCTTTTTAAAAATGTTTATGGATACATAATAGTTGTACATATTTATTTATGAGGTACATGTGATATTTTGATATAAGCATACAATGTGTAATGATCAAATCTGGGTAACTGGGATATCATTTCTTTGTGTTGGGAGCATATCTTTCTGTTCATATCTTTTATACCTTTCTTTTCTTGATTAGGTTAGCCAGTAGTTTGTCTGCTTATTTGGTTTTTTTTTCCCTAAGAAACAACAGTTTAGGCCTGGCTCAGTGGCTCACGCCTGTAATCCTAGCACTCTGGGAGGCCGAGGCGGGTGGATCACTCAAGGTCAGGAGTTTGAGACCAGCCTGAGCAAGAGCGAGACCCCGTCTCTACTAAAAATAGAAAGAAATTAGCTGGACAACTAAAAATATATATGTATAGAAAAAATTAGCCGGGCATGGTGGTGCATGCCTATAGTCCCAGCTACTCGGGAGGCTGAGGCAGAAGGATTGCTTGAGCCCAGGAGTTTGAGGTTGTGGTGAGCTAGACTGATGCCACGGCACTCTAGCCCCAGCAACAGAGTGAGACTCTGTCTCAAAAAAAAAAAAAAAAAAAAAAGAACAGTTTAAAAGAAAAAGGAACAGCAAATTGGATTAATTTATTCTTTTTAGCTTTCTTTTCTTTTTTTAAATAATCCAATTTTCATTCAAATAGAATTACATTTAACAATTAAGGTTGTATGACTTAAAAACTTCAAAGCTGGGTTTTGGACACAGATGAATAGTTTCATTGTCAATAGGCATTAAAATAATGTTCTTGATCCAGGATCAAATAAAAGGGACACAAACAATTTCTTTTCATTGACTTTTCTAGTGTAACTTAAATTTCATTAAATAATATATCTTGAGGCCAGGTGCCATGGCTCAAATCTGTAATCCTAGCACTGTGGGAGGCCGAGGCTGGAGGATCACTTGAGGCCAGAAGTTGGAGACCAACCTGGGCAACATAGCAAGACCCTATCTCTACAAAAAAAAAAAAATGTCTTTTATAAAACTATCCTATAAATGAAACAAACTGGATTTTAAAAGGCAGTGGGCATAAGGAGAGCTGCTATGCAATCCACCCCAGTCCCCACACTGAATATTTTTATTGTTTTTGTATGATAAAATGAAGTTAAGCTCTAGTCTCATCCCGGTGTTGAGAGTTCACCTGATGAACCCCCACACCCTTCCTTGCTCATCGCATCCTGCAGATAGAATTTCTACCTCTAAGGGAATCAAGTTCTTTTTTTTTTCTCATTAGCATGGTTCAAGAACTGACACTGCAGCTTCAGAAGTTTATCCAATATTTATGAATTTTAGTCACAGAATCCTATAACTAAGCTTTTCCTTAAAGAAAGAAAACAAGTTCTTTTTCATTCTGTTTATTTAGGACAACCTTCCTATGCCCGTTTGTTTTCCCACTAGTGACTGTACTAATCTTATTCAAGCAAAGGTAAGTGAGTGAAGTAAGACAGATGTGAGGAATGAGCCTGGGATCTGAGGCCCCCCACGCATGTGCCCTCGACTTACCTTTCCGGTCTTCCCCCACTTCTCCTCCCCAACCTCAAACTCTAGGCCAGACAGTCTGCAAGCGACTTTCCAAACTCCAAACATGGTTCAAGCTTTCCTTCTTTCATGCTGTTGCTCAAATTATTTCATTTCCTTGGAAACACTGCCTTCCTCTCAGCCCCATTCAGTCTTTACTTGTTTACATCCTATTCTTTGGAGACCCGTCCAGCCCAGCGGGGACAGCTCAACTCCTCAGGTAGCCTTTCTTAACACTCTCCACCTACACGAGGTCACGAGGTCACGGAAGCCCAGTGCCACAGCGCAGCACAGCCCGCAGCGGCTGCCGTGCTCATGGGGCTAACTTCACTTTCTTTCCCCTGGTAGGACTTAAGATCTTGTCTGGGTGAGGCCTGTAAAGTCTTCAAAGATTATGGCAACCATTTATTAAAGATATTCATCTGCTTCTCTTACACAGCCTTAGTGCAAACATTCAGTAGGGCATCTTCCCCATTGCTCCCAAGATTTCATCTCTCTGCTGCTGTCGACATAGATGGCTTCACTCATTCTGTCTTCTTTGGACCATGATAGAATTCCAGAAAGTCCAGCAGTCTTTGTACTGCAAGAAGTAAGCAGAACGCCTTTCCCTGTCATAATTACTTTCAGCCATACACCTGGTAGAAGCATCAGCTTCCGACAGCAAGGATTTATGTCAGGATCTTTCGGCCTCCGCATCCTAAGAGTCTTCTTACAGAGGGCGACTCGGAGGTAAAATAGAGAAACTGGAGAGAGGTGAATCCCAGGCCTTGCTGTTCCTGCCTGCTGGTGCGGCCAGGAGCATCTAATCCTGGCTGGAGCACAGGGGGACACGCCTTGCTTAGGGCCTTCAGTGGTGAGAGAAAGTCAGGGGCAAGGAAAACACAGGAAACTGGGGGTGGGGAGAAGGCAATCGTGCTTCAAAGGCTGAGGCAAAGCAGGGTGAAGGGAGAGCTGGGGGTGCCTGGACAAGACAGGGGTCACTTTCTCACCAGGTGGAACAGTTTCACCAGTGGCCAGGCTGTCTTCAGCTCCAAACACTATTTTGTCTGTTTTCTAACTCATTAATTTCTGCTTATATCTGTATTAGTTCCTTTTTTTAAAAAAATCGTTCCTTCCTTCTGCTTTCTTTTGGTATACTTGGGTGTTTTTTCTAGCTTTTTAGTTGATGTTTAATTCTATTGATACAAGTGTTTGGGGTAATCCATTTTCTTCTGACAACTGCATTTGCACTATCTCAGAGATTCAGCTGAGCTGTGTTTTCATTATTGCTATTTCATGAAATTCTACAATTTTGGTTTGTATTACCCTGTTGACCCAAGAGCTGCTTAAGAGAGTTCTTAAAAATTTCTAGGTGGAAAAGTCTTCTTACTTTTAATTTTCTTATTAATTTATAATTTTATTGCATTGTAATCAGAGAATGTTGGTTTGGTTTTTTTTTTTCCCCCTAGAGATGAGGTCTTGCTATGCTGCCCAGGCTGGAGCACAGTGGCTACTCACAGGTGCAAGCACAGTGTACCACAGCCTTGAACTCCTGGCCTCAGGCGATCCTCCTACCTCAGCCTCCCCAGTAGCTGGGCCTACAGGTGCACGTGGCTTTACTATTGCTATTTTTAAAGTTATTGAGGTGCCCATGGACATAGAAAGTGGAATAATAGACACTGGAGACTTGGAAAAGTGGGAGGGTGGGAGGGAGGTGAAGCATGAGAAATTACTTACTGGGTACAATGTGCACTATTCAAATGATGACTATACTAGAAGCCCAGATATGCAACAATATCCATGTAACAAAACTACACATGTACCTCCTAAATCTATTTTTTTAAAAACAGTTATTGAGGTTTTCTTTGTGATCTAATATATAATCAGAATGTTCACTTCCATTACTCAATAGACAGTGCTCTGACCCAACAGGTCTCAGACCTGTCCGTAGTGTTTCCCCTGTCAGGATGGGAGCCTCTGCTTCTGGGGATAGTGCTAGCTGATGCCGCCCATGTCCAGCCACCTCTAGGACCCTGATGTCCTCTGCTCTCTTCCACACAGCTGGCTGCCTCTTGATCAGGTGAGAGCTCTAGTGCTGGCTCCCTGGTTTCAGATACTTATCTCCCTATTTACATGTAAATTGAAGCTTGAGTTGTTCCGTTTCTCCTAGAGTGGCCGTGGGTGAAGGCTGGGGTGATTTACTTTGCTTTCATTGTCGGTTTTTATGGTTTTCGAAGGACTGTGAAGGGATTTAGGCAGCTGCCATTACTCTACAGGAATCAGGAAGCTTTGTGTTTTCTCTTTATCGTATCTTTCCTTTGCAGCTTTTTCTTCTCTCCTGCTTTCCACTGGCCTAGTAAAATTTTCTCCTTTGTCCTCAGGTTTGGGTAGGTAAAAATAAATTTAAAAAATAGAAAAAAAACACCAAACTTTCTCCTTCCCTTTCCATCCACATCGAAGTCACAGTTCTATTTCTGTTCTCTTCGTGTTCAAGGGCACAGTAGGCTGTGATCACACCTGAATAGCCACTGCACTCCGGCCTGGGCGGCAAGAAGAGCCCATCTGTAGGAAAAAAAAAAACAGTCTCTGATTACAATGCAATAACATTGTAAGTTAATAGGAAAATTAAAAGCAAGAAGACCTTTCCACCTAGAAATTTTTAAGAACTCTATTAAGCAACTCTTGGGTCAACAGCATGTACATTTAGCTTAGCAGAGTCTAAAGTTAAGGACTATCACCACCTTCCTTCCAAACAATGTAAAGACCTTAGAGTGCTTTCACTCTCATCATCTCCCTCTCATAGTATTATTCATTCAGCAAACATTTGCGAGCACTTACCACCTACCAGGTTGATACAGTAAGGAACAAAAGAAGCGGGGTGGGAGGGAATCCTGTTCTAATGGATTTTCCACTCTAGTGGGAGAGACAAACAAGATGCAGATTGAAAATCCGCAGTATGCGCATAGTGGAAAGTACTCAGGAGCCAAAAATAAAGCAGGATGGGGAATCTGAAGGGGGTCGCAAAAATCCTCACTGGAAAGGTGAATTCTGAATTAAGACCTGAAGGAAGTGAAAGAGAGCTCAGCCATGCAGGTATCTCGGGGAAGAACATTCTAGGCAAAGAGAACAGCAAGTGCAAACGCCCTAAAGAACTTTTTGACATGTTTAAGGGAGAGAGCAAGGAGGTCCACAAGGCTACAGAGAAAGGAATGAGGGGAAGAGTGGTAGGATTTTGAGGTCGCAGAGCTATTAAGGAGAACAAGGCCGGGCGCGGTGGCTCACGCCTGTAATCCTAGCACTCTGGGAGGCCGAGGCGGGTGGATCGATCAAGGTCAGGAGTTCGAGACCAGCCTGAGCAAGAGCGAGACCCCGTCTCTACTAAAAATAGAAAGAAATTATATGGACAACTAAAAATATATATATAGAAAAATTAGCCGGGCATAGTGGCGCATGCCTGTAGTCCCAGCTACTCGGGAGGCTGAGGCAGGAGGATCGCTTGAGCCCAGGAGTTTGAGGTTGCTGTGAGCTAGGCTGCCGCCACGGCACTCACTCTAGCCTGGGCAACAAAGTGAGACTCTGTCTCAAAAAAAAAAAAAAAAAAGGAGAACAAAGTAGGACCCTGTAGTCCACACTGAGGATTTCAGTCTTTATTCTGAGATGGTGACCCATTCTGGAGTGCCGAGTGACATGTTGGCATATCCTGCATCAGGATCGCTCTGGTTGCTGTATTAAGAACAGAATGCTGGGGTAAAGCCAGTTAGGAGGTAGGACAGCAATCCACACAGGAGACAGTGGTGACTGGCCCAGGGTAGCGTAGTGGGAGCTGATGGGAAGTGCCAGAATTCTGAGTGTGTTTTGAAAACAGAATGGACAGAATTTGTTGACTAGCCAGTGAGGTGGGACGAAAAGTGAGAGGTCAAGGATGATGACACCCAATATTTTGACCTGAGCAACTCCAAGAATAGAGTTGCCCTTAATTGACTGGAATTTAATTAATCACGTGGCATAGGAGGCAGACTTCTAAGAATTCCTCCACGACCATCTCCCTGCTATAATCCTTTCCTTCCTCTGAGGGTAGGTAGAACTGTGATATGACTCACTCCTATGATTATGTTCTGTTATTGGGCAAAAGGGAGATTATCCAGGTGCCTGTAATCTAATCTTAAACCCTTGAAAATCACAGAGTTTTTCCAGTTACCGGGAAAACGGGGAAGTCAGAGAGTGTATTAACAAGGGTTCTCCAGAAAGACAGACCAACAGGATAGATACATAGATACATAAATACATAGGTAGAGAAGAGGCACTTTATTAGGGGAATTGGCTCATGCAATTATAGAGCCTAAGAGGTCCCACAACAGGCTCTCTACAAGCTGGAGACCCTGGGACTGGTAGCGGGACTCAGTCCAAGTCTAAAGGCTTCAGAACTGGGGAAGCCAATGGTATAACTCTTAAAAGGAGACAGCTGGTGTAAGTCTTAGACTCTGAAGGCGGAAAAGCTTGGAGATTCCAAAGAAAGGCCAGGAAGAATGTACCCCACCTCCAGCAGATAGATAGACATATTCACCTTCTCTCTGTTTTTGCTATGTCTCGGCCCCAGCAGGTTGGATGGTGCCCACCTACGTTGAAGGTGCATCTCCCCCACCTAGTCTACTCAGACTCACATGCTAATCTCCTCTGGAAACACCCTCACAGACATACCCCAGAATAATGCTTTACCAAGTTTCTGGGTATTCCTTAACCCAGTTAAGTTGACATCTAAAATTAACCATCACAGAGAGATTCTAAACATGAGAAAGACACTGCACCAATGCTGCTTTGAAGATGGTGGGGGCCACATGAGGCATCCAGGCAGCCTCTAACCAAGAGCAGCACCACCTCACAGCCAGCAAGGACCCAGGACCCCAGATCTACAGCCACAGGAACTGGTTTCTGCCAACCCAAATGAGTTTAGAAGTGGCTTCTTCCCCAGTCTCCAGACAAGAGCCCAGCCTATAGACACTTTGATTTCCCCCTTGTGGGGCTCTGAGCAGAGAACCCAGCCAAGCCCAGACTTCTGACCTACAGAATTCTCAGATAATAAGTGGATGTTGTTTTAAGCTGCTAAATTTGTGGTCACTTGTTACCCTGCAATAGAAAACAAACACACCTGTCCACACCCAATGCTTGGGGAGGTTGGGAAATGGTGTCTCCAGCTGAACACTCAGGTTCATTGTCAAACCTTGGGAGAGGAGTTCTATAATGAAAGAAACAGGGGAGGCTGAGGCGGGAGGATTGCTTGAGCTCAGAGAGCCTGTGGTCCTAGCTACTTGGCAGGCTGAAGCAGGAGGATCACTTGAGCCCAGGAATTTGAGGTTGCAGTGAGCTATGATGAGGCCACTGCACTCTAGCCCAAGTAACAGAGTGAGACACTGTCTCAAAAAATAAAAAGGAAGAAAGAAAGAAAGAAAAAAAAAAAAGAAAGAAAGAATAGCAGAGAAAGGAGCTCCCATTCACACTCAGGAAACCTGTTTTCCCAGACCACGTTAAAACACTAGTTGATGAGGGTCTTGGTCTTGGAAGCGAAAGAAGGCTATGACGTTAGGTTGGCACCACCGTGGCGAGGCAGAGGATGCCTATACCACCATGATTCATCCTTTGAAGCTGGGCACACCACAATCCCATAGAACCTAAGTTCTAGTAGCAATGGGGGAGGCGGTGGCTGTTGTGTAGGGAGGTGTCACAGCCTACCTTTATGGGAGCTTGAGTAAACAACATGCTGTCACTCAGCCTCACCGGGAC
Source organism: Eulemur rufifrons (assembly GCF_041146395.1). NCBI lineage: Eukaryota > Metazoa > Chordata > Mammalia > Primates > Lemuridae > Eulemur > Eulemur rufifrons. The sequence goes on along the minus strand of NC_090984.1, from coordinate 22,465,076 downwards.
ACATGTGTAGTGCCCTCTGGTGGACGGTGGTGGCACTTGAGCCAGGCTGATCAGAATCCCCGTTCCTCACCACCTCCACCGCTTTCCTGCCAGCCACCATCATCTCAGGGAAGAATCCTCCTAGGAGACTCCTAATTGGTCTCCCTGCCTCCACTTCAGCCCACCAGAATGACCTTGTAAAACCTTCATCAGGTCATGTTACTCCCCTGCTCAAAACACAGCACAGCTTCCCTTCTTAGGGTTAAGGCCAAAGTCCTCAATGTGGTCTGCTCCATATGAGCACCGCCACCCACCCCAGCCACCTTTCTGTCCCCGAGTCCCACCCTCTTCCCCTTACTCTCTCCGCTCAGCCACATGGGGCTGCTGGCTCTCGCTCTGCAGCATAACACACAGAGCAGCCTTTGCAGTTGCTGTCTGGCCTGTCTGCAATGCATGGACTACTCCTTCATCTCCTTCACGTCTGTGCTCAGACATCCCACACCACCTCATCATCCCAGATTAAAAAAACAAACACCCTTCGCCCAGCACTCCATATCCCCTCAACTGCAGTCATTCTTTTTTTTTTTTTTTTTTTTTTTGAGACAGAGTCTCACTCTGTTGCCCAGGCTAGAGTGAGTGCCGTGGCGTTAGCCTAGTGCAGTCATTCTTTACCATAACATTTAACACCATCTGACACATTGCATGTTTATTTACTTGTATATATTTATTACTTGTCTCTCCCTACTAAAATGTAAACTTCAAAAAAGCAGAAACTTTGTTTTGTTCCCAGTGGTGTCCCCAGCATCTAGAACAGTGCCTAGCATGTAGTAGGTGCTCAAAAATATATGTGGGATAAATACATGAAATAAGACTTGAACAATGAACAGGCACTGTATGGTCTTCATTGTTACATCTTGGATATCAAGACTCGTCACTTTCAAAGACTGCAAAAGGTTAAAAAAGGAAAAAAGAAAAAGAAAAAAAAAGACTTGTCACAAAAGATCAACTCTCTAAAAATTTATATAAAATTAATAAAATTCCCATTATAATCCCAACAATTTCTTTTTAATTGGATTAAATTATTTTGCACTTCACTTGCAAAGAATAAAGTCTTGCAAGTAGCCAATAAATGTAGGAAGAAGTATGCTAAGGGTGCACTTTGCTTACCAGATATCAGAAGGCAGTAAAAAGCTACCATAACAACATCAATATAATATTGGCCTGTGAATAGGCAAATAATCCAGTGGAATAGAATAGAAAATCCAGGAATAGGTATCTGTTTGTGAGACTATAACATATGAACGTTGAAATTTTAATTCAGTGGGAAATGGATGATTATATAATAAGCGGTGATGGTATTATCTACCAGTAAGATAACTGGACCTCTACTTCATATCACATACAAAAATAAGTTCGAAGTAGATTAAATGGTGAAACTTAACTGGTATTTTTAGACCCCAACATAAATTCAGAATATCGTTAATTGGGTCCTCATGCCTATACGAAGCCCTCTAGCTGATACCATCCCAGTTGCCGTTGATAGTGCACATTCTTAATCCTTTGGCTTTAAAAAGTCCCATTTCACGGCCGGGCTTAGAGCGTCAAAGGTCAAAGCCTGAGCAGAATGAGGAGGGAGTCTGTGGTGGGGGTGGGGTGGGAGGGATCGGTGGTGGTAAGAGTGGGGTGTTGGGGCCCAAGCAGGAGGAGGGTTTCCCCAGGGGAATTGGGGCAGTGTCTGTAGCTGCCCATCTGGGACTGTCAGAGTCCAAGCCAGGTGAAGGCAGTGTTCACGGAGGGGCAGGACAAGAGACTGATCGAATAAGTAAGTCATTTGAGGATAACAGGAACCAAGTTTCTCTCTATTAAAAATGAAAGGACAAATATAGTAGTGGAGAAACTAGAATGAACCCTGTGGCGTTGGACTGGGATTGGAGGTATCGGGGGTGAAGTCACGGTTTTCACTTGATATAAAGAGATGTAATGTATGTGTAAATATGAGTGTATATGTATAAAACATATATTTTCTACATATATCCACTGAGAGGAACTGGGAGCAGTGACATCCTAAAGCAAGGAGCCTGCTAAGCACCCAGATCTTAGATTCTGAGTGCTAAGAAGCCTGGAAAACAGCATCTTAATCAAGTAAATCAAGTTATCAAAGTTAACATTGCCAGTAATGCAACAGACTGTGCACCACTTGATGGGATGCAATGGGAAGAACACAGGATTATTTCTGCTATATTTCTGTCAAAGATGCATAATTTGAATGTGGATACATCAGACAAACTCAGATCAAGAACATTCTACAAAATAACTGGGCTGTTATCTCCAAAAGTGGTTATGAAGGTTAAGGAAAGACTGAAGAACTATCCCAGATGAGAGAGGGATGAAAACCAAAAGGAATGTGTGATCCTGGGTTGGATTCTTTTGCAAGGACGTTATTGGGACAATTGGTGAAACTTCAGTGGGTTATGTCGATTAGATTACAGCAAAGTATCATTGTCAGTGTCCTGGTTTTGATGGTTTTATTGTACTTATGTAAGGGAATGTTGCTGTTTGTAGGAAATACGGTGTAGTATTCTCACGGTTGACAGGGCATATTGCTGGCAACATACTCTTAAATGGCTCAGGGCAAAAAACTTTTTTTGCATTTGCCTTGCAATTTTTCTGTGGGTTTAAAATCATTCAAAATAAGAAGGAAGTGAAAAAAAATCTTGTTTTAACCAGGAATCCAATGGGGGAAAAAAGAAACAAAAACAAAACTGCATATGTACAATTGGAATTTATAAGCCAGGTGCACAGTGGCTCACACCTGTAATTCCAGCTACTCGAGAGACTGAGGCAGGAGGATCACTTGAGCCCAGGAGTTCAAGGCCCCAGTGAGCTATGCAACACCTTCCATCTATAGACGGATCCTTCCATCTCTAAAAACTAAAAAACAAAACAACAACAAAAAAGAACTTATAGTTATGTGTACCTGTATACATACTTCAATATAAAAAAATAATTGTCAACTCCCAGAATGAATGATCTGATGCATTTCCAGATAGAAAGGCACCAGGCATGAAAAGCCAACCTATAATCACCCCTATCGGTAATCTATACTGTCCTTTCTAGCATTATTCCAAACACTTGTGGAAGAAGAATCAGTAAAGGTTTGAAGATACATGAACATGCTTGAGCACTGCTCCTATTATATTGATTCAGTGTGTGTTCTATATCCTGGAGAATGGCGCCCGATCTTTGCAGAGTATTGTCTCTGCTTCCTCAGACTGCCTCAACACTCTATCAGGCAAGCACAGCACAGAATATGTCCTGTAAATACCATGGCCATGAATCCCTGGTCTGGTACAGATGTAGAATCCCATGCCAGTGGATCAAACACTCCGTAAACCCTTGGATAGTAGTGCTGGCTCAGACCTGTGCACAGGGAATGCACACACATACCTGAAACATGTGTCTATTCCTGTAAGAATGAACCTCTGGCCCTTTCAGGAAGGAAGGAATCCAATGTGGTCAAATTTCTACCAAGTGGTTTAGCCGGTCTCCTCAAGGAATGGTATCACATCCAGAGCTCTGAGCTGGTCTTTGTTATTGGAAAGCTGGACATTTGGCTGAGGCAGTAGCTAGATCAGCCTTGGTAAGTGAAAGTCCATATTTTTGGTCCCATGAGTGGCTTCCATCTCTGCCACTGCGGCCACATTGTTCATGTGCCCTCAGTGCCAGCACTGGACTGGAGTGGCTGAGAACAGAGGCTGGTTAAGGTCAATTGGCTGGGTCGTTTTTTGTCTTCTTTGTTATTTAAAGCCTTCTTAATGGATGCTCTCTGGTAGGCATTAACATGTGACAAAAGATCTTCACACTTCAGGCCCACTCCCATATGTCTATCCACATGGCCGTACCCCAGACTGCTTTGCCTTCAATCTTGCAATGTTCTTCCTTTGGGGCCCCTGACCAGTCAGCCAGGACAATTCCCATTGCCCATGAGCCTATATATATATTCTAATTTAAGGCCACTCTTTTTCTACATAAAGAGGATCACAAGGTGCATGCTCAAAGTTCTGCTCCTGGGAGGATGCCTCTTCACCACTGTCTTTCAAAGCCACCTATGAGCGATGCTGTCCATTGCTCACTTGTTCCTTGCCCCTACATACTAAGCTGACCCATGTGTGCACCAAGCACAGGCTTTTTCCTCCCCCTCTATCTGGTCATACAGGACCCTCATAGAGTCACAGGCATGAGATGAGGAAGAGTGATTGGTTCCACAGTGGTAAGGACTATGGGGGTCTGAGCTATCTGCTCATGCAGATTTCTCATGTCTTCTGGTCCTACTTGTGATCGGTACTAGACATACCACTTCAGTATGATGATGGATTGTTGTCGGGCACTCCTGACCTTATGAATTGCTGGTTCTGAGAGGACTTAAACCATGGTGGGAAATTCCAACTGCACAGAAGTTTGATATCTCATGGTCAGCCCCTCTGTTTCTACAAAGGCCCAATAGCATGCCAGAGTTGTTTTTCCAAGAGAATTTCATTCTCCACTGCAGATGACATGGTCTTGCTCCAGAGCCCCAAGGTCCGTTCTAGAACTTGACACGAATTACACACAGCATCTCCTCCTGCCTCTGATAATCTCCAGCACTGTAGGGTCTGCTAAATGGTGTGATCCCATCAGTGGGACTGTTTGCACCGTAGCCTGTACCTACTGCAAAGCTCTGTCACGCTCTGGGCCTGCTCTAGGCCTTCCTTGCTCAAAGCTGCCAGCCTTTCCTGACAGCTGGTATATAGGCTGGAGCAGTATCCTTATGTGTGGGATATGCTGCTCTAGAACCTGGAAAGCCCCAGCAAGTGTTTTGCTTCATTTTTTGTGTTAGAATGCGTAAGATTCAATAATTTGGCTTTCACTTTGAAGGGGATATTCTAACGTGCCCCTCATGACTGGAATCCTAAAAATTTTATGTATGTAGAAGGCCCCTGAGCCCTCACAGAGGGCCAGAGTGCACGTGTCTGTTTTTTTTCTTTTTCTGAGACAGAGTCTCACTCTGCCACCCAGGTTGGAGTACAGTGGCAATGATCACAGCTCAAGGCAGCCTCAAACACCTGGGCTTAACCAATCCTCTTGCTTCAGCCTTCTGAGTAGCTAGGACTACAGGCACACAGCACCACACACACCTGGCTAATTTTTCTATTTTTTTGTAGAGATGGGGGTCTTCCTATGTTGCCCAGGTGGGTCTTGAACTCCTGGCCTCAAGCAAACTTGCCACCTCAGCCTCCCAAAGTGCTGGGGTTATAGGCATGAGCCACTGCTCCCAGCCTAGGGTGCGTGTGTCTCACCAAGGCCTGCAGTGCACTCTCCGCTTCTTGTTCATCTGGCTCCTTATCATAACATTATCAATGCAATGGATTAGCCTGACACTCTGAAGTATGTCCAGATAATCCAAACCTCTCCAGACTATGTCATGACATAGGGTAGGTGACAACCCTGGGGGAAAACTTTCAGTGTATGTTATATTATTGTCCATTCCATGTTAGTGCAAATGTTTTTCTGCTTCTTTTTTTAAAAATTGGGATAGAAAAGAATACATTCGCCAAATCAGTTGTATAGCATGTACCTGCGGCCAAAGTCATCTGCTCCAGCAAAGACACCACACCTGGCACAGCAGCTGTAATTGGAGCTGTACTGCCTGGTTGAACTCAAGGCAGTCTACAGTCACCCTCCAGGATTCACCTGGTTTCTTCAGGGTCAAGAATGATGAATTAAACAAATCTATAATATATTAATAATAGAAACCACCATCTCTGTACCCTTTCTGTCCTAAGGAAGGAACTAATGTGTTAGTTCTAACAGTTCCCAACACTCCGAACACTTTCCCGTGTTGACCCCCAGGAGTAAACCAATCCCGATTATATACTCAGAGACTGGGAAATGACCACTGAGTGGCCCCAAGGACCCAGTGGACTGTAAGCCAAACCGAAGGCAGGATTCTACTTATTACCTGGCCCCCAAGTGCTTCCCCAACTCTTAACAGGTAGGGGCATGATGATCAATGTCTGGTGTTATCAATGTCAACAGACCCTACGTCTAACAGACCTTGGTATGTCTGGGTATTTCTCTTTCCCCAGTACACAGTTACCCAAGTAAATGGCCATCGGTCTCCTTGAGAAGGAACTAGGGGAATCATTATCACATATTCTTGCTATAGTATTAAGGGTCCTTCTGCCTATGGACTCAGCCACCTCTTTAGTCGTGGGATTCCAAGTCTGAACACTGTGGCCAGGAGCAGTGGCTCATGCCGGTAATCCTAGCACTCTGGGAGGCCAAGGTCGGAGGATTACTTGAGCTCCGGAGTTCGAGACTGCCCTGAGCAACAGCAAGACCCTGTCTCTACTAAAAACAGAAAAAAATTAGCCAGGTTTGGTGACACATGCCTGTAGTCCCAGCTATTTGGGAGGCTGAGGCAGGAGGATTGCTTGAGCCCAGGAGTTTGAGGTTGCTGTGAGCTAGGCTGACGCTGCAGCACTCTACTCAGGGCAACAGAGTGAGACTCTGTCGCATAAATAAATAAATAAATAAAATTAAATAAACTTTCTTTGGCATGGGTCATCACTTTTTCCATGCTTCTAGTATCCACCCTGATGGTGAGTTTGTACCATCTCCTAGAGTCCTTGCCAAGATATTAAATCCTGTACCTCGAGAGAGGGATCCTAAGTCAATTAAATCTTCCCTGTCCAATTTGATGTTCCTTTTCCCTTCGTCAGGCACTCTCAGAATCCAGTTCCATGTGTATTTCCCTGGCTCTTACCAGGACACGTGGCTAGGTCTTGCTGCTTTTGTGGCATGTAGTCCCTTTCCTCCCTTATCAGGCCCAGCACTTCCCCAGCTGGGTTATGCTGCGGCTAACCTAGTATAGGGCTAAGAGGGGGAATGGGGGCAGATCCTGAGGGGGTCCCTGTTGCTTTTCTGGGGAGAGGCACTGCATTTTCTCCCAGCAGGGAGGGCTACTGGCTCTTACTGGGAGGAGTGGGCCACTTCAGCCGGCTCAGAAGAGTCAGAGGAATTCGTGCAGTCAAAATCTTCAGAAGCATCCACTCTGATATCTCCATTCCATGTTTCAGAGTCCCAGGTTTTTCCAACCAGGACTTTGACTTTGGAATGAGAGATCTGCCTTATTTGGACATGTAACTGTCTTTGAAGTCAAGTGCTCAGACTATTAAGTCCTGGGTTTAGTCCTTGGTTTTCCCCACCCTTTCACTGCAGGAGATGTGGGCTTTTTGTGTGAACAGAAAATCCCTCTGCTGTTCATAGCCTGGCTTTCAACTGCCCACTACTGGCCCTAAGTTGTCTATTATCCTATATAGCACATCCATGAGCTTAGCAAGAGCCACCAATTCCATCATCCTTTTAGCTACTACTCCCGCCATACATCTCAAACACCTGGTACATTGTGCCCTCTAGAATATCCCATCCTACTGGTACACTCTCCCAATTCACCTCTGGTCGTCCATTCTTTGCCTGCCTCCAATAGTGGGGTCCTCATTGTCAGATGGGTGGTGATCCAGTACCACAAAACTCCGTCTTATCTTCTGCTTTCTCATCCACATCCAGTAGCAGCTGTTGAAGGCCAGGTTCTCAAAAAAGAGAAGCTGAGATGGAGTTTGGGATGCAAAGCGTTTACTAGGTACCCACATTTGTGAAAGGAGAAAGCAGGATTGGGCAGAGTCAACGTGTGCTGCAGGCTCAATCAAGCCTCAGCCGATCAGCGGGTGACTCTAGAGTGAGAAGTGCTCATCAGAGTTGTCCAGCATCAAGTCCAAGTGGCTGGACCTTGACACCCCTGCCTAGCTCAGTGACCAGATGTGGGCTGGTCCAAGAAGGGCACGACCTCAGGTGACGCAGCTGTCTGCAGCTGAGGCGGGCTCTAAAGGAACTGAGAGCTGGCACTGTCTGCTGACTCTCCCTACAGCTGGGCACAGGTCCTTCCTTGAAGGTGATCTGGGCCACACATCACCTTGTGCCCCAATATAACTTACATACATGAAAGGACATAAGTCCAAAGTGTACAGCTTGGTGATCTCACGCATGTAACCACCACCCAGCTCAAGAAACAGAAATTATCAGCACCATGGAAGCCCCCTTTACTCCTCCTCTCAGTCAATGTCTCTTCCCCAAGGTGAACATTACCATTCTTCTAGCACCGTAAACTCGTTTACCTGCCTTTTTTTATTTTAATTTTTAACTGTGGTCAAATACACATAACATAAAATTTACCATCTGAACCATTTTTTTATTTCAGCTTATGATGGGGGTACAAAAGTTTAGGTTATGTATATTGCCCATGCCCCTCCACCCCTCCCCCAGTCAGAGCTTCAAGCGTGTCCATCCCCCAGACAATGTGCTTGAACCATTTTTAAATGTGCATTGCAGTAGTATTAAGTACAACCACATTGTTGTACAACTGATCTCTAGAAGTCTTCATTTTACAAAACTAAAACTCTGTACCTATTAAACAACTACCCATTCCCTCTCTCCTCAGCCCCTGGCAACCACCATGCTACTTTCTGTCTCTATGAATTTCACTAATCTAGATACCTCATATAAGTGAAATCATAAAGTATTTTTCTTTCTGGGACTGGCTTATTTTACTTAGCATAATATCCTTAAGGTTCATCCATGTTGTAGCATGTGTCAGAATTTCCTTCCTAGGCCAGGCGTGGTGGCTCAAGCCTATAATCTTAGCACTCTGGGAGGCCAAGACAGGACAATTGCTTGCGCTCAGGAGTTCGAGACCAGCCTGAGCAAGAGTGAGTCTCCTAAAAAAAAAAAAAAAAAAAAAAGAAGAAAAAAAGAATTTCTTTCCTTTTTAAGGCTGAATAATATTCCATTGTATGTATGTACCACATTTTGCTTATCCGTTCATTCATCAGTAGACACTTGCGTTGCTTCACCTTTTGGCTATTGTGAATAATGCTGCTTTGAACATGGGTGTACTCATTTACCTGCTATTGAACTTTATGTAAATGAAATGAATAATACTGTGTATTCTTTTGTGTACTGTTTCTTTACCTCAACATTGTGTTTGTGAAAAGCATCTATCTTGTTACATGTAGCAATAGTGTATTCTATTCTTTTTTTTTTTTTTGAAATAAGGTCTCACTCTGTCACCCAGGCTAAAGTACACTGGTGTCATCATAGCTCACAGCAACCTCAAACTCCTGGGCTAAAGCAATCCTCCTGCCTCAGTGTCCTGAGAAGCTGGGACTACAGGCCTGCCACCACACTCAGCTAAGTTTTCTATTTTTTGTAGAGACTGGGTCTCACTCTTGCTCAGGCTGGTCTTAAACTCCTAGCCTCGAACAATCCTTCCACCTTGGCCTCCCAGAGTGCTAGGATTACAAGCCTGAGCCACTATGTCCGGCCAATAGTTTCTTCTTTGTCGTTGATACATAGTATTCCATGGTATGATCACAATTTGTTTCTCCATTCTACCATTGATGGACAGCTAGGTTGTTTCTACATTTTATCTATTATGAATAGTGCCACTATAAACATTTTTGTTTGTGTCTTTTTGTTTGTATACATATATACATTCTGAGGCTATACACCTAGGAGTTAAACTGCTGGGTCATAGATTATGTATGTTTAGTTTTACTAGCTACTGTCAAATAGTTTTTCCAAAATGAATATACCAATTTACTCTCTCATGGAGCACTGAATGAGCATTCCAGTTGTTTCAAATCCTCAACAACACTTGATGTCAGCAGTTATTTTAATTTTGGTCATTCTCATTGGTATATAGTGGCATCTCATTGTGGTTTTAATTTGTATTTCCCTGATGACTAATGAAGTTGAAAAACTTTTCATGTTTATCAGTCAACTAGATATCCCTTTTTGTGAAGTGCTTGCTCATGTTTTTTGCCCTTAATTTAGTTGTCTGTTTTTTTTTTTTTCTTATTGCTATGTAGTATTATAGGATGTGTACATATTTTTCAAAGGGCGATTCTCCACTGCAGATGGCATGGCCTTGCTCCAGAAGCCCAAGGACCCTCTGGGGCTTGCCACAAAGCACACACAGCACCTTCCCCCATCTTCCATGCAAATATGCATGTGTGCATATGTATTCTTGATAAGGGTCCGCTGCTGGATACATGTACTTCAAATATATTCTCCCTCTCTGTGGCTTGCCTTTTTGCTCTTAATAGTGTTTTTTGATGAACAGTAGTTCTGCATTTTAATACCTTCAAATTATCAATCTTTTTCCTTCTGCTTAGTACTTTTTGTGTTCTGCTTACTACCTATTTTTTAAATACACATAAGAATAAACATGTAGGCCGGGCGCAGTGGCTCACGCCTGTAATCCTAGCACTCTGGGAGGCCGAGGCGGGTGGATCACTCAAGGTCAGGAGTTCGAGACCAGCCTGAGCAAGAGCGAGACCCCGTCTCTACTAAAAATAGAAAGAGGCCGGGCGCGGTGGCTCACGCCTGTAATCCTAGCACTCTGGGAGGCCGAGGCAGGTGGATCGCTCGAGGTCAGGAGTTCGAGACCAGCCTGAGCAAGAGCGAGACCCCGTCTCTACTAAAAATAGAAAGAAATTATCTGGCCAACTAAAATATATATAGAAAAAATTAGCCGGGCATGGTGGTGCATGCCTGTAGTCCCAGCTACTCGGGAGGCTGAGGCAGTAGGATTGCTTAAGCCCAGGAGTTTGAGGTTGCTGTGAGCTAGGCTGACGCCATGGCACTCACTCTAGCCAGGGCAACAAAGCGACACTCTGTCTCAAAAAAATAAATAAATAAATAAATAAAAATAGAAAGAAATTATCTGGCCAACTAAAATATATATAGAAAAAATTAGCCGGGCATGATGGCGCATGCCTGTAGTCCCAGCTACTCGGGAGGCTGAGGCAGGAGGCTTGCTTAAGCCCAGGAGTTTGAGGTTGCTATGAGCTAGGCTGATGCCACGGCACTCACTCTAGCCAGGGCAACAAAGCGACACTCTGTCTCAAAAAAAAAAAAAAAAAAAAAACCACAATAGCACAATTATATAATTTTAAAAATAACATTGACACAATAATATTATATAACCTAAAGGTCTTATTCAGATAGCATCAATTATATCAATAATGTTCTTCATAGCAAAAAGAAAAATGGTGTTTCTGGCTCAGGATCCTATCCAGGATCACACATTGCATTTAGTTGACAAGTCTCTTTAGTTTCTTTCAGTCTGGACTAATTCCTCAGTCTTTCTCTGCCTTGCATGATCCCTTGTCACTTGAAGAGTACAGGTCAGATATTTTGTAAAAAGTCCTTCAAGTTAGGATTATCTGGTTTTTCCTCTCATGATTAGATCCAGGCTATGTATTTTTGGCAGGAATATCATAAAAATGATGCTATGTTCTTCTCAGTTCATTAAATCAGGAGGCACATAATATCTATCTGTCCTGTTACTGGTGAAATTAACTTTGATTTCTAGGTGGCTGTCAGATTTTCCACTGCAAAGTTATTCTTTGTCCATTTGTAATTAATAAGTATCTTGTGGGGAGCTATCTTGAGACTATATCCTGTTTCTCATAAAATTTTCACCCACTAGTTTTAGCCTCCACTAATGGTGAAATGACAACTTCTTTAATTGAAAAAGTATACACAAGTCAATGGTTAAAAAATCCCAAACAATATAGTGAATAGCACAGTGAAAGGTAATCTCCTTCTGATATGAGATCCTCAGACTCCTTCCTCCTGTTCTTTGTGTCCTGTGGCAGAGACAATGCCACATGATACTGAAGCTGATTTCATTTTCATTTTTCTGAGCATGAAGGATGACAATATTTCCTGCCCTGCTTTGCAGTGAGGCTGGGACCATGAGACTGGTCCTGACTCAAGGGCTATGAACAGAAATGATATGTGCACTCCTGGACCAAAGCATTTAGTGTCAGTATATGACTCTTCGGCTGTCCCTTCCCTTGCTGTAGCAATTATGGAGGCCATGCATTTTGGTGGTGGACCCACAAGATGGAAACAGCCTGGATCCCTGAGTCACCACATGGAGAACAGCTGCCCTGAAGAGTTGCCCATCTTGCACTGAACAGGTACCTGCACAATATAAGCCTCTGCTATGGTTAAGAAGTGAGTTTTTGGTGGGGAGCAAGGGCAATATACGTAACCTAAACTTTTGTACCTCCATAATACGCTGAAATTAAAAAAAAAACCAAAAACTGAGTTTTCAAGTTTGAGATGTTACTACAACATAATTCAGTCTATCCTGATAAAACCCTTTCAGAAATGTTATTCACATATTCAAAAATATGTAGTTATGCATAGTTTTACTCTATGTAAATAGGCACATTATGACATATTCTGTACCTCCCTTTTCTTACCTAACAATGTATTTTGAGATTTTTCTACATTGGAATATATAGCTTATTCTTTTTAAGATTTGCAAAGTGCTCCAAATCTTAATTTGTATGAATATATTTTAATATATTTAAGAAGTACATTTCTTTAATTTAAATTTTTTGAAAAGCTATTATATACCATATGTCTTAAAATTAAAACAGTTTGTAAAAGTATATACATGAGGCCGGGTGCAGTGGCTCAGGCCTATAATCCCAGCACTTTGGGAAGCTGAGGCAGGAGAATTGCTTGAGGCCATAAGTTCAAGGGCAACATAGCGAGATCCTGTCTCTACAAAAAAATTTTAAAAATTAGCCAGACATGGTGGCACATACCTGTAGTCCCAGCTAGTTGGGAGGCTGAGGCAGGAGAATCACTTGAGCCCAGGAATTTGAGGTTGCAGTGAGCTATGATGATGCCACTATACTCCAGCCTTGGCAACAGAGCAAAACCCTTTCTCAAATAAATAAATGTATATATTAATACATGAAATTAAGCAGTGGTTCACAAGCAAAAAAAAAGCATATACGGGAAAAACTCTCCCTCCCACTGCCGCCATGAGCCAACAAATTCCCCATCAATGGTAACCAATATTTCCTGTTCCATATGTATGCTTCCAGAGTTATGTTGTACATAGGATGTTTAAGTGAACCTCACTCACTCAGTGTCATGTTTGGCTGAGACCCCAAAACAATAAAGTCACATTTCAAAGTTAGGGGCAAGTCCACTAATACAGGATTTGCAAATGAAGATTTATAGAAAACCAGTTTTCACCTTTAGTTCACCACTCACTTCCAGTCTACAAAAGATTTTGGAGAGGTTGAAAAAAAGACAGTAGATTCAAGGTTGTTAGAGAAAGCTATTGGGGCCGGGCGCGGTGGCTCACGCCTGTAATCCTAGCACTCTGGGAGGCCGAGGTGGGTGGATCGTTTGAGCTCAGGAGTTCGAGACCAGCCTGAGCAAGAGCGAGACCCCACCTCTACTAAAAATAGAAAGAAATTATATGGACAGCTAAAAATAAATATAGAAAAAAAAAAATTAGCCGGGCATGGTGGCACATGCCTGTAGTCCCAGCTACTCGGGAGGCTGAGACAGGAGGATCGCTTGAGCTCAGGAGTTTGAGGTTGCTGTGAGCTAGGCTGACGCCACGGCACTCACTCTAGCCTGGGCAACAGAGTGAGACTCTGTCTCAAAAAAAAAAAAAAAAAAAGAGAAAGCTATTGGTATACTGAGTCACTGAGTCACTGCCACCACTCCTAACGTCATCCTAAGGGATACATGCTCCTTATCTCACACTAATATAAGGAGTTTTACTGGGATCACACAGCAGAACATAATACATATTCCTTCCACTGTGAGAGACACGGTGGGCTGAAGTCTGAGTTATGCCTGGGATATGCAAGGGGTGGAGGGCTAAGGCAGGCATCCTGTGGGATGCAGGTGAGGCTGCGGTTTGGGATACACCAGCATTCACAATAACGGGTTTCTCCAGTCTAAATATGGTGCAAACATGCAAGAGCTCTGGAGAAGGGTTGTCTTGGATCCTGTTCAAGAAAGCTGCCTAGAGAAGTGAGTGGACTTCAGCAGAAGGAGGCGTATCACTAGCTGTCTGGAGTCTCAAGAAAGAATTGTAAACAAACAACTGTAAAAGCAATGCAGTCACCTATGCAAAAGAAACTGCAGAGATGAGATCTTCAGTGATGGGAGGAGAGAGCTTTGAAGAACTCAGGATTACAGCCCACACGCAAAAAGAGAAAGCGTTAAGCACCTGTCAACCCTAGAGAGTACAGATGCCATTTACGACAGTACTAGTCAAATGTGAACTGTACTGTCTCCTCTATGACTTTCTCCATATGTGCCAACCCTAACAGGCCTTACGACTGTGTGATTCACTCACTGCCAAAGCGAGCCTAGATGAAGGTGCAAATGGAGGCTGAAGTCCAGTCTGAGTTCCATTTTCCAAATTGCATGCCCTGGCATGGGGTTATGTCTACTTGGAAGAAGAGTTGCCTTTTTCGAATTCACAAGAGGTACAGTTGTCTTACCACGGTGTCACATGCACCCAGAAGGGGAATATTTTTCTAATCTACAGAAGCACCAGATGGACCAGCAGCCACCCAGCTTGGAAGGCTCAGCGTCGGTGGCTGGCAAGATGAGGAGAGGAGTAGAAGATTGAGTGAGGAAGAAGCAAAGCTGCCACCCACTCCTTTTCCATAGTCGGTGACCCACCTCACAGAGGCCCATGCTGGGAGAGGGGGCAAAGCCTCCATCTTACATGAATTTCATAGCAATGGTTGTTAGGGAGGGGCTGGACATTTTTATTACCTGACTGATACTGTTGGGGAGACTAGGAGGATAAGAGGACTTTTATAAAAATACCTAAGAGTGACCAGAAAAGTTGAGGGACTTGACCAAAGTTTCATCTAAGGGGACAGGGGAAAACTAGCCCCAGAGAATAAATTAAAAGGCAAATAGAAGATAAAAATTAAGATGCTTGCTGATTTACATTTTGTAGAGGAGACTTCCTACTAAGATACAGTCTTTCCTTTAGGCACAAAGCTAGGCTGTGTTTCCCTGTGGCCCTTGCAGTTTGGCATAACCTTTTGCCTAAACTCTCTCCAGTGTGACGTTGGATGGGTTAGGGTTAATGACAGGTGACACTTGCAGAACTGGCGTATCACTCCCACCCCCAACCCCCATGAAATGCTTTTCCTTTTACCCCCCTTCTGCCAACTTGATGCAGATGGTGACGATGGCTCAAATGATGACAGCTAGAGGGAATCAGGGTTCATGAAATGATTGAAAGGGGGAGGGCTTCCCCACCAAGTTAAAACACCTGTCCAAGACTACTACGTGAGCAGGAAATAAACGTCTATTTTGTTAAGCCAGTATATTTTAGGTTTACTCATGTCAAAGGAATCACGTCTTTTAAATCTGGAAAACAAAAGTAGAATTTTATGTCTTGCAGGGCAAGGAAGAACTGCAAGGAGACACGTAATCTCTGTAAACAAAGTAAAAGATAGGGTTTATACAGGACTTGGGGAAAATATAAATGACTGCCTTTGATTGGATCAAAGTAGAGTGGGGTTAGTCACTGATTAGATGGGTTTTCAAGAGCAGACCTATTGATGTAGGTGAGTTTGATGACTGTAAGTGATTCAGCCCAAGACTGATACTGAGTGGTTGGTCTTACAGCTTCCTGGGTAAGTGCCTGAGGGCATGAGTAGGTCCTTCAGGCAAGAGTGGAATTTTCCATCTTCATCTCCCCTTTTGTCCTCTTTGACAGGTCATGGAAGAGGCCTTTAGATATTGTCTAGAACAGTGATGGGCATTTTCTTTCTGTAAAGGGCCAAAACATAAATATTTTAGGCTGTGTGAGCCCTATTGGCTCTGTTATAACTCCACTGTTGTGGTACAAAAGCAACATAGATAATATGCAAATAAATAGTTGTGGCTTTGTTCCAATAAAACTTTACTTATAAAAACAAGTGGTGGGTCAGATTTGACCCATTGGTCACAGTTTGCTGACCCCTGTTTTTTCTTAGGGGGTAAAATGGTGGTTGTGCTGATCATCAAGATTTCATTTTGGTTTTATTTTTTAATTTTTTTTTATTTTTATTTATTTATTTATTTTTGAGACAGAGTCTCACTCTGTTGCCCAGGCTAGAGTGCCATGATGTCAGCCTAGCTCACAGCAACCTCAAACTCCTGGGCTCAAGCAATCCTTCTACCTCAGCCTCCTGAGTAGCTGGGACTACAGGCACACACCACCATGCCTGGCTAATTTTTTCTATGTATATATATATATATATTTTTTTTTTTTTTTTTTTTTGAGACAGAGTCTCACTCTGTTGCCCAGGCTAGAGTGAGTGCCGTGGCGTCAGCCTAGCTCACAGCAACCTCAAACTCCTGGGCTCAAGCGATCCTACTGCCTCAGCCTCCCGAGTAGCTGGGACTACAGGCATGCGCCACCATGCCCGGCTAATTTTTTCTATATATATATTTTAGTTGTCCATATAATTTCTTTCTATTTTTAGTAGAGACGGGGTCTCACTCTTGCTCAGGCTGGTCTCGAACTCCTGACCTCGAGCTATCCACCCGCCTCGGCCTCCCAGAGTGCTAGGATTACAGGCGTGAGCCACCACGCCCAGCCTTGTTTTTATTTTTGTTTTGTTGTTCTTGGTTTTTCTGTTGTTGTTTGTTTTGAGATAAGGTCTCATTTTGTCATCCGGACTGGAGAGCAGTGATCTGATCACATAGCTCACTGTAGCCTTGAACTACTGGGCTCAAGCAATCCTCTTACCTCAGCCTTCCGAGCAGCTGGGACTACAGGTATGCTCCACCATGCCTGGCTAATTTTTCTTATTTTTTTTAGAGACCGGATCTCACTATGTTGCCAGGCTGGTTTTGAACTCCTGGGCTCAAGCGATCTTCCCAAAGTGCTGGTATTACAGGTGTGAGCCACTGTACCCAACCTGCATTTTGTTTTTGATTCAGGATCATGTGTTGCACCATCTGATGAGGCGGCCAACAGGCAGTAGGGTTTAAAATTCTCAACATCAACTAGACAGTTTATGAATGCAACATAAACAAACGTACAACTAGTAGAATAAGAAAAGGACTAGAAAGTGTACCAAAACCATGATCCAAGTTTTCACAGATTAAACTCTCATAAAAGATCCTCTTCTTGACCTGAATTATGGGAATAAGACAAAAGAATATTGACCAGGTTGTTATCTTTTAAAATTTTTTTCAAGTTTATCCGATCTTTTTGATAATGTTGAAAATTTCTTTTATCATTATTTTTTTCTCTTTTTATTTTTTTTTATTTTTTAATTTTTTTTGAGACATAGTATCGCTCTGTTGCCCGAGCTAGAGTGAGTGCCGTGGCGTCAGCCTAGCTCACAGCAACCTCAAACTCCTGGGCTCAAGGAATTCTCCTGCCTCAGCCTCCCGAGTAGCTGGGACTACAGCCATGCGTCATCATGCCCAGCTAATTTTTTCTATATATATTTTTAGTTGGCCAGATAATTTCTTTCTATTTTTTAGTAGAGGCAGGGGTCTCACTCTTGCTCAGGCTGGTCTCGAACTCCTGACCTCGAGCGATCCTCCTGCCTCGGCCTCCCAGAGTGCTAGGATTACAGGCGTGAGCCACCACGCCCGGCCAATGTTGAAAATTTCTGAGTGAACTTTGTGAATGTAAGTGCAATATTTCCCTTAGCACAGTACAAATTCCTTTTTGTAAGACAAGAAGAGTATCTAAGGACACCCTATTTTGGCTGACTGTCTTCCTATTTTAGTGCCTTCTTTCAATAGCAAATCGAAAGCTTTGTTAAGCTTTTAGTCATTTGTATAGTCATAACTTGAAGAACTCTCACAAACTTATGTGTCCCCTGCAAGGCCTGGTGTGAAGTTGTCTAGGGGCAGAAAAATACTAACTTCTTTTATGCCAAGATTAAACTGTTTAAATCAGGAACGAAAGGATTTCTCTTTATATAACATTGACGAAAAGGGTATATGAATGAGGTCCTGCATTATTATAAATGCAGGAATCGGCTGCCATCAGGAGAAACTTATTGCCAGTTTTCAGGGACTCTACAGGAGCCCTTTATTCCCCAAAGCAAATACCACTCATTACGGGCTAACTAGGAACTGGGTTCAGGCTGGGATAATCCAGAGCTCTCAATATAGATCCTGGCAAAGATAGTGGATCTGAGACTACTTCGGTTTGAAACTAATTTAAAATTTCTGGAGTCCAAATTTGAGTTTAACTGTGATTAGAAATGCTGAAAGGATCCATAGTTACATATGCGTGTCTCATCTGTCTTCTGGTCATTTAATGCACATCTGTCTACAGAGTGAGTGTTTGCAGTTGAAAAGTCCTTGGCATTTTCTCAAAGGAAGAAAAAGAGCTAAATATGGAGCACTTGATTGCTAAGTAGAGGAAAACTGAACACAATTAACACACTATGGAGCAAGAAAAACACAAGTCGTGTGCAATCTGTAGCCAAGGACACAGCTTGGTTTCAGTAGGTCCCTGACCTATTGAACACTCTTCCTCCTTTGGTAAGCTTAGCTATAGCTCAAAATAGAAAGAGTATGAGCAAGGAAGTTAGACTGTGCTGGGTTCAAAGACTGGCTCTATCACCTCCAGACAGTATGCCCATAGACAAGTAGATAATACAGAGCCTAAATTTCCTGATCTTATTAGTTAAAAAGACTAAATAATGATAATTAAAAGAAGGAGGGTGGGAAAAAAATTTTAATAAAACAATTACAAGAAGAAAAAATAATAAAATAAAATGTCTGAAAGATTAGTCAGGTGTGGTGGTTCGCACCTGTAGTCCCAGCTACTTGGGAGGCTGAGGCAGGAGGATCATTTGAGCCCAGGAGTTAGAAGCTGTAGTGAGCTATAATGATGCCACCACACTCTAGCCTGGGTGACAGAGTGAGACCCTGTCTCAAAAAAAATTAAAACAAATAAATAGGTCCCCACTTTAGGCCCTTTAGTTTGATTTCTGTGTAAGCAAAAATGTCCTACTCTAGGCATAACAATAAATGGTATTGGTGGTTTGGCGTTATTAGGTTTGTGATGGTGGTTACCAGTTATTAAGAGTTTTTATTGGTTATGAAATTATTGATATCATTTGAGGAAATTACTAACAAAAGGAAATACAACCTAAAGGGAAGTGAGTGCAACCCAGCAACTGGAATTGGTTACCCGTGGGCTAATTATGGACAAGTAATTGTTGTGTGCAAGGAGTTCAGGAAGACAAGAGTGCCGACAACAGAAATAGGAATAAGAAAAGGCCAGAGAGGTGGCTCACACCTGTAATCCTAGCACTCTGGGAGGCCGAGGCGGGAGGATTGTTTGAGCTCAGGAGTTCAAGACCAACCTGAGCAAGAGCGAGACCCCGTCTCTACTAAAAATAGAAAGAAATTAGCTAGACAACTAAAAATATATAGAAAAAATTAGCCGGGCATGGTGGTGCCTGCCTGTAGTCCCAGCTACTTGGGAGGCTGAGGCAGGAGGATCGCTTGAGCCCAGCAGTTTGAGGTTGCTGTGAGCTAGGCTGATGCCACAGCACTCACTCTAGCCCAGGCAACAGAGTGAGACTCTGTCTCAAAAAAAAAAAAAAAAAAAAAAGAAAAGAAAAATTAGCCGGGCATGGTGGCGCTTGCCTGTAGTCCCAGCTTCTTGGGAGGCTGAGGCAGGAGAATAGCTTGAGCCCATGAGTTTGAGGTTGCTGTGAGCTAGGCTGACACCACAGCACTCTAGCCTGGGTGACAGAGTGACACTCTATCTCAAAAAAAGAAAAATGTATATAATCCTATAGTATGCTATCTCTGGGTAAGAAATAAAAGGCAGGAGGGCCGGGCGCGGTGGCTCACGCCTGTAATCCTAGCACTCTGGGAGGCCGAGGTGGGCGGATCGTTTGAGCTCAGGAGTTCGAGACCAGCCTGAGCAAGAGCGAGACCCCATCTCTACTAAAAATAGAAAGAAATGATATGGACAGCTAAAAATATATATAAAAAAAATTAGCCGGGCATGGTGGTGCATGCCTGTAGTCCCAGCTACTCGGGAGGCTGAGACAGGAGGATCGCTTGAGCTCAGGAGTTTGAGGTTGCTGTGAGCTAGGCTGACACCACGGCACTCACTCTAGCCTGGGCAACAGAGTGAGACTCTGTCTCAAAAAAAAAAAAAAAAAAGAAATAAAAGGCAGGAAATAAGAAAATATACATGTGTATACTCATTTGTGCAAAAAGAAACATGAGACAGATCAACCAAAAACTGATGAGCTTGGTTAACTACAAGAGGTGGACAATAATGGGATGGAGAGAAAGGAAGATGGAAACAGATTAGAAAGCATGAAGGGAGGGGCACTTCTCTGACTATAAGTACAGACGTTTATAACCATGTTAGTGCTTCAAATACTAAAAAAAAAAAAAATCAACAAGTTAGGGGTGGGGCCCCCAAATGGAACATAACTATGAACAAGTGACCCACCTGCCTTTCAAATGAATAATTTAACTACACTGAAGGGAGGAAAAACTAACCCAAGTAACTTTTGAACACTGTGTTGATTAGATAACCTCAGCCTAAAGCAAAACAAACAAACAAAAAACCTGGAAAAAATATTGAACTCTAGTTAGATTTGTTTTTCACACTGGAATGGGTTAACAATTCTGAAACTACTTTATGTGTATTCTAGGATGGAGCAAAGAAATAAATATATTGTGGTAAATAAGAGGCAGGTTTCTTGTTGTTGAGAAAGAGAGTTACAAATATGGAAAAGTGGAAGATAAGAATAAATCCTGTGGTGGTGTTGAACTGAAAATTAGAGATATCATTATATATTCATATATTTTTATTTTATTTAGGGACGGGTCTCACTATCTCACCCAAACTCCTGGCTTCAAGGAATCCTCCTGCCTCAGCCTCCTGAGTAGCTAGGACCACAGGTAGAAGCCACCGCACCCAGCTTGTATTCATTCTTTTAATGTGGGGAGGAGGAAAGAGAA
Organism: Eulemur rufifrons; assembly: GCF_041146395.1. NCBI lineage: Eukaryota > Metazoa > Chordata > Mammalia > Primates > Lemuridae > Eulemur > Eulemur rufifrons. Next base: position 22,444,184 of record NC_090984.1, on the reverse strand, counting down.
ATGGATTGAGATGTGTATACATACATGCACATTCATACATATCTGAATTATAATATGTAATATGCAATTATATATACATGTACATGTGTATATATAATTTCCTAGCTCTGTTGAGAGAATCTAAAAGCAATAACACAATAATGTCCTGCTAACCATGAGTACATCTTGCACCCACATCTTATTCTCTTTAATACCATTCTCCACTGAAAGGAAGCAAGGCTCTTTGGAGAAATGGCTGAGTCCAGGGAAAGGACAAGATAAGCCTGGGACAATTTGTTGTGCCAGAAAGTAAGGCAGTGTTCAAAGAATGTTGGAGTCACGTCAAAAATAACAGAGAAGTTAGCTTGAAAGAGTTAGCCAGGTCTGCCTGCGAGTGGTTAGAATCAAGTACAGGTGGAGAGATTCCTAGTTATGTGGGCCTGCTGACAGTGACCAACTCACAGGAAGACAGCCTCTGGGGTCCTGAATGGGGAGAATGTTTACAGCAAGTGTCACAGCGGGTGGTCCCGAGGACAAACCAAGCGGCACTCGGAGAGTCAGAGAATCAAGGTTTATTCCCCCAGCAGGCTCAGAGGGGTCTCGCCACCAAATTCTGAAACCCATCTACCTGATTTTTCCCACTAATTAAGTTGGGGTGGTCTGAGGGGTGGGGTCTCAGGTGGCTAAGGTAATAGATTAGTTGATGGGCCAGGTAATAGGTTAGTATTATGCTGATGTGGGTCTTCCGTGAGGGGTGGGGGTCTCAGGTGGCTGATGGGGGTTTTCCTCATCATTCCCTCCTTTGATGTCCTTATATGTCTACTATAGCGTATCATTTCCCAATGGGTGATAGTCCTGTAAGGCCATTATGTGAGCTGTTGCTCTCCGGGTTACAGTTGCCTCCATGAATTTTATAACCACGTTCAGTATGTAGAGGCCTGTAACGATGCCAGTCCAGTATTTCTTTCCCCGCTGTGGCACACCTAAGCCTGACTATAACATGTCTTTGGCATGTAGGTGCGGACTGTGAAACCTCCCGTGGTCTGGAAGCCGGAGCAATATCGTCAGTGGAGGGAATCCAAGTCCTATTATAACAAGTCTCGGGGCAGGGTTTCTCTGCCATGGCTGTTAGGGCAAGTGCCCCAACCAGGAGGAGGGACTAAGGCAGGAGTAGACATCCTATAATGAGTCAAAATACCACAGTTAGAGACTCCCTCTGCAGTCTAGTCCAATCTCCCGGAGTTACTGAGAAGAGTCCAATCCCCAGTAAGGTCACTACAACCCCAGTGAGGGACAGGGCCAGTGGTCCCATTTACTGTTGTTCAGTCCTGGGTGTGGCTGTCCTCATTGGGAGACAGTTAAGCTTGATCTTTAGTGGGTTCTGCTGGTCCTGAAGTGCAGTCCAGGGATTAGTTTCATTGTCTGGTTCAGCCTTTTTCACCCGGGAGTGATGGATCCACAGAGTGATACCTGCAACTTTAACAGCAGTGGGAGTAACTAGTATCACAGTATGGGACCCTTCCTGGTGGGCTCTAGGGGTGGTTTTTTCCAGTCCTTTACCCAGACTAGATCCCCATGTTTGTGGGGGTGGACAGGGAGACCCAGGGCGATAGGGTTTTTTTCTAGGACGGTGTGGTTGATATGGCACATAGTTTTGGCTAAGGCTTGGAGGTGTGTGTTTATATTTAACTCCCCTAGTTGTCTGATGTCTCCCCTTAATTGCATGATGAGTGGGGGAGGTCTACCGAAAAGGATTTCAAAGGGTGAATATCCTGTGGGCCCCGGTGTGCAGCTGACTCTGAACAGGGCTAGGCTTAGCATGTCTACCCAGGGTAATTGTGTTTCCTGTCATAGCTTCGCTAGAGTGGTCTTGAGGGTCCGGTTCATGCGCTCTACCTTCTCTGAGCTCTGTGGCCTGTAGGCTGTATGTAGTTTCTATTTGATTTCTAGTACCTTGGTGAGAGTTTGCATGACCTCTGCAGTGAAGCTTGGTCCGATGTCACTGTCAAAGGAGAGTGGTAGACCATATCTGGGGATGATTTTTCTTAATAGAAACTTTGTCACGTCCCTTGCTTTTTCCGTCCAGGTAGGGACTGCCTCAACCCAGCCTGAGAAGGTGCATATCACTACCAGCAGGTATTTATAGCCCTGACATGGTTTTATTTCTGTGAAATGAACTTTCACATCCTCGAACAGAGAGGTTCCAGTGTACTGAATTCCTGAGGTGGGTCTTGGCCTGACCACTGTATTGTTTTTAGCACAGGTCTGGCAGCGGGCGCTGACTGTCACAGCGATGGACGGCAGTTTGGTGATGTAGTAGTACCGGGCTGTGTGAGGGCTGATTTCCCTAAGTGAGTCAGGTTGTGATGTCAGGAGACAATAGAGTATGTTAATTTATTGGGGATAAAGATGTTATGGTTCCATAGGTGCCACGACCCATCTGCATCCTTCTTGGCCTTCTCCTGCTCTGCCCACTGGTTCTCTTCTGGGGTATATTTTGGTTCTTCGGGCCACTCGGGTGCCAACAAGGTTTGGCACTGGGTTGGAGTGTTATTCTCTGAACATTCTCGGGTGGCTGCTTGGTCTGCCAGGCGATTACCGGTAGCAATTGGATCTGTGCCCTTTTGGTGCCCTCAACAGTGGATGACCGCAATTTCTTTTGGCTCCCAAACTGCCTCCAGCAGTTGGAGGATTTTATTTCTATTTTTGATCTCCGTTCCACCTGCAGTCAGCAGTCTCCTCTCCCTGTATATTGCCCCATGGATATGTATTGTGGCAAAGGCATATTTAGAGTCTGTGTATATGTTTGCCTTCTTATCCTGGGCATGCCTGAGGGCTTGGATGAGGGCCCATAGCTCCGCCCTTTGTGCCAACCACCCTTAGGGCAAAGAGGCTGACATGATGACCTCAGCAACTGTGGTGACTGTGAAGTCCGCCAGTCGTTTCCCATTCTGGACAAAACTACTGCCATCTGTGTAAAGTTCTAAGTGTGGTGCTAGTAGAGGACTATCTTTCAGATCTGGCAGGCTGGCATAGACCTCATCTATCGCCTCAGTGCAGTCATGGTCCAGGGGCCCTGGCTCAGTGGGTAGGAGGGTGGCGGGGTTCAAGGTCCGCACAGTCTCCAGGGTGACCCGCGGATTTTCGCACAGCAGTTCTTAGTATTGCGCTAACCGGTTGCTTGAGGGCCATCAGTGCCCTGAGGTGTTCAGTAGAGATATTACTGTATGAGGGATTCGCACACAGAGTTTTGACCCAGTGTGAGTTTGTCTGCTTCCTTGACTAGCAGGATGGTGGCCGCCAGCGCGTGGAGGCAAGGTGGCCATACTGCCACTACTGGATCCAATTGTTTTGATAAGTAAGTCACTGGTCTCTGCCAGGGGCCCACAGTTTGAGTCAAAACCCCTAGAGCCACTTGTTTCTTCTTGTGTATAAACAGGTTAAAGTCTTTAGTGAGGTCCGGTAGCCCTCTTTTTAGTAAGTCTTTTACTTCCTGGAAAGCCCTTTCCTGACTCTGGGCCCATTCCAATTCTTTGTTTTCAGGCCCGAGTAGGGCCTCGTACAGAGGCTTGGCCTTCAGGGAGAAACCTGGGATCTAGATGCGGCAGGATCCGGCTACACCGAGGAATTCCCTGAGTTGTCTCCGTCTGGTCGGCCTGGGAATTGTACAGATGGTGTGCTTGCGCTCATGTCCCAGTGCCTGGCGCCCCTGAGTGATGTGGAAACCGAGGTACTTCACCTGTTGCCTGCAGATCTGTGCCTTTTTCCAGGAGACTTTGTATCGTTTGTCAGTCAGCAGTTGGAGCAGGCACCGGGTTCCCCATTGGCAGTCTTCTCTGGTTGGGCTTTCTAGAAGGAGGTCATCGACATACTGTAGAAGCGTGCAGCGGGTTTCTTTTCGCAGAAAGGAGATGAGGTCAGTGGCTAGAGCCTCCCCGAATAGAGTTGCTGAATTTTTAAATTCTTGTGGTAGTCGCGTCCAGGTCAGATGGATTTTCCTTCTAGTCTGAGGATCCTCCCACTTGAAGGCGAACAGGGGCTGGCTCTTCAGAGTGAGCCACATGTAAAAGAAAGCACCCTTTAAGTCCAGGCAGGAGAACCAAGCAGTATCAGGAGGAATGAGGCCAGGAGGGTGCAGGGATTCAGTACCACTGGGTGGAGAGTCACTGTAGCCTCATTAATCAGTCACAGTTCTTGGACAGGGCAGTATCCACCTCCATTGGGCTTTTTGACTGGCAGGAGAGGAGTATTCCATGGGGATTGCACTCTACCAAAATCCCCTCCCACTTAAGCCTATTGATGTGTTCCTGAATTCCCTCTCGAGCTTCCTTGGGGATGGGGTACTGTGGTCTCCTGGTTGGATGGGCTCCCAGTTTCATCTCAATGACCAGGGGTGCATGTTGGTGTGTAAGACCAGGGGGGTTGTCCTCCACCCATACCAATAGAAAATCCTGTCAGAAGTCAGGAGGGTTCTGTTCCTCTTTGGCCTCACCATATAGCTTCCATTCCAATTCCCGGGGCAGGGTGACCGCCATTATGAGAGTCTGTGGGGTGCCGAGGGTGAGGCTCACAGTCCCTTCCGGGTGGAAGGTGATCTGGCCTTCCAGTTTGCTCAGGAGATCGTGACCTGAGAGGAGAATGGGGCAGTCCAGTATGTATAGGAATTCATGTCTTATCTGGTGGCCCCCCCATCTGGCATATTGGGGATTGGCAGAAGGGTCGAGCTATTCAAGTTCTAGTGGCTCCTACAATGGTGGTTTTCCGCTTTGTAAGTGGAGCCACCAGGGTTGTTATCACTGAATGTTCTGCCTCAGTGTCCACCATGAATGTTATTGGTTGGCCCCCCACTTCCATTAAAACCATAGGCTCCTGGGGGCCGAGAGTCAGGGAACCCGGTTGGTCCCATTCCAAGTCAACCCCAGTGAGACTGCTGAGGTCCTGGGTCATCAGCTCCTGCTGGAAGCCCCTGGGCAGGTTCCTGTTTGGCAGTGGGTGGTTTCTTTTGTTGGGTCACTTATGCTTCTAGTGACCAAACTTCTTATAATAGGCGCACTGGTCAGACTTCAGGGTCCCTCGTCTCCTGGGTCCTCCTTCTCGTCGTCGGCCAGGTCGCTTGGCTGGGTCAGGTCTTCTGAGGGCAGCGGCCAGGAGAGTGGCTTTTTGTTTCATTTTTATGTCATTTTTCCTCTGGGCGATCCAGTCTCAATTAACAGAGACCTTTTGGGCCACTTCCATCAGCTGCGTGATGTTTATTCCTGCAAACCCGTCAAGTTTCTGAAGTTTCTGTCGGATGTCAGTATAGGACGCCTAACAAATGGGGCATTCACCATCTGCTGATTTTCGGCCGCCTCTGGGTCAAAGGGTGTGTAGACTCAGTAGGCCTCACAAAGGCGCTCGTAGAATTTGCTCGGCAATTCCTCCAGCTTCTGGGTGATCAGAGTGACTTTGTTCATGTTGGTTGGTTTTCTGGCTCCCTCTTGGACCCCGTGAAGGAGAGCTTCCTGATACCTTCTGAAAACCTCTCGTCTGCTTGGGGAGTTGAAATCCCAATCCAGGTTGGTCTCGGGTGTTGCTCTCTGTGCCCACTGCTCCACATCCAAGGTCCCTGCTGGAGCCTGGTCCTGGAGCCACCTCTGGGTCCCAGCTACAATGTGGCATCATTCTTCTGTGTTAAAAAGGGTCAGAAGGAGCTGGTGGCAGTCTTCCCAAGTGGGACGGTGGGTCTGAAAGATGCATTCCGGGAGGTCAATGAGGGCCTGAGGTTTTTTGGAGTGCGGCGGGTGTGGTGCTTCCACTTCAGAAGGTCAGTGGTGGAGAAGGGCTGGTAGTACAGGACTGGCTGCTCTGGCTGAATGGACCCATCATCTGTAACCTGCATCGGACCTCGCACCTCACGCAGGGGCATCTGGAGGGCTGAAGTTGGGGCCTGAGCTGACCGTAGTCAGCAGGTGATGGGTGTGTCGGCACCTGGTTGGTCCAAAACTGGCAGCAGGGAGACTGATGGTGGTGGGGTGTCTGGTGGATTTCGGGGTACTTCAGGAGGTGTCACGGTAGGGTTGTAAAGCAGTGGTGGTGGATCCTTTTCAGGAGCTTCCTGATGGATGGGTTTGGACAGTTTAGAGTCTCTGGTCCTTTGGGCCACAAAAATCCTGCTCTGTCCTTATTAGCACAGAACCAGACCCAAGGGGGCATGGTCTGAGCAATCTCTAGCCATGAATCTATATAAGGGAATTGGTTGGGGTGGCTGGGAGACCCAGTCACGATTTTCCAAACTGCTCGCATGGTGGGGAGGTCTAAGGTTCTTTTTGTGGGCCAGTCGACCCCAAATGTGGGCCATTCATGTTCACAGAGGGCCCTAAGTCTACCAGGACTCAGTATGATGCTGTAATCTCTCGTGAAACCCTTCTTAAAGTTCTTTAACATGCATTTAAGGACTGTAGGCTTAGATTTTACACTACCCATCTTAGACCCTTGAATGGTGTAGACAAAGGGGGGAGGTTTCTCTCAGGTGTCCGCCTGGCTGCGTCCCTCACAGGAACTTAGGCACATCTTGGCAAAGGTGTGCCCATATAAACCTCAGGCCTGGTCGCTCCCTTTAGGGGAGTGAATCACTGTTGTGTCATACGACGCCACAGCAGAACCACAGGTGAGGACCCACTTAAGTTCCGTAGCCGTAGTCATGGAACTACAGTCACTCTTTATTTACTCTTTATTCATTTATTCAGACAGGCAGAGGTTACCATTCCCGCTCTTGTATTCCCTGTATTCAGGAGGAGATTAAGTTCCTCTTCTGTCATCTGATGGGCCTGACTTGGACAGGTCCTGGGACCTTACCTGGTCCGATGCTTCCAGACCTGATTTGACTCGTTCGTCCCTTCAGCGTATCCGGGCGAGTTTGGAACCCCATGGCCAGCGGGAGCTCCTGAGGAGCGAAGATATTCCACAAAATGGTGGTTGGCGCCGGTTGGCTTCTGTCGCCGAGGTCCCGACTGTCGTTGTGCCCATCCCCAAACCAGTGGCTTCAAGGCTCCAGCATGGTCGGTTTTCCTAGTCAGGGAACCAAAATGTTACAGCAAGTGTCACAGCGGATGGTCCCCAGGACAAACCAAGCGGCACACGGAGAGTTGGAGAATCAAGGTTTATTCGCCGCGGGCTCAGAAGTGTCTCACCACCAAATTCTGAGCCCCGCCTACCCGATTTTTCCCACTTTTATTATGTTGGGGTGGTCCAAGGGGTGGGGGTCTCAGGTGGCTAAGGTAATATGTTAGTATTATGCTGATGAGCCAGGTAATAGATTAGTTGATGTGCCAGGTAATAGGTTAGTATTATGTTGATCCGGGTCTTCCGTGAGGGGTGGGGGTCTCAGGTGGCTGATGGGGGTTTTCCTCATCAGGAACACAGACTCAGGCCGGCGTGGTGGCTCACACCTGTAATCCTAGTATTCTGGGAGGCTGAGGCGGGCGGATGGTTTGAGCCCAGGAGTTCGAGACCAGCCTGAGCAAGAGCCAGACCCCGTCTCTACTAAAAATAGAAAGAAATTAGCTTGACAACTAAAAATATATAGAAAAAATTAGTCGGTGCATGCCTGTAGTCCCAGCTACTCGGGAGGCTGAGGCAGAAGGATCACTTGAGCCCAGGAGTTTGAAGTTGCTGTGAGCTAGGCTGACACCACGGCACTCTAGCAGGGGCAACAGAGTGAGACTCTGTCTCAAAAAATAATAAAATAAAATAAAATAAAATATAAAAGAACACAGACTTATAGAGCCAAAGATAGTGTTGAAGGCTGTGGAAACTCAAGTGTGTCTGATAGTTTAGTTTGGTGAAGTTTTAGTATTCCATTCGTTCTCTTGACTTTTCTAAATGACTGAGAATGGTAAGGACACTGAGACGTCTACATGACAGGCAATGCTTGACATAGCTCAAGAATAATATCCTAAGTAAATAAGTTTCTCTATCATTAAATGATTAAGTTGAAGTAGCCTCTGGGGGGAATACAGAGTCTAACAGTTTCTTAGCCACTGTGAGTGTTATGACAGGGGAGGGACCAACTCATCCAGAAAAGAAACACACTACGACCAATACACATTCAAAACTCACAAGAGGAGGTTATCGTGTGAGGTCCTTTTGCAGATGTTCCAAGGATCTCTTAGGATGTGATTCCAACCTACATTTCACCTTTGTAAGATTTCCAGGGTTGTGGTTGTTCACAAGTGAGGCATGCATTGGCCACATCCCCTGCTGTCTAAGAAAAGTTTCCCGGCAGTGTTTAATATCACAGCCAATTTGTCTCCACTGTGGTAGATTGTCCCATGGAGAACTTTTGAAAGTCTCCATTTTAAGTTTCCTGCTGCTACCTGGAGGATGTTCTCATGGATCTTACAACACAATATTGTGTATATATGATGGAATTCTTGAATCTCTCCATGGACTCATCAGTCTGTTGTTAAAAGAAGTCGCTGTTGAAATACTTCACACAGAGCAGCTTGCAGGCACAAAGATCTGTTAAAGCATTTCCTCTCGGTTTTTTAGTGTGGGCCTCACTTAATGACAGTGATTTCTAAGACATCATGAAACTCCTCTGGGGCACATTTTCTTAAAAAGGGGGCACATATTTGAGAACCTCTTGAAAACACGTGCTCCAGGCCATCAGTCACATTGAGCTCAGAATAAGCGCAAGGAAGGAAGGGAGGGAGGGAGGGAGGGAAGGAAGGATGAAAGGCAGGCATTTATTTGATGTCCATTTTTAATAGGGATATTAACTGAGGAGGGAAAAGTTTTCTTTCTTTCCATGGTATTCTGAAGTCGTGGCCCGTGAGTCAGAGTGTCAGCGTGTATTCGTTGTTCGTTGCTGTGTTTAACAAACTATAGTAAGAGATAAGCTGGTTTGCAAGTGAAATGAGAAGGAATAGAAGTCCAGAAATGGGGCCTTGCATGTTTGGGAAAGATGAAAACAGCAGGAAAAAAGATTGAAAATGCTTTGAGAAACAAAGGTCCACAAAGATGTTTCAATCAAACAGAGGAATTCAGCACTGCGGCAAAACACTTTCAAGTATTTAAAGGTATTTCATTCCTACCTGAGCCTGTTGTTTCACAGGGCCCCACAATAACTGCCATTAAGTTGAAAGAGAGAGGCGTGGAGTGAAGAGAGAAAAAGATAAATAAGAGTTGATATTTATGTCTTGAACATCTTTAGGCATGATTTCTGGCACAAGAAAATGTTCATTTTGAAGCAAATATATCCAAAAAGTTTCTGAGAGAACTGTATTGCCAAAAACCCCACCAGGTTGGTTTGAATAAGTAAGTAAAACCATAAAATAACACTTGGCTATCCGAACTTGGACCATCAGGAAGAAGGCTATCAAAGCTGTATAGTCCCCAAAGAGGGCATGCATCCCCTTCACACAAAGCCAGGGAGAACCATGGCTGAGGAAGAACTTGTCAGAGGGTAGAATCAGGGTATACGGAGAACAATAACAGAATTTTTCCTAAAGAGCAAAATCTGGTCTAATCTAGGAACTTCCTCCACTGCCAGGAAAGGGCGTCTTCATAAGGCGTATCTAGCAGATTCCATAATTGCTTTGGCCACGAAGGTTGGGTGTTTTCCATCCTCCCTTTTCCAAAGGACTTTTTATTGCCATTTTCCTGTCCCCGCAGGGGACATTGTGTGTTGGGTGGGTGGATTTATTGGGGTGGTGATAATGTGGCAACAACTTGGCTTTCAGTTCACACGTTGCTGGACCATCAGGAAATTCATCCAGGCCAATTAGAAAAGACCACAATGCAGATTTCTTTTTCTTCTTTTTTTTTTAAGAGACCAGGTCTCGCTCTGTGACTTAGGCTGGGGTACAGTGGCATGCTCATAGCTTATGGCAGCCTTGAACTCCTGGGCTCAAGTGATCCTCCTGCCTCAGCCTCCTGAGTGGCTAGGACTACAGGCACATGCCACCCACAGATAAATTTTTATTGTTTTGTAGAGACAGGGTCTTGTTATGTTGTCCAGGCTGGTCTCGAACTCCTGGCCTCATGTGATGCTCCTGCTTCAACCTTCCAAAATGCTGGGATTATAGTCATGAGCCACCTTGACTGGCCTAACCATATTTTGATATGAATGAACGGATGGGAGTTTTTGTCATCACCCTTGGGGAAAGAGTGAGTATGAGATTTGCTGGTCAAGCCAGACACCATGGCTCAAGCTTTTAGTCCCAGCTAATCAGGAGGCTGAGGAGGGAAGATTGCTTGAGGCCAGGAATTTGAGATCAGCCTAGGTGATATAGCGAGACCCTGTCTCTTAAAAAAATAAAAATAAAAATAAATTTTCTGGTCAGAGAGGCTGACTGGAGCAGAGACCCCTTGCTATCTACCAAAAGTCATTATTCTCTTTAGGCACACAACTGGACTATGCTTCCATACTCCTGAGACCTAAAAATAAAATCCTAAGTCCCTCAACCTACTGAATGGATCCCCTTTTAGCCAAGGGGACCCCAGAGAAACCTTAAAAACAGAGTTCCCAGCCATGATGGGAGAGGAGGCCAGACACATCCCCTTCTTACCCCCTCCCTTTTGCTGTTTAGACACAACAACTGACTAGCATTAATGTTAAAACAGAGATCGTAAGACTGACAGAACAGACCCTTTGCAGCAGTAAGATATCAGATTATAAACAGAACCTAAGGCCATGCCAGGCAAGGCATAAGTCATGTACCCCTCCACTTAAAGAATAAACAATGTCCTAACTGCCCCAAGGTTTTACTTTTTCTCCAGCTAAATAAGCACTGGCCTCAGGATAAACAATACTGAAACAATTGTAGCTCATCTATCACCAGATGTTGACTAAGTGAACGCCCTGTTCCACAAGTCACAACTACAGCTTTGACTGGACAAGAGACTGAGTTCAGTAACCTTTTCCTGATAAGCGATCACCAACCATGGACTGGTTCTGGCCGGTTTACAGCGGCTGCCCACCTACCTGCCTTTGTTTCCCTCCTTCACCTTTTGACATAGAGGGCCTAATTGTAATACGTTGTTTTAATGTTAACTCTGTACCCCAAAGTGAACATGAGACACACGTAACATGCATGTTAATCACGCACGAGTGCAACCCGTTTTGTGAATGTTTATAGCTCCCCCCATAACCAGTTGAGTATGTATACTTGGCCAACTCATTCAGCACGGTTCCATGTTCCACCCTCCCCTCCATCAAAGTGCTGGCCTTTGGTTTTGGCTGGAGGCCTGCTTCCCAGCTTGCACGTTGTAACTCTTTATAAGAAATGAAGTCTCCTCTCCAAATTTATGAAGTCCTTGTGATTTTTCAGCTGACACTCCCTTTCAATTTGAGTGTGGCTATGTGACAAAGTTTTCTCCACTATCATGTGAGTGGAGGCAAAGTGTGTCACTTTCTGACCCAGTGGATGGGAGAGCAGCAGACAGGTGGAGTCTGGGCCCTGAAGGAAAACAATGGCAGAGAGCCACCTCACTCACCTGAATGTCTGCCCAGGGCTGTTAGCATTTTACTGAGTCATGTTTTGGATTTATTTGTTGCAGTAGTTTAGCCTACATTAACTGATATATACCGCACCCCATGAGTCATGCTTGTTCAACATGATTATATATGTATATCCTTTGTAAAAATAATTACTAATGGTAACATACAAAACACACTGTAGAGAACCTTGTTTTTTTCATTTAACGTCTCAGAAAGTGTTCCATATCAGTACGTTAAAAACTTCTTTATTTTACTTTTCTTTACGTTTCCTTTTTGAATAGTTTAAGTATCGCATGTTATTTAGCCAGTTCCCTACTAATGGACATTTAGATTGTCACTAATCTTTTGCTATTATTCTACGTTCAGGTTCTTCCAACTGATACTCTTCAAATGCAAGGGACAGGTAAGTTTCATTTCCAGCATTGTCTAGCTCTACTGTCTAACTTAGGACTTCCCTTAGCTTCTTTTAGCCAAATTATAAAGCTAATATACACCTCCACTGATTCTCTGTGGTCCACCATTATAAAATACACATTGCAAAATAAACTCAAGTGGTTAAAAGTCCACTGATGTTTACACTGGTAGGAGGACTATGACATGGTGACCTAACAGCATGAATTACAGTGAGACACCCCTGGATTCAAATCCCAGCTCTGCTACCTATAACAAGGAACTTAACCCTGCGTATGTTACTGAGCTCCTGTAAGCATTTGTTTTCTCACCTGCAAAGTGGGGATTATTGTGAGGGTTAAATGTTAATGAAGTGCTCAACACATGGTAGTATTCATTTAACAAGTATTGTAGATTTTTTTCTTAAAACACAATTTTTTTTTTTTTTTGAGACCGAGTCTCACTCTGTTGCCTGGGCTAGAGTACCGTGGCATCAGCCTAGCTCACAGCAACCTCAAACTCCTGGGCTTGAGCGATCCTACCGCCTCAGCCTCCCGAGTAGCTGGGACTACAGGCATGTGCCACCATGCCCTGCTAATTTTTTTTCTATATATTTTTAGATGTCCAGCTAATGTCTTTCTATTTTTTTAGTAGAGACGGGGTCTCGCTCTTGCTCAGGCTGGTCTCGAACTCCTGAGCTCAAAAGATCCACCTGCCTCTGCCTCCCAGAGTGCTAGGATTACAGGCGTGAGCCACCATGCCTGGCCCAAATTTTTTTTAATTACCAAAGAAAGCCAAAGTTAAACTTGAGTCTAAAGATAGGATATGTATCATAACTGTCTTTATCGTTAAGGTGGGACATTGTTTTTCAAAAGACTAAATCATCATTTGTTATCTTTTTCAAAATTTTATTTTTACATACTTCTCTGAAACTTGCTAGTTTCTCTTTAAATTGTACTACTGACACCTTCTTATGTCAGTAGAAGTATATTCATTCTTTTTAATGGCTGGAATCTTTTTTTTTTTTTTTTGTAACCATTTTTAATAGAGATTCCTCAAATTTTGTGACAGTTCATTAAATTTTATAATCACACTATTAGGGTTTGATTGTATGGGGGCTGACCTGATACTACAGGTTCAGGAAAGTCAGTCACTGCAGATGCCATGTTTAACATTAAAGCAAACAACACAGAGGAATCATCATTGCTTTTGGGAGTGAGAAGAGAAGGAGATGTAGAAATGTACACAATGTAAATACCAGTCCCCCAGCACTGGGATTCCAGAAGTGAAACTGAAAGCCTGAACTGTCCATATTAGGAAATGACTGGTTGCTTGATAACCACAGTGTTAAGCTAAGTATTTTGTCCCTTTTGGGGGGGGGGGGTGGAGTATGGAAGGAAATTGATCAAAATATTAGATCAGTTAGATTTATAACCACTCTATTCTCTTCCAACATAATCTCAGTACAGTTATAAGCATTATAAAATCAAGCTTTCACTTTAATTTAACAGACTGAAAATCTAGCTCACTTTTTACAGATGAGGTTTCTAAATCAGGTTCCTAAATGAGGTTATCTGTTATTCCCTGAAATTGTAGCAGGGTTTAAAATCTGTGTGGAGGCCAGGTGCCGTGGTTCACACTTGTAATCCCAGCACTTTGGGAGGCCAAGGTGAGAGAGTCACTTGAGCCAGGAATCGAGATCAGCCTGGGCAATGTAGCGAGGCCTGGTCGCTACAAAAAATAAAATTAGCCAAGCATGATGGTGTGCGCCTGTAGTCCTAGCTACTCAGGAGGCTGATCCAGGAAGATTGCTTGGGCCCAGGAGTTTGAGGCTGCAGTGCGTCATGATTACACCACTGTACTCCAGCCTAGGTGACAGAGTGAGACCTTGTCTCTTAAAAAAAAAAAAATAATCTGTGTTGAGATTGGTTTGAGTCAATCCAAGCATTCCATATGTGCTCTTGCCATAAAGCAGTAGGCAAACACCTGGAGTATAGACAACCTTTCAATCTCTCTGGCATTTCATATATTTCATCCTAATAAAATTTCAAGGACTCTTATTACACTATAATTAGCTTCTTTTAGCTAAGAATCAGGGATAAAACAGCATTAAGCTTGCAACAGGAACATAGTTGTGTGGTATGTGCTGTGTCAGGAAATGAATACGCAATGGACCAGGAGCCCAAATAATCTTAAACCGCATGGAAGTGAGTACTTTCCACCCTGTATTTGGTATATTTGGGAAACTCCCTTTCCATGAAAGTTTCTCCAGAATATCTTGCATCCTCGGGGCTCATGTTTCTATGAATAAAATACTTGCCTAGTGTCCTCCATAACTTCTCCGTACTTTTTTCCTGCTGAAATTGACAGATTGGTTATTTTGGTTTTTTAAATCTTTTTTATTAAAAAAAAATTTTTTTAGGGATGGGTCTCACTCTATCACCCAGGCTGGAGTGCAGTGGTGCAATCATAGCTCACTGCAACCTTGAACTCCTGGGCCCAAGCAATCTTCCCATCTTAGCCTCCAGAGTAGCTGAGACTACAGGTGTATAGTCCTAGCACACCTGCCTAATTTTTTTATTTTTTGTAGAGACAGGGTCTTGCTATGTTGCCCAGGCAGGTCTCAAACTGCTGGCCTCAAGCAATTCCCCCACCTTGGCCTCCTAAATTGCTGGGATTATAGGCCTGAGCTATCACACCCGGCCTGTTTTTATTTTTGTTTTTTTTTAACCCAGAGATAACAAGGGTCCTAGCCAATCTTGACCATAGAAAATGTTTACTACTGTCTGTGATAGACCAACACTCAGTTTTGGTGCTTGGAAACAAAGCTTTTTGAGGACTATAAAGCCCCTGGGCCTGTGCAGGTGTCTGTGCACACATTTACAGGAATTGGTTGGCCTCATGATTCTCCCAGCCAGTCAAGCCCTTTGCCAGGCTGACTTGGGCTTTGGCACCCTCTCCTCTTAGTCTCAGCAACACTTGACAGGGTCTGGCTTATCACAGGTCTGTTGGATGGAGAGGAGATGGCTCCCAAAGACCCCTGATCAGAGGCACAGGCCTATGACCAGATGTCCTGGTCTAGGACAGATGGCTTGAACTGCTTCCTACTCCCTTTTGCTTTGGCAGTCTCTGGGACTGCTGAGTGCTGAGGACACCACAGAAATCTGGATTGGAGATTTGCAAAGACAGCTTTTCATTAAGTATCAAGGACAGTGAAACAATCCAATGAGTCACTTTGGGATTGGCCTTTTTGCTTGCCTTAGAGGTCTGCCCTCTTCTATTCCCAGGTGAGAGAAAGAACAATATAGTCAAATGAAAACATCAGAATGTTGGCAAATCACAGAGCCACAGGCTTGGAAAGGATCTCTGCAGTGAGAGCAAGTGGAAAGGGAATGTGGCATGAGTGCAGCTACCTCCAGGGGAAAGTTGGTCTGCCCACTGCCAGGAGGCCTCATTACTTTGAAGAAATTCTCAAAACTTAGTTTAGGGCCACAGTTACTAGGTGCTGGCATTTTCCCATGGTTGAGTGGTTAATGGAGGCTGACATATCACATAACCCAGGTCATCAGACACCAAATACCAACTGTCTGATTTAAAATACAAACAGTTGTACGAAAGGTGACACGGGAGTCAGCCTGATGGGCATATCCACTCCCTGCAGGAAGCCACACTGGAAGCCTACTCAGGCTGCAGATACCTGCACAGCTAGAAAGGACCCCTCAGGAATGTGTTGACTTGATACACCTTCTTTCAGGGTCCCCCTCTGCCACATTCTTTCTTTACACATGTTAGTTAATGTTAATACCATTTACCCAGCCGAGGCTTTACACATGCTAATAGAGGCTTCTGAGGCTATACCTTAATCTCAGGATGTGAAGAAACCTTAATCATCTGGTTACATTTTAATTTTCCGTGACAGTAAAAGGCACAGCAACTGCAGACAGTCCTTTCCTGCCTTTTAGGGTAATTAACTCTCAAAAAATCTCTTGTGGGCTGGGCAGGGTGGCTCACGCCTATAATCCTAGCACTCTGAGAGCTTGAGGTGGGAGGATCACTTGAGTTTAGGAGTTGGAGATCAGCCTGAGCTAGAGTGAGACCCTGTCTCTAGACCCTGTCTCTACTAAAAATAGAAAAATTAGCCAGGCATCATGCCTCACAGCTGTAGTCCCAGCTACTTGGGAGGCTGAGGCAGGAGGATCGCTTGAGCCCAGGAGTTTGAGGTTGCTGTGAGCTATGATGATGCCACTGCACTCTGTCCAGGTGACAGAGTGAGACTCTGTCCCGCCCCCCAGAAAAAGGAAAAAAAAAAATCTCTTGTGGGGCCAATTCAAGTAGAAAATGTAATCGCTATTAATTTCAATGGGAGAACATTTTATATGTTCACTGAGTCCCAAATTTGACACCTACTCATTCTAAAACACCAAATCTCATTAAGGCAGACACAATTACATCAATACTTAACATTGACTATCATAAACACAAACTAAAGGCATTTTCGCTTCATTAGTTATGACTAATTACATTATTATTCTATAATAATGGCCATTTATCTGTTGTTTCTCTTTTTATTTTTTTTGTTTTTTTCCTTTCTTCTTCTGTACCTGCAGGAATATGTCTGTTGTTTCTTAGCTTTTATGCAATGTACATTTAAGACTAACTTTATATAACAAAACATATACAAAATACCCAATGTTTATACAACTCAAACTTTATTTAAAAAAAGAGTAATAAAATCAATGAAAACCATGCAAATGATACTACCTTCACTGAACAAAAGACATGATGTATAATATTATCCCTTACACATTTTTGCTTTAAATAAGCAAAGCTATGAGAAATCCGGTAAGAGAACTTCAAATAACTTAAGGTAACAT
Organism: Eulemur rufifrons; assembly: GCF_041146395.1. Taxonomy (NCBI): domain Eukaryota; kingdom Metazoa; phylum Chordata; class Mammalia; order Primates; family Lemuridae; genus Eulemur; species Eulemur rufifrons. The sequence continues at coordinate 22,427,459 of NC_090984.1, read as the reverse complement.
GTCAATGATGTGGAGATGATGGGTGGTGGCTCTGTTCTTCAGGCGCTCAGCAGCTCCAAGAAGTACACCAAACAAATGCATCCTGACAGACATAAACTCCTTGTGTATGAGCTATCTTTTACTCCAAAACAAACCACCTCAAAACTTACTGGTTTAACTCTAAAACAATAAACATTTATTCTTTTTCATCAATCTGTGGGTTTATTGGGAAGTTCTGGTGTGGTCCAGCTGAGCTAGGCCTGGATGGTCCAGAATGCCCTGGCAAACATGTCTGGTGATTGGTAGGATAGTTTAAGGGGCCACACTCATAATCAGGATCTTCCCTCCTTTCTACCCTCCTTCACTTCTTCCTTGAGACATGGTCTCGCTATTTTGCCCAGGCTGGTCTCAAACTCCTGGCCTCAAGTGATCCTCTCCTCCCCTCAGCTTCCCAAAGTGCTGGGATTACAGGTATGAACCACCACACCTGGCCACGCTTTACCTCTTGATGGGAGAAGCTAAAAAACACGGTGGCTATTCTGTTTAATCTACCACACCTTGGAAGCCAAAGTAGAGATTAAATGATATTCCCTGTCACACAAATGGGTGTATATCAGGGTTTAACCATCTAGATTTCAGGGCATTCTACACTTTCTGTTACTTATATTTCTGTAATGGGGGGTGTTCTTCCGTTTCAGCTACAGAGGTCATCTAGTAGGGCCACTTTCCCGGGCCCTCTACTATACATTGAGACAAAGAGATAGAGAGAGAAAACCAAAGAGGTGGGCAAGAGGCTAAATTTTCCTAGAGCCCTGTAGGCCACAGGAAAGAATTTAGACCTTGGTACCAACAGCAATGAGAGGCCATAGAGCATTTTAAGAAGAAAGATCAGATCATTTGTACTGCAATGAGGACAGTAACTCTAGAAGGTTTGCCAGGAAGGGGCATAGTGAGATAAGGCTTTCTCTAGTCATAGAATGTGGGATCAAGGGAAAGGTTTTTTTTTAAGCAAAATATGGGTGAAACTAGAGTTTGCCTGAATAGTGACGGAAGGATCCGACACTGCAAGAGGTTAAAGGGAGATCCCTGTGAATTGGGAAAGGAAACTTGAGCATGTGTGGAAAGTTTGGCCTTTAAGAAAAAAATTTCATACAAAATTGACTTTAATTTTGTTATATACAGGTCTATGGATTTTAGCACATGTATGGATTTAGGTAACTACCACCATAATTACGATTCAGAAGAGCTCCGTCACCCCACCTCCTTTTTGCTACCCCTTTATACTTATCCCTCTACCATCTCCTAGCTCCTGGCAATCACTGACTTATTCTCCATCACTATAATTTTAATATTTACATGAGTGTCATTTTGAGGCTGATTTGTTTCACTTGGCATAATGCCTTTATTATGGTGTTGTTCTGTATATTAATACTGCATTCCTTTCTGTTGTTGAGTAATATTTCATTTGTGTTGGCTTCTGATGGTATCCCCCAGGCCAGCAAATGATATCACTATTCTAAAAGTTACTACGGCCAAAAACCTAGGCACCATTCTTGACTCTCTTCTCTAACCTCTACAACCAATATATCAACAAATCGTGGTGGCTCCACTTTCAAAATACACTGCTATCTGACCACTTCTTACCACATGGCTCCACTGCTGTTATCTAGCTCAGGCCATACCATCTTCTGCCAGGATTAGTGTTTCTGCTTTTACCCCTTTATCCTCACAGTCTATTCCCCACACAGCATTCGATCCCTTTATGGAGTTAAATCTGATCAAGTCACTCTTCCGCTCAGAACTCTCCAGTGGTTTCAGTGGTAACTGGCAAAGTTGTTACCATGATCTATAAGGCCCTGTGTGATTTGGCCCCTGGCTACCTCTCTGATCTCATCTCCTACACTCTCCCCTTCACTCACTCTGCATCAGTCGTAGTGGTCTTCTTACTATTCCTATAGCACCTCAAACATGCTCTTGCCTCAGAGCATTTGAATTTGCTGTCTGCTCTGCCTGGAAGACTCTTCCCCTAGATATCCACATGGCTCATATCCATCAAGTTAACTCCAGTTTCTGCTTATGTGCTCCTTATCAAGAAGTTCTTCTGTGAGCAACATCTGAGATAACAGCTACCTGATACTACTGTCTAAGCCTTACCCTGCTTTGTTCTTCTTTATAGCACATATACCTGCACTATATGTTTGTTTTTCTGTCTCTCCAAACTAGTAATGATCCTAGAGGGCAGGGAATTTGTTTTGTCCACTCCTCAGTAAGCACCTAGATGAGGGCTTACTCACTCAACTCCCACTATGTGGGAGTTCAATGAATATTTTGGATTAAATAAATTATAGGTGGGAGCAACAGTACAGGAACACATTTAAGCAGATTCCTAGATTCCAGAACATTCTATCTTTTCTGTTATTTTTTACATTAAGGAAATCAGGGGAAGTGATATGGAGAGTAGAGGGTTAGAGATTTGCAAAGATAGTAGACAGCAAGGTGACTAGAAAAATACAATGAAATTTCTAGTCACGGTTTACAGTCCATTTAAGGTTGATAATTACTAATTTGGTGATGCCAATCTGTTCAGCAGGACAATTTTCTATGACAAGCATGGAGAAACACGTAGGTCCATCCAGGGTGGGGGATTTAGTCGAGGAAAAGGAAGTGTCGTTGGAAGTATTAAATAGAAGTGGGATTGTAATGATATACCATTGAATCTAAAATGGATAAGGAGGGAAATGAAGAATGGAGTCAGTTAATGGATAAGAAATAAACGTAAAGGCTTTCAACAGATTAGAGGTTCTGATAAAGTGAAAGTACGGCTATGCTGTAACTCCTGAGTAGTCAGGTTGAGGGGAGAGCAGGCTGTGGTTAGACACCGGGATGTTCGAATTACGATAGGGTTTCTGATGACTGGGATTGGGAGGCTGATAATAAGGGTCGCTAGAGATGAGGCTCAGCGTTAGGTGTGTTGTCCACACAGACTCTGAAACTATCAACAAGGATAATCAGAGGGCAGAAAGTAAGACACGGAGCTGGATACACAACTTGACAGATTATCACTACGGGGTGGTTTAATGGGTGGCAAAGTCTAGGAGGAAGCGTCAGAGAAGCAAGAGTTTTTACAAGAGTTGACAGTACTCGGCACGTGGCCCCCACTTTTGGAAACTGGGAAGTGAGAACACTAATTCATGTGAGGGAGTTCCAGGGGAGGCAGCATTCTCGGGACAGTCAGGTCTCTCTGTCCAGGAATGAGCGAAGTTGAGAGAAAAGAGGACCTAAAAGCGGGAATCCCTGAGGAAGACCAGTTTGAAGGCGGGAGAGCAGGGAGGGGACTGAAGCAGCGGAAAGCCCTAACATTCCTTTGCCTTTTATTTACCTTCCTCTCAACCTACCGCCCACAACACACCACCCTCCGCAAGCAGAGGACACTCAGACAACACTGCATCCTGCCCGGCTCTTTTCAACTCCCCGCGGAAGTGCTCACTCCGGAACCCCTCAGTGTCCGCACGTCCCCATTGGCTGGAGTTTCCGCCCGCTTCCGCCCACGACTCAGCCAGGCGGCGCCGTACCTAGAAATCACTTCCGCTTCGCCCCACCCCCTCGTTCCCTTTTTAGCCGCTTCCGGCCCCAGGCCCCGCCCCGTCCCCTATGGCCCCGCCCCGCCCCCGCCCCGGGCCGGCTGGCCGGCCCCGCGGCGCCGCTTCCGGTGCGGGCCCCGCCCCGGCTGTGGCCCCCGGCTGCGGAGGAGTCCTAGACGCAGCTGCCGCGCCGGGGCTTGAGCGGCCGCCTCCTCCGCCGACCGAGGACCGGAGAGCCCTGCCCAGGTAAGCTGAGCAGGTCCTGGCTCCCTCACCCGAGGCGGGAGCGGGGGCTGTGGCAGGTGGAGGGGACGTGGGGGTAGGATCGGAGGCAGGTGTGTAGGGGAGACTGGGAGGCGCGGGCCGCCGCAGCGCGAGGGCCGCGAGGGAAAAGTGAGAGCACGGGGAGGGGCCCCGAGGCGCCCTGTGCCCATTGGGGTGATTTGAGATAAAGAGATGGGGAGGGTAGGGGGCCCCTGGGAACTGAGAGGGCGAGGATAGGTGTGGTTGGGGCGATCGGAGAAGAGCAGCGGATTGGCTGGGAAGGCTTGCTAGAGGTACAAGTGATAGGGCTGGATTGGGAGGAGTGTATAAAGAATGGGGGGTGGGTGCTGAAGGAACCAGGGAGGTGGGGTATGGGGCTTCCAGGGGCACGAGGCCGGAGGAATCCGGCAGCAAAGGTGGGGGGAATGGTCAGCAGGGCCGGGTTCAAAGCTGCAGGCAGTCCGTTGCGCCCGGCTTGGTGGTATGGGAACTTCTGGGAAATGGGGGAGGGGGCTGTGTGAAGGGATGAAGTGGTTTGGATTTGAGACATAAGTTCTCCAAATGTAAAGAGGTGGTATTGTTTGGATCAGTGGCTGCTTAGGGATTGGGGGAAGGTGGGTTGGGGGAGAGTGTGTGTATTGAGTTGTAGAACTGAGTCATCTCAGTCTTACTAAAAAGGCTATGGGACACCTCCCCCCTCTGCTGGGGACAGCATACAGGGAAGATGGTGCTACAAGACTAGAAGAAGCAGTTGTTCAGTGACTGGCAGGACTTGGTTGAAAATTATCATAATATATATATTATTCCAATAGTATGGAAATTATTCTGATTGTGATTGATTGTAATGATTATAAGGATATTTAAAATGACCACCGAATTATTTGGTTTATTCCTTTATTTAATCTTCTTTGACCCAAATTGTTTTTATTTTAAATGAACACTTTTGCCAACTGGATTTAATGTGGGTGTAAATCTTTTCATGCTGTTTTACAATATAAGAAGAGCTAAAGCAGAATGAAAGTATTGCTGCAGACATAACTCACACTTTCTAAAGTGCCAAGAGAGGAAGTAAAGGCAGTAAGTGGCAAATTGGAATTTGAATTTTTCACAGAATACAAAAGGCACAAGCAGTGCTCTAAGATAAACAGAAAAGGAGAATTTTTTTTTACTCCCTACTAATTTGCTCAGCTTTAAAAAATGTGCCTTTTTTACTCTAACCTATAAAAAAAATTATAAATCCAAGTGGTTTTTATTGCTGGGGATGTGATTACTTTCCCATGAATTTTTGAAGATGTTAGAGACACTTAGTTTTTTTGTCTTTGGACCCAATCCTAAAACACTGAAACAATGCAAATATCAAGTCCCAACCTGTACAATGCAGCTTCTTCTTTCATGTGATGACAAAATTGTACACCATGTTGCAAGTCCTGTTCACCTAAAATTTGCCCTTGCATAGTAACCCATTCTGTTATGGAGACTTGCTGAGAAAACATAAGTCAAGTGAGGCTTGTTGGGGGTGGGGGCCTGAGGAGGTTGGGGGGAGTTGCAGAAGAGGGTGTGAAAGGGGTGTGTGTTTGGAGACTGATTGGTAAGAATGCAGATAAACCTGTCCCCAGAATGCTTTTGGCCTGAAAGGCTTTTCTTTTTGTATTTGTCAGAGAATATCATAGAAGAAGTGAATCAGAAAGAAAGGGGATGTGAAGAGATTTACTTGGCTGTTGATAAAAAAGAAGAAGCATTAACTTGTTTAGGCAATATTGATATCTGTTTTAAATTAATTAACTTTAAAAATCTCCAGAGGAATTCCCCCTGTTTGTTTTTGAATGACGATTGCAATTTGAGACTCTTGCCTGCTTGCATGTTTCTTTCTTTCATGTTGTTGAAATTGGATTCTTTTTGAGGCTATAATGTCCAGTTAGTATGGCTCAGTCCACTCAACAAGCAGGCTGGCAATTTGATCGGGGAAATGTGAAAAAGTTTAAACCCAAGAGCAGTTTGCTTGGTCTTGCTTTTTCTGAGAATAGTCATTCTGTCTGCCTGATAGCTCTGTGTCAAGCTTGGAGGTAGTATCTCTCTCTGATTTGCCTGTGAACATAAGCAATATTCTTTCTTTTGGAGGCAAGCCCTTTCTCTTTGTTATTGTGGTTTTTATAGTTACAATTTCTATACAGTGTAAACACAGTTGCCTTTTCAGTAATAAACAGATTAATGTTTGGTAACGTAAAGGAAGAGAGATCAGAACACAGATGTTAGCAGACTAGATATTGTCTGGATTTACTTATTTTAAAACCCTCAGTAGTCTACCGCTACTGAGATTCTTCCTCTTTTTCCCCTCTTAGATCCTGTGCTGCTTCTTCACAACTTTCCTTACCCAGCCCCCAAACCCCTACACTCACTCATCTTAAAACTTAGGTTTAGGTCAGGAGCATATATTTAGTGTTCAGAACTCATGCCCTTTACTGGAGAAAAGAAAGCATTTTTATACCTGTTTTACATAGTTGGTTTTTGCCCCCTCCTTCTTTGTGGTTTCTGTTAATCACTCAAGGTTTAGACCCAGTGTGCCTGGTGGGCTGTGCCCAGGTTCAGAGCCATGCCAATCTGTGGGTGACGCCTGAGGCAGTAATGGAGCCACTACAGCAGCAGCAGCAGCAGCAGCAGCAACAGCAACAGCAGCAACAACAGAAGCAGCCGCACCTGGCTCCTTTGCAGATGGATGCCAGAGAGAAGCAGGGACAGCAGACGAGAGAAGCCCCATTCTTGTATGCCCAGAAGCTGGTCACACAGCCGACTCTCCTTTCTCCTGCACCTGGGAGGCCTTCTGGCAGCCCTGTGCTGGGTCCCTTAGCCAGAGTTCCACCGGCCACAGTAGTGGCCCGAGTTTTTGAACGGGGCAATGTGAACTCAGGGCCTAAGGAAGAGGAAGGAAGTTTGGAAGATGAGGATGGGGATGATGAAGTTGCAGAGGTGACTGAGAAAGAAACCCAGGCTGCTTCAAAATATTTTCATGGGCAGAAAGCAACTCGCCAAGAACCCCGAGCAGCACCCGTGTCCAATCTACTGCCAGCACCAGGGCCCCCACTGCATGGACAGCAAGCTAAAGAAGACCATACCAAAGATGCCTCCAAGGCCCCACCTTCCGTCTCCGCACCAGGGCAGCCGAACTGGAATCTGGATGAGCAGCTCAAGCAGGTCAGTCTTACTGGTATGGGAGGTCATTTGTTCTTCCTAAAGGCCAGCTGGTGAGGGGTACGAGGCAGGCAGGGGCTGTGCCAGTCTGTGCCTTCTCACCCACTTCGGTGACCAATCAGCCTACACATGAATAGACTTTGAATTATTTTCTCAGTTAACATTTGTTTTCTTGATTAAAGTAATGAAATGCACAAGTTACTCTTAATATAGATTGTTCCAAGTTTGATGTGAAAGAATGTCAGTATAATCTCTTTTTTTTAAAGGAAGGATGAGGTTGCAACAGTGTTATGAGGAATATCTAATAACGAGACATGTGACTAATTACTGTTTTTCTAACAGTAGTGTAAAAGAACTATCTTGCCTAAGACAGTTTCTTAGCTCCAGGGTAACCCAGGATCATGCTCTTTAAGGAGAGTTTGTTATTTTGCAGCTAAACGTAAATGACAAGAAGTGCTTGTGTTGTGTATATTTTCTAACAGAGAGCCGTATAGACATGATTTCATTTCAGCCTTACCTCATCCCCTTTGAAACAAAGAAGAGTAGACCTGAAAATTCCCTTTTTAGCCAAGGGAAGCTGAAGTGACTTACAAACTTGGCTGAGCTTCTGAGTCAGCTAGGGAGCTTAAAAAAAAATACAGATTGCAGAATCTTAATGAATTAAATTATCTGAGACGGTAGAGCCTAGGGAATCTGTGTTCTCAGCCAATCCTTTGACTTCTAATTCCTCTTTATGACCTATGAGCAGTTTTTCTTTACCCCAGAAGTGGGAGTAATGAGAAGTTGTTCCAGGTTAAGAGACTTGTTGGTGCTTAGGCAGGGAGTTCACGATAAAGCCTGGTGGTGCCTGGGTACTGTGTGTAAGCACACGCTCTTCATGTGGTCAGTGTGCAAGTTAGAAATCATTTGCGAAGAGCTGTGGGGTTTCACAGGGCAACTGAGAAGTCATATACGAAAAGTCTTTTGGAACCTGAAAAATCAAACATCTTGGATCAAGGAGCCCTGTGTAGTAAGTTGATCTGAGTTTTGCGACAGCGGTGTTTGCAGTAGACTCTAAAGTGAGAAGCTAGGGTCAAATCCTATCTCTTCCACATATTGCCTTTGTGATCTTTGGGTAGAATTGCTGTGCCTGTGTCTTCTCATCTGTGAAATAAAAAGAAGGAGGGTGCCTCCCAAGAATGTCGTGAGCATTAACTGAGCTAGCACACATGAACGTCTGTTCAGTGCCAGGCACGTGGTAGGTGGCAGTGCCCCAGGAGCTCTTTTATGCAAACAGTGCCCTCCTCTCCTGCATCCACACAGACGTGCCTCTGAAGCAGGAGAGGTACTGAGATGCACAGAGGTTTTCCCTCACGTCACCCAGGGAGATGGTGGCAGAGCTAGAACTAGAATCAGAGAATCCCAACTTCCACGACAGCAGCACCCTGGCCGTCAGCCCAGACCCGCCTCCCACTGATTGCTTTGGTTTAGCAAAACATCTGTGAGTTGCCGTCAGCCCCCCGCACTGCTGTGTGGTTGGCAGAGTTCCATGCCGGCCGCTGAGTCAGCTCATAGCTGGATCCTGCCCTGACAGTGCTGGGAAAGTTCAGGCCCGAGGCGGCTGGGCTGCCCCCGCCTTGGCAGCTGGCCAGACTCTGCGTGTGTGCGGTCGTTCCTAGAAAGTGCAGCCGCATGCGAGGAACAAGTGGAGCTCCAGAGCCTGTCTGTCTTCAGGAAGTGTAGCAGGTGTTGAGGTCAAGCAAGCCATTAGAGCTTTGAAAAAAGAGACTCTTCGGAACTGGCGTGTGCACGCACACACGTGTGCACGGTGGCAGGACACCCAATGCCAAGTTTCAGATGCCTGCAGCCCTGTGACTACACAGCTCTGTGTTCAGAGGGCTGGCCGTTGGCATTTGAGACCGTTTGAGTTCATTTTAAGTTTCTGAAGCATACTCACTAATTATAGACTGCCTGGCAGAGCACCTGCCAAAATGTTTTTTAAATGCCAGAGTAGCTGAGGCCTAATCCCTCACCCTAAATTTACCTTCCCCCTGGATTTGGAGATCAAGAACTGGATTGGGGGCGTTGGGTAACAATGACTTAAAACCCTACACGTGCACCTCCTTTTCCTCTTTTGAATTTAATTTTTTGAAATCAATTTGGTCTGTGCTCTCTTTGTCTAAATCCTGCCTTTCAAGGAGTAAAATATTAATAATATGCTTGGGGACTTAAAATTTTTTTTAGTTATGCTTTGGAAGGAGGAATAAAAAAAATAATATCATTGGGGAGAACCTATAGAAAACCTAATAGAAAAGCTATGAGACTATCTTTTTTTTTATTATTCAAAGTCTTTTGTTTCTTTATGTAATTAACTTTGGGAGAGCAGATATTGAGTACCCTTGCTCTAGCAACAGTTACAAAGACCTTTTACAGTTGACACAGATCTTATTGTTCGTGTGATACAGTGTCCATCTTGTTCTTTAAACGACAAACTTTTACAGAGGCTGCTTTGTGCCAGGCCTGTGCTCCATGAAAGAAGGCATGTTTCTCCCTCAGGGAGCTCACGGTCTAGCAGTGGCACTATGGGAACCTTTAGGGGGCTTGGAACTTGGGTTGCAATAATTTGATTCTGTCCTGAGTCTGCCTAAACTCAATCACCCAATCTGTGCTATGGTGCAGATATTTTAAAACAGGGTTTTGTTTCAAACATTCACAAATCAAAGTAAAAAAAGCTAATTTTGTCTACACCTTAGCATAGCTTAGCAAATCAACAGGAATACTCAAAAGTATCTTGCAAGTTTTTTGGGAGGGCAGGGGAAGGCATCTGCCAACTGAAAAGCAAAACTGGAAAAGCTTAAGGACTCCATAGCTTATTCTTTGTTTCTGAAATCCCTTTCTTAGAACACATACAACCAAAATTATTTTATGGATTCTCTCTGAAGAAAATCTTAGAAAAATATTTGTTTCTCAAGTCCTGGATGGTTCTACAGTATTCTCTGACACCAGAGCGGCGGGAAAATGGATAACACCATTGAGCCAAGCATTCTAAAACCCATCAGATTTTGATGGGCAGAGTAAATAATTGTAAAACAAGACAACAAAGAACCAAGTGTCCCTTCTCTTAAAGGAGATCACACAGCCAACTAGCGGGTGTTGCTGGCCTTTTAGGGGTGGCCTTCTGTCCTCCTGGTGGAGGGAGGCCCAGGCAGTATAAGCTTTGTCTGTTTTGAGCCCATGAGAGCCCATTAGTAGAGCTAGGTTTCCAGAAGGACGGAGACCCCTTCCATAAAATAGAAAGATGAACGATGGTTTGATAGACGTGTGTGGGCTAGAGTGTATGTGTCTGATTTTCTGCATACTTTGGCAGTCACTTTGGTTACTGCATGTGGCTGTGATCCAAACACAGGCTTAAGATAAGCCCCATGTTTGGGTCACAGCCAGCTCAGTGCAAAGCACTGGGAGTCATTGCTCAATAAACGTTGGCTTCCCTCCTCGTCTCCTCCCCTCCTTGCACGTTTTACAGGGTTTTGTTTCAGGATTGCTTTCTAAGATAGAAAAGTTTAATTTCAGAAAACTTGCAATTAAAGAATTCGTAACACTTCTTAAAGCTTGCTGATCATATGTGTTAACGAGGATGGGGTATTGCCAATTCCAGACACCTCAAAGCTGCTTGGGGTACCCTCAGCTGGTGGCAGCTGTGTGAGTTCCCTCTGAATTTGTTGGAGTACCACCTCTAGGGTACAGAAGCACAGGATGCTCCATGGCAAATGTTAAGAATCAGTCATGTTAGATGGACACTGGGAGACAAAGGGAATGTGATTTGAGAAGAGGAAATTTTGTTTTCTTGCCTATTCTTATAACCATGTACAAAATCAATCTCATCTTAACTATGAGAGATGACTTCGTGCTGGCCAAGTAGCAAAGAGGCTACTGCCAATTTCTCCCAATGCTGTGACTGTTCTCCAGAATCTATCCCTCTAACTAAAGTGTGGTCCCTTGGGCTAGGCCTCCTTTTCTTGGTACGTACTCCATGACTATGGAACAGTTGAGGCTTTTTGTAAAATTTGTGCAGAATACTGCCTGAGAAAGAAAATGCTTGCAGACTTTCCCTACTTTCTATGTAGGGCTATCTTGCATGCCTTGTTTTTTTTTTAATTTTACTTTTAATTTTTATTTTACAGACAGAGTCTCGCTCTGTCACCCAGGCTGGAGTGCAGTGGTGCCATCATAACTCACTGCAGCCTCAAGCTCCTGGGCTCAAGCGATTTTCCTGCCTTAGCCTCCCAAGTAATTGGGACTTTTAGGCATGTAGTACCTCACCCGGCTGTCGTTTCTAATTTCAGTGTCCTTTTTGAATTCCTGTCTGTTTTTTGTAGTCATCTGGATGAAGAGACTGTCACTTGGAACAGGATTGGGGCCTAGAACTTGAGATCTTTTGCGTGGCTCTATCAAGTGATTCTTCCAGCCCAGCATACCACGATGTCTATGGTGATTTGTGAGAGAGCTTGGTTGCCCTTCTGGACATTAACCTCAAAAGGTCAAGGCATAAATATTTGGCAAACTTGTTACTTAGTAGCAGATTTAAATAGTAAATCAGCTTTCATTTTGGAGCCAAAAGATACGGTTTTAGATCCTACTTCCACCACTTGCTTGCTGTAGTACTTTGGACAAATAAATGTCCTAACGTACCTCTCTGAACCCATGCATCCATCTAGTCCAGAGGATGATAATCCTCTCCCATCATCCTTAGGAAGCTATTTTAAAGATATTACAAAGATGAAAAATATGAGTTTGAAAGAGCTTTGTAAAATGTTTACCAGGAGGCGGCTCATGCCTGTAATCCCAGCACTTTGGGAGGCCGAGACTATATAATTTTTCAGTCTTTATGACTTTTATAGGTATGAGCTCCAAAAATCTTAGACACTACTCTAAAACAACTCCTTTTCAAGTTTTCTAGAACTATGACCAAATTCTAGTGTTCTGAAGTTCTCTGAAACCTTTCAGGATTATCTGAGTTTAAACCATGGCACTTTTGAAGCTGCTGCTTTCCATATTAACATAGGGATATGTACATATTTTTCCTTTAGGTAGAAGTAATCATTATTGATACTAAGTTCTTATAAATTCATGATCACTGAATTAATTTGAATCTTTATCCTTTTTACCAAATACTGATCCCTCCACATGTGTCCCAAATCCCATCCCCTCCTAGATTTTTAGGGACTTGTTTCATCAGTGAACACTTCTATTTCTTGACTTTTGGACTCATTCTCTTCTGAAGCCTTCTCCGCATTCGCACATCTTGTATCTCCCAAACTTAAGGAAAAAAACCCCGAAACCTTCTTTAATCCTAAAATCTGTCTCATTCACTTATTAACAAGGAAATGAGAGATCACCTTAAAAATTTTTCTTGACCACACATTATTGCCAGCTTTTTCTCTATTCCTAACTGTCTCCCCTCTCCCTGCAACAAAGCTTCTTAAAGGAGTTGTTTGTACTCCTTGCTTCCAATCCACGTTGCTGCCTCCTACTCACTCCTCAACATACGCCAGTCTGATCTCTGTCCCTTGCGTGTCCCTGAAGTTCCTCTTGCTGAGATCTCCGATCACCGCCATGTTGCTAAGCCCAGCCTGCGTGGCCTTATTTGTTTTCTCAGCATTATTGAATACAGTGGACCACTCCCTCCTTGAAACATGCTCCTCTTTTGCTTTCCGGCCCCTCATTCTGCTAATTTCCTTTAACTCTTTCTCTTCTGTCTGGCCTCTAGAATGCCATGTTTCTCAGGGCTCACTCCTAGGCAGTCTTCTCTGCATGCTCTCCCTAGGCGGTTTCTTTCATTCCTACGGCTTTAATTGCTATGTACAAGCCAGTGGCTCCAATGTATATTGTTTGAGCCCACATTTCTTTATTTTTATTTTTTACTTTTTTCCATCCCTTCACCCGGCCCCCTCACCTCATACCATCCTTATCTCCCCAGGCCCCCTCACCCCCACCAGGCCCCCTCACCCGAGGCCCTCTCACTTCCCAGCCCACCCAGACCCCCACTGAGCCCACATTTCTATCTGAATTCAATGCATGTGTCCCCAGCTACCTGCTTGGCATTTCCATTTAGATGTTTTACTGGCCTCTCAAGTTTAATACATATAAAACTGAACTCTCGATTTCCAACCTACTCCCCCACAGTTATTTCCTCCTTTGCTTTCGTTCTCCGTAAATGGCGTTTCTACCCACTGACACATTCGTATCAGAAACCTTAGAGTTGACTGTCTTTCTCATACTTCCTACTCTGTCACTCCTCATGTCCAGGCCATCACCAAGTCTTAGCAGTTCTCTGATCTAAATACCTAGAATCCTTCCACTTCTCTCTTTCTCCACCATCACCTACTTGTCCAAGCTACCCACCTACTGCTCTCAACAGGTTTTTGTGTCACCTCCCACCCACCCATTCTAATCCGCACTCTACACAGCTGCTAGAGTGAGATCTTCTAAAAAATGCATCAGATTATTTCACTCCTTTAATGCCCTTTGAGTATAATGTCAGTTTCTATAATTATAAAATTCAAAATCTACATGGTCTGACCCCTGTCTACTTCTCCAGCCTTATCTTTGACAGTCTCCTGACCTATCACTCTGCTCCAAGCACCCTGGCCTTTGCATATGCTCGTTTTCTGCCTAGAACATTCTTGTCCATACTGACTCTGACCCAGCCTTTAGTTCTCACCTTTAACCATCGCTTTGTCGGAGGCACTGTTTTCACTCTAAGTGTAGATCAGGTTCTCCTGTTACATGCTGCGTTGAACATTATACTTTTATATTTGTGTGGGTGGTTGTTTGATATTTGATTTCCATACTGGATGGCAAGTTCTCAGAGGACAGGAACCATGTCTGTTTTGGTTATCATTGTACCCCAGCACCCAACACAGCGATGGCACATAGTAGGCACTCAATAAATATTTGCTGCTTCTACTTTCTTTTAATTTACTCTGTTCGTTTTTTTATGTGAATAAAAATAGACTTTAAAAATAGCCGTTATTTTTTTAGAGCAGTTTTAGGTTCACAGCCAAATTGAACAAAAGGTACGGAGATTTCTCATGTGCCTCCTCCTTCCTCCCATGCACAGCCTCCCGTATTATCACTGTCCTGCACCAAAGTGGTACCTTTGTTAGAGTCCATGAACCTATATTGATGTATCATTGTTACCCAAAGACCACAGTTTACTTTCAGGTTCATTCTTGGTATTCTCTTGGATTTTAACAAATGGATTATGACACATACTCACCATTATGGTATCATACAAAGCAGTTTCACTGCCCTAAAAATCATCTGTGCTTCCCCTATTCATCCTTCTGCTGCTCCCCACTAACCCCTGGCAGCCACTGATCCTTTTATTGTCTTCATGGTTTTGCCTTTTCCAGAATCATTCAGTATGTAGCCATTTCAGATCGGCTTCTTTCACTCAGTAATATGCATTTAATGTTCCTCTGGGTCTTTCCATGGTTTGGTAGCTCATTTCTTTCTAGTGCTGAATAATATGCCATTGTCTGGATGTACCACAGTTTATTTATCCATTCGCCTACTGAAAGACAGCTGCTTCCAAGTTTTGGCAATTATGTATAAAGCTGCTGTATACATCCATATGCAGGTTTTTGTGCGGACAGAAGTTTCAGTTCATTTGGGTAAATACCAAGTAGTGAGATTGCTGGATTCTGTGGTAAGGGTATTTTCAGATTTGTAAGAAACTGCCGAACTGTCTTTCAAAGTGGCTGTACCCATCGGCAGTGAATGAGAGTTCCTATTGCTTCACATCCTCACTAGCATTTGGTGTTGTTAGTGTTTTGGAATTTTGGCTGTGTTTCTTGTTGTTGTTGTTTTGTTTTGTTTTTGTGAGATAGGGTCTTGCTCTGTCGCCCAGGCTGGAGTACACTGTGGCACAATCATACATAGCTCACTGCAGCCTCCAACTCCTGGGCTCAAGCAAGTCTCCCGGCTCAGCCTCCTGAGTAGCTAGAACTACTAGGGCTACAGGTGCTCACCACCACACTCAGCTAATTTTTTTTTTTTTTGTTTTTGTTTTTGAGAGACAGGGTCTCATGTTGCCCATTCTGGTCTTGAACTCCTGGCTTCAGGTGATCCTCCCACCTCAGCCTACTAAGTAGCTGGGACTATAGGCACATACCACCATGCCTGGCTAAGTTTTTTATTTTTTGTGGAGATGAGGTCTCACTATGTTATGCAGGCTGGTCTTGAACTCCTGGCCTTAAGCAACCCTCCTGCCTTGGCCTCCCAAAGTGCTGGGATTACAGGTGTGAGCCACTGAACCTGGCTATTGGTTACTTTTAGACTGTAATTTGTATTTTTTGTCTTTTATACTACAGGCATATCCCAGTGATAATGCAGATTTGGTTCCAGGCCATCGTAATAAAGAAAATATCGCAATAAAGCGAGTCACACGAATTTTTTTGGTTTCCCAGTACATAAAAAAGTTACATTTACACTATAGTCTATTAAGTGTGTAATAGTATTATGTCTAATAAAATAATGTACATACCTTAATTAAAAATTACTGTGTTGTTAAAAAATGTTAACAATCATCTGAGTCTTCAGTGAGTCGTAATCTTTTTGCTGGTGGAGGGTCTTGCCTCGATGTTGATGGCTGCTGACCGATCAGGGTAGTGGTTGCTGAAGCTTGGGGTGACTGTGGCGATTTCTTAAAATAAGACAACAGTGAAGTTTGTTGCATTGATTGATTTTTCCTTTCATGGAAGATTTCTCTCTAGCATGCGATGCTGTTTGACAGCATTTTACCTGCAGCAGAACTTCTTTCAAAATTGTAGTCAGTCTTCTCAAACCCTGCCGCTACTTTATCAACTAAGTTTATATCGTATTCTAAATCCTTTGTGTTCATTTCAACAATGTTCATAGCATCTTCGCCAATAGAGTCCATCTCAAGAAACCACTTTCTTTGCTCATCTGTAAGAAGCAACTCTTCATCCATTCAAGTTTTATCATGAGATTGCAGCAGTTCAGTCAAATCGTCAGGCTCCACTTCTAATTCTGGTTCTCTTGCTACTTTCACCACATCTGCAGTTACTTCCTCCATTGAAGTCTTGAACCCCTCAAAGTCATCCATGAGGGTTAAAATCAACTTATTTCAAATGCTGATATTTTGACCTGCTCCCATGAATCATGAAATGTTCTTAATGGCATCTATAATGGTGAATCCTTTCCAGAAGATTTTTTTTTTCTTTTTTACATTTGTTTTTTTTTATTTTTTATTTTTTTTAATTATTTATTTATTTATTTATTTATTTTTTTGAGACAGAGTCTCACTCTGTTGCCCAGGCTAGAATGAGTGCCATGGCGTCAGCCTAGCTCACAGCAACCTCAAACTCCTGAGCTCAAGCGATCCTCCTGTCTCAGCCTCCCGAGTAGCTGGGACTACAGGCATGCACCACCATGCCCGGCTTTTTCTATATATATTTTTAGCTGTCCATATAATTTCTTTCTATTTTTAGTAGAGACGGGGTCTCACTCTTGCTCAGGCTGATCTCGAACTCCTGAGCTCAAACGATCCGCCCACCTCGGCCTCCCAGAGTGCTAGGATTACAGGCGTGAGACACCGCGCCCGGCCCAGAAGATTTTTAATTTGCTTTGCCCAGATTCATGAGAGGAATCTCTATCTATAGCAGGTATGGCCTTATGAAGTGTATTTCTGAAATAATAAACCTTGAAAGTTGAAATTACTCCTTGATCCATGGGCTGCAGGAAGGATGTTGTATTAGTAAGCATGAAATAACACTAATCTCCTTGTACATCTCCATCAGAGCTCTTGGGGTAACCAGGTCCATCGTCAGTGAACACTAATATTTTGAAAAAGATCTTTTTTTTGTCTAAGCAGCTCTCAACAGTGGGCTTAAAATATTGAGTAAGCCATGCTGTCATCCAGGCTTTATTGTTCCATTTGTAGAGCACAGGCAGAGTAGATTTATCATAATTCTTAAAGGCCCTACGATTTTCAGAATAGTGAGTGAGCATTGATTTCTCTCCAAGTCGCTAGATGGAATAGCCTCTAAAAAGAAAATCAGCCTGTCCTTTGAAGTTTAGAAGCTAGGCATTTATCTCTCTCTAACTATAAAAGTCCTAGATGTCATCTTCCAATAGAAGGATGTTTCGTTTACATTGAAAATCTGTTATGTAGTGTAGTGACCTTCATCAGTGATCTTAGCTAGATCTTCTGGATAACTTGCTGCAGCTTCTACGTCAGCACTTGCACTTTTATGTTATGGGGATGAGTTTTTTTCTTAAACCTCATGAACCAACCTAGCTTCTGACTTTTCTTCTGCAGTTTCCTCACCTCTTAGCCTTCATAGAATTGAAGAGAGTTAGGGCCTTGCTCTGGATTAGGTTTTGGCTTAAGGGAATGTTATGGCTGGTTTGAGCTTCTATTCAGACCACTAAAACTTTCTTCATAACAGCAATAAGGCTGTTTCACTTTCTTATTCATGTGTTCACTGGAGTAGCACTGGAGTAGCACTCCGCACCCCATACCTTAAGGACAGTATAGAGTAGCACTTAATTTCCTTTAATAACTGACTTTTCCTTTGCATTCACAATTTGGCTAACTGGAGCAAGAGGCCTAGGTTTCAGCCTGTCTCAGGTTTCAACATACCTTCCTCACTAAACTTAATCATTTCTAGCTTTTGATTTAAAGTGAGAGGAGTGCAATTTTTCCTCTTACTTGAACACTTACAGACCATTGTAGGGTTATTAATTGACCTAATTTCAATATTGTTGTGTCTCAGGGAATAGGCCTGAGAAGAGGGAGAGAGATGGGGGAACAGCCAGTTGGTGGAGCAGTCAGAACACAATGCAACATTTATCAATTAAGTTTGCTGTCTTAATTGGACATGGCTCTTGGCTCCCCAAAACAATTAAAATAGTAACAGCAAAGATCACTGATCACAGATCACCATAACAGATACAGTAATAATGAAAAAGTTTGAAATATTGCAAGAATTACCAAAATGTGACCCAGAGACATGAAGTGAGCACATGCTGTTGGAAAAATGGCGCCGATAGACTTGCATGAAGCAGGGTTGCCACACACCTTCAGTTTGTAAAAAACACATTATCTGCAAAGTGCAATAAAAGCACAGTGAGGTGTGCCTGTGCCTTCAAACATTAGTACCTTAGAAATTCTAGTTTTAACTTCTACTTCTCCAGTCCCTTCTTCTAGTTTATAGTGGCTGATATTTGAGTTCCAATTTGTTTTAACCCCTCTCCAAATTAGTTTTTTGCCCTAACACTCATTATTTATTTAGACTTACCAAGTTTATCTGTTTTTTACTCACCATTGCTTGTATCCTACTCTTTTCCTCTGGGCTCACTTTCCTTTTTCCTTCTTTACTAACTTTTTAAGCAGGGATTTATATGTGATAAACTCAATGTTGGTATAACTGAAACTTTTTTTTATGTGATGCTTAATTTGCTCTGACTTTTATATAGTTGTTCATAGCTTTAGATTGACCATTATTTTCCTTAACACTTTGATGATGAGATTTCATTGTCTCTTAGCAACTACTTTTGTTGTTAAGTCTTTTATCAGTTTGTTACCTTTATGAATCTTTTTCTCTCCTGTTGCTTTTAAGATTTTTTTTCTTTTTGACTCTGATTTTGCATTTTCACTACAGTATTCTAGGTTTGGACTTACTTTTATTTATTCCACTTGGTCTTTGATCTGCTCCTTCAACCTGATTTGTGTCCCTTTTTTTTTTTCTTGGCCACTATTTTTTCTTGACTAGTGTTCTAATAGAAGGTACTTGAACCTTCTCTGGTTTTCTGTACATCTTTTCTTTTATAACCTTATCTCTTTATGTCATTCTCCTGCATTCTGGAATATTTTCACATTCAATTTTCCAATTTCTAATTCTCTTTTCAGCTCTGTCTATTTTGCTTCATAGCTCTTTAAAAAATGGTTTGTCTTAATTATTGTGTTTATTTATAAATTTTTTGGCATTTAAAAATCTGCCTTTGTTTACTATTTCTATTCTTTCCTTTAGCTCTTTGAACATCTTTAACTTCTGAAAATTTTATATTATGGAATTGCTAAAACAGTATGGAAAGTTTTTTTTCCATTATCTCTCTGTATGGAACATCATGGAAATTTGAAACATACAAAAGAAGAGAGAATGGTAATGAACTGCCTGTGTCCTTTTACTCAGCTTTCAACAAGAGTCAACATTCTGCCATTCTTTTTAAACATGAGTATTTTAAAGATACTTTTAGATTCTAGTATTATCTTTAATTCTTGGGGTTCAAGTTCTCCCTGTGTTGTGTGACTCTCCTTATGATGGTTTATTTCCTCTAGTGGTGGTTTTTGTTTTTGTTTTTTTTCAGTGTAAGCTTATTTTCAGTGGGGGATTTGTTTCTATGGTAGTCCCATGTGCCTTGGATGGTAGAAGCATTCCTAAGGGGAGTTTTGTTTTTCCCTCTTCTGGGGCTCCACAAGTTTTACTGTTTGCATTGGTTAGGTAGTGTGAATTTAAAGTCGACATCTGTGCCTAGTTGAGAACCTAGTTTCCATAGACACCTTTTTTTATACGAGGCCCCTGGAAGATGGGAAGGTTCCTTGTTTCTCCTCCAGGCTGGCGGGCGCTTTTTCCAGGCCCAGTTTATGGTGGGTAGTGGATGTAGCCCTTCATGGCCTCTGGCTTTGTGCAGTTATTTCAGTTCTGTTTCCTGGCACACAGGAGACCTGCAGCCTGGACACTTCTCCCGTGACAGTGATTAAATCCCCCCAGTCCTCAGCCCTCCACTTTTAAGAACCATATCCTGTCCCATTCTCTCTTGAGCCTTCAGCTTTGGCACTTGCTTGCTGCTCGCTGATTTCTTCCTTTTTGTTTCTGGCACTGTGGACTCTGCTTGTTTTCTTGGTTTCAAGCTTAGCTATGTGCGTAGGGGGTGCAGTGTTAAATTTTATCTAGCATTCTGTGGGGAGGGAGAGAGGGAGGGAGGCTGTAGAGTTCCTCTACATCGGACTATCCTCACTCATGGTTTTGTTTGCTGCTTTGATTTCTTGTTTTTGTTTTTTAATAGCTAAGACTTTTCAACCTCCCTTATGTCAAGTACTGGCTTTATTTTATTGTGTGTGTGAGGCTGAGCCTAATATTCTTCCCATAGGGTGTTTGTTTTATTTACAGATGAGGAAAGAGAGGTAAAGTTGGCTGCCTGTGATCTCACAGTTGGGAAGTCCGGCAGTGAATCCAGGCAGTCTGACTTCCAGCTCCAGCTCCATACCTCTTCTTGCTTCAGTCTTTTCTCAGTGGTTTCATTACTCTGAAAGTAATTTTTATTTGGTTTTTTTTTTTTCTTTGTTCGCAGGCAATTTCAGAAGGAATTATTTGTTTTTTCTGATTGTGAAAGTAATTCAGGTTCATTTTAGAAAACATGAAAAATATAAAAATTTATGAAAAAGTGATTTTATATTTTTATAATCACCACAACCACATAACTTAGACGTGATTGTAAAACATTTATTGTATTTCCTTTGTGTTTTGGAGAAAAGTGCCTATTATAACAGGTTAAAAAAAAAGAAAAAAGAAAGAAAAATGCCTATTATGGGTATATTTTAAAATTTTATATACAATTTTGTGCCCAACTTTTATCATCTAACAGACCACCAGCAATTATTAAAATTTATTTTAAGGCATTATTTAAAAATATTTTAGCTTTTAAAATATATTACAGAAGTAATAACTCAAATAATTTTAGAAATATAGCAGTGTGTAAAGTAAAAGTCATTCTGACTCTTCAGGGATACTTGTTAAGTTTGGTCTGCACCTTTTTGGAACTTTCTGTATTCATAAATATATATATATATATATATATATATATATTTTTTTTTTTTTTTTTTATTAAAGACAGGGTATCTCTCTCTCTGTTGCCCAGGCTAGAGCACAGTGGCATCATTGTAGCTCACTGCAACCTCAAACTCTTGGGTTCAAACGATCCTCTTGCCTCAGCTTGCTGAGTAGCTGGGACTACAGGTGTACACCACCACACCTGGCTAATTTTTCTATTTTTAGTAGAGATGGGGTCTCGCTCTTGCTCAGGCTGGTCTCAACCTCAAGCAATCCTCCCACCTCAACTCCTAAAGTGCTAGGATTACAGGCGTGAGCCACTGTGCTCAGCCATTCACAAATATATTTTGTTTGTTTTTAACAAAAATTAGAACTCTGCATATTGTTCTACCACTTGCTTTTTTACTCAAGGCTATGGCAGTCCTCCATGAGTGTTCATGAAACTCTATTTATTCATGCCATTATAATCATTTATTTCAAAATCATATAAGTAACATCAGTAGGTACTCATGAAAATTAAAACCATATAGAAAAATACAGAGTAAAAATTCATAGTTTAAAAAAAAATATTATAGCATCCTGTTGCCTATCCTGCATCCTTCTCCCCACGCCCTTTCCAGGGAAGACCACAATTAAGAGTGAATCAGCTTCTAGGACTGTAATGTGTATTTATCTATTTAAGGGTGTAGTCACAGAACATGTGAGTGTGAGTGTACTTGTGTGTGTGTTTAGCATAAATACAGACTATTTTTGTATATGTTAAGTAACCCTATACCCTAGTGTATGTATTTCTGTGGTAGGATAGATTATTCTAGAGATTGAATTAGGAATATCAGGGAATATGTATATATATATAACTTCTTAATATATACTGTTACATTACCTTCAAAAAATGTTAATTTGCTATGCTACAATAATGTATTTTCCCAAATCTTTTCCAATGTTGGTTGTTATCCATCCTTTTATTTTTACTATTCTTTTCATGTTTGTTTGCCTTTTGTATGTGTTCTATGAATTGCCTGCTTATAGCCTATGTTCATTTTCTATTCTATTTATCTTCTTAATGATCTGTAGCAGCTCTTTGCATAGGCCCTTGTCTCTATGCATGTTCCAAATATTTTCCATAGTTTGCCTTTCAGCTTGATGTATGGTTCTTTTGCAAGTGTAGGAGTTTAAAATTTTGATGTAGCTAAATTTATTGATCTTTCTCTTTGTGGGTTCTGTCATACTTAAGAAAGCCTTTCCTTCTCCAGGTTTATAAAAGTATTATTCTTTATTCTTATTATTTTATGATTATATTTTTATGCATAGATCTTTACTACATCTGAAATTGATGAGGATTGAGTAGGGATTGAATGTTTTTAAAAAGCAATGTTTTTTTGTTTGTTTGTTTGTTTGTCTGTCCCCCTGGGTAGAGTGCAGTGAGTCATCATAGCTCACGGCAACCTCAAACTCAAGCGATCCTCCTGCCTCAGCCTCCCGAGTAGGCAGTAGGTGTACACCAGAACTTCCAGCTAATTTTATTTTTAGTAGAGACAGGGTCTTGCTCTTGCTCAGGCTGATCTTTAAGTCTTGAGCTCAAGCGATCCTCCCGCCTTGGCCTCCCAGAGTACTAGGATTACAGGGCGATGCTGTTTTTAATGGTTGCATAATGTTCTGTCACAGAGATAGGGCCTTCATGTGTTGCCCATTCCCTTAATGTCAGACATTTAGGCTGTTTCTCATTTTTTGCTCTTATGAATAAAATTGTACTGTATTTCTAGTTATTTCCTTAGGATAGATTCATACAACAGAATTACAAGATTATAAGGAGACAAGAGGTGAGGCAGTTAGAAGCAGGGACTTAGAACTGCACTTGATTCTCAACTACACCACTTGGCTTGTAACCAAGTCACTCAACTTCCTTGTGCCTTGGTTTTCTCATCTGAAAAGTGAGGATAATAATAGTATCCACCTCAGAGCATTGTACTGTTTACAGAGTGTTAAATGTTTAATACATATAAAATACTGGCATAGTACCTGGCACATAAGTACAGGCGGTCCCTGACTTGTGATGGTTCAACTTACGATTTTTCGACTTTATGATGATGAGAAAGCCATGTGCATTCATTAGAAACCATACTTCAAGTACCTATACGACCATTTTATTTTTCACTTTTGGTACAGTATTCAGTAAGTTACATGAGATATTCAGTACTTCTTATAAAATAGGCTTCGTGTTCAGTGATTTTGCCTAAGTGTAGGTTAATGTAAGTGTTCTGAACATGTTTAAGGTAGGCTAAGATATGATGTTCAGTAGGTTAAGTGTATTCATGCATTTTCGACTTAAATGATGTTTTTAACTTATAGGTTTACTGGGATGTCACCCTATCATAAGTCAAAGAGCATCTGTACTCAATTATTATTAGTTGTTCCTGTTGTTTTTATTGTGATGGGCATTTTAAGGCAAGTGACTTTGTAGAAAGATCATACCATTCTGTATTTCCAGTATGGGAATATGGGAGATCCCATTGTACCAACCCTTATTACCAATGAATTGAATATTATCATTGAAGCTTTGCTAATTTTATGTATAAATGATGGGTCTCTTTTCTTGATACACACTTTTAAATTTCTCTCTTGGACCTTAAAATTAAACTGCTATCTTTAGGAAATGGCTTATTGCCTTCTAGATCCCTTTTCTGGGGAACTTGCAGCCCACCTTCTTATAAGTATGTTCTTATTTTCCCCCCGATTCATCACTTAGCTTGTGTCGATTCTCCTAAATTTATTCCTGTTGGCTTGTTCTTCAGGTACCCACATTTATTTGAGCCCTTACTGTCTGCCGGGCCCTGTGCTGGGTGCACAAGCCTCACAGAGGAGCCGGTCACTGTCCCTGTGTGAGAGAGACTCACAGTCTGGTAAAGGTGGCAGGTAGCACAGGGACAGCTGTCACCAGAGTAGGAACGTGTATGCCGTAGTACCACCCCTGGGATAGGGGTGTTTGTTTGGGAGAAGCCCAGAAAATCTGTGAGTGGGGCTGACTGTTAAACACAAGCTAGGACTGTGTTCTGCCTGAGAAAATTGGCTCTGTGGAATCCCAAACTTGAAAATAAAGGATGGATTTTTTTTTTTTTAGTTTATAAAATAATCTATGATAGCATTTTTTTTTAAAAAAAATGTGGTGTTCCTATACATTTAACACATGTGGTTTGATTTAAAAAAAAGAAGTTTTATGAAACTTTTGTGAGCCATTGACTTTGGGCAAGTTTCCTAACCTCTTAGGTCTGTTTTCCCTTCTGTCACATTGAAGGTCCGATGAGGTTTTCCTCCCAGGCTCTCCAGCTCTGACTTCGTGCAAATGTGAGTGGAGCTCTGTGGTGTAAGTGGATGTCAGCAAGCATTATGGAAGTTCAGGTGGTAGCTCAAGTGTGGGAGTAAGCCAGAGCGCTGCCAGCTCAGATTCTGGAGAGAAAAGGGACTGGGACTTTGCTCTGTGGCACCCAGACTTGAATTGGCTGGGCCATTTCATGCCTTGGCATCAGGTTGTCCTCATCACCAGCATTACATTTTAGTTTTTTCCCTCCTTTTCTAGGAACACCCTCTTTCTGGGCAGTATTTTTGATCATTGCATGGAGTGATTCTGTGCCCAGTGGAAAGGTAGGACTGCTGGCCTGTGTCCCCCCCACACCCTGCCCCCTTTCTGCTGCCTAGTCAGAAAGGTGTCCCTTGGCTCTTTTTCCGACCCACCGAGTTTGAATTGATCTCCCTTGCTGGTAAGGGGTGGGCAGGCTCTTTCTGGTTCCTGCTAAAGTTACCTGACAGCGGAAGGTGTCCATCTGATAATTATAACTCCAGTGCTTCTGAGGCCCCAGTGATTTAGTTAAGAGCAGTAATCCTGATCTTATCAGGTGGGTTTTGTAGTCCAACAATGTTGCTTATAACAGTATCTGTTTTACTTCCTGGGGCTCCCCTCTCCTCCTAGGATTCTCCTGTAATCCTGCCCATTACCCTCTTGTGCATGTCTCATTATCTCCTGGAGTCAGCTAAAACTGGTGGGAGGGCAAAGACTGTTTTTTCTTCATACCAAGATCTGGGAATTGGACTTTTAACATTACAACATCATCAACCAGGCCAGCAGTATAAAGCAGTGACAAATGTGATATATGTAATACTCATAAGAGCCCTGGACCTGGTCAAAGATAAGGTAGTTTATATGTTGCTTATTAAAAAAAGGAAAGAAAAGGAAAAAGCTAACAGCAGCCATATTCAGCCTAAATACTTTAGTTAAATTTTGTATTTCGAAGCAGTTAATTAGATTCCTTGAGCTTGGCATCAGCCCCTTTGAAGTCTAGTGATTTTTACTAATGACTACTTTCAGATTCAGGTCCTAAAAATTTGCCTAGATCCTTGACCTTGGGGTTCATAATCTATTAGATTAGAGAGTAGACAGAATGGAAACATATTACTTTTCGGTGTCTTCAGAGAACTCTCAAGAATCTTTATAAAAGGTGGCAGGATGCGTAATGGTGATTTAAGGACAGGACAGTTTCTTGGAGGTTCCAGAATATTGGGAACCCCAGCGAAAACTTGATAGTTTAGCCCCTGTACTTTAAACCCTAAGAAAGGGTTAACTCTTGCCTTGGGGAAGAATGAGGAATGGGAACTAAAATTGCTTTGGACATCTGAGCTGTGCTTTAATAAGATATTCCAGGTGGTCAAGGAGTAATCCTAAAATAGCCTAGATACTTAATTGCTTTTAAAGTCAGGCGCTCCTGTCTCTGGGGAGGTACAGCTCTAAGGAATGCAGTGCTGGCTCCTGAGATCTTAGAGGCGTGGTCTGGTGGAGTTGGTTTGTTTGTTTTTTGGGGGGCTTTTTTTTTTTTTTCTTTTTCAAATCCTAGTAAAAAGAAAGGCCCAGGGTAGCCTTCTTGGGTCAGGAGATGTTTGTTAAGTCCCCCCTTTTCTCCTCAGGGGAAGGTTAGCAGTAAGCTTTTGGCTTCTGCCCTCACTTGGCTTTCTCTAGGGCTGTGGGATTGGTTTTGTCACCCCACCCCCTAGACAGTGGTCTATTTTCATTAGTGCTTAAAGGCTTCCTGCTTGATCCCCTGCCCAGCTTCTGTTTGCATCAGAACATACCTTTCTCACTATAAGAATTCAAATTAATCCTTCTCCTTCTCTTTCATTCCCTCGGTCCAGATCCAGTTGCTTCTCTGACTTGGCTGCATCTTAGGACAGTCTTTCTCGCTAGTCCTGTTGCTCCCCTTCCCTCTCTGTTGCTCCCCTTCCCTCCCCCGGGCCGGATTCTCGCATAGCCACCCAGCACAGTGCCAGCTTTCCCTCTTAGATCTTCAATACTGTTTACCAAAGTAATATTTTGGTGTTATAAATCATTACCAAGGGACATTAAGAATATATCTGATTAAATGAAGAGCCGTACTGCTCTCTTACCTGAAAGACTAAATATTGTGAAAGTATCAGTCCGGTGGTAATTTACTCTATAATTTCAGTGCAATCCAAATCTTTGTTGGGCTGGAGGGGCAGTGAAAAGTGATAGGTCTTGACAAGTGATTCAAAAGTGAATCTAGAAAATAAATAACAATTTTTTTAAATAATACAAACACAATTGGCTTTTTTTTTTTTTTTTTTTTTGAGACAGAGTCTCACTCTGTTGCCCAGGCTAGAGTGAGTGCCGTGGCGTCAGCCTAGCTCACAGCAACCTCAAACTCCTGAGCTCAAGCGATCCTCCTGTCTCAGCCTCCCGAGTAGCTGGGACTACAGGCATGCGCCACCATGCCCGGCTAATTTTTTCTATATATATTTTTAGCTGTCCATATAATTTCTTTCTATTTTTAGTAGAAATGGGGTCTCGCTCTTGCTCAGGCTGGTCTCGAACTCCTGAGCTCAAACGATCCGCCCACCTCGGCCTCCCAGAGTGCTAGGATTACAGGCGTGAGCCACCGCGCCCGGCCCACAATTGGCTTTTATCTAGTATATCCTAGGTGGTCAAATGTTTGTATAATTCATGAATATGATGGAAAAAATTGAAAAGTGGAAGTCCCCTATAATCCCAATCTGATTAGGTGTCTATGTACATTTATATGTGTATATATTTTTCCAACACAAATGGGTCATCAGAGCAACCTAAAACATTGATTTAATCATTTGTTTTTTCTGTTTAGAAAATATCCACTGCTTCCCCACCATTCACAGTTCAGAGTTTAGATTTCCTCCTGGTATTCGATGCATCTCACAGCCTGCTTCCACCTTAAGTATTCACACTTGCTGTCCTTCCATGCTCCCTGCCCAAACATGCCTTGTTTACCCCCCACTCCGTGCTCATCTAAACTGTAAGTCTCCCCGCAGCCCCACTCTTCAAGGCCAGCTCCCAGCCTTTTCTTCCACCTCCTGGGTACTGTGTGTTTTGGCACTTGTTGCCTTGCACTACTAAATGCTATGTGTGTGTTCAGCTTGTTTTTCCAACTCTGTGGTAAAACTCCCAGTGGTGGGAACCACTTTTGTTTTTTTTTTTTTAGTTTTTTGGTATTCTCAGAAGCTTGCACAATGCTGTACCTGGGACGGATTCTCAGGAAATCTGTGTTGAATGAATTTGTCATTGGATGTTCACTTCTCAGGACAGAAAGGGCCCCTCTTGTCCCACCCTGTCTCATGTCGGATTCCACGCCATGACATCCCAGACAGATGGTCATCCAGAACAGGAAGCTTCCACCTCCTGGGAAGGCTCACTTCATTACTGGACAGTTCTAATTGTTTAAAAAAAAAAAAAAATCCTTCTTCTGTAGACCTGAAATCCTCCTTCTGGTAACTTCTGCCCAGTCACTATAATTTTGCCCTCTGGGGCTTTAGAGAGAAGAAAAGTAAAGAAAAGAAAAAAAAAAAAAAAAAAAGCCTGATTACTCTTCCACAAGGCAACCTTTTAGTTTTTCAAAGGTCATGAATCTTTTTGTTTCCCCTCTGTCTTGTTGAGATGGGTTGGGTTCCAAGGTTGAGACGCTGGGGAAGCACTGTTTTAATTTTGAGTAGCAGTGAGGTTAGACCTTGATCCATTATTTTTTGTGTGTACATGTGTGCATGTGACAGTGCTGGCTGCCTTATTCTTCTGGTCCATTCAGGGGTGTAACCCTTTTCTCTCTCTCCTTCCTCATCCCCTGTCTCCTGGGGGAAGATGGGGCTCATCCTGCCTTGGATGATCTGTTTTGGAGGGAGGGGGAAGAAGTTAGCAATTCTTATTTCAATGCCCCCAGAACCCCAGATAACTCCCCTGGGCAAGTGTGGTTTTCGTTTGGCTGAAGTACCCAGATTAAACCAGTGAGCTAAAACAGGGAATAAAAGGACCCTCCCATTGATGGAGCTGCCCAGTGCCATGGCTTGCGCATTCTAGCATTTTGTGAACAGAGAACTTTATTCTCAATTTTTTTTCCTCCCTCTCTTCATTCCTCATCTCCCACCCAGAACACTTTCTACTATCCTTTCATCCCACGGGTGAGCCACACAGGCCTGAGTTTAAATGCTGACACTGCCCCTTAGAAGCTCTGAGACCCTGGGCAAGGTACTTGAGTTCTTTGAGCTACTGTTTTCCCATCTCTAAAATAACCACCTCTCCATTATAGAAAGAAGTGCGGAAATGCTTGTAAAGCTCCTGGTGCAGTCCTTGGGAAGCAGAAGGCACAAGACACTAGCTTCCTGCTCCCCGTTTTCCTCCCTCCAACCTTCTTTCACTACCATTTTTGAGGGATTTAAAGGCAAAACACTGTAGTTTTCCTGGGGAAAATAAGCTGAATGTGGGTATAGCAGCCAAAGCTAGTCTTGGGTGGGTATTTGGGAACAAACGGTCAGCTTCCTGTGAGCTCCTGGTGAGATCAAAGATGTTAAAAGAGAGTTCTCAAGTAGAGGGGGCTGAGAAGGCTGTAAATGGCAATAAGTGACCACTGCAGCTACTGTTGACTCCCCACACACGTTTCAGGGCTATTTAGTGCTGCTGCCTAAAGCCTGCTCCCCGGGCAGGTCCGACTTACATGCAGTCTTCGCCCTTCAACTGAAATGCTTTCCGTGTTGACCCCTCTTGATCCCTAAAATGTAAGCTGTCTCTTTTTGGGTGTGTTTCCCCCCCAGGCCATCTGCCTCTGTCGCTCCCTGCTTTCTTCCACCAATACAGTCTCAGTCAGCCACAGGCAGCATCCAAAAAAAAATTATTTCTGGGCTCATAACTCTCTAGTGGTCATACTCACACCCTATTGATAGGCCAAGAATTCTCCTGCACATAAACTCGAATTGCATAAGTGAGCCATGTTTTATAGTAGTTGATCAGAGTTAAGAACCAAGAAAATAACTGCTTAGGCCTGTAACCCTCCCAGTGAAAGGAGGAGGGGAAGACTGGAGTTGTAGGGTTGGGGGGCCCACAGGGGAGCCCATCTCTGCCTTTTCGGTAGATGTGCCAGTGCTTTCTGTGTGCTGGGGGCTGGGGATACCCAGACAGGATACCTACAGACTGGGGACATAGGGGCACGAGTAGCCAGAACGTGAGGTGACAGAGCCCAGAGCAGAAAGGTGCTGACTCTGCGGGCTGTGCAGAGGCAGGAGGCTCCTGGAGGAGATGGCGCTCCAGCTGGTCTAGGAAAGGCAGGCCGGGCTCAGGAATTACTCTCACCTCAGCCAGAACATCCTGGGAGGCGGGATCAAAGTTTAACTGCCTCAAGACAAAGAAATTAAAGCGTATCGGACATTTCTCCATCAGCGCCAGCTGAATATTTTAAGTGGACCATCTTTACCTTGGAGTTGGACAAAAGACACCCTCACTCTGGGCAACTATTTTTCCCCACGTTTCTTTCATCAGAGTGACCGAGAGTTCCTGTCTCCCTGTCTTCTGTGGACATTGAGCTGGAGGCATTTCAAGCTAAGTGGGTCACACAGAGTGGGCCGTGGCTAGTGCAAGGTGTCGCCATCCTGCTGCTCAGTTCTCATGCAGTTTGGGCAGAGCTGGAGGAGCCTGGAGGAGCTGATGGCCCCAGCCCCCGGCCTGCCAAGTCATTCTGCTCTGTTCCTGGAGCTGAGCTCTGCACGCAGGTGTTTATTTTCACACATAGTCACGTAGTGGTCACACTGGCATGCTTGTTTTCACACTCCTCTCCTGCTGCAGACAGCCCTGTCTGAGGTTGTGGGTTGTGGATTCTGTCCTCTCTACCCAGCTGAGTGTGAAATAGTTTGAGTGAGCATTCAGAGTGCCTGGAGGTTACTGTAATTAGCAAAAAAGGGTGTTTTCATCTCTCTTGGTGACTGGCAGAGAAAGAATCCTCCTGTGAACAAGAGCTCAGCTTCAGAGCTCCGGCCATCGGCCATCGAGCTGCTGCAGTAAACAGCTGACATAACAGAAGCGGCAATGATCCCCTATTAAATGTCTTTCAGCCGATAGGGGCTCCCGGGATAATTGACTTTCCAGCAGGAATTACTGGCTCAAACAAAATCACTGAGCATTAGGGCAACCTACTGAATCCTTTGAAAGGGGGAATGTAACTCTGTCTGGTTTTGCTGACCTGACAGGCATAATTCATCTTGAGTATTCATTGTGCTGGTTGCCACCAGATGACACCAGATTTCTGGTGACTGTAATTACAATGTGGGGTGAGTTTTAGCTTTTTTTTTTTTTTTTTTTTTTTTAAACAAAACCACAACGCTCCTCCTGCTTGGTTACTGGCTTCCCTGAGCTGAAGGTGCCATAGGAAGGTTTCCGAGAGTGTCTGCCTTGGGAGATGATGAGTGCACACAGTCAGATAGCATTGACTGAGCACTTCCTTACACATGTCCTTTACCAGATAAGCAGGGAAACAATTTAGTGTAGCCTGTTTCATTTCAACTGATAGGGTGTCAGTTCTTGTAGGATATACTTACCTCACTATGTGCTGAATTGCTGCTATCGGAGAGTGGGTCTGCATCTCAGAGCCCACTTTGAGTAGGGTAAGCAAAGTATGGCCCCCAAATATACCTGAATAATACCTCCTGCTTTATTACAGGAGAGGGTGGGAGAGAAAGGAATTCAACTAGGCTTTCACCTTATTGGCATGGTTTTAGAATGAGATATCCATGCAGTCCAAAGAATTTTGTGCCAAGAAACTTCTGCCTCCTCGCCCCACATGCCCTTCCCCCACCGCATACACACCCCAGCCAGCTAGGCCACATGTGTGTGCCTGTGCCTGTGGTCCTGGGGGAAGAAACAAGTGCAGGCTCTTACAGGCTCAGTGTGTCCCATCCACTGGGTCCTCCATTGACCAGTGGGTTGTGGATGAAGAGCAGTCACACCATGAGATTTCATACTCCCCAATAGCACGCAGGCTTTGGGTATATGTGTTTGTATATTTTTTTGAAGAGGTACTTAATTGGTGTGCCCGGCTATCGGCTCTGTTGGGGACAAAGACACCTTTGCTGTCAAGGAGCTTACCGTATTTTGGGGGTGACAGATACTTCCAAAGTAATGTGTTAAATTCTAAGCTAGAAATGGGCAGAGATTGCTTCTAGAGTACTTAATGCAGCTGTGAGGGAAGGGAAGGCTTCCCACGGAAGAGATGCCTGGTTTGAGGAATAAGAGTTGCCTGACCTACTAAAGGTAGGAAGCCAACTTAAGGAATATAAACAAAGCCCTGTTTGCCATTTCCTCTTATTCAGTTGAATGATGTTGCTTTAACCTAAACTTAAATTAGGCTTAGGTTTTCGTAATTTCTCTAGTGAAATCTCTTTTGCCCTAGTGGCACAGAGTCTGTACCTTGGGAGCGATCTCACGCTATGTTGGCCCTCAGGAGTTACTAAGGACTTCTTACCACTAGGCTTAGGGCTTCTAATGGCAAGGCTTGGCTGAGACACTACAACTCCAAGATCCCTTTGGTCCTTTTCCCCCCACTTACAGTGTTGTGTGGGAAACCAGGCCAGGTTTCTTTACAACCTGCAGAAAAGTGGTACATCTCAGTGATG
Organism: Eulemur rufifrons; assembly: GCF_041146395.1. Taxonomy (NCBI): domain Eukaryota; kingdom Metazoa; phylum Chordata; class Mammalia; order Primates; family Lemuridae; genus Eulemur; species Eulemur rufifrons. Next base: position 22,395,652 of record NC_090984.1, on the reverse strand, counting down.
GCTTCTGGAAGATCAGCTGGGAATGCCTAGGTTCTCAGCAACCTGAGCCTTTGTGTCCTTCTCTTCCAGGATCATCAAGTAAAACTGACACCTGTCTTTCTCCAACAAGGTGAAATCTTCCCCCTGACTTCCTCTTATTCTAGAACCATACTCAAAAGCGAAAAAAGGTGTCCCTGTAAGGGTGGCAGAGGTGGTCACCTGAGCAGCCTTTTATGGTGTGAGCCAGGATAGCACCATTGCTAAGGGTCTTCATCTTCCCCCTGGATGATTGCCCTGCCATCTACCACTCATTCTCCTCCCATTCGCCTGTCAACTTTGTGTTTTGTTCCCTTCTAGAATGGTGGTGTGGCCTGGAGTGATGATGCAGATGGAGGCCGGGGAAGAGAGATCTCTCGAGATTTTGCCAAGGTCTGTAGTATTTCCTTTGTCATAAAGATAGGGACAGTTCTGCAGTGAGTAGTTGTGTCTGATTCACAAGGAATAAGGACAGGAGTGGCCAATGAGTCACATTTGTAGATATTTAGATGGTTGTAGTAGCTCTGATATAAGATTTCCTGCAGCAAGATGGAATTTTTCATTGTGCTTTTTCTTGGGGGATCGGGTATTGCAGCTGTATGAACTGGACGGTGATCCTGAAAGGAAAGAGTTCCTGGATGACCTCTTCGTCTTTATGCAAAAGAGGGGTGAGTGTGCCGTCTACTCATCATTCCAGTTCAGTGAATATTTATTGAGTGCCTACTGTGTGCTAGTCACTGCTAGCCGTCTTTGGACAAGAGACATTTATTTACTGCTGATGGGTTCTGGATTTAGCCAGATAATTTACAGCCAGATAAAAGGGGGCAGAGAGGGCCATGGCAAAAAAATGGATGGAACGATCATCCGCATTTTGCCCTGCTTTATCTCTGTCACTCTTCTTCTAATTAACTGGTCTCTGGAGTCATTTCAAATTCAAACATACTTTTATTTTAGCCTTATAGATGCCTGGGCTTCACTTATACTAGCATGTGGGGCTTCTTGTTGGTATATCTAGTCTTATAGAGACTGAGAAAGGTAAGTGAAAGAATCGAGGCCACTCAGTTTTGGGGAGGGTCCGAAATGATCCATGGGAAGGAAAGGCCAACTCTTTTTTTCTTATCTGTTGGCTTTTGATTTTTGCATTCACTGGCTTGGTTGGAACATTCCTGCAGTTTAATTGTAGGGTACAATAGCATCTGCTTTATAATGCACCCTCCCAATTCTCTGTCCTCTTCTCCTCACCCCTCACCCCACCCCCCCAGTAGCCATCTCCACTGTGGACCATGGTGTGACTGAGTCTTGAGCCCAGTCTCTCAACTTTCTGGCTTTGTATCCCATCATAGCAATGGGTTCACCAGCTGGGGCAGCTCTCAGGAAGCATGGCCAGAACCCCAGCCTGTCTAGGAGAAGGTCACCTGTGTGGCTCCCCCTTTATCACCCTCAGGACAAAGCAGTAGGAGAGAGATGTTCCCACCAAACTCTTCCCCAGGATCCTGCTTGTATCTGATCATGCATCCCTCAGTGTCTGTGTCAGCAACTTTATTGAGACCTGGGAATGAAATCCTCCACCGAGGTATAATGGCAGCCCCCAGCAGTTACATATTCTGAGTTAACTTCTCTCCCTCTCTCCCCCTCTCCCACCTCTCCCCCTCCTCCTCCCCCCTCCTCCTCCCTCTCCTTCTCTCCCTCCTTCTATCTCCTTCCCCTTCCTTTACCTTCCAAAGCCTTATTGCCTTTTTGGTGGCATAGGTGTTACTGCTGGTTTGCATAAAAGGGCAATTGAAAGTTTTGAGTCTTGGTCCCCCGCAATCTCCAAGCCTATCAAAGCAATCTAAGCAGCCTTAATTAGTTTACTCCTCCAACTGTTATCTGGCGCTGCATGTATCAGTAAAAACAAGAATATAATCCTGAAAGATAATGTGACTGGCAGCAAAGAAACTCCCTAGTTGCCCTGCAAGAGAGAAATCCATTTAATACTTCGGTCTCCCCTTCCAATTACCTTTTAATTATTTACGAGCTCCGCAGGCCCAGCTGGTACAAACCCAGGAGCTGATCCTGTCTCAGAGGGGCTGCCATAGCAATATAGATTTTAATCAGTAGTGTAGCTCCACGGCTTTATTTTCTACTTTACTGTTTTTCTCCCTTCCCAGAAGGATTTTTAAAGGAAAATGGAAGTTAGATCAGCCGAGAGTGGAGATCAGTAATTGTTTACTACTGTATGTCCCCACTAGATGAGGAGCTTCTCGAGGACAGCCACTTTTTCATTCCTTTGTGTCCCCCATGCTAGCACAGGGCCAGGTGAAAGGTGCTCAGGACGTGTTTGCTGTATGAGCAGTCTTGTTGGTTTTCTTGACTCAGCTTGCCGCATGCAGGGTAGGTCAGCTGCCCTATAATTGAGGGTCGGAAGCAGAAAACAGGCTTTGCTACATATCCTGCTATTCTGCAATAGTCTGTGGAAGAGCGCAGTGCTACCTAGTATATTTCTGAGTAAACCCAGAGCAGGAGTGAGTGACTCCCTTTGATAATGTCAGTTTACCATTATTTGGGTCCTGAGTAAGTCTTTGTCCTGTCTTCAGCACTTATGTCAGGTATTTCACTGTTTGCTGACATTACCAATAGAAAGGAGACTGTTCAGTCTGCTACTTGTTAGTTACTCTAATATGAGGTTTCTCAGCCTTAGCACTGTTGACTTTTGGGACAGCATAGTCCTTTGTTGTGGGGGCTGTCCTGTGTAGGATGTTTAGTAGTATCTGTGGCCTTACCCACTAGATGCCAGTAGCAAGCCCCAGTCATGACAACCAAAAATGTCTCTAGACATTGTAAATATCTCCTGGGGGACAAATTCACGCACTGTCAAGACCATAGAAGGATGGGAAAGAGAGTAAGGATCTAAAGTTTCCTCTGCAGAGGAAAACTCTTTATGGAAGTCATCTTACCTCCAATCAGGTACCTGGGAGTGGGGCTGTGTTAGGTGGTATTACGAGCTCCCCTCCTGTGAGTGAGTGTCAAAGGAATGGATGCAGGGACCGCATCCTGGGCTGGAGTGCAGAGAAGGCCTCTGGGAGGAGCCATGCCTCCCGTGTATTGGAGGCAACCCCATAGATGGAGGCAGAAATGCTGGGGCACCTGTGGCCCTGGACAGGTGGAGGAACTCTTGTCTGTGGCCTGGAATCAGAGGCTATCCTGGGTTGGTCAGCTGGCACCAGAATCTGAACAGCCGTGTTTGGCCAAGAAGTTAGCACTTCAGTCTATAGAATAGTCCAGTTATTGAGAGCAAAACAGGGGCTTTCAGAAAACTTGCTGTAGTCTTGTTGGGCTGCAGAGGGGAGACTGAGGCAGGAAAGTCATGTGGAAGTTGTTCCCTTTAAATTCACAGTGATCTCCTTCCTGGAAAACCCTTGTCTGGTAGTTTAAATTAGAGCTAGTGGTTGAAGAGGGCTGGAAGCAGATTGTACTTTCAATCATGTGAAGCTTACTGTCTTTGCTCTTCACAGAATAGTGAGACCAAGGCCGCCTAGACATTTGTGACTTATTTGTCACTCCCAAAATAGTGTCTGGGGCACTCAAAAGGCAGGTCTTGGCCGGGCGCGGTGGCTCACGCCTGTAATCCTAGCACTCTGGGAGGCCGAGGTGGGCGGATCGTTTGAGCTCAGGAGTTCGAGACCAGCCTGAGCAAGAGCGAGACCCTATCTCTACTAAAAATAGAAAGAAATTATTTATGGACAGCTAAAAATATATATAGAAAAAATTAGCCGGGCATGGTGGTGCATGCCTGTAGTCCCAGCTACTCGGGAGGCTGAGACAGGAGGATCCCTTGAGCTCAGGAGTCTGAGGTTGCTGTGAGCTAGGCTGACGCCACGGCACTCACTCTAGCCTGGGCAATAGAGAGAGACTCTGTCTCAAAAAAAAAAAAAAAAAAGGCAGGTCTTGTTAGCTGGGACCAAGGAAAAACCTCATAGACCTCAGCAGCAGGTCAGCAACTCAGCCTCCAGAGCTCATGTGAAGGATAAGCAGCGGATTTCACAGGAGCCACTGCAAACAGCCTGAGTTTGAAAGGCCTTGTGACGCCCAGCTGGGCTGGGAGTGGGGCCGTGCTGCTTTGACACAGCAGGCAGCACCCGCAGAGGAAGCAGACAGAGCTCCAAGGGAGGCAGCACACAGCAGGCTCCCCCAAATGACTGCAGCTGCAAGTGATAAAACAGCTGTCCAGTAGAAGGGGACAGGCTGTAACTGCTGCTTTGTGCTGTGTCTGTCGCTTGTTAACACGTTTAGGTGAATTGACTGCAACAGATGGGCCTTTCAGCCCTCAGCACCTTGGTTTCTAGGCCAGACCAGGGTGACATGCACCATGGTAGCCCCCTCCCCGACAGGCAGAGCACCCTGCCCGTAGAGGAGCCTGAGCAGAGTGGAGTGGGTGGAGGAGACGGTGCCCCTCGGGCTCACTGTCTCCCGCCAGTCTCAGGAAACGGCTCTGCTGCAGCCGTGTTCGAAGGCCTGTGGAGGTGAAAAGAGCTCTGGACTGCTGAGTGCAAAGCCAGGGCCGGCTCTCCTCCCTGCCCTGTGATCCTGAGCCAGTCTTTTCTCTCTGGTGGCCAGTTTCCTTATCTACAAAATGAAGGGGTTCATTTAGAATTAACTTGTAAGTTCCTATGTTTGTTCTTACATATCCATGACTATGTCTGTTGAGTTACTCTTGATGAACAAAAAACAAAAGAAGAAAAGCCCCTTTAGCAATTTTATATCAAAATAATTGTGTGAAAACTACATCAAGAATCTCCAAGACCAAATGCTTCACCCCTTTCCTTGCTGAGTATTGTGTTTCTTCTTTTGGTTTCTGAAGCCAAATTGGATTAAACACATTGCCCTTAATTCTGTTTCCCCCCAGACTATTTCTCTAGAAAAGATGGGTTAGATTTCTGAATCCGGTGCCCCTTTTTGCTTACCTTTTGCTGTGTCTGCGTGTGTATGTATGTAAAAAATACACACTTCTTTGCCAAAAATAAGGCCAAACAGTTCTAGATAAAATTGTCTAGCTAATTTAACTCACTGTAGGTGGTTTCTGAGATATCGTACCCTCATAGATTTTCCATTTAGTGTTCCAGTGCCCAAGAAGAAGGACTAATTTATGAGTCTAATAAGCAAAGGCTACGTATAAACAATGCCATTTTTCCTTCTGTGTGAAAGAAAGGTTTGTTCCCTTACTCCCTAGGAGGTGAAGCAGGATTGTGGTCTTACAAAGAGTCAGGATGATGATGATGGTGATTTTGCTATTATTTTTATTATCCCTTACACTTTACAGAACTCTTTCATCTCATTATCTGATCTGCTGTTCCCCACAGCTCCAGCTCTGTGGGGTAGAGGGAGCAAAGGTTACCAGCGGTAGCCATAAAGAATCAGCCCCGAGGTTAAGTGACTTACCTAAAGCCACAGAACAGACTCAGCACTGGTCTCCTAACTCCCAGGCCAGTGTGTACCCTTCTGTCCTGCCTCTGAGAAACTTGTCCCCGAGCACCAGCAAGCCCTTCACTCCCTCCCGGGGCAGCAGGCAAGCCTAGTCTGTCCTGCAGCTTTCGGGGCCCCACAGACAGTGCCGGGCTGCCTCCTCACGCCTCCGTCCAGATCAAGGTCTGACAGCACCAAGCTGGTTAACATGGGGTAGAACTCTGTGCAAGAAGGGTCTTCATGCCAGGGAAGGGCAGATGTGACAACTCACAGTGGCACAGAGGCTGCCGTGTGTCGAGGCAGAATGGGCTAGGAGTGGGGAGCACAGGAGAATGCCCACAAGCAAGGGCTCTCCTTTCCTGCCCCAGCCCCATCTGGACACACCAGGCTAAGGACTGCTGGGTCTGGTGGAAGACAAGTTTTGTCAAGACCTCGCCTGTAGAGCTGCCCGCCCACCCCCACCACTTTTGTTCAAGGCTGCAAACTGACCTTGGTTTTCCCGAATGGCTTGTTGGATCTGTTTTTGATGTGTATATACAAAGCATTGACTGTGGGAAAGGGGCTTGGTCTGCCTCAAAGTGCAATTTGAGTGTTTTTCCTTCTGTTGTGTGCTTATCTATCCATCTCAGGCAAGGAAATGTTCATGACATATATTGCCTTGCCTTTTGGTGGAAGCAGTTTCTCGTATATTCTTTGTATCTTGCAATAAATGGTCTGTACCCTGGACACCCTTCCTGATAGACTAAAATATATTGTCTTTGTCAGACAAAATAGGCTTTGGGGCTTCATTTTCTAACTTTATCCCCAAATGAAAGTCTAAAATGCAAATCTTTAACTCTTAGGATTAGCTCTTTGTCTGAGGCTAGGTATTTTTCTCTCTCCCAGTAATCCAGCTGCCGTTGATAAACATACCGTTTTTCTTTTCCCCATTTTTAACAGTCATTTAATATCCTATAAAAACTCAGTTTTCCATGATAATGGGAAGGGGGCCTGGTTTTTGAAAGGCACAATTAATTTGAATAGCCCCCTTTTGTCATTGAATTCAGCCTCTTCCCCCTTCGAAATCTTTCATTGGTACTTCTAGCACTTGGTAAAATTGAGTTATTTGATAGTTTTGCCTCTTTTGCTCCAAGGTGAGCCAATATTTAGTAAATCATTGAGGGTCGATGTAGAGAAAGGTTCACATGAGGGTTTGGCCCACTTACACTGTGGGGAAGCTCTGCTGGGTCTTGAAAGCCTAGTGGCACGGACAGCAGCAGCAGCTCAGACAGCTGTGCACTGCCCAGGCCAGAAAGCCCTAGAGGTCTGCCCCTGCCTGGCCACGTCTGAGATCCAGCCGCAGGCTGAGCAGAGAACCCCACAGCCCACCTCCCCCTGACTCCCTGGCCAGCTTCTCTGAATGCAGTTGTTACGGAGAGAGGTGGCACAGGCATAGCACTAATTTTACTATAAGCCATAACAATACAGTATCACATATGTTGTTGAACTTCACCTAAAGAGATTAGTGCAGGCTGGAGTATCGAAAAAGGTAATGAATTTAAAATTAGTCTCCCAGGTTATAGAGCAACTAGAGCTCCCATGCCTTCCGGATGGGAGTGTAAATGGGTATAACCATTTTGGAAATCCGTTTGGTAGTGTTCACTAAAGCTAAACAGATGCTGTCCCTGTTACCTAGCAATCCACTGCTGGATGTGTACCCACCAGAAATGAGTGCCTATGTTCACTTAAAGACACCTGCAAGAATACTCACAGGAGCACCATTTGTTATAGCCCAAACTGGAAAAAATGCAAACATCCGGGCATGGTCACATAGTGGAATACTGCCTAACAGTGAAAAAGAATTAACTACTGCCATACACAACTGGAATCACTCACAGCCCAATGTTGAGCACAAGAAGCCAGATGCAAAAGAATATATATTAATACTATATGATTACATTTATGTATATAAAGTCCAAGAAAATGTATGTCAGGATAATGGTTACCTCTAGGGTGGATAGGGAGGGGGCATGGATATTGACTGGGAAAGGGGCATGAGGAAGTTTTCTGGGGTGCTGGAAATGTTACGTATGTTGATCTGAGGGCTGGTTACGTGAGTGGATATGGAAGTACAAATGCAGTGAGTTGTATACTTAAGATTAATGCGCTGTATGTAAGGTAGACCCACCCAGTGGGAGTTGGAGGTAGAGGGCTTAAGGTCAGTCCAGTATAGGATATTGGCACGTCCTTGCCTCTGTCCTGTCTCGTGAAACAGTCGAACGACAAACTACACTGCAGACTGCCAGACACTGCTGTCAGTTTCTCAGAGGGAGATATTTTCTACATAAACAAATCAGGGAAAATAATCACCAGTCATTTCTTTGCCCGTTTCTGGGCAGCGGGACTAGAGCAGGGCAAGAATTAATATGCAGAGGAGTGGTCAGGAGGCCCACCTGCCTGTACATGTTCCCTGCTTAACATGGGTCCTACCTCTTCTAGGCTCATTGGTCAGCTTTCTTGACAGTCAGACTATGGAAATGATTAATGAGCTTTTTCAAAGCCCGGAAAGCAGCAAGGGTCCCTGGCAGGGCCACGCCCTGGGTCCTGGGCCCTCGCCCCTGGCCAGTAGGCAGGAAGGCAGCCTAGTGAGTCTGTCTGGAGTCCCTCCCCTGATTGCTTCTGGTCTTCGCTAGAACGTGCCCACTCTCTGCAATCTCCCGTCTTTGTCTCCAGAGCCAGAGGAGGCCATCTCTTCTCCTTCTGCCCTCACCCCTACCCGCAGCTACATCTCTGTTTTCTGAGTGGTAGGAAAGAAAGCAAAGTGCCAGGGAGCAGCTTTTGTTTGGCTGCATCTGCACTGGAAGCTCCTGGTCGCAGCAGCCTCGGCTGCTAGTGCCAGGCCCAGCAGAATTCCCACCAACAAGGGCTGAAGCCCCAGGAGCCCTGCCAGCCTCACTGGGCCTGTGGCCCTCATAAAAGCCTTTTACATCCGTCCCTGGGGCTGCCTTGGGCTCCCTGGCTGAAATCTGATAAGGGCCCTCTTTGTTACAACTGTCAGTCTCCTTTATTGAGGAGGGAACTGGAGACCAGCGGCACTTCTTGGGGTACAGATAAGGCCCTGGATTCCTGTCAGAGAGAGCATGATTAATTACCCTCAATCCCAGCTCCTGCTTTGATAGCAGTGACTGACAGTCCACAGGCTTCCCCATCAGGTGCTCACCCGCCTCTGGGAGGCGTGATGGGGGCAGAGATTCAGTCTCCTGCAGGGCCAACACCAGTGACCCACAAAGAACTCTTCGGTGGGTGTTTGCCTCCTTCCTGGCACTCTGCAGGTTGCTTTTATATTTCTTGTGAACAGAGGCCTGTCTCTCTCAGGTGAAGAGCCTCCTTAGAGGAAGATAAAATGCAGCCCAGAGACCCCCTGCTCCCTTCCCTGAAAGGCTGTGGAAGGAGCCATTGCTTGAGGCAGGCGAGAATCCCACTGGACCACCAGTGCCATTGCTTGTGGAGATGAACTTCATGGACCTGGTCTTAAGCCACATACGGGGCCTTCACAGACAAGATCCCAAACCATCTGTTTGTTTCAAGGTCATTTGGCAACATTATTCCATAATTAAGACAAGTTCCTAAAATCAAGCTAAACATACGCTGTCCTAAGCATATGCCCTAAGCAGTTCTCAGTCTGATAAGTCACATTCTATGTGACTATAAAGAGGCTAGTTTTTAATGAAATTTTTACAACTGTAACAGTGTTGTCCTTCAAAGAAACCATCCCAAATGGGAAGACAGTCAGTCCAATAACTCCTCAAAATGAATTTGTAATTCCTTTCTGGGGAGTTGCCTTCAGAGGCAGTTTGAGCCACACGAGAAAACCTGTCAGGATTTGTGTCCATACCTTCAGTCAAAAATAGTGTAAACAGCCTGGTCCCTTCATCCTTTTCACCTGGCTTGCCTCCAAATGAATGATGGCCATTTCTAAAAGGAAAACATATTCTCTATGTGTGAAGATTTGTCACCATTTAAGAGATCCAAAAGAATCTAGTGCAAACTCTGAAAGCTATTCACAGATGGAGTTCCAAAGCCATGTGGTATCTGGCTGTCCAAGGTGACCTTCTGAAGGACAGCACTTCTTCGGCTGGGTAAGCCCTGCTGTGCTGGTTCAGCACGCCGCCACATGTGTTCTGTGCCTGTCACACATCGAGCCGCCTTCTGCTCTTCAGCACCTGTCATCCCTTCCCTTTGACCCCACTCTATGGAGTCAAAGTTTCTTTGCCATCTCAAAATCCCCAACTCTCCATCCATTCTTCTCCTGTTGCTGGTTTTCTTATCGTGGGACCTGGAAGGAAGCAAAGAGCTTAACCACTCTGGGCCTCAGTTCCCCCATCTGTTTAATAAGGGTCATGACCCTAATGGCCCATGCTAGGACCTGGGAAGAGAAGGTGACTTCTGTTCAGGGGGCTATCAGCATTAGACACTTACAGCTAGTCTCCCGCAGGCACACCACAGGCAGGAAGCAAATGTACTTCAAGATACCCAGTTGAGCTGGGCGCAGTGGTGCATGCCTGTAGCCCCAGCTACGCAGAAGGCTGAGGTAGGAGGATCGCTTGAGCCCAGAAGTTCAAGTCCAGCCTGGGCAACACAGCAAGATCCCATCTCTAATAAAAACCCATTTAACATAAAAAAAGATTCCCAATTGAGTTACCACAGAGCTGTTTGCTTTGACTCTGAGAAAGATTTTTTTTTTTAATGTGCATAGTAGGTTAATTTATTAACACTGTAATATTCAAGGCATGGTGAAGTAAAGACAATCTCTGCCCTCATAGAGCTAACAGTCCTCCTGGGATACCAAATGAACATATATGAAATAATCAGAGAATAATAATTTGCTGAACTTGTAGGGGTGTAATAGAAATTCTGAGAGGGAAAGAGCCACGTGAGCTGGGGTAGTTAGAAAATTCTTCCTGGAGAGGATAGACACGGAAGGACACTGGAGGATTTGAGTGGAGGCGGGCGATGTGAGGCTTGTGGAGGGAAAGTAAGGTAGAGGCAGAAATGAGCTTGGGTGGAGAGTGACAGTGAGAAGGCCCAATTAGCTGGAGTGAGAGTGAGTTGTCGGGGTCTGCCGGAAATCCTTCACACGTGATCTTTTAAGGGAGTGTCAGAGACGTAGGTCACGAATGGACATGTAGGGTAGGATAGGTAAGCAATAGGAAGAGTCTCTGTAGGTTTTTAGACAGGGAAGCAAGATGGTGGAAATAGTATTTTAATAAGATTGGCTGCGCTGTGCAAGTTGGACGTATGGATAAGAAGCAGCTGGGCTGCTGCAGGCATCTAATTGTGAGCCCACGAGGGCCTCGTCCAGAGTGGCAACTGCGGCCTGGAAAGGAAGACGCCTTTGAAAGGTACCTCAAAGGATGAATCTGTGGAGCCTCCTAACAACCTAAAAGTGGACTTTAAAGAGAGAAGAGATGCCAGTGCTGAAGTTCCTGGGTAACCTCAGAAAATGATGGTGTTGCTAGAACAAAATGGAAGTGATAGGAAAGGGGAGCTAGTTTAATGGGTTGAAGGGAGCCCAGTGTGAACGTTCTGACTTGGAAGGGAACAGGTCACACATGTGAAGATGCCCTGGAAGCTTCTGGAAATGTGAGCTTAGAGGGCATTGCAGGGGGACTTTGGGAGTGGTCCTCCCAGACTGTCCAGGTGATGCCATGGAAGGTGTAGACTCACCAAGGTTGTGATGTGCCTGGGCAGACAGGCCTCCAAAAGGAGGTGGACATTAGCCTGTCCTGCCCGGGGCCAGTTCTGCCGCATCAGGCTTTTGTCTTTATGGTAGGGGGAAGATAGACTGTCTAGAACAGCACATGAAGAAATTAACCGACACGTGGGCTATGTGTTTTAGCAATATGCCAGTGATCCTCTGATATTTTTATCTATGAATTTGTGGCTCTAATTCCATGACACCTTTGTGTTTGATCTCCAAAGACCCTCTAGTTAAGACAAAGGTCTTGGAGATCAGTAGCTCCCTCCCCACACCTAGAAAAAAGACCTGGTTATGCCTGTAATCCCAGTGCTTTGAGAGGCCAAGGCAGGAAGATCACTTGAGGCCAGGAGTTTGAGATCAGCCTAGGCAACATAGCAAGAGCCCATTTCTATAAAATTTTTAAAAAATTAGCCAGGTGTGGTGGTGTGCACCTATAGTGCTAGCTATTAATACTTGGGAGGCTGAGGCAGGAGGATACCTTGAGCCTAGGAGTTTGAGGCTACAGTGGCTCACGCCTGTAATCCCAACACTTTGGGAGGCCGAGGCAGAGGAAGATTGCTTGAGGGCAGGAGTTCAAGACCAGCCTAGGCAACATAGCTGATGCCCTGACTCTACAAAAAATTTAAAAACTAGCTGGGTGTGGTGGCGTGTGCCTGTAGTCCTAGCTACGTGGGAAGCTGAGGTGGGAGGATCACTTGAGCCTAGGAGTTTGAGGCTGTAGTGAGCCATGATGATGATACTAGACTCCAGCCTTGGTGACAGAATGGGGGAAAAAAAAATCTGGTGAGGCTGCCATTCCTTTAGGGGAAGGAAGCAGGAGGAGCAGAAACAAGCAGCAGTTCTCTGCTCAAGCTGGCCCAACATCCACCCGGCCGCTCAGTGAGACCTCGGTGGGAGGAGGCAAGACAGAGGAGCAGCAGTCTGTATACAGTAAAAGGAGTTGCCATCAAAAGGCAACAAGTCTCATACCCTGCCCCGGACGGTGACCCTTCCCTGTGGAATTCTCCCCTCTGACCTCCAGATCATTAATCCTGAGGCTGCCAAATGACAGTCATCCATCATGCCTCCTGACAAGCATCCCAGCCGGCTGTGAAAGGACCCTGCCCCGCCCTCCCTGCCTCCCCTGGTGCTCATTAGTAGCCCTTCCTGCTCGGTGCCAGGTTTCCTAATCAAGTCCCTGGCTCCTCTCACTTCCCCTCGGGGCCAGTGGGCGGAAGCTGCTCTGACCCTCCCTCTTTCAGAGGCCAGGGAGGGGGTGGAGTGATTAGTGGGGAGAGAATTGTTGAGTGGCTTTTCATTCCCTTGGAGACCAGTGTGTCCAGCGGCTCCTTTGCCATGGTGGGGCCCACAGGAGAGAAAGAAACCATCTCTCCGTCGTGCGGCAGGAGAGGAGAAAGCAGGTGGTATGTAAATGAGCACACTGTTACAGACCGTATGGAGAGCTACCAGAGAGAAGCCCAGGGAGCTGTCCAGGGGCATGACGAGGCAAGGCCTCCCCTCCTAGGGAGTCAGGGAAGGCTTCCTAGAGGAGGTGGCCACTGCATGGAGTCTGAAGGCTCCAGAGGAGTGTAAGCTGCCAGATCATTGGGAAATAGTCCCAAATTGCCCTGCTAGAAAAAAACAAACAAAACCTACCTTTGAAATCATCTAGTCCTCTTATTTATAGATGGGAAGACAGGACCAGAAAGGCTAAGTGTTTTGCCAAAGGCCACACACAGCCTGTGAGTTGGACCTGTTCTTCCACTCATCCCAAAGGGAACTGACAGCTGGTCTGATAGCATTCAGGTTTGGGGCGCTGAGTCAAACTACCCTTCCAAATAGGTTCGTGAGCATTATTTCCACTCAGCTAAAGATGAGCGTACGCAGATGTCTTCTTTCTCAGCTTGGTGATGACACAACCCTCTATTTCTCTTGTTGGACGACCACAGGGACCCCCATCAACCGAATCCCCATCATGGCCAAGCAGATCCTGGACCTGTACATGCTGTATAAGCTGGTGACCGAGAAGGGGGGCCTGGTGGAGATCATCAACAAGAAGATCTGGAGGGAGATCACCAAAGGCCTGAACCTGCCCACGTCCATCACCAGCGCCGCCTTCACCCTCAGGACCCAGTGAGTGGCCAGGGCCTGCGGGCAGGAAGTGAGGCTGGAGAGAGGGGATGTTTTAGCCTAGAGGACAGGAAGGAAGGAAATGCCATTGTACAGTCAGCCAGAGAAGTGGAATTTCTGAAACAATGGGGAGCTTTCTGAGATGAGTCTGTCACTAGACCAAGTAATACTGAGAGCTGCCATTTATCGAGCGCCTCCCGTGTGCTGCTGCGTTAGCGTCTGTCTCGTTTAAACCTCACAGTCAAGCCTGTAAGGTAGGTGTTTCCCCGTTTTCCAGATTACAGAAAGTCTTCAAGGTTAAACAACTCGGCCAAGGCCATACAACCAGTAAGTAGTACAGCCGAGATTCAGACCTGGGCTTCTGTCTCTGAAGTCAGTGCTCTTCCCGGGACATCATCTCCAGGCAGCACCTCCACCCCAAGTGGGCCTTCTCACCTGACATTCAGCTTGCCCAGCAACAGAGGACCCAGAGGAAGGCAGGCAGGCAGGCCCCGTTGGATTGGCAACCTGTTTTTGTTACCATTTGAGTTAATTACAAGGGTGATGGAAGCAGTGAAACCAAAGTAGCACTAGAGAATGAGGGCCAGAGGGGAGTCTGTTCTTCTGGAACGTTCTGGAAGTTGCTCTGTGAAGAATATGGAATGAACAGCTGACATATCAGGTAGCATGTTGTGGCCTTGTTGAAAAGTATTAATAGAAGGGTTTTATCTATTGGAACTGTTCCAGCAGAAGTTGGGGACAGAGCCATAACCAGAATAGCAAGGTTCTTGGGTAAAGAACTGCTTCTTGGGACATAGGACACAAAGGACAGCACATCTAGGTACCACGCACGATGGGAAGAATTGCTTCTCTCCGACCAGCCTAACTCGGAATGGTTAGGGAATCAAGGAGCCAGAACGGCATTGCAAAACCTGGGCTTGATTTCTCGCAGGCACTGAAAAGGCACCAAAACAAATGTGACAATGTCAACTAAGATGTTACCTATTTTCTTTAATGAACAATGCTTCAAATTTGAGCACTGTTTAGGATTTAGCAGCAGCTAGCGGAGCCTGGGCCAGAGTGTCCATCGATCCCGGACGTCTCTGCCAAGTGCATCAGAGGTGCCCTAGAGGCCTGCCCAACAGAGACAGCTTCCAGAGACTCAGCCACCTGAACCGGGAGGTGTCTGGTGCTGTGTTTTGTTGGCTCATTCTTGCTTCCATCCTTTCCTCCAGGTACATGAAGTATCTATACGCCTATGAGTGTGAGAAGAAAGCCCTGAGCTCCCCAGCTGAGCTCCAGGCAGCCATTGATGGCAACCGGAGGGAGGGCCGACGGCCCAGCTACAGCTCCTCCCTCTTCGGCTACTCACCCGCTGCTGCCACTGCCGCTGCCGCTGCCGGGGCCCCCGCCCTTCTCTCCCCACCCAAAATCCGCTTCCCCATCCTCGGGCTTGGCTCCAGCAGTGGCACCAATACCAGCAGCCCTCGGATACCGCCAGCAGCCACTCTCAGGAAAGGTCAGCAAGCCCTTGGGGGAGGAAGGGAGCTCAGGGTCTCTGTGTCCAGGGTTGGAGTTTTTGGGTGAGAGGATCGATTGTGGATTGGTCCAGTTTCAGTTCCTTCGCAGGTGATGGAGTCCCTGTGACAACAGTGCCCGTGCCAAATCGCCTGGCTGTGCCTGTGGCGCTGGCAGGCCAGCAGGCCAGTGCTCGGACCTCCACGCTGGAGCAGCTGCGGGAGCGGCTGGAGTCAGGGGAGCCTCCTGAGAAGAAGGCATCGAGGCTGTCGGAGGAGGAGCAGCGCCTGGTGCAGCAGGCCTTCCAGCGCAACTTCTTCAGCATGGCGCGGCAGCTCCCCATGAAAATCAGGATCAACGGCAGGGGTGAGCCCAGCACAGGGCGGGCTCTTCCCTTCCTGATGAATGCCAAACCCTGGCCCCACTGAAGGCCCATTCACGCACGCCTCCCGGGACCAGTGGGGGCTGGGGGCAGTTGGAGGTAGTACTCCCAGCCTGGAAAGGGCCCCTCCGGGTTCTGCTTTCCAGGCTCCCAGAAGGGTCTAGAGGCCAGAAGAGAGCCATGTGGGCTTGCTGTGGCCACTGAGATCTCAGTTCACCAAGCCGAGGTGGTTTGCCTGGGGACCACAAATTGCCTCAGGCAGTGCCCTGTTCTCTAGCAAGAAGGAAAAGCAGTTGCTCAAGGAGGAGCCAGAGCCCTCCAGAGACAGCTGCTGTGCTTGTCTCCTGCCAGCCTTTTGATCTGTCTAAATTAAAGGGCTCGGCCTTCACCGCAGCACCTCGCCGGATGTAGGCAAGAGCAGGGCACCGCCGGCAGGTCTGGGAGGAAGATACCCCGGCATTCAGGGGCTAGAGTTGCCTCGGGCTGGACGGTGGGGCCCCAGCGACCCTTAGGAACATCAGAGGGAAGGAGGAAATGCGAGTTTGGCAGCATAACTGACGTGTTCTCCCTTCTCCTCTGCATTTTTCTAGTGCCCCACCTTCTCTTCCCCAAGGCGCGCTCTCCGTTTCCCTTGTTCCTCTTTCTCCCTGTCCCCTCGCACGGGCCCTCTTTGCCATTCCTGCCCTTGACTCTGCCTCAGAGCAAACCTGCAGGAGCACGTGTGGGGAGGGGTCAGGTGTGAAGGGAGCTGGCGCCTGTTCCCAGGCAGCCCCACCCTGCCCCACTGACCGCTAGGTGAGGAGCGGAAGGGAGCTGGGAGGCCGCCCACGGAGCGAGGGGCTAATAGAAAGGGCAGCTCACCTGGAAGAGTGAATTCCAGGCACTCCCTGTGGTGAGCGGGCAGAGGCCCTGTGTGCCAGCACCTGTAGCCTTCCACAAACGCCGGCTGCCCATGTGGGCATGGTGGCCAGGTGTTGGGGACACAGGCCCCTCTCCTCAAGGGACTCACAGTCAAGGGGAAGGCGTCCAGGTGAGTGCTCAGGGCTGGGGCTGGGGCTTGTGGATCTGATTTCCTGGGCCTGGTGTGTAGTGCGTGCTCAGTTAGGGTTTGCCTAGCTGCCTTGTGTTGGTGCACAGCTGTGGAGCCGGGGTCGGCCTCCTTGCTGGCTGGGGGCCCTTTTCTGAGAGTAGAGGTGTGGGGGAAATGAACTGGTTCGGTGGAGGGAGCCAGCAGCAGGAGGCTGGCGAGCCTGGGTTCTTCTGCCGCAATGTGCACTCAGGAGGTTACACAGACGCTTTCTAACGGTGTGAGGCCTTGGCCTGGAGTGTCGGGCAGCACCAGCGAGAG
Organism: Eulemur rufifrons; assembly: GCF_041146395.1. Classification (NCBI taxonomy): domain Eukaryota; kingdom Metazoa; phylum Chordata; class Mammalia; order Primates; family Lemuridae; genus Eulemur; species Eulemur rufifrons. The sequence continues at coordinate 22,379,119 of NC_090984.1, read as the reverse complement.
CAGCAGGAATGCTGAGGAAAGCTTGACCAGGCCCGCTTTCTCCTTGTCCCCAGCAGAAGACAGAGCGGAGACCTCAGCGGCAGCACTGAACCTGACCACGAGCAGCATTGGGAGCATTAACATGTCCGTGGACATCGACGGCACCACCTATGCGGGTGAGACCCTGGGGTTTGGGGAGAGGCCCACGCGGTGGCAGCCAGCCACAGGGGCAGCCCCCTGGCTGGCCCTGCCTGTTGCCCTCATGTCTGAACACCTCCCAGGGTGTCTGCCTCGTCTCGGGGTTGCAACGGTAAAGTGGCCCTTGTGGACTAGCAGAGGCTGCGGATTGTTACCAGCACAGCCGGCCTCCTCTTTGACAGGAGCCCTTCGCTGACCCTTGCAGACCAGTGGTGGTCCGGTCACTGAAGGAGTCAGGCAGTGTGCACCGTGCCCCGGTCCTCTAAGGCACAGGTCTCTTTCTCCGACCGTGGTTTGCTGTTCTCTTCCTTTTGTAGTACACACTCATACCACGTCACCTGCCATTCCCTTCCTCTAAAACGGACCGAGGACTGATGTGCAGGCAGAGGGATCTGCGTGCAGCAGGGTCAGCCTACATTTCTAGGATGTTTTCCCTCCAGCCTTTCACAGCTTCCTCTCCCTTAGACCTAACTTGGCAACAGCTTCTTGTTGGTTGATTGGTTTAGCACCTTTCCCAAGTCTTTCCAAGGCGTTCGTAGAAGTATCAGTCCTGTCCCACTTCCATTTCATTGGTTTAGGGAGGAGCTTGGGAACAAACCCAGCTGACTCTCGTAAGCACAACTTGGTGAGTGGGTCCTCGAGAGCTAGCCCAGGGCACCCCAACTATTTTGCCGGGTGGAGAATGTGGGCCAGCCTCTCCAGTGGAGAGGGTCGGGAGCCCTACAGCTTCTCCCTCCACCACAGCGGGGGCATTTTTTAGGCCTGCTCCCATTCTAGGGCTACATTCGCTCAGAACACCATCCTGCAGGCCCCACGGGGGCCCCCTCACGCCCTGCATCTCTGTTGGGCAGCCTGCCACAGGCGTGGGCGGGGATGGGCAGGGAAGGGGTGGGATGCCAGGCTGGCTTGCCAGGGGCCACATTCAGGGGTCTCTGCCTGACACGAGAGGCCCCTAGAGGAGGCAGGGCCTGGCACCCTGTGCTGTCTGTGGAAGTGCAGTTGCCCAGGCCAGGAGCGTGGAGGGAGGGCGTTCCTGAGAGCCCCTCACCATCCTCACCCTCCCTGAGTAACCTCTCCTGCACAGCTGCTCTCCTGCCCGTCCTTGCTGCCACTCTTGGAGCAATTCCTTCTTCCCCTCCCCTGTCACCCGTATTCCCCCCACCCCATGGGGAGAGTGTTCTCAAATGCAGATCTGATGTCCTTCTGCTGCTCAGCACTTTCTGGGCCTCCCCCACCTCTCCAGGTAACACCCGCACTTCCTAAGGGGCACACAAGGCCCTGATGCAGCCCTTGCCGCAACACCCTTCTTAATTTGGCCACTTTTCCTAACAGCCCAGCCATGCTCCCCCCCGAAGCCTTTTCCTGGCCAGCCTTCCCCTGCCCCCCCGAACCCACCTTGTAGTCCCACAACACCCTGGGTACACCTGTCTCAGAGCAGTTAGGACATTTCAGCAAAATCACTCTGTGGACATGTCTGTCCCCCTTACCAGCTCATAAGCACCTGAAGGCAGGACGGCATCGGGGACGTCTGTCACCCCCAGTGCAGTGTCTGCAGCAGAGCTAGGCCAGCAGCGAATACCTGCTGAAGTGAGCTGACCGCCCCTTCTCTCCCCTCTGCCCGCTCCCGCCTCCCCTCCCCCACCCAGGTGTGCTGTTTGCCCAGAAGCCTGTGGTCCACCTCATCGCGGGGTCTGCTCCCCAGAGCCTGGGCAGCGCCAGCAGCAGCAGCAGCTCCCACTGCTCGCCGAGTCCTACCTCGTCCCGGGGCACCCCCAGCGCAGAGCCCTCCACCAGCTGGTCCCTCTGACGGCTGGACCCCGCTTCCCACTCCCCACTCTCCTGCTGAGAGTGAAGGAAGTTGCTGCACAGAATTTACCTCATCTCACGGAGCCCGTGTGAACACCACTTGGCCAGACACTGCACGTTTGGACGTGTCCGTCTGTCCAGGCTCCATTCAGGTCCTGCTGTACTCTGGGGGCAGAGAGAGGCCGGAGGGGCAGGACAGGGCAGCGTTGTCCAATCAGGGATTGTCCTGGAGAACTGGACGGGGGTCTGTGGGCGTCCGGCTTTCTCCAGAGTTCCCCGGCCACCTCCCACCCCGGGGCACAGTGTATCGACAATCTGTAAGCCGACATAGGGCTGGAGGCCCTCCATTTCCCTTCCCCTTTAATTTATTTCCCTCCCCCTGCCTTCTGCCGTGACCCCAGGGTCACTAGTCTCTTCCCCTGCTCAGTCCCCCAGTTTTTAAGTCCCGTGTGGGGCTGTCAGGAGCCACGAGCACGCCTTCACGGTCCTTCTCTGCTGAGCATGGGATGCAGCCCTCCTAGCCCACCTTGCCTACTGTTTGGTTCCCAGGGTGTGGGTCCCTCAAATTCAGGTCTAGAATCAGTCCTCAGGGCCCCGTATCCCCCTTCAGTGGTCCCAAGAAGGAGCAGGTGAGGGTCACCTTCAGGTCCCAGGGCCCGCTGGGCATCTGCTGATGGGGGAGGCAGAGCCTCTGGGCTGTCCAGGCCCTGGCACCGGTTTCACGCGGACCCTTTTCTGACCCCCCCAAACCTCATGCTCCCCACTTGTCCTTGTTGGCCAGCTCTCCCAAGAGCAGCCCACTTGTCCCTTGCCCCCCCCTTCTCTCACGGGGCCATCTCAGCCCCACCATCCCCAAACGTGCCGATGTCAGGTTCATTGAAATACCTCAGATTTGTACTTGTTGATGTTTGATTCTTCAGGAAGTATTTGCATCTCTGAAATCTTTTTTATATGTGTTTTGCTGACTATTGTTTTTTATTTTAAAATTTTTATTGTTATTGTTGTAGCACCAAAGAAATGAAAACAGATGACCCCCAAAGCCAAGCAAGTGATTTGGTTCCCCCCAGTGGCCCTTCCCTAGAACCCCGGCGCGGCGCGGAGGCAGGGGAGGCAGGCGGGGGTGACGACTCAGGGATCTCAGTGACGGGGGAGGTAGAATGGAGAGACCGCTCTCACGCCAGTCGGGGCCTGAAACCGCACCAGTTCTGGAGAGGGTCCTTGACCTGTTTCCTGCCACCGCCCCCCCCCCACCCCCCGCAGGTGACCAGGGTGGGGGCAGGACATCTCCCCTTAGCCCAGCATTCCCAGCACAGGACACGTGGAGGCTGTGGGCCTTGCCCGTCCTGCTACGGCTTGAGCTGCCCCGGGGAATGTGGAGGTGCTGAGAAAACTCTGTCTCTCGCCTGGGGCCCTGGGGTGGGGCAGGTGCTCCTCTGTTGTGAAGAAAAGGTGATTCTTGCTCAAGGCCCGCTTCATCCGAGTAAGCCCTGAGAAGTTCAGTGGAACACCATCACTGTCGTCAGGCTGTGGTGGTGGGAGACGCCGGCCGCGTGTGACATGAGCGGTGTGTGGCGACACAGCTAGCATTCAGTCCTGTCTAGGAAAGGAAAGGGAAATCAAAAGCTTGAGCACAAAACAGATACCTCAGCCTGGTGAGCTGCAGCTCTGCTGGACTGCGTCTCCCCTCCCCAGCCCTCCACGCTCACACACTCACATGCATCCGACCCGTCCCCCGGGGCCGACCTTCCTCGGGCCTCAGAAGCCTTGCCCACCAGGCAAGTGGAAGGCATGGCGGAGAAAGGCATCCGCGATCTGATGCCGGTAAGGAGCCCCGTTGGCTGGCACTGGGCCTCCTCAAAGGTATCTCAGACATTAGGCCAGTGTGTCTTTCTCAGGATTTGGTCACGAAGGATGGACTTTACCCACCCAGAGGATGCAGGGACAGCACACTATGTCTTTCTGGTCATTGGATCCTCTCCCTTTCCCCAGGCAGCTTGCCTGACCTCACCCTCTGAGCAAACCCCTCACTGCCCTCTAGGACAACAGCAGGGTCTCGGCCAAAAAGCCCAAGATTGGGGGTGCCAGCAGATACCCCCAGGAGTGGGGCCCTGGCCCAAGCAGAGCTTTCCCTGCAAATGCAGTTCTGAAGGCCACGTGGTAGGCAGTCAGCCAGGGCAGCTCTGTCCCCTCCCCCTTCCCGTCTTATATGTATTCTAACCAGGAAAGATGTGATAGCACATGGGTAGCCTAGGCAGCGAATAAATACCTCAGATGTCCTCTTGCAGCAAGTGTCTGTATATGTTGTGGTTATTTTCTATCTTACATGTTCTCGAATGTTTATATTTCAATAAACCTCTACCTCTTCACACAAGCAGGTCTCTCTTGGTTGCTTTGAGTGACCCTTCCATTGGACAGTAACGGGAGGGGCAAGATCCTTCAGAGTACAAAGGGACTGAGTGAACTTCTCTGATACCCTGATTTCCCCTTCACTGCTTACCCATCCTTTCTCCAAAGCACTTACTCGCAGGTTATCTTCTGTATTAGTAAAGTACTCTGACATTGTGTGATCACCAAAACTGACTCCAGTGGTGTCACATCAGTGTCCTGGCAGGCACAGGGCCAGGGAATTGCCTCCTTGGTGTAACAAGCCCTTGTTGAGCTCCTACTGGGTCAGACACTAAGGGAGGAGAAACATAGTTGTCTGGACAGAGACCGGTTCTTTAGAATACAGCATGACTGGGCTCTAGACAGTACACTACCACTGTGGGCAGACAGAAGGTAGAGCAGCTCTAGAACATCTGGAAGGCTTTTCAGAGGCAGTGACATTAAAGCTGGGTCCGAGACTGCCAACTAGAAATGTGAGAAGAAAGAAATACAGACAAATAAAATACATACATTTGGAGACAGACGAAATTCCTAGCAGAGAAATAAAATACATACATTTGGATACACCTGGAAACACAGTGGCAGAGGACCTGGCACTGGAGGAGTGTGGCCAGTGCCTAGGGTCAGTGGGGTAGAGCAGAGGGGAATTGGGACAAAGTGCAGCTGGGGCCAGGATGGGTCCCGGGCTAATGGATTTGGGTGCCATCCTCTAAGCATAGAGGGTAGGTTTTTTTGTTTTTGTTTTTAATTTCAGCTTATTATGGGGGTACAAAAGTTTAGGTTATGTATATTGCCCATGCCGCCCCCCCCCTTTTTTTTTTTGAGACAGAGTTTCGCTCTGTCGCCTGGGCTAGAGTGCGGTGGCATCAGCCTAGCTCACAGCAACCTCAAACTCCCGGGCTCAAACAATCCTCCTGCTCAGCCTCCCGAGTAGCTGGGACTATAGGCATGTGCCACCATGCCCCGCTATTTTTTTTCTATATATATTTTTAGTTGTCCAGCTAATTTCTTTCTATTTTTAGTAGAGACAGGGTCTCACTCTTGCTCAGGCTGGTCTCGAACTCCTGACCCCGAGCAATCCACCTGCCTCGGCCTCCCAGAGTGCTAGGATTACAGGCATGAGCCACTGTGCCCGGCCAAGGGTGTGTTTTAACAAGGGCATGGGCTTAGAGAGAGGCTTTTCTAGAAGGGTGATGTGAAGCTGGGCGTGGACAACCTGGGTCACTGCCAGTGGAACTTGGGCCTAGACCTGAAGTGCTCACCCTTTCTCTGCTGCGATGCTCACTCCCATGGGCACAGCCTGAAGAAATGTGCAGAGGCAAAGCCTTGGGTGGGTTGGTAACTGCCTCCTCCATCATGACACTACCCATCTGTGCACCCTTTGAGGCAACCTAGTAGGATTCCCTCTCTCTAGCCTTTTGAAGTCTTAGGAAAAAAGAGTGACATTGGGACAGTCTTGAGCTCTCTTCCTGATTTTTAAAATCTTTTGAAAAAAATGACTGACACTTCAGTACTTTAATTACTGGTAACCACTCGGTATCATACTGACAACTTGGAGATGAAATGGGCCTGTCTAGAAGAGAGCTGAGAGATGAAGAGCAGAACCAGGGTCTAGAAACACTGGAGGTGGAGACAGCACACAGTGACTGGCAGAGGAACGGGGCTACTCGGAGGAGTGGCAGCTGAGAGATGGAGAAGCCAGGGAGGACAAGGCCCCGGTCACTGCAATTCCATCCCGTCTCAAACTAACAGAGAAGAAAATACAGGAGAATATCTTGACCTTCAGAAAAGGAAGAATTTTTCAAGCTAGACCCGCCTCTTTTACCATAAGGTAAAAAAGGCAAGGAGAAGATACTTGCAACACATAACTAACAAAGTAGTAGTCAGAATTTTTTTTAAATGCTTATTCTTTTTTGTTTTTTGAGACAGGGTTGCACTCTGTCACCCGAGATAGAGTGCAGTGGTGTCATCATACCTCACTGCAGTCTCAAACTCCTGGGCTCAAGTGATCCTCCTGCCTCAGCCTCCCAAGTAGCTGGGACTACAGGTGTCAGCCACTGTACCCAACCCTGCTTATTGGGTTGTTTTGTTTTGAGATAGTCTTGCTCTGTCGCCCTGGCTAAAGTGCAGTAGTGTCATCATAGCAACCTCAAACTCCTGGGCTCAAGCAATCCTCCTGCCTCAGCCTCCCCAGCAGCTGGGACACACACCTAGCTAGTTTTTCTATTTTTAGTAGAGATGGGGTCTCGCTCTTGCTCAGGCTGGTCTTAAACTTCTGACCTCAAGCGATCTTCCCACCTCAGCCTCCCAGAGTGCTGGGATTAATGGGTGTCAGTTACTGTGCTTATTAATTCTTAAGACAAATGCAAAAAGGAGAATTGAGGAGGGGGGCAATGTCCCCTCTTTTTGCAGAAGAAGAAACACAAATGGCTTGATCTCATTAGCGATCAAGGAAATGCGCAAGAAACCATGTCACACCATCAGATTGGCAAGAATGAGGAGCAATAGGAAGTCTCACCACTGTCAGGGGTGGTGTAAATCAGTCTAACCAATCTGGAAACCACTTTGGCCTTACCTAGTGTCAGGTTTTAGTCTGAAATGTTGATTCTTAGGGCATTCATGGCTGAAGAATGACCAGACGCGCCAAAGTAAGGCAAGAATGAAAATGCGGTTTAATTTTTTTTTTTTTTTTTATTTTTTTTTTGAGACAGAGTCTCACTCTGTTGCCCAGGCTAGAGTGAGTGCCGTGGCGTCAGCCTAGCTCACAGCAACCTCAAACTCCTGAGCTCAAGCGATCCTCCTGTCTCAGCCTCCCGAGTAGCTGGGACTACAGGCATGTGCCACCATGCCCGGCTAATTTTTTCTATATATATTTTTAGCTGTCCATATAATTTCTTTCTATTTTTAGTAGAGGTGGGGTCTCGCTCTTGCTCAGGCTGGTCTCGAACTCCTGAGCTCAAACGATCCGCCCACCTCGGCCTCCCAGAGTGCTAGGATTACAGGCGTGAGCCACCGCGCCCGGCCAAAATGCGGTTTATTGAGGAGAGAAAGATAGGATTCTGGAATAAGAGCAAGATACAGGTTTATATACGCCACAGATGACGACCAGACCCATTGTTGCAGCCAAGGGAGAGCAGAAGGAAGGACAAAAAAGGGCCTGGTTATGGTCTGTGTCTTGTTGCATGGTGCCTGGATTGGGACCTCCCTCATGGCTCAGACGTCCCCATGGAGCCACTTTGGTTGGACAGTTGGGAGTTACATGACGTCTTACTATGCATGTGGGTTTTAGGTTACTTTCCCAACTCTATCATACCTAATGCTGCTTGGCCCATGGGCTAGAGTCGTCTGCATTCTTTTGCAGTGGGCTCAGTAAGTTCTGACTGGCAGATTCGTAGGGTATTCCCTCCTACCCCAGGTATGGCAGTCCCTTGGGAAAGGTGGGGCAGGACCAAGATGGGGGCCTGGGGCCCACCCTTATCCTTCTTCCCAGGTGGGGCAATTGCACCAAGGCAAAGCACCCACTTCCGCCCCTAGGAGACCCGGAATCCCTTGCTAACTACCTAACACTAGTACAGCTGATTACGCGCTTGCCCTAGGGCCCTGTAATTTCACTCCTGGGCTTGTGTCCAGGAGGTGGACAGGAAGGTTCAGCAGCACTGATGGTGATAACTTGGCTGTGAAACTGCCAGTTATTGAACCTGGTGTGGGCCAGGTGCTGTTCTCAGTTCTTTACAGGAATTAACTCATTTAATCCTCTACCCACTTGTGAGATGGGACCGTTATGCCCATTTACAGATAAAGGTACAGAGCTTGTGCCACCAGCCTGAGGCCCCAGCGCCAGTGCGCAGAGGAGCAGAGGAGCCCGGGTCTGCGCCACCGCAAGTGCTGAGCACTCCACACGCATTATCGCATTCCATCCGGGGGTAGGGAGCGGTTATTTCGTTCATTTTACAAATGAAGAAACCGAAGAAGGGAAATATGCTCAAGGTCACCTATCTAGTGAATGGCAGGCTGGGATTGGACTCCAAAGTGGCTGCCCTTCACCTCTCTCCCATGTGTCGCCCTCAGGGAGGGGAAGGGGCCCGCCAGTTTGGTGACCAATAGGAGGAAGATGGAAGGGTGGTTGTCCCCAGGTCTCTGCTCTGTCTCGCTATTCCCAACCTGGGTCTCCGGCGCCCCTTGGCAACTCCAGCGAAAACTGTCTCGGCTACGCAGCAGGCCGCCTCCCATTGGCCAGAGTTAGGCCACGTGCCCTTCTCAGAGCCAATGGGAGCGAGGGGGCGGGACGCCTAGGACCGCCCTTAGACCAGGTGCCAGGCGGCGCGGGGCGCCTGAGGCCCCGAACAGGCTGCGCCGCGGCGGGCAGAGCTGGGGCGCCCGAGCGTCGGTGAAGCGGAGTGGAGGTCACTACGGACGAGGAGAGGAGAGGTGGTGGTCGAGGGGCTTATGAAGCAAGGTTTGGAATCAGCGCTGGAGAGAAGGGCAGAAGGAACCAAGCAGGAATAGCGGGGGGACCAGGGATAGGAAGCCGGGCTTGGGGACAGGAGGTACAAACGCCTGCAGGTACAGGGGCAGACAGGAGGCCGAGGGGCTGGTGGGGTGCGCGCCTTTGACAAGCCAGTGGCAATCCCCTCACTGGGGTGCGGTGTGCTGGGACTAGGGCGGGGACTGAGGAGCAGCAGACGGGGATCCCCCGGCCTCAAGGGAGGCCTTCCGGCGGGACAGGCGCTTCCCCGCGAGCAGCGCTGGCCACGCGTGCCTGGCAAGCGCTCTCTGTGAGCAGTCAGCCACTCAGGCCAATGGCAGCAGAGAGGAGAGGGGTTTATTCTTGCACCCCAGGGTGTGTGGAGGAGCCCAAGGGCAACTGGACTTGGTGCTGGCCTCAGGAAGGGCCTGGAACTGGGAAGTTCTGCCCACGAAGATGTTCCTGACCACCTCAAAACTCCGCTGATGTCTTCTCATGACATGCATGAGGGCCCCCTGGGCTGAGCTAGCATCTCTCCATCCCAATTCCACCTTCTGGGAATTGTCGATTCCATGTGCTCTCACTGAAATCCAGCTTTTTCCACATGGTGAAAACCTTTAGGCAGTTGACAATTCCCAAGATTTAGGTGTCCAGTCTTGGACCCTGGAGTGGTGACACTTCTGCTCCGGCCCAGCGATCCCAGGAAGGGGCCCACTGGCCCAGTTTGGCTCAGTACCCAGCCCTGGGTCGGTCAGCTGAAGCTGGTGGGGGCGGTTATGGAAGAAGTCAGCGTGAATGGTTCTGGGCAAATGACCCAGAGGTGTTCTGTCCTCCACGGGACCACAGAGCCCTCCTCTGAGAAACTGCTTTCCTGAAGAAGGAGATGGAGGGGGTTCAGTGAGAGGGTTGAGGAAGGTTCTGGGGGCACATGGCCCAGCTGGCAGCTCTGCAGGGGGAGGAAGCACTCAGCAGGCTGATTAGGGGAGTTCAGAGAAAGAATGGGCAGATGACCACAGGGAGGCCAGCTCTGAGCCCTGAGCCAGCCTTGCCTGTGTGGCCGTTGCGTATGGTCATGCTCAGAATAGGCAGTGTGAAATGAGAAACCATCTTTCTGGGACAGGTTAGGGGACCAGGGGGCTTAGCTGCTGTTTTGCTGTGTGACCTACAGTAAATTCTCTAGACAGTGTCACTGAAATGGGGACTGTAGTGTGGTCTGAGGCACAAGTAAGGGCTCACTTAGAAACTTCTGAAGCCCAGTGCCCAAGGCCATCCCCAGTAAGACAGAGGGTCCCTGGTGGGCACTGTGCTGGCACTGGGGCAGTAAGCAGGCCCTACAGCTCCCCAGCACCCCCACCGGCCACTCCCTGCCCAGCTCTACTCCTAGCCACAGGGTCCCCTGGGAAGGTGCCAGGTGGCCTCACCCATGGAGAGGAAGGAACCTTATTGGCACCCCTGGGCCAACATGGGCATTTCAGGCCCCATGGCAGGCAGAGGACTAGGAGAAGTTTCTGCCAAGGAAGCCTCTGACTACAGCTGCTTAGGACAGGCCCCACGCCTCAGGCCTGGCAGAAACCCTGGCTTGGGGGGCTGAAGGCATAGCCACAGGGGCCTCCCCTCTCCCCAGGAAGTCCTTGCCCAACCTTGGTTCCCTGAGGCCTCCCAACCCAGCCCCTCTATGCCAGGGGCCGCCCAGCTCACTGGGGGATGGGCAAGGGCCTGACCCCAACCTCGTGCTGCAGAGTGAAGCTGTGAGTCTGTCCCCTGATAGCTCTGAGCCACAGTCTCCATACTGCCTGGCCACTGCCCCTGGCTTCCAGCTTTTCTCAGATGCTCCTCTCCTCTGGGCCCCAGAGCTGTGGCTGGGATCTGGGGGCAGATGAGGCAGAGGCTGACACCATGGTGGGCAGAGAGGCAGGGCAGGTACCCAGGCATGGGGCAGCTCCTGCTCTGTCCAGGGAGGGGGGCTGCTAACTCAGGAATCCATTTAGAACCAGCAAAAACCCAAGCTGGAAGGACTTTTTGAGCCTCTCTCTCCCCCTCCAACTTGCAGATGGGAAGACCAAGGCACAGACAGGAAGTGGGCACGGGTCCCACTGGGAGGCAGGGATCACTCTTCTCCCCTCTCTACAGGGTCCCCATGTGCTGCCTTCAGGGGCTGAGAGGTGGCTGGAGGCTCCTGTCCTCCTGGCCCTGGAGCCCTTACTGCTGGGAGCTGCGGAAGCTCCTACTCCCTGAGGACACAGCTCTCAGCCCGAGGGTCAGAACTCTTCCAGTCGCCCAGGCCCTCTGTGTGAGCGTCCCCAAAGAACAGCTGAGGTAAAGGACAGGAGCACCCACCCCATCCAGCTCCTTGGTGTGGTAGCTCAAAGATGAGGAGCTGGGTCAGAGTGAAACGGTTTCAAGCACCAGTGAGCCAGTGAGCAGCTGTGCAGTTGGCAGGATGTGCTATCTTTTCTACCATTGGTGGCTTCACAGTATAACAGTTTCCTGAGTTTCATCAGAAGTGCAAATAAAGCCTTGTTGATTGCACATTGGATCAGCAGACTTTGCGACTAAAGCCCACATGCAGCTGGTCCTAGGCACACATGCATGGCTTTTTGCCTTTGGTACTGATTAGCCTAAGTGGACCCCAGACACAAGGGAAACTGAGGAGGATGAGAAAAACAGGCACCATACCAGGTACGTCATGTCACATGCCACCCTCACATAAACCCATGTGGTGGTACCGTCAGTGTCCCAATTTTACAGATGAGGCCACTGAGGCCTAGCAAGGCAAGACATGCTGGCACTCACGGAGCTGACCGGTGCACAGTGAAGCACCGCATTCTCTGCTCTGACGGCCACTCTCCTTCCATCCATCACTCCAGCCCCAGGAACCCAGACGTCCCGATTCCCTGTGCCCCCGGAGCCCACCTAGCCATGCCCCCTCCTGTGCCCCTGCCTCAGGGGTCCCCTCTCCAGAGGAGAAGGCCGACCAGGAGATACATCAGGCACCGGCCTGGCAGTGCCCCCGGCCTGCTGGCCCACCCTATCCTAGCCCCCGAGGGCATGAGAGGGTGCCCTCCACGGCATGTCCCTGGATCCTCAGGGAACAGGAAGAGCCGTGGGGCCTAGGGAGCATCTCTGCAAGGGACGGTGGCATTCCCCCCACCAGAGCCCCTCAGACGCAGACACCCCTCACCCCATGGTCCTTGCTTTTTCACAGCTCTGCTTGGGAGTCCTCAGCTTCTCAAGGCTCTGCCATCTTGGGGGAAAGGGAGAGAGGTCTGAGCCCTCTCTGGGGGCAGCAAGGGCTTGGGAGGGACTTGACTGACCAAGCATGGGGAAGGGAGGGTCGATGGCCACTGTGGGCCCCAGGGACTGGGCGTGGGGAAGGCTGTGGGGACAGCTTGGCAGAGGCACAGTGCTGTGGGGCGCTGCCGAGCACCCGGTTCTGGGCAGCCTGCAGGGTCTGCTGCTGAGCCTCCAGTTCCAAGTCTCCCAGACCCTCCCCAGCTCAGCCCACACCTGCGCCAGCGCCGAGCCCGCCTCCCGCAGGGAAGTCCGGGACAGAGGTGGGCAGGTTGGCTCTTGCCTTGATCTGGTGCTTCTCCAAGGACGTCACCCCCCTTGCATTCAGAGTTCCAGCCTACAGGGAGCTCCTAGGACTGTGCCTTGACCCAAAGAAGGGGGGATGAGGGGGTGTCAGGGCAGTGCTGAGGGGACAGCACCGGGGGAGGGAGCAAGATGGCTCATCTTGCCCCTCCCTCCCAAGCTGTATAGGTAGTTAAAATCCAGAACACTTGCCCTGAACCCACCATCCTTCACTTACCTCTTTCTTTTCCCCAAGTCCAAAAATATGGATGCATGATAGTCTCTCAGTGCTCCCTGCATGTCTGGTATTGCCCAGCCCGAGAGCCCCGAGGGCAGGCCCAGGTCTTCCAATCGCACTCCATCTCCAGACCCTGCGCTCTGCCTGCCCGCACAGGGCCCCTGTGTGCAGGGCTGGGCCTGCAGAGCCTGGGCCCCCGACACACGCATTTCGCATCAATTCGTGAGTCCACCCTACCAAAGAGTGACTGCCTAGTCCCCTCCTGGGACCACGCTGAGATTGTAAGAGGCCAGAGCAGCCAGGGGGATGAGTCTAGGCTGAGCCCTTGGCCTTCAGTGGAGACGCCGCCACCCTGACTCGTTGGTTCCAACAAGCTGGACACCCTACCCATCCCCCTGCCTCCAGGCACAGGCCCCACCTTCTCTTCTCCACATGGCCTCCATCTCGGCTCCCCCACTTCCTGGACACAAAGGCTAGTGTTAGAGGGCCCAGTCCACGTGGCAAAGGGAGACCAGAGCAGTGTCCTCTGCCTGAGAGGTCCCACCTTCACCCCCTGCGCCCAGCTTGGTCTTGAGAGGGCAATCAGGGCAGCCCCAGGTCAACTCTCCCCCTACAGGGGGCTGTGGCAGCTCCACCCCAGCCTGCCCCTGAGCTCTGCCCACCCTGCAGACTCCGGCTCCTCTGCAGGCCTCGGCTCTTGCAGCTCCTGGGGACTGGGAGGCAGGGATGCTGCTGGGAGGCAGGGATCCTGCTGGGGTGCTCCCCCACCCCATTCTGAACATCACTGGCCCAACCAAGGCCACTGGGCCACTCAACTGGGACATAGACCCAGTTCTATAGAGCTGGGGAGACTGTGACACACAGTTGCTGTGGTGACCCAGTGGGTAAAGTGGACAGGGTCAGAGGATGACTGAGTGTCAGGGCTCCTCACAATCCCCCCAGCACCACTGCCAGTGTATGGATAGCAACCTAAGTCCCAAGGACAGCGAGGGGCTTGCCAAGGCCACAGGCCAGTCTGTGGCATGGCTGGGCCAGACTTTCCACCTGCGTGTCCTGATGGAGACCTGGGAGGACCCCCGATGGGCCCTGGGAGGATCCCACAGCAGCCCCGCCCACGGCTGTGGGGCCGGATGTGGGGCGGGGTGGGGCTTGGCACAGGCCCACCCAGGTAAATGCCAGTGTGGTCGCCAGAGAGAAGCCGAGCTGGGCCCAGACCCCCCAGGGGGTGGGATGGGCTGGGCTGGGGTGGAGCCCACCTTCCACTTGTAGAGTCCAGGAGCCGGCCTGGGTCTCCGCCCTGTGGGGACAGGGCAGGTGGCGAGGGCTCAGGAGCACCTGGGCTGCTCCTGCGGTGGCTGCCCTCCCTTCTAGCTGGCAGGATTGTCCAGGTTCTCATGTCCCTGTCCTTGGGTGTGGGCAAGCTCAGGCGACCCGACCTAGGGGCACCCAACCCTCGATTTGGCACTGCAGGTTGTGGTGCCAGTGGCAGCCGAAGTCCTGCTCCTGCCCACAGGCATCCAGCTCAGCATGCAGTGCAAGGGCCTTGTCCACTCCTGGCCCCACAGCCCTGGGCCCACGCCCCAGGGTACTATAGGGCCAGGGACCCATTATATAGACAGAGAAGCTGAGGCCCCATGAGGAGAAGGGGCTATAACTGTGGCAGAGCCCAGGCCTCCCACTTTTTTGCAGTAGGCCCCTGATTTCCGATTTGGGGAGAACTCTAGGCTTCTCAGGAGTGATTCCTTGGGGGCCCTGAGCCCAGATGGGTCCCACCTCACCCCACCCCAGGCAGACCCCAGCTCCTCCTCACCTACGTCTGGCTCCAGCACCCCAAAGTGTTCTCCTTATCCAGAATCCCACCCTGCTGCTAGCTGGGGAGGGGCAGATTGCACCCCATCTGAGGGGGTCTGTGCTCCCATCCTCTCATGCAGAATCCCCCACACAGGAGCCCAATCTCCAGCTTGCCCTCCCCTTGCCCAGGATGCGGACGAGGTGCCCAAGGATCAGGGAGCAGTGCCCCCCACCCCATGGCAGTTCCCCCTGCACACACTCTGGCCTTTTTGCTGCTGGGGGAGGGTCCTGGGATTACATGAGGGGAAAAACAAGACAGGGAGCAGCTGGGCCCTTGAGGCCCCAAGTCACACCCAAACCACCACCAGGGAAGGGAGCAGGAAGCAAACTGGAGGTGTTATGGATTGAATTGAGGGCCCTGCTAGAATCTGTCCCTCCTGATCATTCTCTTTTCCACTGTGTCCCTAGAGCCCCTTGCCCAACCTTGGAATCGCTCAGGAACAGGGCCCAGGCTCCCTTGCCTCTCTGCCCTGGGTACCAGTGGGCACAGCTTTCTCAGTCGGTGCCAGGATTCCCTTCCCTGCCCCTGCCAGTTGTCATCACCCACCTGGCTGAGCCTTGGCAGCTGCTCTTGCAGTCAGGCTGTGTCCTGAGCCTGGGCAGTGTCTCTGTCTGGGCCCTGAAGGACCCGGGCCCCATCCCCATCCCTGCTCTGCTCCAGGATCCGCAGGCCTGGCACCGGCATCTCCTGCAGATACAATCAGTCCAGGATCCTGGGGTCTCCTCCCAGCCTCTAGACCACACTGGGGTGGTCTTGGCAGACCCTTGGTGCCTCAGGGGCATGTTGTGGCAGAGGCCTGGCCTCATCTGGAAAAGCTCTCCCCTACCCTGTGGTCTCAGTTTTCCCATCTGAACCAGAGGCTGGATGATCTCAGGGTCTTTCCAAATGTTGGGAGGGGGTCCCTCTCTGGGCTGGACAGAAGCCCCTGCACTGCCTTCCTTCCCCAGCGACTGCACCAGGAATGAGGACCAGAGAATTAGGTGCAGGGCAGGGTCAAAGGTAGGGTAGGACTGTGCTCAGGGCCACACTCCCACTTGGGCAATCTCCAGGCTGGGCTCCGGGCCAAGGGGCTGCTGGCTTATCTGGTCCAAACACTCCTGGGCCTTTTCTACTTCCGTCTGCAGTGGTAGGATCCTGGGGGCAGGACAGGCTATCTGCCTGTCCCCTAGCACTCTGCCCCTCTCCCACCTCCCAGCACCCCTCATTATCTTCTATGTCCTGGTCTGGCCTCCTCCACTCCTCCTGTCCCTGGGAGCCTTGCAGCCAGTGCCTCCCCTGCTCCAGGCTGGCCAGGGAGCATTCCACCTGCTGCGGAGCCCCCCTGGAGGTGGCCGACCTAGCCTCCCTGCCCCACACCAAGCAGGGCAGTGTCTGCAGCCTCAGATAAAGCAGGCAGACTCCCAGCCAGGGGCCAGATGACACCCTGCGTGGACCTGCGCTCCACTGCCCTATCACTACGGGCTGCAGCGGAAGGTGCCTCTGTCTCCAGCTGGACCTGAGATGCACCCCCTCCCCACCCCTGCTGCTGGTGGCTTCAGACCTTAGGCCAGCAAGGGGACTGGGATGCTGTTGTGGAATGCTAGACATCAGGCAGGCATGAGGCTATCAACTGGGTCCTAAGGGTCACCCAGGCCTGGTAGGGAGCAGTGGCTCTGGGAGGGTCAGCTGGGGGCTGAGACACCAGGGTCACTAAGGGTTTGGGTATCTAGGCTGTCACAGGGCGGTCTGTCCTCCCCTCCCATGGCAGGGATGCTGGCAACCTCCCCAGGAAGCCCCAGCTTACACAGCCGCCTCTCCCTCTCTGGGGGTCGCCTCCTCCACCAGGGCCGCTGTGCTTCCAAGGAAGCTCTTTCGTCTATGGAGCTAAAACTGGCCCCTCCCTCCTTCAGACCCTGGCCCTTCCTTTGCCTCCAGTGGTGTCCCCAGCCATGCCTGGCACATGTTTCTCAGGCAACACACTGCACACCTCCAGGGGCGCCATTCAGAGCCACCTCTGTTAAACATGGGGACCCTGCGGGGAGCTTCATTTCCCTTTCTTCTTCCCCAGACCCTGGCAAACCTTCCTGAGAACAATGGCACCAGACGTGGGCACTGGCCCTGGGCATTCGGGATCATTTAGCCTGGTAAGGGGACCTTGCTAGCTTAGGGGACCTCCTTGGGGCTGCAGAAGGGCAAGGAAGATCTGGGGGAGAGGACGGGAGCCTCACTTTCTGCTTCAGGGCCAGCGGCTCGTGCTGGCCTGGCTGACTCCCAGCCTGTGCTCCTGCCTCTGTAGCCTCTGGGCGTGCTCCGACAGGGCCTCCAGCACTGCCCCCAGACAGCTGGCCAGCTTGGGCCGCTGCCGCCTGCTCTCTCCAGATGCTCCCACAGGTCCTTCTCTGATGCCTCCAGTCCTGCCCGGGGGAGGACCCTGCCTGCACCTGCCAGGGAGAGGGTAGCCAGACTTGGGGTTGCTCTGCCCACCTTCCCCATGCTCACCTGCACCCTTCAGTGGGGCTCGGTGGGCAGACATGGTCCAGTGGCCAGAGGTGACAGGAGTGCAAGGGACAGCAGGCAGGGCTGGGCATCAGGTCTATGGACTGTGCCTCAGTGGGCCCTGAGAGCAGGACAGATCCTGGAGCTGGGGCAGTCCTGGCACCAGCCTCTAAGGCCCCTCCTTGGACGCAGAAGTATGCACTGCTGCATAAACGCGATCTCCTTTAATCCTCACAGGCAGCCCCTGAGGGGAAGCCAGTGCCCCAGGTCATGCAGTGAGTCCAGTGAAGAGCTGGAGTCTGGCACCAGAGCCCACATTCCCCTACCCCTGCTGCCCCACACTGCACCCCTCCCAGTGTGAGCCTGGAAATGGGAGGGGTCAGAGGAACATCTGGGGGCTATCATAGTTTAGCTATGACCCTGGGGGTCAGAAGCCCTCAAATCATGTCACTGCTATGGCACCTCTCTGGCTTCCACATCTTCCGCTGTAAGACAGGGGCCCTGACACCCACGCCCACCAGCTTGGCAAGGGGCTCATGGGATGTTGCCACTCCCCACTCCTCCCCACTCCTCCCCATTGTCACCCTCCTCACCTCCAGGGTCCAAGCCTGAGTCTACCATTGCCTGCCCACCCCACCCCTACTTCCACTCCTGGGTGCCAGGCACCCCGCCCCAGCTCTGTAGGGGCACAGGAGGTGTGTCTCCACCCAAACACACCCCCCCATCCTGACTTGCCCACTCCTCACGTTCCCAGACCTTCCCCGCTCAGAACGGCAGCATCGCTCATCAGGCCTTCCTCCCTCCAGATGGCTTGACTCTCCTCTCCCGATTCCAGGCCCAGATTGGCGCAGCCCCTCCCGAGTCGTCTGCCCTCATCACCACCAGGCAAGGCCTCTCTAAAACGGACCACGACTGGCCCCTGCTCCCACCTCCCACACCTGGACACAGCACCCACAACACCACTCTAACTGGATGCTCTGTCTTCCCAGTTAGAAGCGAGGGGCTAGGCTGGGTGCCATGGCTCATGCCTGTAATCCTAGCACCCTGGGAGGCTGAGGTGGGAGGATCGCTTGAGCTCAGGAGTTCCAGACCAACCTGAGCAAGAGTGAGACCCCGTCTCTACTAAAAATAGAAAAAATTAGCCAGGCATTGTGCCAATGCCACAACATTCTGGCCTGAGCAACAGAATGAGACTCTGTCTGAAAAAAAATAAATAAATAAAGAAGTGAGGGGCTTTCCACAGGCAGCCCCCTGCCCGTACGGAGAACCTGAGCTAGGCCTGGCTTGGCTGTGCAGAGGCTTATGGCCTGCGGGGTGGAGAGTGTGCACACGCCAGACTGTTGAGCACGGGGAGCAGGTGCAGAGGAAAGCACAGCTGCCACACCGGACAGACGAGCAGCACCAAGCTGTGGGTGCACAGGGAAGGGGGCCTGACTCTCCTTTGGGGCTCCCAGGAAGGCTTTCCAGGGAGGTGACCCTGGAGCCGAGGCTCAAAGGTGAATTCACTGTCCCCAGAGAAGTCAAAGCTGGATGTGGCAGGCAGAGGAGAATGAAGACAGCAGGAGAAGGAGGCCATCAGAGCAGCTGGAGCCTAGAGGGGGCACTGAGCTGAGCAGCTGGGTGGGGGTGGGGGACAAAAGGGAGAACAAGAGGGCAGAGGAGCAGTGGGGTTCAAGTGGATGCAGGGCAGGGGCATCTCCCTGGCACCCTAGGATCATGTTGCAGACCTCAGCCACACAGAAAAGGCTTGGTGGGCAGAGGTTGAGGACTGCAAAAAGAGGTTGGGCCTGAGGGGCAGCGGGGATGGACCAAGCCTCCTCTGGGGTGGAATGGGGGCCTTACCCAATCCTCATCTCAAGGTAGATCTTTTTCTAAGGGACTATCTGATAGGTGTGAGTTCCTTTAAGGAAGAAAAAGACAAAACAGTGACTCTCTAATGGTGGAATCTCAGGCAGGATGGCCTCCAGGCTGCAAATTATGGAGAGGGAGAGTGCTGGGAGATGGCTCCTATTCCATTTCAAAAAGAGAGAGAGTTGCTGCATTACTGGGAGGCAGGGATTCCTGGTTTCTCCATGGTGGGAGGCCCAGTGGGAAGACGCTGCACTTACTTCAACAGAACCTGGCGCCCAGGGCAGGGCTGCGGATGGGACCTTCTCTGAGGACTTTCTCCCCTGGAGCCATGGAAACCGCAGGCAACACTAAGTGCGGGAGGAGGAGACACCACTGAATGCTCCCACCTCATCTGTGCCGATGAAGCCCCCAAGATGGAACTTGGCTGGTATGGTCAACGGCCTTGGGGACCTGGCGGGAATGGGATCTCAGGATGCCTGGGATTTTTCAGAATTTTGAACTCCTGTAGCAGGATCTTAGGGGGCGGGATCGAGGCGCAGGGACAGCGGACCTCTGGGTCACCCATTGCACACTGAAACGGCTCTTGAATTTCTATATTGGGGGCCAGGTGCATTTGGTGTAAGGGGACCAGGGGGCGGTCGGTCTTAAGGCTGCATAGCTAGCAAGGACCTAGTTTTTAATTAGCTTCTGTTACTTCGGGTAGGGGTTGTGGAGCTAACGGAGGTTTGGGGGCATTAAGCACCCCCTCAAGCCACGCCGTCAGATCCTACTTTCGGGTGAGTCAGAGGCAAAAGACTAGAGGCACAGCCCCAGTTCTAGAGCTGACAGCGCCTGCCCGGGCGTGGGGACGGCGTCCCGCGTCAGGGGCGTGCCCCGAGCGTAGAGGCCGCCCCGCGGTCTGGGGAAACCCTGCCACTTGCGCGAACCCGTTCCGAGGAGAGGGCGGCGCCTGGGCGGAAACTCCGCCCCGGCTGCGAGTTTCGAGCCCTCGCGTGGCTTAGGGGCCGCACCCGCCCTCTTAGCTGTGGCGTGGTCACTAGTCGGCGGCGGGGCGTACACGCTCACAAAGTGAGGTCTCGCAAAGAGCCTCGACCTCGGTTTTCTCCTCTGGAAAGTGGGGCCTCACAATCCGTCCCAAGCGCGGGACAAAAGGTGGAAGGAGTTTTGGTGGGCCCACGGTCGAGGCCTCTGCAAAAGGGGGTCGCCAGGTGACTCGAAGAGGCCGGCGGGACCTGACCGCAGCAGGGCGTGGGGCTTTTGTTCGGCGGGGGTTTCTTAAGTGAGAAACTATGCCGGCCGGCAGTAAGTCGCACCAAGGGTGCTCAAGGAAAGGGGGATCTCCTCTTCCCCCCGATCTCGGCCCCTCCAAGAGGCCCCACTGACGTGGCTCTCGGGTGTCTCTTCAGAAACTGCCTTGCGTGCACAGGCGAGCTGGGGCGTGTCGCCACGGTTTTAAAGAAAACCCGCACACACCGAGCGAATAACGTGCCGTTTGCTTCTTTCACGCAAGCGGAGTCACGCCCGCCTTCCCGAGGCCCGGCGCACGGACCTCCAAGGTCTCTGGCGCCCTCGGGGCCCCCGCGAACAATGCCCATGCTCTCCGCGCGCAGGAAGGAGTTGGCGGACATGGCGGGGTCGAGGCGGCAGAGCGGGTCAAGCCCCGCGGCCGGGTGGGGTCTCCACTTTTCGGCTCCGAGCTCCCAGCTGGCCAGGGACAGGCACCTGCCCGGTCCGGGAGCCTACGTGCGTCGCGACACGGCAGGCGGCTGGCCGGGCCGGCGACGTCTCTTCGGTCCTCCCGGAACTAGTCTACACAGCTGCGGCACCGACCGGAGCGGAGACGGCGGTTGCCCCAGAGCCTTCGAGTCGCGGGCTAGAGCGGTCAGGCCTCCGAGCCGGGTCGAACCAGGGCTGGCTACGGCTGCGTCACGCGAGGAGGCGGGGCTGCCACGGGCGGAGGCCGGAGCCGGAAGCGGAAGAGGCTCTCGGAGCGGAGAGTGGGGCCTAGCAGCCGCCGGAGCCTGGGAGACGGTGAGTGTGGGCCGGGGCCGGCGGCGGCGACGGTGACGGCGGCGGCGGCGGCTGGGGGTGAGTTGGCGGGGCTTGCGCGCTGGTGCCGTCCCCAGGCTCCCGGTTCGGTCTTAGCCTATTCCCTTTCTTTCTCCTCTTCGGCACACCTCAGGCCGCTGCCCCGACCTCTCACCCCTGACCCGCCGCTTCTCCCTCTGAGGGCAGTCACTACAGACCCCGACCACTTGGCCCCGCGGTGTTGAAGGCGAAGCCTGAGCGGCCTCTGAGGCCCCTTCAAGGGTCCAGTTTCGGCCCAGCGTGTACTCTCGGAATGGGGCCGGGGTCCGAAGTGGGATAGCCAGAAAGGGCCTTCAGACTCCTCCCTGTCCTCGGCTCGAGGCTTGGTCTGCAGACTCCTCTTTGCCGCGCGACCTGGAGTTTGATTCTGAACCAGGCTGGCCTTCCCCCTGTCCCGGGGTCTGCCCCTGGGTCTCCCCTCGGTGCCACTGGTGGCGGTTACTGGGGAATTGGACTTTGAGGTCCCTGGGACCCGGGGCGGCAGGAAAGGACGCGAGCGAGGGCCGCAGGCCCCCTGTGTGTTTCGTTTTGATGATGGAGCCGCTCCAGTCCGGGGGTATGGGCCAGGCCAAACTGACAGTACAGATGCCCAGGCTGCTCCTTGGTTCGGCCCTGGAGTCTCTGTGCTTTAGTTCCGGGTGTGGGTTCGCTGGTGTGGAGCTTGGGTGGGAATTGCCTGAGCCAGGCCCCTAGCTAGGCGGAGTTGGCAGCCTTCCAGCTTCCCTCCTCCATGCCCTTGAAAAGGAGGAGCGTCTCACTGTTGGTGGTGGCGCTTTGCGAGGTGGCAGGTTTGAGGTTGCAGTGGTGGGGCACTGCCAGCCAAAAATAACCATGGGGCGCTGGGGTGGTTGGAATCCAGGAGGGCAGCCGCTGCCCTGGCTGGCTGCTCTTCTTGTCAGCCCAGTTCTCTGGCCAGGAACAGCAAATGAGAAGCCGACAAGGCCTGTGCTCAAAGAAAAGTTGGCACCCTTGCCTTGGTTTCTTTCACATTGCCTTTTTCTTTATTGTGCTGAGCAGAGGCTCCCAAAGCATAATTGTGGCCCTTAGCTTCTTTAAACAAGCTGTTTGCTGCGGTTTCAGAGAATCAGAGACTGTTGATGAGAACTGGGCTCTAGAGCCCTGGCTGGGAAGATGACACCTGGTAGTGTTTCCAATATTTTACCTGCCTAGGATGTGTTAAAAAGGAGGGATGATCTTCTTCTCTAATATTGCCTTGTGTGTGGTACTTTATGGCTCTCATACTTGTCATCTCCTTTGCCAGGCTGGGAGACGTTATCTCTGTTTTCCAGACTTGGTAACCATGTGACTTGTCTAAGGTCATGAGGTCAGTAAGTGGCAGCACGGGGATTTAGTTTAGGGTTTTCTGCCAGAGCCCTCTCCTCCCAGATCTCTTGGAAGGGACTTATAAAATGTCCTTAAGGTGTTTAACACAGCCCTGAGGTGTTACCTGGAACTTTTTAATGGTAATGGAAAGCTGCCTTTAGTATCTCTGGGCACAAATCTGTGCTGGGCATTTGACTTAGAGGAGAGACATATTTAATCCTCACAGAACCTTGTAAGACATTATTATTCCCTTGTTGCAAGAGGAAACTGAAAGAGTTTAATAACTTTCCCAAAGACACACAGCTAGAAGTGGCATTGCCACAATTCGGATTGACATCTGTCTGATTCTGAAGCTACGCTTTTTCCACTCATGTGAACATGTATGGACATAAGAATCTTCTGAGTCCCAGGAGGGAGTCTTTGGCCTGGTGTGGGATAGACCATGTCCTCCAGCTCTAGTGTTTTGTTTGTCTAGTAAGGATGAGCAGGACCACACTTGCCTTGTGGGAGGGTGTGTGCCCTGGCCAATGGAGCGTCTTCTGGGTCATTAGTGAGATGGGAGATACGGCTTTTAGCTCATAGCTTGGGCACCTGACCCAGGGTAATTGCAGGAAAACAGTGAAACATCAGTCAGCTGATCATCAAAACAACAAGTCTAAGCTCTTGGGAAGGTGTTGGTGCTTTTATGTAGTGTTTATCTCCAAGGACTTCACAGGTAGACAGGAAGACATCTGGTAGTGAGGAGACTGAGGACAGTGACTTTCTTAGGATCACGGAGAAGTGCCCAGGGGTTTGGTCAGATATGCCTCTCTGTCCTGCTCATCCATGGGGAGCCATTCCATGCTGGGCTTCTTCTGACAGACCCTGCTGATGAGATGAGGGAGCCTTGATGCCGTTTGTCCAACATGTGTTTGGTCAGGCAAGCCCAGGACTGATCCCGACTGGAGCTTGGCTGTGGCCAAGTGAAGGGTGGGGAAGAAGGCAGGTGTGGTGTCTGGCGCAGCCTTCCTGTGGAGGCAGTGTCAGAAGTTTGAGTATAGGTGGAGCAGGGAACTGTCTTCACATAGCCAGCTTTCTGAGCTGGTGGCAGATCCAGCCCGGCAATTTCCTGTGGTGGCTCTAAGTCCCCACTGAACAGGGACAGTGAAATGGGGCTCTTTTGGCCTGCCAAGCTAGTTCTGAGAGGGGCGTAGGAGAGGGTGCTGGAGCAGGGGAGCTAGAAGAGGGGACAGCATGGTACTGTTGGATAAAGGTGAGGCACCTGGCATGGCACTGCAGGGTGCTCAGTGGGCCTTGGGCAAGAAACTTGGGTACTCTGAGGACCCTGGAGTCCTCACTGGTGCTGAGACCATGTGTGAACCAGCAAGGCCCCTGGGCCCATATCCACTTGGGTAGACCCTTGGGTAGGCTAGGAAATGTTTACGAGACCCGTGTGCCTCTTTCTCCAAGGGCTGGTCTTCTCATTTCTGCTGTGGCTCCTCATACTGACTGTGGTCCTTACTCCCTTGAGTGGAGTCCACTTCAGGGCCTCAGCCGGGCAGCTTTCAGCTTCTCAAACTTGAGGGCTTTGACCCCTCGCTCCCATGTGTCGGCTCCATGCCAGCAGCCCTTTGGCCCCTGGCTTTACAGAGCGTATGCTTCATAGGACACCACCCACCCACCCCCGCCCCGGCAGGAGGGAATCGAGCACTGGAGGCTCCCCTTTCTCTCTGTCTTTAGTCTCCTTGTGACAGTGCCCAGCATCTCTGCCCTGTGTCCCTGCCTCAGCACCTGGGCCCTGGCTCACCTGCTTCCCTGAGTGCTCTGGCCACTAGGCCAGTGGTGCTTTCCTGGGAGGCAGCTGTTTGTTTGTTCACTGGCAAAGAAGGGTGTTACTCATTGTCTGCTGTTTGACCAGTGTGACCTCAGAGTTCTTCACTTCATAAACCCCTGGGAGGGGCTGCCCCCAAACAGAACAATGGGCCTCTTCTTCAGGAGCAACTGGGCTGTCCCACGCAGCCCTGTGGCTGGAGGTGGCTGGCTGTGTATTTAGCAGGGCTTTCCATTTCTCGTGGCCTAGATGCATCACTGTAAGCGATACCGCTCCCCTGAGCCAGACCCGTACCTGAGCTACCGATGGAAAAGGAGGAGATCTTACAGTCGGGAACATGAAGGGAGACTACGATACCCGTCCCGAAGGGAGCCTCCCCCCCGGAGATCTCGGTCCAGAAGGTAAGAGGAAACTAGGTAGGAAGGAAGGGCTCCTTCCCTCAGCTGGGTTAGCGAGATTGTCCGGAAGCTGTGTCAGCCCCAGACTCCTTGAGATGATTCCACCCCTGCCCAGCTGCCTAGCTGCCTTTGGATCCCTGCCTTCTCCCCTTGGGCTCCCCGCTAATCTCACCTGCATGCCCTGGCCACAGCAGTAGCTACCATCCTTGCTGCCCCTTCTTTCTCTGTCCTGGAGTGTTCTTTCTTCTTCTCCCTACATATGCCCCCATTTTCTAGGCCAGCATCTCCCCTGCTGGCCTCCTGAGCCTTCCTCATTGAGGATTAGGAACATAACCTCAGCCCTGGAAAGGTTGCTTCTTGGGTCCTATCTCAGCCCCCAGGCCAAAGTTACAGTCACAGCAGGCCCCGTGCTTATGTCCCCTTGCACCCTTCTTCCTGTGGCACTAGAGGGATGCCATCATGAGCCATGTCTCCGGAGAGCAGGCCTCGTACCTTTGCATGCTTGGGCCCATCAGGCACTCTCTGTGAGCCCTCTAGCAGGGACCCAGCTGACTAGTGTCCCCATCCCCCTTTTGGCAGCCATGACCGCCTGCCCTACCAGAGGAGATACCGGGAGCGCCGTGACAGTGATGCATACCGGTGTGAAGAACGGAGCCCCTCCTTTGCAGAAGACTGCTATGGATCTTCACGTTCTCGTCATCGTCGGCGGTCACGAGAGAGGGGGCCGTACCGGACCCGCAAGCATGCCCACCATTGCCACAAACGCCGCACCAGGTCTTGTAGCAGTGCCTCCTCGGTGAGTGGTGGCCAGAGTGTGCTGGCTGGGGCTTAAAGGCCTCATCTCTTTCTAGCCTTCTCTCAGGCTGGCTGGTCTGGGTGAGTACTGCCAGCCTTGCGCACACGCGCTGGTGTGCGTGCATGTGTGTGTGTATGTGTCGTCTGGTCTAGTTGCAGGGCTCAGCAGGGGGTTCCGGCTCCTCTGTCTTCTGGCCCCTTGCCAGTGGCAGCTGTAGGGCCTCTGGCTCCGTCGCTGGCTGTCCCCAGCCTGTCCGTGTCTACACACTGCATAAGACATAGGCCACATGGTGCAAGTGGCCGGAGTCACTTCTTAGGGATTCTAGTAGTATTGCCAGTATGCGGTCTGCAGCCAAATGGCCTGGTCCTTCCCCTGCAGAGACTCTCCCGTGTATAGCTGAATGCTCTGACTGGTGTGGACGGCGCCCACCTCTATGGGCTCATCTCCACACCCCTCCTCAAAGGCCCAGAGGCTGTCGAGCCCCATTGATGTGCCCCATGGGAGGGGAGGATTTACCTATCAGTCAGCTCAGACTGGGGAGCTGCTTCCCTTCTGACCCCCAGCCAGGCCCTCTCTAGCTCAGCCTCTTTATGTGAGGGACAGTCATGGAGAGGAGGACGTGTGAAGAAATGACAGAAATGACAGAAAGGCCCATAGCCCCAGGTTTCCCCTGCTTGTCCACTTGCAGGACACATGCCAAGGCCGGGGCCTGGCCAGTGTCTCTAGCGTGGAGGGTTGCGCAGGTCTCTGTTGAGACCAGGAGTCCCCGCTGTGCTCAGTCCCCTGGGGAAGGCAAATCAGTTGTGTATTTCTGAGGTTATGTGCGGTCTTCTCTTCTCCCCTCATCCCTCCTTCCTGCTTCCCTCCTGCCAGCCATGAGGCCCCTGCGGAGCCATCGAGGGCCCAGGCATCTTCTCTGCCCAGCTGTCTTCTGCGACTTCTTTGAGCGGCCAAAGGGTTGAGGGTTGACTCTGTACGGGCCTGTCCAGCATGGCCTGGTGGCCTCTCTGCATACTGCCACATACTGCCACAGGATGGCACTGCAAATCTGGCTCTGCTTCTTGTCTTTTTGGTGCCCTCTATCGTGAGGCTCGGGATGGGCCTGGATTGTGAACAGCATCGGCGCCAAGGCCAGGACAGGAGCTGGCATGAGGCCTGTGTGGGCCATTGTGGTAGAGGGCCTGGAGGTCAACCAGCCCAGAGGATCCCAGGCTCCTTTCCTTCTGGAGGCTGGTGGCAGGAGGGCTGCTGACGGAAGGCCGTTTCTGGTAGTGATGGTTAAGTCTGGCCAAGATTGCCTTCTGGGGGCAGGTGGCAGCTTGGCTGTGAGTGGCAGCTGTCGGGCATGTGCACGGCTGTGTGGGTGAGCAGAGGCAGGCAAGCACAGGCTGGGCGTTCTGCACCTGAAGCCAGCGTAGCTCTCTGACCAGTCTGGATGGTTGGACCCGGGCTGGGCCAGCTGCCTTCTTGCGCCGTTCTCACTGCATCTTCAGCTCTGGCCGAAGCCACCACGGGAGGGCTCGGGAGGGGGAGACTTGGAGCAGGAGAGAGTCAGGGCTGTGGCTCTCTCACCACCCGCCCCTCAGCAGCAGAGGCTGGTCGTCTTTCTGAGCATTTGCGGCGCTCCTCTTATAGATAATGTCCGAGTTTTCTTTACGTACCTGTAGCTGTTTTTACTTTTCTGTTTTTGAAGTCAGTTTGTGTCTTGACGTGTCCCTTGCAATATCCCTATCGTTATATATGCTGTGTGCCTTATGAAATGCTGGGATCTGGAAAATCCAACCAACCAACCAACCCACCGGCTCCTCACCGTCTCCACCTCTGCCTTTGACTGACACCTCAATCTGTCAATCGGAACCGCCTACCATGCGATTGGTCGGATGGCGTTTCGGGGGGCGGTGCATGCAGAGAAGCCAACAGAGCAGTAAGCGCAGCAGCCGAAGTGTGGAAGATGACAAGGAGGGCCACCTGGTGTGCCGGATCGGCGATTGGCTCCAAGAGCGATGTACAGCCACCTTTCGTAAAACTTTACCTCTCTACTTTCTACCCCCCTTGTTAGACAAGATCTCTCCTGCCTGGAGGGGCCTCTAGTGCGCGTGGCGCCTTAGCGGGGCCACCAGTAATTGCCTGAATGACACAGACGCTAGCAACTTCTGTTTTTAAGAGTGTAGCAGTGAGAGAGAAACCTTTTTTGTTTTTGAGAATTTGAATGCTGTGAACTTGCAGGAGCTGCCGCCTCCCTGCCCTCCGGACTCTCATGCCCAACTTCTTTTCTCTCCTAGATGAGATCGTGGGGAACCTGGGTGAAGGCACCTTTGGCAAGGTGGTAGAGTGCTTGGACCATGCCAGGTGAGGGGCTGGGCAGTACAGCTGGCTCTGGCTGTGATCTTCCTGGGGTGGATAGCCTGGGGTTCGCGAGGGTGGTGGCTATCAGAGCTTAACTTTCTTCTTTTTGAAGGGTAGCACCAAAGTAGGGGTCTGACCTGTACACATTGGACTTTTGCTGATCCCTCAAAATAAGGGAGAAAATCTTGGGGTTCTGCAGGCATGTGGCATCCCTACCCAAGAACTGCTGGTCAGTGAATGGTTCTGCCCCAGTTTCTCCACTTCTCCAAGGCTGTGATGGTGGATATCAGAACAGGGCCGAGGGCCTGGCTCCTCTGTGCTTGGAGTTGCTTCCTGCGATCTCTTTTAGGTTCTTGGCTTGGCAAGGGGTTGGGAGTGGCACTAAGCCCAGCCTAAGCATGAGCCCTCACCCCCTGAGGGTCTTCATGAGAGGCCGTGCAGTTCCCAGTTGAGAGAAACAAGACCCTGGGCTTTCTCACCAAGCAGGCCACTGCTTCTCCAGTGTGGCTAGGGTAGCATGTGGTCCCTGCTGAGTGTGCTTAGGAAGAGTGGGTATGTGCCTGTGTGTCATGCTGCTGGGGGCACCTTGCTCCCTCCCAGGCGTAACAGTGTAACACTTTGTCCCCTTACCATTCCTCAAGACTACAACCCTTGCTTCCTCCTGTAGCTCTGGGTTGGGGAGATACCTCCTGGGAGCCAACTGCCTCCCTGCCTTAATGGCCCTTTGACTGATTTGGCACTTTAGCTACAAAGTGCTGGTGTCCTCATTTTGAGTCAGGTGCCACCCATATGTGGCCCTCTTGATTTTAGAGATGAATAAATCTGCTCAGCGCTTACCTAAATCTACTGTTGATGGCGGAGCTGGGTACCACTGTACTGTAGTGCCCCCACATTAAGGAGAGTGATCAGAAAAGACAGTCATCCCCGGGAGTCCAGCCATCCCTGTGGCCACAAGATAAAGGTGGCAGCAGTGACTGAGAGGAAGCTTCCCTTTGCTCCCAGTTCCCATATAAACACCCCTCGGACCCAGTGTGGCACAAGAGGTTAGGGGTGGGACCCATGGATAGAGGGACATGTACAGACTGTACTGTGACCACATGGAGATATGGCAGATCTAAGAGCTGTAATGCATGAGGGCAGAACTGAACTATCTGGAGTGTGCCACTCTGGGTAGTGCCACTTTGGGTAGCTAGAGGGAAAATGAGCCTCTGAAGTCACTATGGGGCAGGCACAAGGTCCAGGGAACTTTCAGGGGACTCAAACAGAGTCAGGGCTGGTGGGGGTGGTTATGCAGAGGCAGAATTCAGCTCACTAAAAGGAAGGGCCTTACTCTCAGAGCCATACAGTCCTGGAAGGGGTGGCCTCTGGAAGTGCTGAGCTCCCTGTGTTGAGGGTTGGAGTGCCACGGGGAGATCTGTTCTAGGAGGCGGCTGGAGTATGTAGCTTTTCCTCTGAGCTCCTCTCCTGCTCTGACAATCTGGGGAAATGGATTGCAGAGAAACTATCCTCTAGAAGATGCCTTTGCTCTGTGGCCCTTTCCCTGGGCACCAGGGCCAGCCTCCCTGAGGTCTCAGAGGACATATCCTTGTGGGCCAGGGCTGTCGACACTGTAGTTCCCCACTGAGCACCTGAATTCTAGCTGTCCCTTCCTGCCTGGCGACTGAGCCTCATGAGCAGCAGGTTTCCTTTCTCTGCTCACACCCTGCAGATGGCCTACTGGGATGGGGTTTGGGGTATGAAGTACAGAGCAGGGACTGTTAAAATCCTCATTGGACACTAAAGGGTTCCTGGCCCTCTGTGGTCACCGATAAATGCTGTGGCAGGTAGGTGGGCCTGGAGATGGGCATGGTAAAGAAATTGGCCCTGGCCCTCACAGTGAGAGGACCCCATTGCTGGCACCCTTACCTGTTGCCAGACCATCCCTCCATCCTAGAACCCCCAGCCCAAGGGGAACTGTTTGCTCAGACTTAAAGATGACATGCTCGGGAAGGTCAAGAGGTGCTGTGGGAGGATTCTGGGCGGAGAGGCATGGCTGGAGTCAGGGCTGACCGGCCTAAAGGTTAGGTTATGGTGTAACCTCCTGGGCTGGTGCCAGCCAGCAGGATTAGCCTCTGCTGTGCCCACACTCTCCCCTGGGAGCTGGCAGTGGCTGAGAACACAGAAGCCTAAGGCTGGCATGGAGGCTGAGAGCATTAAATCACAGATGCCGGGGAGCTTGCCTTTGGGTGGAAAGGGGTCTGGTATTGCATGGGGCAGGCTAGGCATAGAGTATCTCCTCTCTCCAGTGCAGGCCGTTCCTGGAGCAGTGTTTGTTGGGAGTTGCTGGGCTGGGGAGGAGGGTGGGAGAAGGCCTGGGCGGCTGCTAATGAGAACCTCTGCTTCCTTCCCGGGTACCAGAGGGAAGTCTCAGGTTGCCCTGAAGATCATCCGCAACGTGGGCAAGTACCGGGAGGCTGCCCGACTAGAAATCAATGTTCTCAAAAAAATCAAGGAGAAGGACAAAGAGAACAAGTTGTGAGTGTCTGCAAGGAGTGGGAGGGAAGCCTTTAGTGGAGACAGAGTCTACTTCAGCCCCAACTGCTTGGCCCCCCAAACGGCTTAGCAGTGTCCCATCACCTGCTTGGCACTGTGCCTTCTGTCCACACTCAAGAGGCAGAGGAGTCTGGCAAGCAAGTCTTGCTGGAAGAAGCCTTTGGACTCGAGTCCAGGCTCTATGCCCACTGGCGCTGTGTTCTGAGCCAGGCCTCCCAGCCCTGCATTTGTGAATCGGGGACCTCACTGGGTTGTGGTGGGCACGTGAGGCTGTTCAGGGCTCTCACACAGTAGGAGACATCCAAAGGAGGGCCTTGCTTTGGCAAACACACCGAGCACCTTCCCCCAAGCACTGTGCTGAGCACGGGCAGATGGGTGACTCCAACACCCTCGTGAAGCTCAGTAGAGTGTGTGAGTTGAAAAAAACAACACTCTTCCATCTCTTCCTCAGCAGCTCTGAGGCAGGGCCTCTCCCCACGTCCTAAATAAGGGAGAGGGGCTTGGAGAACTCGGACCAGAACCCTGTCCCCCATCCCACCCCACCGCCATGCAGGAAGTTCATTCCTTGCGTAGAGCTCGTCTGGGTGATGGCTGGTGGGGAGATGTGTTCTTGCTCTGATTCTCTTTCTTCATGTGTATCTGTGTCCTGGTGTTATGACCCAGTGGCCTAGGAGAGAATGGGGACTGGCTTCACCTGAGAGGGGGGTGAGAGAGGCCCCCAGCACAGAGCCTGAGCCCCACCCATCCTTCTCCCTCAGCCTGTGCGTTTTGATGTCTGACTGGTTCAACTTCCACGGTCACATGTGCATCGCCTTTGAGCTTCTGGGCAAGAACACCTTTGAGTTCCTGAAGGAGAATAATTTCCAGCCTTACCCCCTACCACACGTGCGGCACATGGCCTACCAGCTCTGCCACGCCCTTAGATGTAAGTGTCTACCCTCCCATGGAGCACGGGGTGGCCACACCCACAGTCCAGTCACCTGGTGATCTTGCTCTCCCTTCACTCTGGCACGTTGCTAACCATTCCGCTGGGCCTAAGACCTACCAGAGCCCCTTTGGCTGAAAGGCCTTCTGTCTTCAGGTAGGAGTCTCGGTGTGAGGATGGATGGGAAGGCTAAAATCCCATCCAGGGACTTGCTAGGCTAGCCTTTGCCCCGGGTACTCAGGAAGAAAAAAGGAAAGAGCTGCTGTAGAATTGGCCCAGCTACCAACCCTATAGCATCAAAAGATAGAAGCCTGACCTGACAGATCCCACTGCATGGAGACCCTCTGTCTAACCATCACTCCTCGTCTGCCTACCAGCCTTGAATAGCTGGTGGTGCCAGTGCTCAGCGCGGTAGGGTTTGTGATGGTTGGAGAAAGGTTTCTTGGAGAGGAGGTCAGTAAACCTAGAGCCAGGATCTGGACAGATGGAGCTGGGACAGGCATTCTGAGCAAGGAGAAGAGTTCCGTGAAGGCCTAGAACCTGGCATGTGCTGAGACTCACTCTAGTGGAGGGAGGGCTCACACTGGGAAGTGGTGGGCCACACCATTGTGAGGCTCTTGAATGCCAGATGGGAGCCCTTGACCCTGAAAGTGACAAGTAGCAGGAAGCCACTGTTGGGAGGATGGGCTGCTCAGGGCTAGTGACTAGGAGAGGCAGGTCTGGCTTCCTGGGTGTGTGACTTGTACAGTCAGTCACATAGGACCCTGTGCTTGATTTTGTGCTGTTGCCACCATCTTAACATTCTTAGTATTTTTAAAACAAGGGGACCTGCATTTTCATTTTGCAACGGGCCTTGTATTCTCTAAGTGGTGTTGGGGAGAGGGAGCCACCCCAAGGCTGTTGCTGTAGCTTTGGTGAGAGACAGGTGAGGAGGCCTGGTCTCTGCAGAGGAGGTAGAGGGAGGTTTTTTGAATGGAAAAGGTCTTCCCCCTCTAAGGCCTCAAGAATACGAATCCTTGAGAGGGAAGCCAGGAGAAAGGCAGGATGAGGCCCGGCTCCCTGCTTAGGTTGGGGGGGGTGTTGCTGGCTTTGGAGGTGGGGTCTGGCCTAGAGCCGGCAGGAGCTGGTTAAGCGCAGGTCCTCAGTGCCTCCCTTCTCTCCTTCCCTGCCCTTCTAGTTCTGCATGAGAACCAGCTGACCCACACAGACTTAAAGCCAGAGAACATCCTATTTGTGAATTCCGAGTTTGAAACCCTCTACAATGAGCACAAGGTATTGATGGGGGTGAGGGTGAGGCCCTGCTCCAGGTGTGGGTTACCTCCTGGGACAGACTCCTGACCTTGCTTACCTGCCTTGCCCTTCAGAGTTGTGAGGAGAAGTCAGTCAAGAACACCAGCATCCGAGTGGCTGACTTCGGCAGTGCCACCTTTGACCATGAACATCACACGACCATTGTGGCCACTCGTCACTATCGCCCACCTGAGGTGATCCTTGGTGAGTTTCTGGTAGCCCCTGACCTTGTTACACCGGACAGTTGTTGGGAGGGTATGAGCAGAAGCGGCATGCCAGTCAGTCTGCCCCCTAGGGCAGTCAGAACATCTCAGACGAAGGGGCCAGTGTCGTGAGACACTGAGGTTGCCGACTTGGCCTTGGCCTTGTCGGTCAGCCTTACTGAGAGAGGGCCTTGTACTCGGCAAGGGTCCTGCCAGCCAGTGTGGCTGCTGCTCTGTGATCTCTAGGCGAGAGCACAGAACTGGATCTCACAGCCTCTCCTTATCTTGGCTTTCAGAGCTGGGCTGGGCACAGCCCTGCGACGTTTGGAGTATCGGCTGCATTCTCTTTGAGTACTACCGGGGCTTCACACTCTTCCAGGTACAGTGCCCCACACTGCCTCCCTGCCCTGAGCATTGCCACTCTGGGCTAGGAAGCCCCATGTGGCTGAAGAGACAGGTGTCTTCCACCTTGTCACTTGTCAGGTTGTAAGATTCAGACTCTCAAGGGTTGTAGATGCCCAGGGGAAGAAGGCAGAGGTCCATGTAGCTGCCATCAAGGATGGAGGGGCAGGAGGAGCGAGCGTTCTAGGCAGGGGATACAGCATGAGTGAGGGCATGGGGACGGCTGGAACATGTTCTGGGGAGAGAGTGGAGCTAAGCAGAGAGAGGTGTGCAGTCATGGCCAAGTGTATGTGAAGGGCTGAGGAGTGTGAGCTGTTCCTGAGAGAACAGGCTGGCAAGCTGCCACCAGGTCAGAGGCTGGGACTGCTGTTCCATTGGTAGTTTGCATCTCCTGGGGCAGCAAGGGCATTTGCCCCTCTCTCTCATCCCGTATTCTCCCCGAGGGGGTGAGGCTGGGACTGTCCCTTACTTGCTCTGTCCCTGATCTTCCACAGACCCATGAAAACCGAGAGCACTTGGTGATGATGGAGAAGATCCTAGGGCCCATCCCATCACACATGATCCACCGCACCAGGTAAGGACCCCGGTAGCTCCTTCGGGGTTGACACGGGAACCTTTCCCTTTTCGGCTGGGTGTTAACAGGGTACTGGATGTAGAATAGAAAGTCTTTGCCAGACATTCATGGCTCCCCCTGGCTCCCAACAGCCTTCCCTGTGTGCCCTGGCTTTGCTGCCAGTCTCTAGACTGCCACCGTCTTGAGTCTGGCTGGAGCTGCTCTTCCTCACCGCCCCCCAGAGGCTTGTCCCCCTAGCACTCCCACAGCCTGACTCCTACTCCCCCCCCCCGCCCCCACATTTTCAGGAAGCAGAAATATTTCTACAAAGGGGGCCTGGTCTGGGATGAGAACAGCTCTGACGGCCGGTATGTGAAGGAGAACTGCAAACCTCTGAAGGTCAGTTTCTGGCTTCCCCCAGCTCAACTCATGCCAAGGAGACCCCAGGCACTGGGCAGACACACAGCAGAGAGACAGGCCAGGCAGCTAAAGGCTGCCTCCTCGTTCCAGCTCTGTGGGAGGCAGCACCCAAGACTGGGTGCTGGCAGTTGGGCTTCTTGCAAACTGCCCCAGAGGGGCCCTTAGCCCTACCCCTTCCCCATGGGGTGGCTATGAATGTAACTGGGGAACACCAGAAGAGCCAGATATCAGAGACCTTGCTGCTTCCTGTCCCACCCTCTTCTCTCAATTGTGGGAAGAACTAGGCAGGACTGAGGTGAGGGGGAGGGAAGACCTAGCCATGGCCAGGAAGCCTCTGTCAACTGCATTTGGTGCTCAGACAAGTGAATTTCGCAGAGGTGATCTCTACCCACCTGTCAGGACTTTGCATGTGGGGCAGAGGCACCAACCCAGCAAGACACCTAGTAGCCTGACAAGTGCCGAGCAGAACGTTAAACACGGGCATGAAAGGAAAGGAGCTGCTCGTTGTCCAGGAGGGCGGAAGTAGAGTCCTCCAAGGAGGCATCACTGCCCCCTCGACCCAGTCCAGCAAGGCATCCCAGAGGCAAAGGGACCTGCTGTGGCTTCCCCACGACCCTGCCATCACACTGAGGCACCTTGTGTCCCTGAGCAGAGTTACATGCTCCAGGACACTCTGGAGCACGTGCAGCTGTTTGACCTGATGAGGAGGATGTTAGAATTTGACCCTGCCCAGCGCATCACACTGGCCGAGGCCCTGCTGCACCCCTTCTTTGCTGGCTTGACCCCTGAGGAGCGGTCCTTCCACAGCAGCCGCAACCCAAGCAGATGACAGGTGCAGGCCACCCTGCAAGGAGATGGAGAGCGGGACTGGGCTGTCCAGCCCCTTTTCTCCAGCCTCTACCACCGGCCCCAGGGCCAGAGCCACCCAGCGAACAGTGCAATGTGAAGGAAGGCAGGAGCCTGCAGGGGAGGAGACTTGGTGCCCAGCTGCCAGAAAGCACAGATTTGACCCAAGCTATTTATATGTTGTAAAGTTATAATAAAGTGTTTCTTACTGTTTGTAACCCCTGGTACCAGTGTGTCCGTCTCCAGGCTCCCTGCCTTCTCCCTTCCCTGACCTCATTAATAAAGTCTTTCTTAGCAGTTCAGCTTGTGGAGAGCTAAGTGTGAACCAGGCCAGGCACAGAAGAGCTAGCCAGTGGAAAGACCAGAAGTGGGGACATCTCTCGGCCCAGGAGAAGAACAGTCCAGCCCAAGGTGGGGCTGAGGTGGCAGGCTGTTGAGCAGTCCTAGATGACACCTGGGCCTCATCCTGTCCCAGCCCCAAAGAACCTAAGGGAAACAGCCCACTGCAGCTAGCCAGGCAGGGTCTGGTTGTTCCTGCCCTGCCAGCCCTGTCACTGGCCGGGACTGTAGGTAACCAACAACTATGGCCAACCGAGGGCATGGGATGACTGGGTCAGGTTCCTACAGCTGGGGGAGGCAGGACCTCATCACCCTGCAGAGCAGTTCACCACAGAGCACAGGACTCAGTCATTCAGCTTTATTTTAGTGCTGGTTTTTGGTTCCCCAAGAGCTGCATGAGATAGGCTTGCTATCTGATTGGGGCCCCTGCGGACTGGGCACTCTAGGCACGATGCCTCTGAAAAGAGCTGCAGATAGAGGAATCATGCTTATTTTTAATACCTCTGGGGAAGGCCCAGGCTGAGGGCAAGGAGAGGCCCCAATGCCACCTGGGGAGAGAAAGGTTGGGGAGAGACTTTGGGCACAAAGTCCCAGTGGCCCCTCAACAAGGTCATCACCCCCAGGACCCCAGCAACTCACTGGAACCAGCAGTCTTCTGGGCCAGAGTTCTTCCGTCTCATTTCCCATTGTACCTAATCAGGGCCAAACTGCATTTTCAGGCAACCAAAACCTGTTTTAACGGTTACCTACTAAAATGCCTGTAACCTAGACTGCTCCTCAGGTTGTGGCCCTGTCCCTGAAGAGGGGACCCCAGCTTGGGAGCTGGTTGGCCCTGAGAGTGAGCAGAGGCTCAGGGAGGAGACACAGCATGAAGCTCACAGTCCCAGCCCCTCCCCACTGCTGGAGATGATTTAACATTGGAGAGAGGAGGGGAGGAGGGGAGGGGCCGGCCCTCTGCCCTGCCTCATCCGCTCCTGGCTATGGTCCTACAAGAAAAGTGATAAGCAGCCTGAAACCTCTGGCGCCAGGGCCTACCCTGTGTCCACAGTCCTGGTGCGCCCCCCACTCCCCACCCCCTCAACCAGTGGGTGCGCACAACAGAAGGAAGCCTGAAGCCCTGGAAAAGGCTTAAGCACAAATCCTTTGCAAGGGTCCCTGCCAGGGTTCCAGGCATGGCTCCTGTTCCACCAGCCTCTGGGGCCTAGGACTGGGAAGGTCCTGGTCTCGGCGCCTTAGTACGTGAGCAGCAGTATGTTCCTATGGCTGAGCCCCCCCAGCTAGCTCATCCAGAACTAGCCTCGTTTTGGCATCTTTGAGACAGGGCACCGGCCCCAAGCCGACTCATCTTGCGTGGACACCCATTAAGGGTTCAAAGCCCAGATGTTGTAAGAACTGGGGCGGAGCCCAGGCAGGGGAGGGACATGCACCCTGCTCTGGGATGACAGCTGCAGAGGGCCATTTCAGGGTTAGGGCAGAGGGAGCAGAAAATTGGGGTATGTCTGTGCAGGCAAGGAGATGGGGGAATGGTGGCCTAGGACAGAAGCACCAGGGAGCCTCTTCTGGCTCAGCACCAG
Organism: Eulemur rufifrons; assembly: GCF_041146395.1. Classification (NCBI taxonomy): domain Eukaryota; kingdom Metazoa; phylum Chordata; class Mammalia; order Primates; family Lemuridae; genus Eulemur; species Eulemur rufifrons. The sequence goes on along the minus strand of NC_090984.1, from coordinate 22,342,452 downwards.
GCTCCCCCAGGGGCCTCCCCAATACTGAACATTAAAGCTGCACCCTGAGGGGTCTGGCCCAGACTAGGCAAAGGCTCAGCCCCAGCCGGGGGGTGGGGGGCACTGCTGGCAAGATGGGCACTGTGGTTCTACAGTAACATAACCTGATACTACCTGTGCTGAAGACGACAGAAGAACAATATAAAACCCCAATAGTAACACCATCCTGATGCCACCCCCCCTTCCCCACCTCTGAATGATGGAGAGTAAAGAAGGGAGAGACCTGTGGAAAAATCCCAGCAAAACATGGATCAGCTCAGGAGAAAGGGTCAAAAGCCCCCAAATCAACTTGGGCTAGGGTTAGGGGTAGGCCTGGTCTGTCACAGCCCATAAAATGAAAGGAGCACACAGGTCTGCCCTCTAGTGGACAGTGGCCGTGCAGCCGGTCTACATGATTGGTGGCAGGGCTGCGCAGCAGCAGGTAAGCAGGGGAGTCACAAGCCACAAGCTCTGACGTAGAGCAGGTACAGGCCCCAGACGGGACCTGGCCCACCCCGAGGGTGCTCGCCCAGGCCCAGTGGCTGTAAACCTAAAACACCGTCAGAGAGCTGCCTGTGTCTGTAAACAAGGGCCCACCTGGTGCACAGGGGGCCAAGGGTGGAGACGCCTGGAGCCACTGCACACTCAGCTGCCGCCCTGCCCTGCACACCCTGTGGGAAAGCCTTCCCTGACTAAGGGCAGGTGACAGGTCAGTTTTAGGTGAGTAAGTTCTGTTCTATCACAGAAGAAACAAACCCAAAAGAGAAAAACTTTAACAACAAGGTCCATGAAACTTCACATCCTTAAGGCGTTCGTCATCAGGTTCAGTGTCAGGAGCAGCAGGGACTGCAGGATCCAGCCTGCCCAGGGCCCCCTAGGCAGAGTGCAGGGGGATGACAAACTTGCAGCCAAAGGGTGAGTGGTAGTTGATGCCCACCTCCTGGAAGACCTGCTGGGGAATGCCGATGTCACACAAATAGACGCGGCCTGCGTGCTCCCCCAGCGGCAGAGGCAGGCCCAGTGCCAGTGACCATTTGGCATCAATGCCCTGTTCAACTTCATGCACGGGAGGGTCTATGCTGAGTACTGGAGCCCGGTTCTGGTTGGCCCAGGCCACAGCTGCCTTGTACCACGGCTGATCCCGCAGGAAGGCGTTTTCGGGGCAGTCCAGGCAGTTGATGACCAGGTCCACAGGGCTAGTGGGCAGATCTGCAGGTGGAAAGAGTGCCGTCTGAACATCCCTATAAGCAGAGAGCAGCCCAGGCCGGGACTAGAGCCCAGGTGGCACCCAGAATGTTTTGTTTTCTAGACACCACTCCAAAGGCTGGGCTTCTCAAGGCTGGGCCAGGACATGGGCCCTGAGAGTTCCAAGGCCTGGTTGGGCTGGGTGTTAAAGACCAAGGGCACGTCAGCCTGACGAACCACTGCCTTCTGGGAGCTCCCAGGCCAAAGCACTGTCCTGCTGAGTGTGCAGAGCTGCTCTGGGCACAAAGGCCTCACCTCTTCTGCCTTGTCTGGGCAAGTCTTTGTATATCTGACTGATGCCCCAAATACATTATGAGCTCTGGGAAGGCAGAGTCCATTGCCAAGTCAGCCCTCACAGGGAAGTCCTGCTCAGGGCTCAGCAAAATGGGAGCTGACTGCTGTTTGTTGGCTGACCAAGGAAGAGTGAGCAAGTGAGAGCAAGCCTGCTTCTCATTCTCCAGACTAGCCTACTCATTCTACGCTAGCCAGCCTGCCCTCCTCTCTGGCCTTTCTCATCCTCTCATAGGAATGGGTCCTCCACTCAGCCCAACCTTAAGAATGAGGAGGGAACCTATCACTGTTCTCCCAGGCATTTAAAAAGGCTCCTCTGCCTTAACCAGGCTTCTGGGACAGTAGAAGAACAGGATGCCTCAACCAGTATGTTTATCTTGGACTGGCCTAAAAGGTTAAACTGACAATAGCATAAATAAACTCAAGGGTTGTCACTCTCAGACCTGTCTCCTAGGGGGATTGGGATAGGAAGCCTTCTGGGCAGCCAAGGAAAGAATTGCCTGGAATGGGACATCATGTTCAAGATTTCAAGATGGGGAACCCACACCAGGCCCCCTTCTCAGCTCTAGGCCTAGAGCAATGGCATTTCTCATCTAGAGACCCATGGCTTCCCTACTTAGAACATGCCACCATGGGAGTCCCCGTGGGCCGTGAGGATGTCAAGAATGAGACTAGTGTCCTATCTTATCTTCTGGGTGCCTACAGGAGCCTGGCCCAAGGCTTAGGAAACTGAGGTTCTCATCTAGGCTCTGTCTCTGACTTGCCATCTGACCTCTGGCAAGGCCCTTTCTCTGGGCCTTATTTGCTCTCTCCAACTTTTCTCCCCACTTTCTCACGTAAACCCAGCACAGTCAGACTTTGCCCCCACCACTTCACTTGAAACTGCTCTTGTCAAGCTCACCAGGGGCCTCCACATGGCTAAATCCAGTGATCGACTGCCAGTCTTCCTTTGAGCTTAACCTAGACTGGGGCTTGCTGACGCAGATGATCACACGCTCCTTTCTTCACTTGGCTTTCAACTACCATACTCTCCTGGTTTTTTCTTCTCCCTCACTGACCATTCCTGCCCTGTGTCTCCTAGGCTGGTTTCTCCCCTCCTTGACTTCTAAACAAAGAGCTCAGTCTTCCAACTTGTTTTTCTTTCGTTAAGCAACCAATATAATAGGTTTTTTTGTTTTTTTTCAATGGACAGGTTCTTGTTATGTTGCCCAGTCTGGAGTCGAACTCCTGTGCTCAAGCAATCTTCCCATCTCAGCCTCCCCACTAGCTGGGACTGTAGGCACATGCCACCATGCCCAGCTCCCAACTTCTCTCTCTTCCTAGGTGATATTACATCCAGGCTTATCATGGCTTAAATATTATCTACAATTGTAACTCTAGGTTAGAGCCCTTCATTTAACTCCAGGTGCATGTCCCTCCTGCCCAATCACCTTCTCCCTCTGTATATCCAACAGACGTCCCAGACTGCACTTCTGCTCTTCCTCCCCAAACCTCCTCTACTGAGTCTCCCTATATCCGTGACTGCACCTCAGTTCCTCAGGCCAAAACCCTTGGAATCATTCTTTTCTTGTTTTTTGTTTGTTTTTTTGGTGTGAGACTAGGTCTCACTCTGTTGCCCAGCCTGGAACTGTGGTGTGATCACAGCTCACTGTAACCTCGAACTTCTGGGCTCAAGCGATCTGACCACCTCAGACTCCCAAGTAGATGCGACTACAGGCGTGCGCCACCACCATGCTCGGTTTGTAATGCTTTCTTTACAGCTGTAGCCAGTATACTTCTTGTTATACTCAGTCTGTTGTTTTGTATCATTCTCAGGTAATTTATAGAAATCTTGTCACCCTAACTAAATATTAATGGTCTTGGGAATAGGGAAACATGATGATTTCCTTCTTTTATGTTCCCCTGCTATAAATTCTTAAAATTTTTTTAGCTTTCCATTTTGAACTTATTTTATTTTTTTTAGAGACAGGGTCTTTGGACGGGCGTGGTGGCTCATGCCTGTAATCCTAGCACTCTGGGAGGCCGAGGCAGGAGGATCGCTCAAAGTCAGGAGTTTGAGGCCAGCCTGAGCAAGAGCAAGACCCCGTTTCTACTAAAATTAGAAAGAAATTAGCTGGACAACTAAAACTATATAGAAAAAAATTAGCCAGGCATGGTGGTACATGCCTGTAGTCCCAGCTACTCGGGAGGCTGAGACAGGAGGATCGCTTGAGCCTAGGAATTTGAGGTTGCTGTGAGTTAGGCTGACGCCATGGCACTCTAGGCCTGGGCAACAGAGCAAGACTCTGTCTCAAAAATAAATAAATAAATAAAAATAAAATAAAAAAATAGAGACAGGGTCTTGCTCTGTCGCCCAGGCTAGAGTGCAATGGTGTGATAACAGCTAACTGCAACCTCGAGCCTCCAGGCTCAAGTGATCCTCCTGCCTCAGCCTTCCGAGTAGCTGAGACTATGGGTGCACGCTATTGTGCCAGCTAATTTTAAAAATTTTTTGTAGAGATGGGGGTCTCACTATGTTGCTCAGGCTGGTCTTGAACTCCTGGCCTCATGCAAGCCTCCTACTTCAGCCTCCCAAAGCACTAGGATTACAGGTGTGGGGCACTGTGCCTGGCTAGCCATTCTTAACTCTTCTCCTTCACCCCCTACATCCAATCCGTGGACTCCATCCTTCAAATTCATTCAGAAGCTAACCACCTGTAGCACCTGTGCCACTGTCACTCTGTCTCAGCTACCATCATCTTTCTCTCCGATGAACAGAACAGCATCTTAACACCTCTTTGTTCTCTTACAGTTCACTCTCAAACAAATCCAGAATGATTGTTTGGAACCTAAGTTGGATTATATCCATCCTCTACTTATTCCTCCAATGAGTCTCCATCTTACATAGAATGAAAGCCCAAACCCTTTTAGTGATCCACAAGGCCCTTCACGACCCGACCCTGAGATGTCCAGGTCTCCTCCTTCCTGCCCAACCCCGGTATCTCCCTTCTCGGCTTTATTTCTCTTCATAACACTTACTGCCATCTGATGTAATACGTTACTTATTTGTGCGTTCGTCTCTCCTAACCAGAATATACACTCTATGAAAGAATGGATTTAAAAAAAATCTGTTGCCATATCCCAAGCATCAAGAACAGTGCTTGTTCCATAAGTGTTTGTGAAATGAATAAACAGGTCTCCAGCTCTTCATCTGAGTAGTGGGAGAGGGAGAAGGGGAAGGCGATGGGAAGCAGGCACGTCAACACCAAGTGTCTGACACTCTAAGACTTAGAGGCAGATCATTGGCCTTACACATGTGGTGCCTTTCCACCTGTTACCACTGGGTGGCACCACGAAACCATCAAACTACCAAGAAGGGACGAAACCTTCAGCCCCACCCTTTGGTTAAATGCTCACCTTTGAGGCTAGACACTTGTTGGCCTTGGGTCTTGCTGAAGAGTGACAGCTCATTGGTGATGGACTCCAGCATCTTGACAAAGTTGGGCAGGAAGAGGATGACCTGGACATCATGGTTGGCTAGGTGCCTTCCACAGCTGATGCCCTGAGCCCCCTTCACGTGGGGCCCACACAGTAGGGCCACTGTCGGCCTCTGGTGAACATTTTTGGGATTCAACCTAGAGCAGAAGGGAAAGCAGCATTATCAGCTACAGATTTTCCAATCCCTGGCACCCCCTACCGGACTATTGCCTGTAGGCACCTGCTGCTCTCAGAGCTCTCTCCCCCTGCTCACCAAGTCCCAGGCTCCAGAGGGGGCCAAAACCCACCGCAGGCCAGGTCTACAGAGTGGCATGCCCACTGTCCCACACCCCAGCATCACTTCATTGCTGGGTCCTCCCACTAGGCGGTTAACCCAGATCTTGTTCCATACAACACTGTTGCCAGAACACTGTTTTCTGACCCATGAACACAAATGGTTCCCTGTTTGACCTATTAGGTCCAAATTCTGCTTGGCAAAGAGGTTTTGCCACCTCTGCAGCCTTCTCTGCTCTTCTTCCCCAGCATGTCTGCTCTACCCAGCAAGGCTGGTCTCATCCTCTCCTGTACTTGTAAGGCTTTTCCCTGCTTATGCTCAGACTAGGTCCCCTGCCAAGAAGCCCTTCACCTTCCAAACTCTGACTTGCCTTTTCTTGGAGGTCCAGCTCCAGGCTTCCCTCTTCTGGGACTACTCTGGCTCCCACTCTCTCCTTTTCTCAACTCCTAATGAACCCACAGCAAGTACCAGTTCAGGCTCATTCTCAATTGTCCTTGATCAGTTGCCAATCCCAGCTCTCTTTATTGAGCTTATTGGCTCACTAACAAGCAATGCTGTAGATATTAACAGTACCTATTTCAGAGGATGCCATGTGGATTACTGGAAGCACAGCAGTGCCCAACATGTAGGAAGTGCTCAATCGCTCCCGACCATTGAGGAAGCAGAGGCTGGGGGCTACCCAATCTCCTAGGCTGGCAGCTGCCTTAGATGAAGTCCCTTCCAGTTTTCTGCTATTCAAAACTGAGACTCCTATGGCCTCAGAGAAGCCACAAAGTAAGGTGGTGTGGAGGATTAGCCCCGGAGCTCTGCCCAGCCCCCAGGCAGCACAGTTGGCTCACAGGGCAGCAAGGCAGAGAAGAGACAGACAAGGCTGCAGGTCTCTGCTGAGGGACAGAGCAATGACAGTCACTGATTTCCCAAAGAGAGGAAGAAGACAGACACTGTCAAGCCAAAAAGGAACTTCATAACTGCCCCCTTCCCAAACAAATTCTGGAGAATTTAGCAATGTACTCTACGCATAGACACCAAACCATTCATTTTCCCACTACTTTTACACCTAGAAGAAATATAAGTACTTCTCCCTTCAACAGATGCTGCAGTTCTGGCATCTGACTCACCCTGTTTCCTAAATGGGTTCTCCCTCTCACGGAGGCGCACTCCACTACCCCATCAACAGAACCAAAGCAGCAGCAGACGGAGTACACGCCCTGCACACAGACCTATGCAGAGTAGAGACCCAGCTCTATCATGTACCAGCAGTGTCAGATGGGAAAGTCCTTCAGCTGTAGCTTGCTCATCTTAGACCATGCTGTTATTTACTTTGAGGTGAAGTTACGAGGATCACATTAAAGCCCTGTGAAAAACGGCATGGCACCTGACATACGTTAAACTGCAAGGTTACTAACTATGGGTTTGATTTCTCAAAGCAAAACCAGCCACTGCTGCAAAGGACAGGAGATCAGACGCTAAGAGAAAAGACAGGCACAAGTACGGCCAGCACCAAGGAGTTGGCTAGAGGGGAAAGTGACTTGGTGAGGACATTCAGCTCCTGCCCAAAAATTACCGTTTCAGGAAGCCACGTAATGGCCTCAAATACCCGCAGAAGAGCTTGTTCCAGGAGCTGGTCCAATGGCTGCTCCGGGAGGAGGGCAGCAGACGCCTTCCCCAAGGGCCCGATGCCCCTTCAGGGGGCACCTCGCCCTACTCCCTCCTTTAGGCATCTCCACTGGCTCTTCCCTGGCACTGGAGAGGCCAGGGATCCCACCCAGCTGGGAAGCAGCTTAAATCAAGGGCCAAGGAGGAATGAACACCACCCCCTACCTCAAACGGGAAAAGGAGGCAGAGGAGCAGGGAGGGGAGATCTCACATCCAGCTTAGATCAAACCTGCTTTAATCACCATCACTTCAGAATCAGGAGATGCCTCCCATGCCTCCCATGCCAACGCAGCATCCCCAGGCCCCGAGAAGGGGCAGAGGCTGGAGTGAGGAGCTGTGGGGTTTATCTGCAATATCAGTATTCTGGCAAGGACCTCCAATACCATGGCTGGAAACACAAGCCAAAGATAGGCTTCCATTTCCCAAACAGGAAAGGGGCTCTGCGGGAAGCAACATCCTGTCGTGTGAGGCTCCAGATCTGTAAGTGCTGCTCAGGGAAACGAAGCTCTCCTTGCTCTGCTACACTGACGTCCACCCCGCTCCCTGGAAGCCACCTCCTCCCTCAAGACACCACTCTCCCCCAAGGCTGCCCATGGCCTCTTCCATTTTAATTCACACACCCAACAGATACTTGTCAATTCTAATTTTGCTTTATCTCAGTCTCTCAGAAGTACCACTGCTGATCATTCCTTTTTTCTGTGAATACTATTTCCTCGGTTCCTGCACACTACCCTCTTGCTTTTCTCACCTCTCTAGCTCTCTTCCTCATCCCCATAACTGTGCCGTAAATGCTGGTGTTCCCCAGAAGCCCACCCTAGGCCCTTTCATACGCTTCTCCTTAGAAGATCTCGTCTATTCTTACACCATCGATAGGCAGACAACTCCCAAATCTCTAGCTTCCGCTCAGACCCTTTTCTGAACTTCAAATCCATACAGCTAACAGTCTATGTGGATATCTCACAGCGATTCCAAACTCCACACATCCAAAACAAAACCCACTATCTCCCCAAAATCTGCTCCTCTTCCCCCCTTCCCTATCACGGTGAATATTATCACCATCCAACCACGTGTCCAAGCTGGAAAGCCTGAAGGTGAGTGATCACCGACATTCCACTTTCCATCACCTCCAACACCCATTCGATGACCGTGCCCTGATGAATTCACCGTAAAAAAAAAAAAAATCCCTCATATGTCCACCTTTCTGATCCCTACTCAGCTGGGTGGGCTACCATCATCTGAGCCCTGGCTCAATTTTCTAAGTGTTACAGTTTTCTAACTGCCCCCACTGCTTTCAGTCGTGCCTCCATTCAGTCACCTGTCCACACTGTAGGCAAAGTCATCTTTTTAAATACAAGACCAATCATGTCACAGCCCAACAGAAATCCCTGCAGCTCCCTACTGCTCAGCTGCACCAAGGCCCGACTTTCTGGCCACGAAGAATGATTGACAGATCCCCAGCAGTTCCATGGTCTCTCAGTTCTCTCTGCCCTTGGCACCTGCCACTCCCTATACCCAGAATACTTTTCCCCTTTCTTCCATGCCCCTGTTAATTACCCCTTGTTCTTCAGGACTCTAACTGGATGCCACTGCCACTGCTGCTCTAGGAAGGGCGACTGGGGTAGAAATATGGCTTCCTAGTGAATTTCCTGTTTCCTCTGCAACAGCGGTGTTTTCTTCTTCTTTGTATCCTCAGTATCTAGCTTAAGGTCTGGTACATGGTATCAGTGAATGTCTACAAATAAAATAAAGCACTACTCCTGATGTATGAGCCCAAGGGGCAGGTGGGAAGGTGCCAAACCCCAGCTCCCCTACCTAGTTATCAGGGTGGTTCTAGAAGTTCCTGGGTATGAAGCTCAGGATTCATTTGCATCCCAGCCACTTAAAGTAAATGACGAGTGCCAAAGGCCAGGTCTCTGAAGGTTCCTGGAAGGAAGGCCTCTGATAGTTAACACGAGTCTCAAAGCCAGGCAGCTGCTGTCAGGAAAGAAAGGGTCAAAGGGTGGCTTGCTGGGAGAAGAATGAGGACTTCCAGGAGATGAATAAGAGAAGGGGCAAACAAAGTAACCCAGCAGCGTCCAGGAAAGTGACTTCAGAGAGACCCTCAAACTAGATGAGCAGCGACTAACACCTCTCCTGTGTGTGCGCAAGGCATGGAGGTGGTGCCCAGGCAGAGCATCCACACTCTACACTCAGCCTCTGCCAGTTAAAGGCATTTACCTGTTGGGTCCTCCGAGGAGGGTCAGCGCCATCTGACTGGCACACACACCTGTCATCTCCAGTCTCCGCTCCAGGGTCAGTCCGTGCTTCTCAGCCACGGATAGCAGCTTTTTATGAAGCTCATAGGAAACACTTGGGACAACCAGGCCAGAGTCTGCGGTTCAAAAGGTGGAGAGAGAAAGGGAAAGTGATTAGGGGAAACAAGGTTCAAAAATGAGTGTACTCGATCCAGGATTGTGTGAATGCCAACATCCTAAGACTGACCCTCCCCTGGCCCAGCCTCTTTGTCTTGTGGGGCTAAGGCATGCTCTGCAGCCCTCCAGAGCTCCAGTAGTAGGTGGTGGACTGAGTAACAACTTGTACCAGGTCACCATAGAGCAGGGACGAACTTAAGCTCCCTCAGCAGTTTAGCTTTAGACTACAAAGCCCAAATCCACCATGATACATCCACCACGAACCGTCACGAAACGGCCAGCACACAGTATGTACCAGCAACCCACACACCACATTAGAAGAGCACGTGCTCTCCCCACGCGGGCCAGTGCCGATCTGCGCAGTGGGCCTTCCTCACGAGCAGGCTCCTCATCCTTCCCGAGAAGTGGAACAGACACCAGCTGACCCTTCTCACCCCCGGCCCCCGCTGTTCTGGTCAAACTCAGGG